>NC_077229.1:508727275-509393926 GCF_027887165.1 Monodelphis domestica
TTCCTCTTCCTCTTCCTCTTCCTCTCCTTCTTCTCCTTCTTCTTTTTAATTTGAACCCTTACCTTCCATCTTAGAATCAATATGAACAAACTGACCAGTATTTCAATGGGAAATATGGGCCTGCTTTTGACTAATGAGATTGACTTTTAGTTCTTCCTCCCAGTTTCCTTTTATGGTTCTAGATCAGGAGTCCCCAAACTATGGATTACCCTGAGGCCATTTATCCGGCCCCACTGCACTTCTAGAACTTTTTTTTTTAATTTTATAGTATTTTATTTGATCATTTCCATGCATTTTTCATTAAAGACAAAGATCATTTTCTTTTCCTCCCTCCCACCCCCCGTGGCCGACGCGTGATTACACTGGTATCATATGTGTAGAACTTTTTTTTTTAAACCCTTACCTTCCATCTTGAAGTCAATACTACGTATTGGCTCCAAGGCAAAAGAGTGGTAAGGGCTAGGCAATGGGGGTCAAGTGACTTGCCCAGGGTCACACAGACAGGAAGTGTCTGAGGCCAGATTTGAACCTAGGACCTCCTGTCTCTAGGCCTAGCTCTCAATCCACTGCGCTACTCAGCTGCCCCCACTTCTAGAACATTTTATAGCTAGCAGTGACAAATATGGAACCGGACATTGAGCATCTCATTAGTCAAAAGCAGGCCCATATTTCCCATTTAAATACTGGTCAGTTTGTTCATTTAAATTTACTTGTTCTTTATTTTAAATATTGTATTTATTCTCGTTTTATTTTTTTACTTTAAAATAAGATATGAGCAGTGTGCATAGGGATTTGTTCATAGTTTGTTTGTTTTTTTAATAGTCCGGCCCTCCAGTGAACTGGGCCCCTGTGTAAAAAGTTTGGGGACCCCTGTTCTAGGTTCTAGTTCTAAGCATTTAAATAAAGTTCCTGACTTGGCTTTGGCTACCTGTAAGATACAGTTTAATGTGTTAGCAAACCAGGGGGACTAAATGATCCCCTGCTTGTTGTTCAAGTTCGTTATCTTCATTTCTAACCCACCACCATGACCTCTGTGTGCCTCTTGTTCCTTTGGCATTATTATCCTTTAGTAAGTTTTCCACCTCTCAAACCTGAGAGAACACTTTTATGCTCCCAAGTTAAATCATCCACCTCTGCCATCCCAATGGATTAAATACTTCCCCAACACAACATAAGAAATAATTGACAGTGTCCGAAGAAACTTTTTCTTTCAACTGGGGAATAACTTAGGCATTAGGCGAATGTGAGTCATTGAAAATAAATGAGGAACTGTGGGTTTGAATGAAGGTTCAGAACTTTGTGTTTGGACAGGAAACTTGAAGAAAGACATTTCTACCAGGTATGTGTAATAAGCATCCGTCTTGAGAATGGAGTATATTTTGGCATGATCTGTCCAAGCTCACTTGTCATACCTATTCCCTAAAGGGGAAAAACCCCACAAGAAAACAGTTATTTCTTCTGGATTTTAAAATGAAATGAAATGTTCCTCTAAATCCAGGCTGTACACAGTTATCAACTATACCTGTGATCTCACTGAGAGATGAAAGTGTTTTGATGATGAAGCTGTCCCCTCTAATGAAGTTCATCACCTCCTCTGCAGTTTAGAGAGTCTAGAGTTTCAGTGACTCATTGAGTTCAGTTTTCAGAATCACCCAGCGAGTATGTGTGTGTCAGAGGCTGAATTGATCCCAAGACTTCCTGGTTTTGTTATCAGCTTGTTATCTACCATGCCAAGTGCCTCTCCTAAAGTATGTGTCTGTACACACACACACACACACACACACACAATTATAAAGGCAAATTAAGTTTTGCTAATAAAATGCAGATCAATGAATAACCACTAGAATGATGAACTCAAGATGTTTTCTTGACAACCACAATTCCATCAATTACCTTCCATATTAATAATTCACTGTATCCTTGGCTGAAACTTTTTTTCCTCCTCAAGCAGCACCATTTTATATACAAGATCTGATTAAATATAATCTAGATGGGTTTTTTTTGTTACTCTGCTTCAGCATAGGGTTTACGTGGGGAGAAGAAGAAAAGAGAAGAGAAGAGGAGGGGAGGGAAGACAGAAGAATAAATCTTAGGAAACTGGGGAAAGGAACTCTGAGGGGGAAAAAGAGTCCTCCTCCAGCCTCAGATTCTCTTTGCACCTGGTTACTCCCTATTAAAATTCAAATGTGTTTTAGTTGGCCTGGAGACCCTAGTAAGTGAATAGCCATAGAAAGGCAGGAAATGGGACTCAGTAACTTAAGTACACTTTTCTTATTTAACACATTAAAGAAGAAGAAGAAAAAACCTTTGAAAATATTAACTTGAACTTTGTCTCTAGTTCTCAACAAGGTGTTTAGCTTGGCATTAAGCATTTGAAAGTCATAATTCCTGACAAGAAAGAACAGTCACATTTTGGAAGTCTCCTCTTTACTATGGAATCAACAGAGTATTTAAGTAGGAGTAGGATTAAACTCTACAAGTAGGAAGGTTGACATCTCTGGTAGTTTTTGGATTTGTGTCTTATTTAAGTCTTATTCTAATGGGCTACTAACTTGAATCTTATGATTTCTTATCTTGAAGTAACAAAGGCTTCCATTAAATACTAACTGAGGAAATGGCCCACTGAATTCCCTCCCCCTCTCTTTCTTACTGTCTCTTTATTGCCCTTTCCCTCCCCACCTCCTCCATCTTCTCATTTTACAGATAAGGAAACTGAGGGCCCAAGGGAGATAAAATGAAGGTGCCTATTTCCTTTGCTCAAAGTTATCATATAGTAAAAATTGATCACATTGAGCAGCGGTATTACCAGTGTCACAGAAAAAGTGTCTGAACCAAGACTGTATACTGTTGTGCAAAATGTTCTGAAAGTCCTTTCCAAGCAACATTTCACATCCTCATTTCTGATCCCAGGCAGAAACATGAGCCCTGGATAAATAGTCTTTAGAATCTTTTGCCAGAGAAGATAATTTGTAGCCAAATAATAAAATCTGTACCTAATAATTAAAAAAACCCAGAATCACATATGGTCTGTTGGTTTATGATACTTTATAAATCAGCCAAAGGGTGGGGATGGGAGGTGGGAAGAAACCGCCTATAAGTAGAAAGTCATTTTTTTCAATCCTTTTGGGGGGAGGGGAGGTATTGGAATTCTTTTTGTTGCACCATCACAGTGGAGAAGTGATAGCAGATTGTGTCTATGAACTCTACTGTGTGAGTTACAAGTCCTCCCTCCAGTGCCAGACACCAGGCCTTAGCTCTCATGACAATCATTTCAGTCATGGAGCTTGTTAACTTTGTAAATACATCAATAGTTGGGTATAGTTGCTAATTCTGCCTGTGTTAGGGGTCTATCCCTGGCCAGGCTTCAAGAGGCATTCTCTTACTGCTACATTATTACTGAAGAGTAGAGTTGCCACAGTCCTTTTTGACTTGCCAACAAGTAGCATGCAAGAGCCAAGGCTTTTGAACCTAGATTTCCAGATGTCCACGTTCACCACACCTTCCACTCACTATAGCTGCCAAATTGTAATAATGTAACTTCTCTCTCTCTCTTTTTTTTAACCTCTACTGTCTTAGATTCATTACTATGTATTGGTTCTAACACAGAAGAGTGGTAAGGGGTAGGCAATGGGGGTCAAGTGACTTGCCCAGGGTCACACAGCTAGGAAGTGTCTGAGGCCAGGTTTGAGCCACCTGACTGCTCCCACTTCTCTGCTTTTGTTAGGAGATTTATTGATGCAGGTGAGTGCTGAAGAGTAAGTTCTTGGATATGATCAATTGGGATGAGTTTTGGTAAGACTTGACATGGTTGGCTCTCTACTACTACAGTTCACCTTAGAATAGATTCAGAAGAGCATACATGAATGATAGAATGTTAAAATCTGTTAGAGATCTCAGGGATCATTTAGTCCAACCCCTAATATTTTTGTGATAAAAAAACCAGCAAACAAACAGAGAACCTGAGATGTCAAATAACTTGCTCAGGGTCTCCCAACTAGCTAATGATGGCATATAAGTGTCAAAGTGGATATCTAGAAGTCCCCAGTTTATTTAGTTGAGAGGTAGAAATCCTCTGTTTTGACCTTGTCACGGGAGAATGTTTCCCCTGAGAAAAGGTCCCAGTTTGCCAGACAATGGACATCCACTTCAGGTGGGAGGTAGACCCCATCCGAAGTCAAGTAACTCTTCTTGTCTCCAGAAGCCTTTCCTGGTATATCACACCCTCCTCTCGAGGATCGAACTCGGGACCTTCAGCTTGAGAGACTGATGCATTACCTACTGCACCAAAGCTGAAGTGAGTGTCTATTGTCTGGTGAAGTGGGACCTTCCCTCAGGGGGAAAATTCTCCTGTGACAAGGCCAAAACCTGGGGTTTCTACCTCCCAACTAAATAAACTGGGGACTTCTAGATTTCCACATTGACACACGTAATTAAGAGATATCTAATAATATGATGGAACTGATCATTCTGAAAACAATAATAATAGTAGCTGTTTTTGTAGTGCCTACTATATTTTAAGGCATTGTACTATTTGCTTAAAAATTTGTCATCAGATCCTTATAGCAACCATGGGAGGTAGGTCTGATTATTGTCTCTTGTTTTACATTGGAAGAAACTGAAGCAAACAAGTTAAGTGACTTGCTCATTGTCATATAGCTCATAAGTGTGTGCCACGAAAGTTGAACTCAGGTCTTCCGGACTCCAGGATCAACACTCTAACCACTGTGCCATCTAGCTGCTCCTTATTATGAAAATGTTGAAGAAAGACTTCTTGGGACAGTATAAAGATTTCTGAATCTAAAGTCTGAACAGCTACCTTAAACCCTGACTCTGCCACTTACTTAATATTTAATTTCTCTGATCTCAGTTTCTTTATCTGTAAAATGAGAAGGCCAGGCAAAATTGCTTCCAAAGCCCCTTTCAGCTCTAATTCTAACATCCTACAGTAATTAGATCTGAGATTTAGACAAGAATAGACAATCTAGGACCTTCTTCAAGTTAATTATTACTTCATTTTGCCCAGTTATATCAGTCTAAAGTGTTTGTGTGGACCTATTTCCTCTCTCTAGTGAAGTGAGATATAGCTCTATGCTTACTCGTGTTTTGTATAACCCATTCTATTAATCAATGGCTGCTGGTAAATTTCGTGATCATTTTTCCAACTCTTCCTTAATAGTTATTGATTACTATTTCTGCCTTTTTATATTTATTTGAAATATTCCTGTCCTATTTCAAGTTCAGTTTTTCTAAAGTTTTATGTGATATCACACACACACACACACACAAAAAAAAAAACCCCTGGAAACATTTATATAAAGTTATACAAAGTGAAGTAAGTAGATCCAGAACATTGTACACAATAACACAATAGTGTACAATGATTACAATGATCAACCGTAAATTACATAACTATTATCAACAAGGGAAAGATCCACTTAAACTATAAGAGATTCTTGTAAAAACGGCTATCACCCCATAGAAGGAACTGATGAAGTCCTCCATGGATTTTCCTTTAATGTAAGTAATATGTCTTGTTTTACACATGACAACATGGAAATATATATTGTATGATAATACATGAACAACCTATATCATATTTTTTTTTTAAACCCTTACCTTCCTTCTTGGAGTCAGTACTGTGTATTGGCTCCAAGGCAGAAGAGTGGTAAGGGCTAGGCAATGGGGGTCAAATGACTTGCCCAGGGTCACACAGCTGGGAAGTGTCTGAGGTCATATTTGAACCTAGGACCTCCCGTCTCAAGACCTGTCTCTTAATCCAATGAGCTACCCAGCTGCCCCCCAACCTATATCATATTACCTGGCATCTTGGGGAGGAGGTAGGGGCGGGAGGGATCACAAAAATGTCAGAAAATGATTATTAAGAATTGTATCGACATGTAATCTGGAAAACAATTTTAATTAAAAAAAATCTATGTGATGATGACAAATATATATATTCTTCAGCAGTCTTTTTCAGAGGATACAACTTTCTTAAATCTAGTTTCTCCAGTAATTTTTTCAATTCCATATTTCTCTTTTGTTTATCTTTCATTTAGCTGTATCCCAAACTGAGTAAGGACATTAAAAATCTCACGCCACTATTTTATTACTGTTAATGTCATCTTGTAATATAGTTAATTTTTATTTATGAATTTAGATGTTAAGGAATTTAGAGCATATATTTAATATTGTTATTGGTTTGTTAACCTATGATTCCTCTCAGCACAATATAACTTCTCATTTATCTCCTTTTATGTTGTGATTTTTTTTTAACTCTTACCTTTGTCCTTAGAATCAATACTGTGTATTGGTTCCAAGGCAGAAGAGTGATATGAGCTAGGCAATGGGGATTCAGTGACTTTCCCAGAGCCAAGGTCACACTGCTAGCAAGTGTCTGAGGTCAAATTTGAACCCAGGACTTCCCTTCTCTAGGTCTGGCTCTCAATCCCCTGAGCCACCCAGCTGCCCACTATGTTGTGAATTTTTGTTGTTCTGATAGTATGATTACAATTTCTGCTTCGTTAGACTCATTTGATGAATATTAAAATTTTAAAGACTAATTAAATAAAATGTGACTTAATGTGGTTTTATAAGCAACAAATAATGATGGAATTTTAAAAAAATCAAATATATCACTTTTTAATTTTATTGATTTGTTCAATCCATTCACATTTGGAGTTTAAGAGTTGGATCTCTAGAGAGTGTCCCAAAAACCTTAGTACAGTTTTAGGTATTATTTATTTACTTAATTACTAATAATGTAATTAATCTCTAAAATTCCACTAAGGCTTTTGGGACATGTTTTATCTTTCTCACTTTGTCTTTAACATTGTCCCCACCCAATTAAGAATTTTTTCTTCTTTCTTTGTAAAGATAGCACTTTGTTTCAAATTGAATACTAAGAAAAAATTATATGAGATCTTAGGATGTAATTAGTGTAACATTATGGCATTTCAATGAGTTTCCCACTTCATCAATGTTGTTACATTCTCCAATAATGGTTCTCTTTGAAAATGAAGGATGAACAACAATTCTTAACTCATTTGCTTTTTTCTTTGTGGATAACTAAACTTATTTCTTTTAAGTGACTGTTTTGGAGGTCATTTTGTTTAGTACAATGAATGTTATCTACAAATAGGAGTCAAAGAAACTATCTGTAGGCATTTTATTTATACATAGATAAGTAAGGCATGTTACTTGCCTCCAGGGATTTGAAGAATTAAGACTATAAAAGGACTTAGAGAAGGGAAAAAAAAAAACCCATAAAATTTCTAGATCTAAATTGTTTTGGATCTTACTAAATGTTTAGACCATGAAGCAGATAGAAGAGAACATTTCTAAGTAGAAGAGGTTATAGGAGCACTGATCCTGTGGCAAGAGATTTAGGATGGTAGGTGCAGAAAGTAAAGAAAGGAGCTAACTTGACTAGAGCAGAAGAGTATAATTGAGAGAGGTAAGAAACAAGATTGGGTAGGTAGGGTGGGGTGATATCATTTCATCCAGGCAGTTTTAATTACTAGCATTTTTTTCCTGATAATGTACCCAAAAAGGGTTTTTGCCAGTAAAAGGAGTACATTATTTATTCTTTTGACATAGTTTCCCCACACACCCCTTCTTTTTCCTTGGTCAGGGGAAAGAGACAGATCAGTACCAAAAAAAAGCCAGGAAGGGTTAGTCATATTCTTTACTAAGCTTTCTCTCTCTCTTTCTTTTTTTAAACCCTAACCTTCCACCTTAGAATCAATAACAGGTATTGGTTCCAAGGCAGAAGAATGGTAAGGGCTAGGTAATGGGGGACAAGTGACTTGCCCAGGGTCACCCAAGCTAGGAAGTGTCTGAGACCAGTTTTAAATCCAGGACTTCCCACTGGCTCTCAATCCACTGAGCTACCCAGCTGCCTCCATACCAAGCTCTCTTGAATTTCTGAAAATTTTTAATTTGTTAATACAACTTTAATGCCAGCAGTTTGTAAAGCATGTCATAGAGCAAAGAATGAACCATTTATCCTTGCAGAGAGAGTTTGTAGACTACTTTGAATGGATTAAAACCCCCAAATCCCAAGAGAGCCAGCAGAGAAGTACAACCCAAATAAAAGCATAGTATTTTAAACTCACCACCACCTGTCTTCCTAAAGAAGTTTAAATGAGAACTGCATATCAAGGTGGGACGCGAGGGCAGGTTTAGGGTTAGTTTGATATAATAAGTAGCCTCAACCCCTGGCAAGGTGCCTTGGCACATTCGTTTTCCAAGCTGTTTGGGTGGGTCACAATTGCACTCCAACATCCTGTCTGCAAATGCTAAATAAATACCCAGTTGACGTCAGACTGAAGAACCACCATACTCACTAATGTCATTACCAGAATCAAAAAGCCTAACCTTATTTCACTTCATCCCCCTACCTTAACATGTTAGGGTTGGCCATTCCTGAGGAACACAACTTCTCACTGCTTCCTGCTTAGTTGAGACAGTGGTCCCATGGATGCCCTGGTTCTATGGAACTTTTGGGGTCAGCTGTGAGACTGTTTCCAAGGACAATCAAAACTGTTCCTGTCTCAAGGATAGGGCAGAAAAGCCTTCCCGGGACCTGGGGGTTTCCCTGGGTGTCTATCTAGTCGGATTCTTTACCAGTGAACTCTTAAATGACAAAATGCAAAGGGGTCTCTCCCTGAATGGAAAGCTTTGGAAGTTCCTGCAGTGTAATCAAAAGAAATAGATTTGAAAACATTGCAAAAGGGAAATAGTGCCAGAGCTTGTAGCCACTTGTTCAACTTGAATGCATTGGATTTTTTATTTTAAACTTTGCAACACTGCCTGATACATTAATGCCAAAAACATTCTCCTGAATCTCTACTCCTTTAAGAGGCTGTTCACAAACCTACAAATGGCCAAAAATGGACCGCGTTTTATTCAATCTTTTCAACTTGGAAACATGCCAGGCTGGTTCGACATAGTTTCTGAAAAGAAAATTTGTTCTAGGGTAGGAAATGGATGGCCCGTGCTTTAGATCAATCAAAGTAAAATAAATCGGACAAAAGGGAATGTTTATTATAACGAGAAGTCTTTTCCCCGGCAGCACAAACAACAGCGTGCCCGCCCCCTGCCCCCCTCCCCCAGGAGGAAAGAGTTTTATGTATTTCTAAGCTACAAGGTTGGTTTATTGTTGACCTCTCTGGTGCCGCCTGTCTCTCAGCTTTGTATCATTTCAGCAATCGACCAGCTCTGGGTTTTCTCCCCTCCTCTCTCTCACTTCCCTGCAGTGTTTTGAACTGCCTTCCTACAGACGTCATAAAGCCCTTGAGGAATACTTTCTGCCTGGTGAGATTGAATGATAGTTCCCATTCACAAAGACGAGGGGGCAGGGTCTAAGGAGGGAGTAAAGGGACACTTTTTTTTTCCCCCAGGTAAAGCAGCTGGCAAAAATCTCTAGTGCCTACAGTTTTATTCCCTTTGCTGCTTTCTTTGCTCCTCAGGAGAGGACTAGTACTGAAGTGAAACTTCCCCAACAGCTCGCTAGAGTTCCATTACCTCTCCAGCCCTTTTATTCTTTCCTCTCGTACAAAGGTGCTTCTGCAGTGCTGGCAACCTTTAAACCTGTTATTATAGGTTTGCAGCTCGCTAAAAGAGAGAGGGAGATAAATGGAGAGTGTGTGTGAGAGAGGGAGAGGGAGAAAGATCAAGTGGTTCTTTCAGCTGTCTTGGCTCCCCTTGTGACCTAGATGAAGAATAGATTCAAAATTCAGTTCCTCTCCAGGCCATACGTGACCGAAAAGAAACTCTGTCACTTGGGAACAGCCTAGCACAGGAGTCAATTTCTGGGGAGACGGAGAGAGGGGGAAAGGAGGGAAAGAGAGAGACCGACAGACAGACAGAGAGAGAGAGAGAGAGAGAGAGAGAGAGAGAGAGAGAGAGAGAGAGAGAGAGAGAGAGGAAGAAGAGAAGGAGAAAACGAATGAATGTTGTTGCTACAATGCCTTGGTTTTCCTCTTGATGAATCAACCCCGGAGCAGGAGCTGTGGGCTTCAAAATCCTTGGATTTCTTCAAGCAAGCCCAGTTCTCGAAATGGAATGTGTAACGCCTTCTTGTTAGAGAGACCCCCTGAAATTGATGACTCAAAACTCTTTGGGGCATTTTTTTCACGATGAGCATTATTATGAAGCCGAGATCCCGGTCTACTAGTTCCCTGAGGACTACAGAGGCAATTGGGTAATGCGCTTTACTCTCATACTTATCTCCTTCCTCTCCTTCCAGGATTCAGGTGTTAACTGAGTGCTGAGTGATTATGGGAGATGCTCAAAGGAGTTAGATCTTATTTTAACAATCTGTGCCATGAAAGAAAGCATAACAGGCTCCTTGATTCCCCTGTCCCTGGCGCCTAGTCCTGTGTTCTCTATGCAAAGTGGTGTTCACTCTGTTTTCAGCTTCCCAGTGGACTTAAAGGCACCCTATGAAATGTGACATCTGATCATAATTTAAGTTTAAGAGCAGAGAGGACGCATGCAGATATATGTTGCCTATGGGGAAAGTGAAGCTGATCTGTTTCTGGTTATTTGTTCTCTCATGTTTATTCCTGCTGCATAAGCAGCTTGGTAGTTGACAAGTCTTTGCCTTTTTTTCTTCTTCTAAGATAAATTGTGAAAGTGATATTTTGCTAGCACAAGTTATTCAGATAACAAAGTTAAAGAATGATCCTAATGGTTAATCAAAGATATAGTGATGAAAATAATATGGATGTAACTTTTGTCAAACTCTTTGTATTATTTGTATGCTTAATCCATATTTTAATATTTTAGTCTATTCCTTGTGTTCATTAGAGTAGATTTTACTTAAATTTATTTATATCTGACTTAAAAATTTCCATCATAATATGAGGCATTAATTTCTATTATTATAAAAATGACATTTTCATCCAAAATCATTGAGGATCTTAACAACTATTTACAGAATGCTTTTTATGTTAGTTTGATAAAGCTTTCTATATAACTATTTATGTCACTTCTTAGGCTTTAGAGCTAGAAGCAGTCTCAAAGTTCATCTAATCCAACTGTCATTTTATAACTGATGAATGAGCCCTAGGGACCTTAAGTTACTGACCCAGGGTCATAAAGGTAGTAGGGTTTGGAGGCTGTATTTAAATCCAGGGCTTTGATCACATAGTCTGTGCTCTTTCCATTGATTGATTTAAAAAACAATTATGAAACCTCCTATTTAGTACAAAATCAAGTCAATAAAGAAAAAAAAATATGATGGAAGAATCCATGTCAATATGACTAGTTACATACCCCCAGTCCTCCCTTATTCTAAACACACACACACACACACACACACACACACACACACACACACACACACACACGGATAAAACCTGACAATCAGAATTTAAACATGTTCCACTGCATTACTGTTAATTAGTATGTCTTCAGTCCATTTTGTGTGTGTTGTGTGTGTCTGAAACTCCTGGAATGGGGTTAAAAAAAATCTTTTACCAATGTGGATCAACAACTTTTGGGTTATTTAGAATTGCCTGAGGCACTGACAGGCTATGTGATTTGTACTCAAGTCACATAGCAAAATGGAGCAGAGGCAGGACTTGAACTGATCTACCTGACTCCAATACTAAATCTCCAACCATTACACCAAGCCATCACATTCTCAGATTTTATGTAGAATAAATAAAGAATTATCTGGTTGAATGCAGTATTTAAATTGTCTGCAAATCCCTAGTTGGGACATTGTCCAATCTTTCTCAATGCCCCTTTTATGAGTACCTACTTTATAGATAGATCCTTCAGTTTTGTTTCCCAGAAACCTCCCAGGTCAACCCTTTTCCTCCATCTCCTCAACAGAATTCCTCTTGTAGTTTATTTCATCTAGATGGGCATTTTCAAAGAGCTTTACTGTTTGCAAAGTACTTTCACATGTTCTGGGTTGTATTCCATACAGGAGAGGGTATTCAAGGATACATGTATGTGTATCTACACTGTATAGCTTGCAACATTTAGCACGCTTAGGGATTATGGTACTAGTTCTTATTTTGAACATCATTATAAGAGATTTCATCTGTTAATTTACTACAAACAAGTAAAAACCACCTAGTTCATAGCGCATTTGAATTTCCATCAGTTGTTTGAATTTCATTTGTGCATTTCACATCAAGGTTCTAGGTTCTATTACTCTGTTACTTCTTCAATATAATTCAGGGGTAGAGAAATTTTTGGAAGTTAACATAGGATTATTCTAACATGAGCTCAAAAAGAATTCTATGACTTTGCTAATTGTTCTTTCTAACTGCATTAGACATTGTTCCACTCTTAGCCATGCTATTTTGAATTGTTATTATAAATAGTATAGTGAGAAAGAGATGTTAAAATTTAAGATATGTCTGCTCTAGATATTTATATTCATGGTTATCTTGGCAGCTAGATGATAACATGGAGAGAATACTGGTATAAAGTCAGAAAGAACGATGTTCAAATTCTGCTCCAGATGTGTAATTCTAGGCAAGTTACTTAACCACTGTTTACCTCAGTTTTTTCATCTGTAAAATGAGGATAATAATAGAATCTATTTGCCAGAGTCATTGTTAGGATTAAATGAAATGATGTTTGTAAAGTGCTTTCCAAACTTAAGGTGCTGTATAATACATGCTATTTCTTATTATTATATCTAAATATCTAAAGTCAAAAATAATATAATTATGAAATTTATCAATATTTATGAAAGTAGATGAAATTATAGTAGTTATGAATAATAAGCACATAAATGTTAAATACAAAGAGACTTGTGAACAAGAACACTGCTTTATTTTAAATTAGAGGGAGCTTTAGTCAAGTTGTCTAATCAAAGGGGAAGAGAGGAATTTGTCCCATTTTGGATAGCCTCTAGAAGGATGGGTTTGGCATTTGCAGAAATCTGAGGTCAAGAGTATTTATGTAGATTATGTGTATGAGTTTGGCTGAAGAAGACTAGCTTTTTACAAAGATGCAACTTCATGTTCCCCTTTTCCCTGTGGAGAAGAAAGTACAAGCCCTATAGATCTCAGTTGTAAAAGTGAGGTTGCATTAATTGAACTATCATATTTTCATTTGTTTTCTGGATGGTTTTCCTTTTTGTCCCATTAAACATAATAAATCTTATGTTTAAAAATATCATAAAAATTAAGTTGCATGACATTTATACTGGTTTAGATTATAAGTACAAACATTGCCCAAGCTAGAAATAATAAAAAGTTTTGAATTGGTTAAAAATCATTGAATTCTTTGTACTTGCTCAGCATAACTTGAGAATTGGGTCAGTGATTGTTTTGGGGATCTATTTAGGCTTATGACAGTGCTGTCATCTTTTATGATCATTTTTAGGATGAGTCTTAACATTCATGATGTAAACAACCCAAAGTGGATATTTTTGGACAGGTTATTATCAATGTTAAAGGATCATAAAGTTCCTTTTAGCATTATCAGATGTTATTAAAAATAAAGCACTTATAAGGCCATTCATTTTTGTTTTTTCTTCTGTACCTCTGAAAAGTGACTGGTAAACTCTTGTTGCTCTAAACTTCTGGGCAAAATGATACTCCCTTTTATTCTAGAACTTCATGTTTCAAAACAGTTTCAGAGTAGTTTCTAATTTCTTTTAAAATCCTTAACATTTGTCTTAATATAGAGAGTAGCAAGAGTTAGGCAGTAGGAGTTAAGTGAATTGCTCAGGGTCATATAATTAGGAAGTGTCTGAGGTTAGATCTGAACCCAGGCCCTCTCTACTCCAAGCCTGGCCCTCTATCCATTGTGCTACCTAGCTGCCCCCAAAATTTTCAAATAAGAAAGAGTTGGAGGACAGCCAGGCTTATTTGTTTAACTGAGGTAGTCTTTCTTTTTTTTGTTTTTCTTTTAAAATTTAATTTTAAACTTTCCTTGTGTAAAAATGATCCTGTTTAGATAGAGTCACATTAAATATTGATGAGCTGGCTGATCTGTATGGAGGGAATGAAGATTTCATTGGTTTTGCTCCAAAGGGGCTTTTCTGTAGAAGTTGAAAAATGGACTCTTGAACTCTTTGGACAGTTTTCCTAGAGTGTTCTTTATTTAATCCTAGAACAAATGGTCCTTAATCAAGAGTAAGGTAATGAACTTGGTCAGGAATTTATCCAAATAGTAGTTGAATAAAACAGATAAGTTAACTGTGAGATTCTTAGAGGGGATCATAATAAACTTAGAGAAAGTTACATATTGATAAGTACTTCTACATTCCTGATTTCCTTGATAAGTATGCTTACTCCATAAACCCTGTCCTTAACCCTGTTCTCCTAAATATTTGGTTTCATTAGTTGCTATAGCTTAAAGTCAACAATTAAATACCTGTCTCCAGGTGACAATCTTTCTGGTGATGATCTCTGAATTGAGACAGAGTTCTCATATGACACATGTCTATCACCAGGCTTCTAGACCACCAGTTTTTCAAGGTCAGTAGGAACTGTCAGAGCTTCAGGTCTACTGGCATAACTCTTGAGAACACAAGGCATATCTCTAAAGGAGGATTGGATAGGACTTTAGTAGAAGCAGGGAAAGATCTCATGGACTTAGAGCTGAAAAAAATTTCAAAGGCACTTTAATTAAATGCACTTATTAAATTAATTAATTTAAGGGGTTTTGAACATTGGTTTTATTGATATTCTTGGTTTTTAAATTTTTTATTCTAAACTTATCAAGTACCAAATAAGGTGAATATTTCAGTACACAAAATAAAACTGAGAACTGAACATAAGGATGCAAATTTATATTATGTATAGCTTCTTTTTTTATATAGCTTCTTTAAAAATTTTTTTTTTAGTATTCTCAGCAGTTCCAGTTTTCATTGCTTCTCAGCTGCTGACTTGGTTCCACCTCCTTGCTTCTCTATTTTAAAGAATATAATACATTCACCATTCTTTTTCTTTAAAATTTTTAAAATTTATTTCATAAAACACTTCCCTATTACATGTAAAATTTTTTAAATTATCACTTTAAAAATTTTTGAGTTCTAAATTCTCTCTTCCTCTCATTGAGACAGTAAGCAATTTGTTTTAGATTATTCATATATGCTTTTGCAAAACATTTCCATATTGGTCATGTTACAAAATTTTGAAAACACAAACAAAATAAAATAAAAATTTTGATGAAAAAAAGTAAACTTCATTCTGCATTCAGAGTTCATTAGTTATCTCTCTGGAGGTAGATAACATTTTTCATCATGAAGCCTTTAGAATTGTCTTGAATCATTTTATTGATCAGAATAGCTAAGTCTTTCACAATTGATCATCCTTATAATATTGTTGCTATTGTGCACAATGTTTTCCTGGTTCTACTCACTTCACTTTGCATCAGTTCATATAAGACTTCCCAGATTTTTCTGAAACCATCCTGCTTATCCTTTCTTATAGCATAATAGTATTCCATCACAGTCATATCACATCTTGTCTATCATTTCCTCCACTGATAGAAATCTTTGATTTCCAATTCTCTGCCAAAACAAAAAGAACTGCTACAGCCACAAATAATTTTGTACAAATAATTCTCTCTCCCTTTTCTTTTATCTCTTTTGGATATAGACCTAATGGGGGTATGTATGCTTTATAGCATTTTAGACATACTTCTTAATTGTTCCCGAGAATAGATCAATATCCCTTTTAAAAATATATATATTTAATTAGACAATTTAGAAGATTATTCCTTGGTTAAAAAATCATATTCTTTTCCTCCCCTCCCCCACTCCTTCCCTTAGCTGACATTCAATTCCACTGGGTTTTACATTTGTCCTTGCTCAGAACCTATTTCCATGTTGTTGATGTTTGCACTGGGGTGATCATTTAGAGTCTAAATCTCCAATCATATCCCCATTGACCAATGTGACCAAGTAGCTGTTTTTCTTCTGTTTCTTTTTTCTTTATTTTGTCAATTTAGAACATTATTCCTTGGTTACAAGAATCATATTTTTTCCCTCCTTTCCCTCCCCCCACTCTTCATGTAGCCGATGTGCAGTTCTCAGAACCTATTTCCAAGTTGTTGGTGTTTGCACTAGGATGTTCATTTAAAATCTCCATCCCCAATCATATCCCCTCAACCCATGTATTCAAGCAGTTGTTTTTCTTTGGTGTTTCTGCTCCCAAAGTGTTTTCTCTGAATGTGGATAATGTTCTTTCTCATAGATTCCTCCTAGTTGTTCAGGATCACTGCATTGCCACTAATGGAGAAGTCCATTACATTTGATTGTACCACAATGTATCAGTCTCTGTGTATAATGTTCTCCTGGTTCTGCTCCTCTAACTCAATATCCCTTCTATCATTTGTCATTTTCCTTTATTGTCATATTAGCCAATCTGATATGTTTGAGATAGTATCTCAGTGTTTTTTTAATTTGGAATTCTCTAATCAATAGTGCTTTAAAGCATTTTTTTCATGTGACTTGATACTTTGATTTCCTCTTCTGAGAACTGATTATTCCTATCCTTTGACCATTTGTCAACTTGGGAAAGACTCTAATTTTTATAAATGTGGTTCAGTTCCTTATATATTTGAGAAATGAGATCTTTATCAGAGAAACTGGCTGTAAAATTTCCCCTTACTTTCCTGTTTTCCTTCTAATTTTGGTGGCATTCATTTTGTTTGTGCAAAAGTTTTTTAATTTAATGCATTCAAAAATCTTGTTACTTTCCATAATCCTCTGTATCTCATGTTTGATCATAAACTTTTCCCTAAACTATACATTTGACTGACATATATTTCTATATTTCCTTAATTACTTAGATTTCTCTTAATTTCTAAATAATTTATTCATTTTGACCTTATCATGATAAATGGTATGAAATGTGGGTCTGTATACAGTTTCTGTCAAACTACCTTCCAGTTTTCACAGCAATTTTTTTTTTGTCAAATGTTGAATTCTTATGCCAAAAGCTAGGGTTTATCAAACACTAAATTACTATAGTCAAAATTTACTCATGTGTAGTACTGTATATCTAATCTATTCTATTGACCTACCACTCTGTTTCTTAGTCAGTACCAGATTGTTTAAATTCTTACTACTTTGTAATATAGTTTGAAATCTGGATCTTCTAGATTACCTCGCTTAATTTTTTTTTTCATTTATTCCCTTCATAGTCTTGACCTTTTGTTCTTTCAGATAAATTTCATTACTTTTTTTTTTCTAGCTCTATAAAATAATTCTTTTTAGTTCAACTGGCATGGTACTGAATAAGTAAATTAACAGTTCAAATGGTCATTTTTATTATATTGGCTCAGCTTACCCGTAAGCAATGAACATTTACCCCATTGTTTGTCAGTCTTTATTTGTGTGAAAAGTATTTCATAATTTGTTCATATAATCCCTGGGTTTGCCTTGGCAGGTAGACTCTCAAGTATTTTATATTGTCTGCAGTTCTATTAGGTGGAATTTCTGTCTCTTCCTGTTGGGTTTTGTTGGTGGTATATAGAAATGTTAGTGATTGATTGATTGATTGATTTATTCTACTCGAAAAATTTTATTTAATTCATTAATTTAGAATATTTTTCCATGGTTACATGATTCATATTCTTTCTCCTCCCTCCCCTTCTCCCTGTAGCCAATGAGCAATTCCACTGTGTTTTATATGTGTCTTTGATCAAGACCTATTTCCAGACTATTAAATTATGCATTAAGGTGATCTCTTACAGTCTACTTCTCCAATCATATCCCCTTGAACCCATGTGATCAAGAAGTTGTTTTTCTTCTATGTTTCCATTTCCACAGTTCTTTCTCTGGATGTGGATGGTGTTCTTTTTCATAAGTCTCTCAGAATTGTCCTGGATTGTTGCATTGCTGATAGTAGAGAAGTTCATTACATTTGATTGTGCCATAGTGCATCAGTCTCTGTGTATAATGTTCTCCTGGTTCTGCTCCTCTCACTCTGCATCAGTTCCTGGAGATCATTCCAGTTCACATGGAATTCCTCCTGTTTATTATTCCTTTGAGCACAATAGTATTCCATCACCAACAGATATCACAATTTGTTCACCTAATTGAAGGGCATCCCTTCATTTTCCAATTTTTTGCTACTACAAAGAATGCAGCTATAAATATTTTTGTACAAGTCTTTTTCCTTATTATCTCTTTGGGGTATAAACCCAGCAGTGGTATGGCTGGATCAAAGGGCAGACAAGTCTTTTAAAGTCCTTTGGGCATAGTTCCAGATTGCCATCCAGAATGGTTGGATCAATTCACAAGTCTACCAGCAATGCAAATGCTAGTGATTTATGTGAGTTTATTTTAAACCCTGCAACTCTGCTGAAGTTAATGGTTTCAACTTGTTTTCCAGTTGATTCTGTAGGTTTCTCTAAGTATGTCATCATATCATTTGCAAAGTGTGATAGTATAGTTTCCTCATTCTAATTCATTTAATTTATTTTTCTTCTCTTATTGCCATAGATAGCATTTCTAACACAAAATTGTGTAATAGTGGTGATTTTGGGCATCCTTGCTTCATCTCTGATCTTATTCAGAAGGCTTCAAGTTTTTCCTCCTTTACAGATTATCCTTGATTTTTGTTTTAGATAGATATGATTCATCATTTTAAGAAAGGGTCCACTGATTCCTGGGTTATGTATTGTTTTTAATAGGAATGAATATTTTCCTACCACATGATTTTTGTTGTTTTTGTTATCACTATGGCCAATTATGCTGATAGTTTTTCTGATATAGAACAAGCCCTAAATTCCTGGTATAAATCTCACATAGTAATAATATATGATCTTTGTGATATATTGCAATCAAAGTTATTTTAAAAATAGATCTTATCTGAATTTCCTGATGACCTTTATTCTGTTCTGTGGATTTTTATTTTATTATTTTTGTTTTGATAACATCTTTAGCCCCCCACTATGCCTTCAACTGTCCTTCTCTCTCCCAGAAAAGAAATAGTAACAAAACTCTTTTTTACCAAACATATGTATTGAAGCAAACCAAATTCTCCTATTGCTCATGTCTGAAAACGTCTGTCACCTTCTATACCTTAAATTCATCACCTCTCTATCAGCAGATGGATGGATAACATGCCTCATCAGTGATACTTCTTGTAATGGTTAAAGGAAATATAGAGAATTTAGAGATTCTCTATATATAAAATAGAGAAAATAGGTACAGGGGATAAGGAAGGTTTTGTAACAAGGAATGGAGGAGTTGAATGGATATAGAGAATATGGATGCTGATGAGGTAAAAGGAGAGAGATACCCCCTGCTGAGAGGCTGTCTTTAAAAAATGTGGTTACTGAGAAATGGACCAATTATGATAGCCTGTGGGGATGTCTTTTCTATTGATTGATGTTAAAGATACCCAGGGCAGGTAAGCACCGACCCTCCTGAGGGACAAGTCTCCCTCAGGACCAAGGTCGCCCTACAGGGGTACAATAAGTACTGTTTATGGTTGAATAGCTGTCCTTAGTTTTTGCTCCCTCTATGTCTTCCTGAAATGATACTCTTCCTCTTATCTGACTACAAGTTATTTAACTCAAGATGAATTTAATAACAAGTTTGGGTTGGGAAGGTATCAGGGTAGAGGGAATAGGGATTGCCCTATATTTTTCCCCAGATTTGGGTTTGAATCTCTCTCAGCTCTTGAGCTGAGGCCAGTGATCACTGGCTTGTGGAGTATTTCTTTTATTCCTGGCTTTGCTAATCTATGCTAGCTTTCTTAAGTTCAAAGTCTTTAGCAATAGACAGCAAGAGGAAAAAGAGAATCTGACCTTCAGAGCTGGTTGGGCCTGTCTTTTTGGGCTAGGATGCTAAAGATCGGCCTTAAGTTCAAGCTGCTCCCCTTAAATCCTTTTGTTCGATGCCATGATCACAGGAATCCAGGTAGAGCACACAGTTGGGAAAAATACAGCAATAGAGGTACTTCTATTCAAGTACAGGGAGAGAGGCTGCTTCCAGTCAGAGGGTCAGGAAAGAGAGTAACCACTTGAGAGCAACTGTCACTCTCCAAGTCGCCCCTCCCCCATCAAAATTATTGCTGTCCATCAATCTTTACTCTAACATTCCAATTGCTGTCTCCTCCACCTCAGTGGCAGAAATGCCCAAAGCTTGATTCATATCCTTTCCACATCCTGATTGCATTGATTAGAGTTTTTACATTTTTCTTAGTTTTTTTCTTTACATTGTTTTTTTCTTAAATCATTTCCCAGGTTTAGTTCACTTTGTTCTCACTACTTTGTATCAGTTTTTCTAAAATCATCCCTTGTGTCAAATTTTACAAATTTTTATTTTTTATTCCCTTACATTCATATACCATCTGGATTCAGCTCTTCCCCCTTTATTGGGCACCTTCTTAGTTTCTAGACTTTTGTTAAAAGAATTGTTATAAATAATTTTGTCCCTATAGGTCCTTTCCCCCAAACCCCTTCACTCATATAAACCAACAGACCTAGAAGGTTTAAATGATTAGCCTAAAGTTGTGTAGGTATTAAACGAGCAGCCCCAATGTTTGAGATAGACAAAAAGCAAGGAGAATGAGATTTTTATTATAAAAATGAAAAACAGATTTTTATTTCCTTTTCAAGTATATCTTTTAGAATGTAGGACAAGGGGTCAGCTGGGTATCTCAGTGAATTGAGAGCCAAGCCTAGAGGTGGGAAGTCCTAGGTTCAAATATGGCTTCAGACACTTCCCAGCTGTTTGGCCCTGGGCAAGTCACTTAAGCCCCATTGTCTAGCACTTACCCCTCTTCTGCCTTGGAACCAATATACAGTATTGATTCCAAGATGGAAGGTAAGGGTTTAAAAAAAATTAAATATAGGACAAGGCCTTTTTATACTCTTCACAAGTCAATACAATTCAGCAAATTCTGTAAACATGGTGTAAAAATTAAAATTAGATCTCAAAAATGAAAATATTATATTTTAGGAGATTTATTAATGATCATTAGAAATCAAGGAATAAAGAGGATAAAATAAAGACCACATGCCCATGGCTAATCAGCCAGCTCAAACACCCATCTTACTGCCAACAAGCTGGCTGCTATCATGCCAAAGAGGAGGGACTCTCCACGTCCCCACTTAATATCCCCTATCTACAGGAAGTACGTAATGACAGGAAGTCAGTGGGCTCCTGGGAAATGTAGTTCTTTCTGAGGGTAACAGATTTTCAATTATACAGTGAGAAATGTGTGCCTTCCAAGGTGAAGGAAAAGCTTACAGGAAGGTAAGCACAAGTAGATAGAACACAAACTAGTTTAAGCTGTTTCTATCACACCTCAAGTGTGGCAGTGTGATGCTATTAAAAATTCTTTAAATGATTTTATACGTATTGATGATTTTCATCTTTGTTCAATCCCTCTGAAGTACATACTTAGTAGTGGTATATATATTTGAGTGATTTGTGGAGTATAATTCTAAATTGCTTTCCAGAACTTTTGAGTAAATTCACAACTCTCAATAATAACTCATTTTCTAAAGTTCTGTGTATAAGATGCATTTTAATGTTGGGATTTGTATAATTCAAAACCTGTTACCCTAAAAAATAACTACATTTCCCAGGAGCCCACTGATTTCCTGTCATTACGGACTTCCTGTCATTACATACTTCCTGTAATCAGGGGATTTTAGGACTAAACCTGGAGATTCCCCCCCCCCCCCATTAGGTAAATGACTTTACCTAATTGAGCTAATTTCCCAAGGTGAGACACAAATTAAAAGCATATTCTGAGAGTAATTGAGGAAATTTTTAAAAAAATGATTGGACTTTTTTTCTGTTTATGTCTTTTTCAGGAATTGTGTAATAATACTGTTCTTTCTTGGCCACCTCTGCCCCCAGATCCTTCTTAGACTGGCAGTGCCTCCATTCCAAACCTTTTTTTTTCAGATGGGGCAGAAATGCCATTTGGGGAAGTAACCATATCAGTCACTCTCTTCTAACCAGCACAACCACTGACTTGCCTAGACTATTTTTCTACTTTGTCTCAAATTTCCAACTCTCTGTATTGTTTTTCCCCATTAGAATATAAGTTCCTTCGGGCAATGTTGGGTCTATTGTTCATTTTTCTTGAGTTTGTATTCCCAATTTTTAATTCAGTATTTGGCTTACAGTAGAGTGTGCTTAATAGATGCTTCCTCTATCAATTTTTAAAATAAATCAGGCATATTGATAGTACAAAGAATCATTGATCATAGATTTAAAGCTGGAAGAGACCATGAAGATCAAATATTCCAACCCTCCAGATTTATAGGTAAAGGTATTTAATAATAGAGAGGTTCAAGTGACTGATCTAACGTTACCTACTTAGGAAGCGACCAACCCAGGATTCAAACATAGGTTCTATTTACTCCAAATACAACTTTTTTCCATTGTACCAAAAATGTTGTTTCTTTACCATCTGGAAAGGGAAATGTGATAATGAGTGATATTAAAATGAAATAATAATAGAATATAGTTCCTTAAAAACATACATCTTTGTTTTCTTATTTTGCCAGAGTCCACTGAATAGTAATTCTAGAAATCAAAAGGAAACTCTTTCTGTGAGTTATAGGGGAATGTTGACAAATGAGTAAAACTTTCTGCCTATTAGCATTTTGTAACATATTGCTTGCTGGAACAATGTTTGAATAAATTGGAATTTAGTGGGAACTAGCCTCTTGATTTCCAATTTTGAGTAATCTCACTTTCATATACTATAGTAAGCTATCCATTTCCTATGGCTACCTCTTAAAGGTACCAGCAATTTGCTAAGTGCTTGATCTTTAAAGTGGTATTTTTTTCTGTCACTTCTGGAAGTTACAGGCTTCTCTGGTTAATTATTTCTGACAGTCTACAGCGTATTGTATTGTTCATGAAGGTTTTCACAAGGATATTGTATCCACAGATTGTCTGCTATTCAGAAAAAGTCAATGTGTTTCTGAATGAAGTATTTTAAATAGTTTAGTTACAATAAATATGGAGTTTGAGTGTTGGTTACACAGGCATATTAGATATTTTTGTATTGTTAACTAGAGGTTAATTTAATGTGGAAACAGACTACGGAGTGTACAGTGTTTCACTTTAGCCCATGTTTTACCTATCTTAGGGCTGCTAGATGTCTCAGAAGACAGAATACCAAGCCAGGAGTTAGAAGGACTCTTCTTCCTTAGTTCAAATCTCGCTCCAGACAGTCACCCTGGGAAAGTCACTTCAACCTGTGTACTTCAGTTTCTTCATCTATAAAATGAGCTAGAGAAGGAGATGGAAAAGCGTTCCATTGTCTTTGCCAAGAAAACCCCAATTGGGATCATGAAGAGTTTGACATGACTGGACAACAATTTACTCATCTTATCTTTTAACAGAGTTCAACTAATGAATATGGCGCCTTCTTGCCTTCTGCTACCATTTGTTTTCTTTTGTATATGCCCTTACTCCATTAGATTATAGACATTATGAGGTCAAGAACTATTAAAAAATGGGTATCCCCAGTGCTTAGCAGAGTACCTGGTACATAGTAGGCACCTAAAAAAACAGAGTTTATCAACTATGGAAGATAAGCAAGTTTCATTCGTGAACCTCAAAAAAGGGAAGGTATTTCAGTTCTGAGGGATGCCCAAAGTGACAAGGGAATGCCAGCTCCCAGGAAGTATTGCCTCACATCTTTGTTTTTAGTGTATAATAACGGTAATGACCTGCTTATCATTTACTAAATGCTTACTGTGTTCAGGGCCCTGTGATGATAAAGGCTGAGGAGGGTATGGATTCAGGGAGAAACATGAGCATGAAAGTTCATTTTAGAAATAACAAAATGAAGAAACGACAAATAACAGAAAAAAATAGTGAATTGGTGTGACTATGAGTCAGGAATGCTAATTACAGCCATTTCTCTGACCCATTTGTCTTTTACACCTCTTTGCCATACAGTCCAATGATTGTGGGTGTGATTGAATAGGGGTCAGCTTCGGTTGTGGATTTTATTTGATTAGAACAGCAAACTCTAGAGAATGATTAGTTTTCATGCAGCATCAGCTATCTTTTCTTGCAGCACATTTAAGGAATCACAACTTGGGAAAATTAGATATAATATTGATGGTAACAACAAGAAGCTCACCAATGACTTATAAAATTTCCCAGTTGGAATCCGCTTCAAGTCTGACCCACCACATCTGAGGAAAATCCTTTCTACAGTTATTCTTAGACATGATTATTCCGCCTTTGCTTAAAAACTAATGAGGGAGACCCACTTTCTCCTGAGGCAACCCACTCCATTTTTGGTTGGCTCACATTTCGGGGGGAACTTTTCCCCTTACATCAAATTAAATTTTCTTTCTTTCTTTTTTTTTGCTACTTTTATAAAATTATTTTAAAATAATTAACAGAAATCTGTCTTTTCTCATACCCCCAAAGCTCTTATGGGAAAGGGAAAGAAAAACAAATTCCTTGTAACATATTTCCATTGTTATTGGTCATCGCCCAACTGATCCCTTCATCACTTCCCTCTTCTTGCTACTGGATTTCCTCAGATGTGTGTGTCATGTAAATGTGCAATACTATTCCAATGCCTATATTATTCTTTGAAATAAGCTGCTTCCTGCCAAATGCCACCTATGCTCCCTAGAATGTCAAAACACTGGTAATGAGAATTTCTAGACATTTTCTAATTTACATGAGGAGCAAAATCCCCATTTCTCAAAATGATTGTCAGTTGAAAAGTGGCAATCCTCTCCTACCATAATCAATTCCCACCTTGATAACTGAGTTTTAATAATTCTTTGTGCATATGTGAATATTCAGTGGGAAAGAGGGATAATCTAGCTGTCTTAACAAAGGATTTAGCAATATTCTTGGGGGGGGCAGAGTCAGTGAATAATAACATTATAATCATCTACTCTCTGTTGGGAAGCCGCTTTTCAAAGGAAATAAGGAAAATGCTTGAGTGATAAAGAAAAGGAAAAAGGAGGAAACTGATCATGGAAACATTCACCAGTTCCTTAAAGGTACCTGCCTGTTTATTTTACACAACCCGTGTATTTAAGATTTGGCACCTATCTAACCTAAACCTCTCTTGCTTAAATTTCAAACTATTACCTTCTATTTGTTTTTAATGAGGATGAAGAGGAGCCAGACATCCTTTGTAAAAACTGAAGATATTTAGTGAGTTACCCTTCAACCTTTTTTAATTCTGCACAGTAAAAAAATGCTCTTTTGGGATCAGATCTATCTGGATATCAGTGAGCCAATATAAATTCTCTTAAGTCCCTACTATGTTCCAGGCACTGTGCCCTGAGACACTAGGGATGTATAGAGAAGCAAAAAGTTGTCCCTGCTTTCAGACATTCAAGAGAAATAAAATAACTACCAGGAGGCATGAGTGTTGTAAGGACACAGGCTAAGGCCTTCTTCAGAAAGTGGAATTTGAGCTGAATCTTAAAGAAAACCCTAGAAACAGGAAAGTAGAGGGGCAGAGCAACAGCATTCCAGGCATGTGCAACAAATCAGGGAAAGGCATGGATAGAGGAGAGAAAATGTTGTTTGAGGAATTGCAAATTGACTTGTTCGTTGGATTGTAGAATGTATTAGAAATTAAATAAAAGCCATATTGTTTTATTTTTTTTTGGCACTATGACTTGTTATTAAGTCCTTTTTTAGTTCTTTCTGATTTTTTATGATCCCATTTGGGGTGTTTTTGGTAAAGTTATAGAAGTGGTCTGCCTTTTCCTTCTCTGGCTCATTTTATAGGTGAGGAAACTGAGGCAAACAGGATTAAGTAACTTGCCTAGGGTCATATAACTAATAAATGTCTATGTCTGAACTTGAACTCAGGTCTCCCTGACTTCAGGCCTGATGTTCTCTCCACTATGCCACCTAGATTCCATCATAAAAGTAGAGCACTCTTTAAATATATAGTTACAACATATAATTATTTTTAGACTTCCCAAAGATAAATGTCATAGTATTTATCTGAGCCTTGGGTTTTAAACAATCAGCTTCAAGAAGACAATCATATTGATTTCCTTCCTTTGTTCCTTCGTTCCTTCGTTCCTTCCTTCGTTCCTTCGTTCGTTCCTTCCTTCCTTCCTTCCTTCCTTCCTTCCTTCCTTTTATTTATGTACTAGATAGAATAGAAATCCAAACTACCAGGTAGAAAATCATTCTTAGTATCTCTGGTGTCATTACAGTATTCTGTGGCAGGGTATTTCCTATTTGTAAGTGAGAGTTCTTATGATTCAAATTTTGTTTTAGCTAGACTCTCAAGTTAAGTATTGTAGCTATTTATCTTGTGCTTTAGTAGCAATTAAGGTGGAAACACAAATAAAATGTACTACAGATACATACACACACACACACACACACACACACACACACATTCGTATTTGTGTTCAGTTGTGTTGCCCCATCTGCTATAAATTTCTTACTTAAAAACAGATTTTAAAAATCCCCAATGCTAAGAAGTCTTCCATAAGCTGGGAAAACCTTTCACTCCATTTAAGGCTACTTTGACAGAGAGCTCCATCTCAGGCACCTCTCCAAAGCAGTGGCCATGTTCAACTCTTCCCCTCTTGGGCCTTTTTCTAGTTTAGTTCTCTGCATCCTAGTTCTTTCCTAGAATACGCTTTCCTGCCTTTAGCCTCTGTATTGTGTAGAGAAAATAATGCTTTGATGGAGAAGAAGAAGGCTGAATATAGGTCTCAGTTCCTAAAGTTATTTACTTCACCTGTTCAGCCAACTGACTGTAGCTGGATCTCCCCCAGGAATGTGCTGATAATTTTTTTTAAACCAGCTCTTGCTGGTGGAGGGATAGGAATGTATGCTCGTATACTTTTTAAGTCTTATCTACAATATGAAGTTTTTCTCTAAGGTTTTCTTTAGTCTAAACCATCAACAACACAATTAATAATGTCCTGATTGGTAGACTTCCAAGGTCTAGATGCTTACCCTGAATATTTTTAAGAATTGACTTTCCTGAACCATTGCAACTGGCTCCCACATATCTCTGGTTTCCCTTCTTCCTTCTTTCTGACTCTGAGTTTTTAGCTATTCTTTTAATATTTATCCATAGATTGGATGAGGAATAGAGTTGGAAATTATGTTGAGCTTATTATATAGAGAAGAAAATTTGGTGGGAAAATTAGTCACCAAGATGAAGTTTAAGGATTTTCAGTAAGTTGTATTTCTGCGTTGAATTCATGCAGTTTCTTTGATATTTGAAAAGATGAATGTGGGAACTCATAGTGGGAACTCTCTACACAGATGAGACTCTCAAGTCTTCCAAGTTTTCCATTCTGTGTAATTGATTCTTGTCCGCATTTTCCTACTTCATAGAAATGGGCTAGCTCCCGACATCTTATTCTTTTGCAATCTATATTACCAGTGTATCATTCAGTCCTTAGCAAAAGGGCTGGCATATAGTAGGTATCTAAAAAATACTGTTTGGCTCACTAACTGACCATTGATCCTCTATTGTTTCATTTTTATTGAATGATTGAGTCTTCTCCTTTTCTGACCAAGCACATCCTTAGAAACTTTTATGACTCTTCTTATGCAAGTCACCACTGCTTACATCTACCACATGCCTTTCTATTGCCCTTTTGTATATTTGTGGTTTTAGTTTTTTTCTTAGATCTTGGTGTTCCATAATTTATAACTATCTCACATCATTGGGGAAATTTTTGTGAAGTGAGTGGTACATCTGGTGGAATCCCAATATGATCATGAATGAAAAAACTTGGTTGGGGCAGTGCAGTCCCCTAATTTACTCTTCACGGTCCTTCCATCTCATTATCCATCTGCATTGCTTGTTTGAGATGCACAAATTAATGAATGGTTTCCACAGGTTGACCTTATGATAACCTACATTTATAAAACAACTTATAGATGATTAAAGATTTCAAAATATATTTTGTATATTATTAGGTCACTTCAGTTTCACAGTCGCTCTATAACATCCTCTTAATACAAGCATTACCATTTCCAGTTTATAGATGAGGCTCAGACAAATAAGTGATTAGGCACTCAGTTAGCAGGTTTCAGTGGTGGGATTTAAACACTGGTCATCATGATTTTAATTCTAGCAGTCTGTCTCTTCCTTCACATCTCCCCTCTTCTTATAACTTATTTGAGTTATCGGCATACCCAGGCATCAATAAGAAATAGTGAACTTCTGTGATGAGCTGTATGCATATGGGTAGAGGAATCTCATTAATGACATTTTAAAAACCCTTACATTCCATCCTAGAATCAATACTGGGTATTGGTTCCAAGGCAGAAGAGGTAAGGGCTAGGCAATGGGGGTGAAGTGACTTGTCCAGAGTCACACAGCTAGGAAGTGTCTCTTTTGAACTGAGGACCTTCCATCTCCAGGTCTGGCTCCTAATCCACCGAACCACCGACCTGCTCCCTCATTTATTACATCTTTTTTTTTTTAATTGTCCTGCAAAACAACACTTACATATTGGTCATTGTTGTAAGAGCAAACTCATATATGACCAAAACCCCAAAATAAAACCCTAAATATACCAATATGAACCAACAATTCTTTCTCTGGAAGTGGATAGCATTCCCCAGCGTGTCTCAGGATCGTTCCAATTATGACATCTTAAAATAATTGAAAGCTAGGTTAACACTGTGACCAAAATCCCAAGGGCACTTCCTCATCCAGAAGGTTAATCACTGTCCTAACAGAAATTACTCTCTGGCTTATCTCAAAGCAGAGTATTTCTATCTCCGGTACAATTTTGTCAAGCATGTTGGCTAGTAAAACCTGGTGAAGTACGCAATGTGAAGGGGATGCACTCCTTCCCTACAGGAGTTAATGGCCTAAGAGGAGGAACAGACTGCTGGTAGTAGTACTTCTCAGTTTCATTGAACATTGCAGCTGAACTTGACTTTACAGATGATCTCATCCATCCATGATCTCATAGTTTTTTCAGAGAGGGGGAAGTATTGTAGGCTGTATATGTTCAAGGGTGGACAGTCCTCCAGCTGCAGCCAGAATCCAGTCTCCTTAGACTCAGGACACTTTTTTTCTCCTCCGCATGACCCTTTAGAATCCTGTAGGAAAGACCAGAAGGCCAGAGCACATAGTATCCGAGAACCAGATAGAATCACATGGAACAGACAATCCTAGAGCAGATTGTCCCCTTGTTTCTGCTGATGGCCTGCCTAAATTTACAAGTTTTATTTATCCCATGTTGCCTCCAAAGCTTAAATGACATGGCTTTTCCTACCCGGATTTCTTATCGCCCAGGCCTGGATTTATCTTGGTCCTTTTCACACAAAATCCTAATCTGTCTTTTTCAGTTCCAGCCTGATAATTTAGACCCCCCCACCCCTTCCTGTCTTAGAGACAGAACAAAAAAAGCTTTCACTTCCTCCATTCCTCTTAGAGCAGAAGAAGTTAACTCTGGCTCTCTGATCTTATATTTTTTAGCTCTTAAATTGTTTAAATTTAATTTAGAGTATTTTTTCATGGTTACATGATTCATATTCTTTCCCTCCCCTCCTCCCTCCCCCCTCCTGAAGCCAACAAGCAATTCCACTATGTCAAGACCTATTTCCTATTATTAATATTTGCAATAGTTGATCTTATTTTTTTAAATATTCTGATAATTATATTTTGATAAAATTGGTTTTCTTTATATTTCTGTGCATTTTATTTAATGCCTTTAAAAATAATTATCTTGAACAACCCAGAAATATTCTGAGGGACTTATGACAAAGAATTTTTCTACCTCAAGAAAAAAACTGTTGGAATAGGAATGAAGAAGGAAGTATATGATTTATCAATTGTTTATTTGGTTATGTTTTAGAGTTTGGGGTTTTATATGATTATATATTTACAAAAATTAATAATATGGAAATATGTTTTGAGTAATAATAATACTTGTATAACCCAGATTGAATTGTTTGCCAACTCCAGGAGCAAGGAGGGAAAGAGGGAAAGACACAGTAATGGATTATATAACTTCAGAAAACTAATTTGGCAATTTGTTATTAAAATTTTTAAAAAATTTTAATTTATTTTGAGTAGAGATTCATAGGCTTCAGGAGACTGCCAAAAGGGTTCATGGCGCTAAAAAGATTAAGAACCCTTAATTCATTGCTTGTTCAAGACAGCCAACTGATAATAAAAGGAAGAATCAAACAAAGGGTCTCCAGATCTTAGGAAACTGTCCAAAACAGTTCAGTATTACTGAGTAGTAGCTTTGAGGGACCATGCCAAAATATACAGAAATATCAAAAATGGAGTATGGTATTTAGATAAATTATATTTTCATAAAGTAAATCCCTATTTAGCACATAGAAGGAAGAAACTTTAACAATGGAAAACTGTACACAGCTTTTTCAAACTTTTATGGTAGGTAGACTTGGAGAGGAGAGCAGGAGAGAGGGGTGAGGGAAGATGAAGAAGCAGAGAAGGAGGGAAGGCAGAGAAGAAAAGAAAGAGAAATGGAGAGAAATAGAGTAAGAGGTGAAGAAGTAGAAAGGAAAGACAGAGAAATAGAAAGGAAGAGGTGAAGAAGAAAGGAGAGGGAAAGAGAGACACACAGAGGCAGAGAGAAAGAGAGAGAGAGAGAGAGAGAGAGAGAGAGAGAGAGAGAGAGAGAGAGAGAGAGAGAGAGAGAGAGAGAGAAAGAGAAGACCACTATGTGAAAATACTTTACTGTACTGGCCTGTAATTGGCTCAGAAATTCTATTAATTCAACAAAAGATATTCACAGTTTGTTGTTACAAAGTCATATAACTTTTACAGCTAAATAGGACTTTATAGGTTATATAGAAAAAGAAGACATACAGAGATTCAAAAAGCTTTTATATAACTGCCTGGTACTCTGTTATATACTTTTAATTTTATTAACATTTTTATTAATTTAATATTTAATTTTATTTAAATTTAAATATTTATTTAAAATGTAAAATTTAAACATTTTAAGTCCTAAATTTAAATTTAATATTTTAAACTTAAAGAAAATTTAAAAGACAAAAACAAGAACAGGACATATTACATGCCAGGGACCCAAACACAAGAAAGCAAAGAACTTATATTCTATAATAGGGGAAGATAATCTATAAAGGGGACCTGAAAGTGGCCAGGTAGGGAGGGTGTATTGTGACATACAACCTATATAACATTATCATAGTTTGGAAATGACTGGAAAGCAACATAGAGGTCATGGTTAGTCCAAGCTAAAGTTAAAGCTCACTTATCAGAACTTGACATCTCAGTGGCAGAGTATGTTCCAGAGACTGAATTGTGACTGAACTTGAGATAGGCAACCTTAGAAAAATATTCCAGGGTACTTGTAGTACCAACTGTCAAACCACAAAGTTGACTCTCACAGCCTCTGCCTCCTTCTTTATCATCTTCTTTGGGGAAGTTTTTCAGTTCCGATGAACAGTGTCCAGTTGTCAAAATTATATTTATTTTTATAAAAAAATGTCTAAAGCACTTCTTCAGTTATTAAAAACATAAAATCCGTATTAACCTAACTTTCGTTAAACAATTATAATAAAAGTATGTTAGGGACTTAATTTTAGAAAGTTTTTTTTTTCTTTTGAAAGTGTTTTGTCTTTTTGACTCAGATTCTCAGTTAGATTCTTCAAGCATCTTTGGTGGCATCTTTTTGAGCACCTACTTGCCTCAGCAAGTGTGGCCAAAAAGCATCATCTGGTTACCAAGTTTCTGGTGATGAGCTTTAGGAACATAGCTGGATTGATCTTCATATGACAAAGTAGCAAGCCAGCAGTACATGAAATATTTTCTCCTTTAAAAGGACTTAACCTGAGAGCAGAGGAATTTTTTTTTGTCTTTATCTGTTTCACCAAGTATTTGGTGCAGTTCCTGGTACATAAATAATGTGTGTATCTCTTAAAAAAAAAACAATACCTTACTTTATGTTTTAGTATCAATTCTAATTAGAAGAATAGCAAGGGCTAGGCAATTAGGGTTAGGTGATTTGCCTAGGATCACACAGCTAGGAAGTATCTGAGGTCACATTTGAACCCAGGACCTCCTGTTTTTATACTTGGCTCTCAATCTACTGAGCCAGCTTGTTGCCCCTGACCCCTATGTTTCCATAAACCTTTGCACCAACATAAAATCTATATCCTTCAACTAAGCCCTAAAACTCAAAGCAAATGTCTACAGTTTAAGATAAGTGACTCAAGTTGTTGTTCTTTATGTATCTCTGTGTTGCCTGGGCAAAGGAGTAGATTTGAACCCTATACACCTTGTTCAGCATAACCATAAGTCTTGCCTGTTTTAGACTTTTTCCCTTTCAATCAGCATAAATTCTTCCTGACCCCCACTACCACTCCTCAGCACCATTGATTGCAGAGAATCCAGATTTCCCTTTCCAAACTCATTTTGTGGGGCTACAATTAAATACATGGTGATGTCTTTGCTTAATAAGTGATAACACATAAGATAGTATTTGCAAAATTAAAAGTCTTCATTATTTTTGATAGCTAGTGATGTGTGACGCCCCTATCCTGTCTCCCTCCCCCCCCCCCATCACATTTGGATCGAGGATAGGAAAATGAATAGGAAAAGCAAAAGCCCTTGTTGATTTATATATAGGTGTGTGTATTTTATATTATTATATGCATATATATTTTTAAACCAAAATTCATTCTCTTCTCCAATTTCTTCCACCTCCTCCCTCTCCTTCCCTTCCTCTCCTCAGTTAGAGCCATGTTTTCACTCTTTAAACTATTTAACTAGATTCTCATGCAAAGCCACGCTAGCCAATTGCTATTGGCTTTCTATTTTTAATTAAAATAAATTGGAAAACTGACCAAAGTCTATTTTTCCCAAACTCTTTGGCACAATTTATGTCATTTTTCATGAATATTATGAAATTCATCAATTAGAAGTTTAAAATGTTAAGTATGGTCAATAAGCCTACAAAAATCAGACAAGAGAATGACAGTTAAGAACAAGTCAATTCTAAACTCGTAAAGCTAAGGGAGGGAGATATGAGGATGAAGTTAGTCAAAATGCAGCTCATAAAACTCATAAAACTAATCGTTTACAAAACCGAAGTTGGTGTCTAAATGACTGTTGTCAAAATGGACTCCAGAAGCCCTGTTCCTCTTCTTCTAGGTCGTAGTTAAATTAAATTCTTGATTTTGTAGGGCTCTGTTTAACCTCTTTGAGTCAAACTTTTTCTTTTCATAAAAGTAGCAAGACTGCTCTGCTTGATTTTTAAATAAACTAAATATGCTGTTAATTTGTTGAGTACAGTTTATTTCTATCATGTCTGTATTTGCATTTGAGAGAGAGACTTAAGTCTCAGGGCAATCTCATGAAGCCTTTTGAATTAACAGGCAAAGACTAAAATCTAGTTAGAGTTTCACAATGCCAGTGTATGTCAGAGATGGGACTTGAACCTTAGTCTTCATGGCTTCATAGACATATATATATATGCATAGAAGCTGGAAAAAATTGTACATTTAACAATTATGACCCAAGGGGGCAGCTAGGTGGTGCAGTGGATAGAGCCAGTTGGTCCTGAGTTAAAATTTGATCTCTGACACTTCCCAGTTGTGTGACCCTAGGTTAGTCACTTTACCCCCATTGCCTCGCCCTTAAGGTCTTCTGTATTGGAACCTGTTCAAAGTATTGATTCTAAGTTGAAAGGTAAGGGTTATTTTTAAAAAAAGTTACACTTTGAGAAAAGTAGCCTGTTATAGTGATAGAGAGCTGGCTATGAAGCCATGAAGACCTAGGTTCAAGTCCCATCTCTGATGTACACTGGCATTGTGAAACTCTGGGCAGGTTACTTAACCTGACAGTGTCCCAGGCACCTCTCAAAGACTATACATTTGCAAGACACATGCTGATCTTCATTGTTAGAGAGCATTTCCTCCTTAGAGAATTTCCTGTGCTGTACTGATGAAATTAGAGATCCAGTCTAAAAGCAATCACATTTCACTTTAGAATGAGTCTCTTCCCTTAAAAGATTATGATCATCAAAGGGAAACAAGTTTACAATGAAAAAGAAAAGGCATTTTCAAATCAGTGTTTTCCCAAAAAAACCAATTCTGCCATGATTCTTTATGGCACAATAGACTAGGTATTTGAACTCATCTAGGGAAACATGCTATGGTCTAGAATGCAACAGCCAGTTTTGCATATTTGCAATACTATTTTTTTTCCTTTTTTTATTTAGAATATTTTCCCATGATTATATGATTCATGATTCCTCTCCCCACCCCCACTCTTTCTTTCCGCCTCCCAGAGCTGACAAGCAGTTCCACTGACATATACAAGTATCATTGTTCAAAACCTATTTCCACGTTACTGTTACTTTTGAGGTTTACATTACTCATATTTGCAGTAGAGGGATCTTTTAACATCAAAACCCTAATCATATCCCTATTGAATCACATGATCGATCATATGTTTTTCTTCTGCATTTCTATTCCCATGGTTCTTTCTCTGGATGTGGATACATTCTTTCTCATAAGTCCCTCTGGATTGTCCTGGGTCATTGCATTGCTGCTAGTAGAAAAGTCAGTTACATTTGATTGTGCTACAATGTATCAGCCTCTGTGTACAATGTTCTCCTGGTTCTGCTCCTTTCGCTCTGCATCACTTCCTGGAGGTTGTTCCAGTCTCCGTGGAATTCTTCCACTTTATTATTCCTTTGAGCACAATAGTATTCCATCACCAACATATACCACAATTTGTTTAGCTACTTCTCAATTGAAGGGCATCCCCTTATTTTCCAATTTTTGGCCACCACAAAGAGCGCAGCTATGAATATTCTTGTACAAGTCATTCTCCTTCTTATCTCTTTGGGGTACAAACCCAGCAGTGGTTCATTGGGCATCTCTTAGATGGAATGACCTATAACTGCTTTTTAAAATGTCCTTTTATGCCAAGAGAAACTATCTCATTTTTCTTCAGCTTATTATTGTCTTTCTTTGTCATTTTTTTTGTGATTGTATAAATAGAAGGTGCTCTAAATACACATTCACTGAACTTTTGCATATATATATATATATATATATATTTTTTTTTTAAATGTGCCTTCTGTCTTAGAATCTGTACTAGGTATCTGTTGCAAGGAAGAAGAGAGTTAAGGGCAACTGGGGTTAAGTGACTTGCCTGAGTCACACAGGGAGGAAGTGTCTGAGGCCACATTTGAACCCAGGGCCTCTCAACTCCAGACCTGACTCTCCATCTACTGAGCCACCTAGCAGCTCCTTGCGTATTTTTCTTGATAGCTACTCTGATTATGTAATTGTCTGTATTTTCAATATGAAAAGCCAAGGGTAATAAACAGGGTCTAAGAGACTACAAGGTCCCTATACAATAGGAAGATCCTTTCAGAAAACGAAGCATGAAATGCACTTGGTGTATATTTCTGTCTCTACATGTGTGTATGTGCGTGCATGTTTGTGTAGGAGGAAGAAAACAAGACTACACATGCCAAAATGGTCAGAGCCAAAATGAGTAAAATAAAAAGGGCAAAACTCCGTCAGTGTCAAGTTTCATTACAAATTTCCGACTCGCTTATCTGGTTACTGACTACATATGGGCATTACATGCACCACACATTCCTGGCTTCCTAAAAGGATTTCTTTCAGGCAGACATGCACTGGATAGGAAGTGATTCTCTTAATTTCTCCTGAACTCTGTGAGAGCAAAGTCTCTAACTCCACTTGGAGTTTATTTGTCTGTGAAGCCCAGATAGAGACTATAAAACCATCAGAACAGAAAAACGATGGTTTCCTGAAAACATCTCGCATGTAGTTATGACTCTTTAGGGAATAGATTTAAATGAAGAGATCCAAGAGGAGATAAGAATCCTGTGAGGCATTGTTAGTCATTTTTGTAAAGGCAGGTGGGGGAGGAAGTCAAAGCCATGACCATGTAACTCTAAGCATACTTAAACAGACATTCATACCAACAAAGGAGGAGGGATTGCTTGTATTTGTCCATCAGTGCCATATTTAAGTATGCCTAAAATGAAGAAATAGTCGCCAAGGGACATGAGCATGCTGGAACATGCCTACAGAAGAGAGGTGGCGGGGGAAGGCTGGTGTAGGGAAAACAAAACAATATTTTATGAGAAAGGTTTGAAAGCCTCAGTGATATTTGCCTAGTAGAAGAAATCACTTAGAGTGGATATGATAAACAGACTTCAAATATTTGATGGACTATTATGTAGAAAAGGGAGTAGACTTATTTTATTTGTCCCCAAGGGACAAAACAAAGGCCAATGAGTGGAAATTGTACTAAGGCAGATTTCAACTCAAAATGAGTCCCCAACTTTGTTATTTATTATCTTTGTGATCTTGGGCAAGTCCTCTCCTGGGATGTTGCCCTCCTTGTTGTTAAGACTTCAGGAAATCAGACCTTTCAGACCCACACTATGTTCTGCCCAGCTGAGACCCACTCTCACCCCCTCACTTTCTACCACTTTCCTTGTGGACAGTAATCAAATCAACACAACTACTTCATGTACCAATCTGTTTTCTTGTAAATCTATTTACTGTATTTTGACTTCTCAGGCTAAACATACCTCCATGGTCACCACTCCTCTATATATGCCCTTTGCTTCCAGCAGAGCATAAGCATTCTGAGGGCAGGGACTACCTTTTAAAATTTGTATCCTTGGTACTTAGTATAATGCCTGGCACAAAATCCTTAAAAAAAAGATTTTTTCCCATCCATTTAATATTTGTATGCCTTACTCTCCTTAGTGATAAAATAAAAGAACTGGTCATACTGTTCCAAGAGCTAAATCTGGTTTTTGTATGACCCTTGAGCTAAGAACGGTTTTTGGCTGAACAAAAGGGGGCATCCACAGGTGATATGGGGTCATGGCAGTAAATTGCAGCTCCCTGGTCTAGATGATTTTGAAAGACCCTTAAAATTCTGAGATTTTCTTAGGAATATAAATTTTATTTTATTGATTTAAATATAAATTTTCTAAGGAATATAAATATAAACTATAAATGATAGTTTCCAGATGCTTAAACATGACATGGACTTTTTCCTGGGGATATTGAGATTTGTATAGTTTTGTGTATATATTCCCTAAGGGTCTTGAAATGAAGGCTGGGAGACAATTTTCTGTCTAATTGTTCAAAAGAATCCCAATTTGAATGGAATTTAAATTAGTTGACCTCAGACATATTCCAACTCCAAGATTCTGTGATCCAAAATATTTGAGGGGACAATCATTTGAAATCTGTATTATTAAATTTCATTGTCTGTTATGGGTCAGAAACACTGTCTACATTGAGTGGCCAAATTTTATTACTATGTAAAGACATCTAAGAATTCTTAATAAAACTCTGAAATATTATGAGTTTTCCTAGAATGTCATTATAAAATGCATATAGATACTTAAGTCATTCATAAGTATTAAGAGAAATGTATTTGAGAAACTTATGCAGCAAGTTCAGTCAGTATAGATTGTCTGCTCCTCATGTACCTGGAGGAGGCTCGACTGTACTACTCTTGTACTAATAGGTCATTGGCCTTTGTTGAGGAGTTTGGAGCTTTCTGGCACATTGAGGAACAGATAGTGCCTGCTAAAATCTCCCAGAAATTGTCTATTTAGATAGTCTTATTTTTTTTATATATTTGAACATTACAGAACTTAATATTGTGAACTAGTAAATAGTGAATTTAAAAATATTAAAATATAATTTTATATTATAGTAAATATGCTATATATAATACACATTGATTATTATATATAATACACATAAAATTATATCATATATAATATGTATTATTCTTGTTACGTATTATCTTATAAATTATATATTCTTGTCATTCTTATAAAGGCAAGTAGGGAGAGAAGTAAAAGCATTGACCATAAAATTCTAAGCATGCTTAGAAATATAGACATATGTAATTAACTAAGCTATAAATTATAATTGATTTATTAATTATTAATTATAATTACATATTTTATATTATATGTAATTATATAACTATAATTAATAAAATTATTAATTAATTTATAAAGAATTAATTTATATCACTGTAGTAATTATGTTGCATATTATAACAATATATTAATATAATTATAACCAATATGTAAACAATAATAGATAAGGTTACATATTATAGTAAGATATAAAATAATAAATTTTAATTTTAAAATAGTTTTTTAAAAGCTGGTAAATAGTAAAAATGTTAAAAACTTTCAAAAGTATGGTCATATGATCAAACATATTCTAAATCAGAAGATAATATGCTGGGGCAGGTAGGTGACTCAGTGGATTTAGAGCCAGGCCTAGAGACAGGAGGTCCTAGGTTCAAATCTGGCTTCAGATACTTCTTAGCTGTGTGACCCTGGGCAAGTCATTTAACCCCCATTTCCTAGCCCTTGGAACCAATACACAGTATTGACTCCAAGAGGGAAGGAAAGGGTTAAAAAAAAGAAGATAATATGCAAATAATTATGTACATGCAAGATATCTATCTATACCTATCTATATGTATACAAATAGAATAAATATTCAAAAGAACCTGAGACATTATAAAGTAGGAATATGGGCCTGGCTCGTATACAGCCACCTACAGATGAAATTTGGTTTAAATAATTTGTAATCAGAAAACTTACACAAAATCTGCTTGGTGTCTTTTTGCCTTGTTTTTAGGGATCATGATGTGTGATTATTGTGTGATTGTTGAAAAGTTTTAGCTACTTCCAAATTAAGCCCATCCGTGTAAATTTTGAAGCTTTGGTACTCCTGTAATATATTGTCCAGTATATGCTGGGTATCAGGTAGTAAGGTTCTTTCAGTGAAAGGGAAAAAATAATGAAATTGCTAATAAAGGATATATTTGGAATAGCCTGAATAGCATAACTATTTACTTTTAAAAATCCATTAAAATTTAAATGGATACTTAGAATTTAATGAAAGCTTAATAAAATGTATATTCATAGTATTGTTGGCAAAAATCAATATTGACTTTTTTGGTAAACTTTGTTTCTGACTAGGCTACAATGTGGCATAAGGGATGGAGGCAAACCTAGCAGTTAGGAATACTGCAGTTCACTTCCTGACTCCAAATACTTGTTTGTATTCACGAGCAAGTCACCTAAATTCTCAATATTGTAAGCCAAGATGTCAGATTCCAGACAGCATGAACTGATCAAATCAGATTAAAATGTAATTCTGAACAAAGTAAATAACAATAAAATACAACATAAATAATGTTAACTTGTGGCTTTCTAACTCAATATCCTGCCAACAGGGCTATTTCTATTTGAGGTTGACACCACTGCCACTAAGATTAGAAATGAGTTGCTCATCTTCTCTGGTCTGGTGGAAGGAGGTTCCAATGTCAGGAATTCACAGATCTGGACCAAAGGGAGTGAAAATTAATATTTGAACCCAAACTTTTATATAGCCTATATTTTAAATTATTTAACTTCCAGATATAGCTTTCATGAAAGATAGATATACTCCTGAACATTAAGGTACTAACTGTTCTTTACAAATAAGGGATTTTATTTTCTTGGCTCATTTAATAATGGATAAATATATAACTGTACACTGAGAGGCAAGATGGACATTAAAGGAGTCTGTGGTTTGGGATACAGATATTTTCATTCCCCACCCCCAACATACTTTAGCTACTTGGGGAAAAAATAGAAAAGAATGTTTTCATAATTGTATAATAATGTATATCTAAATAAAATTCTGTTTCTTACACTGGAAGATGGGAAGATGGTTGCTAGAATTGTTTCCTAACTGTAAAAAGCTTTTATTTTGCCTGTCCCTGATTGGACCTATTTCTTGTTGCTATTTTTTTAGTTGCCCTTTTAATTTATGCTTTTGTGACCTAGTGAGAGGGGGGTAGAGAAACCAATATTCTAAGTGTGACCATTAGAAATTAACATGGGGAAAGGGACAACAAATACACTCCAGGATACTATTTTATTGTAGGCTCTATCTGATATATATCTGACTATGATTTTCTATTTTCATTTTTTCTAGATATAGACATATCTAGAGTTATATCTGTACATATATAGATATAGATAGATATCTTGCATGTACATCATTATTACATATTATCTTCTGAATTAGAATATGTTGATCATATAACCATACTTTTTCATTTGTATTTGTCCATAGGACACAATGCAAGACCTAGCATGTAGTAATCACTTAATAAATAGTTGTTCGACTGCAAGTTTATTTTAATCGTTAGATCCTTCTAATGATTCTCTATATAGTCAGGTTTTCTTGAGGAGTCTTTATAGCTAGTATATCTATCTGTCTGTCTGTCCGTCTATCTTTCTGTCTGTCTGTTTATCTATCTATCTATCTATCTATCTATCTATCTATCTATCTATCTATCTATCTATCTATCTATCTATCTATCCATCCATCCATCCATCCATCCATCCATCCATCCATCCATCTATCCATCTATCCATCCATCCATCCATCCATCCATCCATCCATCCATCCATCCATCCATCCATCCATCCATCCATCCATCCATCCATCTATCCATCTATCTATCTATCTATCTATCTATCTATCTATCTATCTATCTATCTATCTATCTATCTATCTATCTATCTATCTATCTCATTCTATTTACCTACTTATCTATCTACTTATCTATCAACTATCTTTCCCTAATCCTACTAGGGAAGAAAAATTGGAAACCAAAGATGTCTTCAGTAGCTTTTTAGAATCTAAATACTTACATTTACTAGAGTCTAACTATGTATCAATTTAATTCAGTTCAATAAGCATTAAGTGCTTATAGTGTGCTAGCATCCTATGAGGCATTTGGGATTAGATAAAAACAAATCTTAAAGCATAAAAACTTTAAAAGTCTTCTCTTTAGGACTGCAATAATGGGAATAACATACACAAAGTAAATAAATACAAAATATATGCGAAGTAAATCCCAAATATGTATATGCATATATACATATATATAAACATATATATATATTAATCAGGGATGGGAATTAATAAAAACTGGGAGTTAATCTCATAGCCAAGTCTTGTATGGAAGAATGGAATCCTAGAAGCCAAATTGAAGAGGGAAAACATTTCAGAGATGGGAAACAGTTTTTACATAGGCAAAGTAGTAAGAAATAGAGTCTCATATCCAGGGAACAGCCAGTGGCTCCATTTGTCTGGAATGTAGAATACATGACTAAGAAGTGTGAGATGAGTCTGGAAAGATAGATTTGAATTGAAAAATGATGGGTTAAAATGGAAAGTTCGTATTTCATCCTGGAGCCCAGAGTGTACCTCCAAAAAGCCCCAAGAAGGAAAGAAACATGGCTGAGTTTGTAGAGAAGCAATTGGATAAGAGAAGAGATTCAATGTGATATTTTTATAGAATAGTTTTCCCTGTAGCTTCACCTAAGACCAAAACTACAGACTTCTAGTTTCCCTCTTGGCCAAAGAAAATGGGTTGGGATCTTTTGTTCATTATGGATAAAAGGATTAAGGGTATGATTGACCAATGTAATAATGAAAGTAAAATATTAAATATTAATTTAAAAAGATTGTGGTTGCTGTCTATAAAATTAACTCATGTCAAGAGTCTGTTAGTAGTTCTTAACAATTAAGTTTTAATCAAAATGCAGATAAAGTAAAAAGAGGGAAATGTAGGGAGGAGACAGAAAATATCACCTAGCTAAAATCCCCTAAGCCAAATCAGGAAGCCGAAACCCAAAGCCCACCAAGCTGCCCAAAGTCTGCAAAAGCATTCGAGTGCACAGGAGGCACCAGAGCTCCTGCTCCTGACCTTGTTCCACCAAAGCACCAACCCACACTTTCCCCTCCCCCCTCCTCTTCTGTCAAGCAATGTACAAAGGCAAAATGGGATGTGGGGTAGGACAAACTTATAGAGGACGAGCTTGGGAAGTGGATTCTATCTACACACTGTCATGGTGAACCCTAATTAAAGGTGGACTGAGCAGCCATGTTGAATTCACTTAAAATATAATAGTCTAGCCACATGGCAAAATGTGGTGATATGTACAAGGACATGTGCAAGACACACCCCTCTTGTGAAGAGATGATAAGGAAGGAGTGGAGGTCCCTGAGTCTACCTCCCTAGTGACTGTTTAGCAATGTCCTGGAATATTCTGTTGGGGAACAGAGTGGTGACCTCTCCAACTGTATAAATAGATTTCTGCCAACAGGAGTAGAGTCTTATAGATTATGGAGACAGTCAACTGACCCCGGATGAAGATGTCTTGAATGGTCAAGTAATTAATTAATTTAAAACCAAGAAATACTGCTTCTTGAGATTTTCAAGCATTACATCAGGATAGCATGATTGTTAAGAGGCAGTTGTAGTTCAGGAGAGAGGCACTCAGGTTATGAGGTCTAACGTGGTAGACGTAGAAATGGAGAGAAGGGGGCATAATGCTTGTGCAAGTTGTGGAAGTAGAATTAATTAGACTTGTTAACTGATTGGTTAAGGGACTGTGAGAGACAGGAAATTTCAGGATGATTGTTATTGTTCCAGGAGCCATTCAGGTAACCAGAAACCCAGCCAATTATATCCTGTTCATTAATTCAAATATTACAAATACGTTTTAATGAGCTAAATTGCTTTATTAGTGGTTTAATAAGATAGATCTTTGAAATTTTATAGAAGAAAAACTAAATTTATATAGCCCTGGGTGGAGAGCATACTAATTGGATTGATGTGAGCATGTGAAATTAGAAAAGTGTAATAAATCAAAAATGGTTCCTGATAACTAGCACTAAAACAAAAATGATCCTAGGTGGTAAGGAACATTAACAAAAAGGCTATACCTATGCTGCACCATAGTGCATAGAGCATTAGGTCTGGAGTTAGGAAGATCTGAGTTCATTCCCACCTCAAATACTTACTATCTTCATATCTTGCATCAAGGCACTTAAATTTCTGTTTTCCCCAGTTTCCTCTTCTGTTAAATGGAGATAATAATATCACCTAATCTTCAAGGTTGTTGTGAAGAGCAATTGAAAATAATTGTTAAAAGGGTTTGGGAGGCAGCTAACTGCTTCGATAGATTGAGAGCCAGACCTAGAGATGGAAGGTCCTGGGTTCAGATCTGGATTCAGATGCTTTCTAGCTGTGTGACCCTGGGGCAAGTCACTTAACCCCCATTGCCTAGCCCTTACTGCTCTTCTGCATTGGAACCAGTATAACATTGATTCTAAGACAGACAGATGGTAAGGGTTCAAAAAAGGGGAAAAAAAAAGACATCACAGTGCCTGACATATAGTAAGTGCTACCTAATGTGATGATGTATGCTTTCTAGTGGCATGCTTGGGTATGATAATCCTTTAAATAACATCAGTCTCCAATTTTAAAATACCATTTATTCTCCTCTATTTGGTACTTTCATCAATATTTCTAGTGCTTTTGTCCCTTTTTTGTACAGAAAGGACTTTGTTTATGTACTGATTGCCTAAGTAAACTGATGTTATTCTTTTTCTTTTCTTAACCCCTCACCTTCTGCCTTGGATTGTATATTAATTCCAAAGCAGAAGAGCTGGAAGGACTGAACATTGGGAGAGAAGTGACTTGCCCTGTCACATAGCTAGGAAATGGACCTCCCATCTCTTGACTTAGCTCTCAATACATTAAGCCACCTTCTGGCCCCCCAAATGATGTTATTCTTAATAAAAAATCTGATTCTCTCCAAGATAATCTTCTAAAATATCATTCAAATTATTTTAGCTCCATGTTTATTATGTTCTAAATCTTTGGAATTTAGAAACCCATCTAGTCCATCCTCTACCTGAAGGAAAAATCCCCTCCACACCATCCCAGGCAGGTTGACATTCAGTATTTCAAAATCCAGGCTCCTATTATTTTGGGATCTGTTTGAACATTTCCAATGATAAGAAACTCATCGCTTTGCAGAAGCTGGAACTCTATTCAATTTTTTATTATGCTTCACAAAAATTAGCCAAAATAGATAAATGGAATTGGAGGTTGAGAACTTAAATTCAAATCCTGCCTCTGCCTCTGAAAAGTCTCTTCCCCTCTCTTCACTGGTGAAATAAGACATTGAGAGCAGATGATCTCAAAAGGCCCCTTCTGGCTCTCAGTCCTATGATTTATAAGCCCTGTCCTTGACCATATGGAAAAATATCAACCAAAACTCCATAGAAAAGATACCTAGAAAAGTCTCCTACATGAACAGAGAGTCCAGATAAAAATAAATGGATGAATATACCTAAGGAGAACCTCAGGTGCAGGACTTGGCTTATAATATTAAATGACATTGCCAGTCTTTCAGAGAATGAAAAAAATAAAAGAAAATACATGATAACATTGAGCATCACTGTAGCTTTCTATTTCCTCTATTGAATACCTTGTCCTTTGATGGATATCAAACAATTTAATCATGTCTTAAGAAATATTAGTATTTATCTTAATTGGAACTAACATTCTCTTGTTTTTTTTTCCTCTGACTTCTACAATGGTGGGGCTAAAAGACCATTGTAAGTATATAGATAGGGGTTTTATAAACCAACCACCTGCTAACGTCTAATGACTCATCATCAGGAAGATCATCTCCAATTCAGAAGATTTAAGTTTTTGCCTTTTTTCTTTTCTAATTTTTCATAAAAAGCACTTCTTATACTTTTTAATTAATTACTTTCTTAGGAAAGCCTTTGTTTTAAATTGGACTTATATCTGAAAATATTAGCTTTTAGATAAGGAATTCTTAAGTTTTAGTGTCATTGACCTCTTTGAATTATTGAAGTCTTTTATACCCTTCTTTTAATGTTTTTAAATGTATAAAATAAGACACAAGACTGCAAAGGGAACCAATCACATTGAAATAAAGTTTATATATACATATATAGCTTGTATATTCATATAATTTAAAATTCCCAGGGCCCAACTGAAGAACCTCTTCTTTATTTCTTTCTTTATTTTTTTAAAAAACCCTTACCTTCTGTCTTGGAACAATACTGTGTATTAGTTTCTAGGCAGAAAAGTGATAAGGGTTAGGCAATGGGGGTTAAGTGACTTGCCCAGGGTCACACAGGTGGGAAGTATCTGAGATCAGATTAGAACCTAGGACCTCTGTCTCTAGGCCTGGCTCTCAATCCACTGAGCTACCCAGCTGCCCCCAGAACCCTTTCTTTAGATCAATATTAGAAATTTTATTTTCAATAAGCAAGAGTCTTGAGGGAATTTTTATAGTTGTTGTAACTATAGTTTCATATTCCTGGAAATGACAAATTTTGACTATTCTTAGGTTCTATTGATAAGATATCTACAACCCAAATATTCAATCATAAAACTCTCCATAGTATTGGCTCAGATCTGGTTCACCACTATTTTGCTGCAAAGAGCAGAAATGTATGAGAAATGATGATCCAAGTAATTTGTTCTTGACCTGTGACCTTGTGACTACCATTCTGTACTGTTAAGATGGTCAGCCTTATAAACTTGTCTCTCCTGTGGCATTCCACAAGGAAACAAGTTGGTCCGGTTTGACATCATTTATTATCTTAGGACAAAATTTGTTGATATTACTGCAAGATGTGCTTTCCTGCTTACTAAAGTACTGTTAATAATGAGTGAATCCAGTGCCTTCTTTATGAGCCAAGATACTATTTGGATAGCTCTAGTCTTCTATTGGCACTGTGGCTTACTCCAAACACACTGTTGGAGTCTTTTGTCATTCCTCCTCCACCAAAAAAAAAGATACTTACAGCAATGGTGCATTAGTCTCTGGGGTGAGAGAGCAGGTTCTAAGCAACAGGACTGAGAAGCAGTATGTGATTTATTCTTTACAACAGTAAAATAAATTGCAACAAATATTTATTTTTCCACATAAGCACTATCACAAAAAAAAATTAAAAAGCAAGAAAAACTTAGATGAAAAAGTACACTTCAGTCTGCACTCAGTCTATCCATTTTATGTCTGGAGGTGGATAATATTTTTTCATTATGAGTCTTTTGGAATTGTGGATCATTGTGTTGTTCAGAGTAACCAAGACTGATTATCATTACAATATTGCTGTCACTGTGTAAATGTTCTCCTGGTTCTGTTCATTTCACTTTGCATTATCAGTTCAGATAAGTTTTTCTAGATTTTTCTGAAACCATCTCCTTCCTCACTTCTTAAAGCACAATTGTATTATATCACAATCATGTCACAGTTCATTCTACCATTCCCCAATTGATGGGCATCTCCTCAGTTTACAATTCTTTGCTACCACAAAAAGTCGTGATATAAATATTTTTGTAATATGTGTTCTTTTACTTTTTCCTTGATCTCTTTGGGGTATCAACATATTGTAGTATTTCTGGATCAAAGGATATACATGGCTTTATAGTCCTTTAGGCATAATTTTCAAATTGTTCTCTCAAAGGATTAGATTAGTTCATAGCTCCACCAACAGCATCACTACCTATTTGCTCACATCCCCTCCAGCATCTATCATTTTAGGAAAATTCAAACTTGAATAGGGAAAGCTGTTACATTGACTAATTATAAAGTTCACCATTCTTTATTTCCAATTGCAAAATGGGCAAGGTAATCCATGCTGCCATTAGATGAGGTTTTCAAGAAGTACAAAAATGTTCTTTGATTTATTCATCCATTCTCTTAGAAATGATTCAAAATTTTGATATTTTTATTTAAAATTTTTAATTGACTTTATTCCTAAGTATCTCAATCCCTCTCTCCCCTCTCCTCATCATATAAGTTATCACATGACAAAAAGATATGTATACATAGATTGTGTTTTTTGTGTTTCTATGTTTCAATTCATTCTGTGGAGGTGGACATTCAGAAGTTAGTCTTCAAATGTTAATTATATATGTGTGTTTGTGTGTGTGTGTGTGTGTGTGTGTATATATATATATATATATATATATATATATATAATGTTCTCTTGGTTCTATTAGTTTTATTCTTTATTACTCCATTTAGATCTTTCCAGTTTTTTAGAAAACTAACCTGGTCAGCATTTTTTATGGCACAGTAATATTTTGTCACAACCATATAGCACAACTTGTCCAGCCATTTCTCAATTAATGGACATCTTCTCAATTTCCAGTTCTTTGCCACCACAAATAGAGCCACTATAAATATCTTGGCACATATAGAGAACTTGTCCTAAGTTGTATGATCAGACTTTTCTCCCTCCCTCCCTTCCCTTCCCTTCCTCCTCTCAGTGCTGGCAGGTGATTTGATCTGGGTTATTCATGTATTATCATGCAAAACATATTTCCATATTCATTCTTGCAAGTGAGTAATCTTATGAAATAAAAACCACAAAACATAAACTTAAATAAACAATTGAAAAATCATATGCTTTCATCTGTATTCAGACTCCAACAGTTCTTTCTCTGGACGTGGATAGCATTCTTTGTCATAAGTCCCTCACAATTGTTCTGGATCATTATATTGCTGAGAGTAGCCAAGTCTATCACATTTGACGGTTCCACAATATTGCTGTTACTGTGTATTATGTTTTCCTGGTTCTGCTTATTCCATTCTGCAGCAGTTCAATATAGAGGACTCTTTAATTTTTCTTGAGCTGAGGATGTAATAACCAACCCCAGACCCCAAAAGACAGAAATGAAAAAAGTCACACAAGGAGTCAAGTGTATTTTTCCTTAATCATTGCCTGTAATTAGAGCCTGGGAAGAGGGGAAGTAAAGTGACAGATTAACTAGAAATAAAATTAGTAAAGTTTCAGTCAACATAATTATTGCAAACTCCAAATAAAATTAGATTGCCAATTAGGATTATATTCTTGACCTCATTTATGTTAGTGATTGCAACAAACAAGACTCGATTTGATGTCTTGCATTGTAAGATTAAGATTCCATGTCCAGTCACTATAAATGTTCTTTTTGGCAGAGGAATTATTTAGTTTTGTTAATGTAGACACTGATTGTAATGATGTTATTTTTTAAAGAAATAGGGATCTCACAGCTGTGAAGTAATCGTTAATTCCTTTAACAAAATGGCCATGCTTGAAGTTGCACAACTTTCAAGATTCCCTGGCACTCTTTATCCAAAAAAAGAATAGCAAGATTATCTAACATTTATGTTTTAAACTTGATTAGGGAATGTGAAGCTCTGATTTACAGTTTGATTGCAACACTGCTAGAAACCATGGCTGAGCCCGAGACCACAGCTGAATGGAGGAACAGCATGACCTAGGGAAGATAGCCATAAATGATGGTCAGGACATTGTCGTGTTCTGTTGGGTTTTGTCTCTCATGGTACCTGCTCCTAAAACACAGGTCACAGTTTACCCACATTAAAATTTAGTCCCTAGATAGAGGCTTTATGAGAAGGCTTTAGGGAGAAATATATAGCAAATATATATGGTGAAGAGAATAAGACATGGAATTGCTTAGTATGGAGAACTCCCAGAGGAGGAAATTCCTTTTACCTATGCAAGATAGCAACTTGACATTTGCCCAGGTTGCTGAAAGTTTAAATGGTTTGCCATGGGTTGCACAGCCAGCACATGTCAGAGGCGAGTCAGGAACTCGTCTGCCTGGCTCCTAGGTCAGTTTTCCATCAATTACTACATACTACCTTTCATACCAGGAAATGTGATGAGCAATAATCTTTGCCATTCCATAGAAAAATAGTCTGTCTTTCTAAGAAGTTGTCACTTCATAATTTGTAGCAGAAATTTCCAGCCCCTCTTTTCTATCAGATTGACATGTATATTAAATAGTTTTTGTTCACTTTGGTTCAGCTGTCAATAAACTTAAGATTCCATGTTATTTCAATAAAACATAAATAAAAATCAACTTTGAGTTCTATTATATGTTCTCCAAACATCATTTACAGTACAGCCTCGTTTCAGCCCCACCATTTAAATATTTTTTAAATCAATGATTACAGAGAAACCAATATGTAAAAACCAGCAGGAAGTTTCACAGTTGACATTTACTGGTAGCAATACATATATGTGAATAAATATACAGACATATATGTTAAAAACTTAGAAGTCTGATGAATATTATTTTGTAGTTATTGATAAATGAGCTTAATATTGACAACTGACATGATATCAAAAACACAGTTTTTTTAAAGGATCAATCATTGTCAAACTGGATTTTTATTTTGATAGAGACATGATTTTTATTTTAGAAAACCAGAAAAACAAGAAGCGTGGTGATTTTTCATTAATATTTGTTTTTATCATGAAAAATGGATTTCAGTTAAAGCGATGAGATAAAATGGAAGAAATGTCAGTGGTTTAAGGGTATTTGCTCTGATGAGCTATATTATCAGGAAGAGGTGTTTTTGAATGGAGCTAAGGCTCTGGTCAATGTTAGAAATGCCAAACACATGGCCAATTTACCCGCTACATATTTTGGCTAGTTATGTGATTTTTTAAACAATAGAGATTAACAGTCCAAATTTATGAGCTGCCTGCTCGTGTTTATCTACTAAATCATCATGAAACTTTACAATCAACTGATGACTTTTTCTTCATTTAACAAGCCCTGGTAATGTCAAGTATCTTTTTATTTTCTACCCGAAGTTCATGAGGTATACACAATGAGACAAAACAGAGGAAGGAACATATTTATGGCCAGTGGTTTAAAAGAAATCTTTGAGTATTCTTTGACCGAGAGGATCATCTTAACATCAGGGACAAAAGACTGGTATATTTCTGATTAGGTTCCATGTCACTGTGTTATTCAAACATGGCTGATCCTGTAAAAATATTTGGAGAATTGTTTAGCATGGGGGAGTATCCTCATTTAAACAAACCCTTTGTGTAATATCAAAGGGATTTTGAAGTGAATTTTAAAAATAATGATATAATTTCTTTTGCCATTGTTTTCTGTACCAACTATTATGTAGATTTTTATGCCCAAATATGTTAATACTTTTCTCAAGTCTTTGAATTATCAGCAGGGTCAAAACTGATGTATATGTATACATCTCAAAAGTATGTTTATCTAAATGTTTCCAATATAATATAACAAGTATACTGAGATGAAGCCTTCCTTAAGACTTTTCAGTTCTATAAAGGGTTTGTTGCCAGCTTAAATTTTCACTCAGAAGCAACATTTTTTACTTTTGCTTGCATGCTGCAGTTATAAAAAGAAATTTGAGGTAAACAGAAAACAGTTCCTTGGCTGCCTTAATGTCTGAGTGGCTGACAGTGATTCCAGAAGGGAAAGAAAGTAGACTGCAAGGAGACTTATATGAAATTTGCCCATTTGGATCTCTTGACCATTTATTTCCACCATCTCATTGCAAACTCATTGCCTATTTGGTTACTTGCTTTTTTGAACACTGCATATCTACTAGACTAATGTCTTTTCAAAATCAATTACCTACCATCATATCCATGAGACTCCATAAGTTTTCTTCTTTGAGTCCATGCTCATGACTGTAGAATTTTCATTTGAACTGAAGATAATATGAGAAATAGTATTGATGGAACATCATTTCCCAGGCCATACCCAGTTAGCAAACATGGTAGCATGAAGTGACATGAGCCTACAGTGCAGTTTAGTGGAAGTCAAGTAAATAAGAATTTATAAAGAAAAGAAAAAATGAAAAGAAAAAGCAAAATATTTTCAATGTTCTCAAGGAGATCACAGTTTATGAATGAATGAAGACAACACATTATGTACAAATGAACTTTTATTTTTCATTGTTTTCAGTTGTTTCTGACTCTTTGTAACTCCATTTCAGATTTTCTTGGCAATAATACAGTCTTCTCCAGCTCATTTCACAGATGAGGAAACTGAGGCAAACAGACAAAGTGACTTGGCCAGGGTCACACTATAAGTGTCTGAGGTTAGAGTTGAACTCAGGAAGATGAGTCTTCCTGATGCCAAATAAAACAAAAATTTGGGATAACCTCAGAAATAAGGCATAAATATTAAGGTAGATCAGAAAGATTTTGTATAAGATAAGATGTCAGCTGGGATCCCTGATGCTGAAATCAGAAGGACATAGGTTCAAATCTCATATTGGATGTATATCACATGTTTGATCTTGGATAAGTAATTTAGTATTGTTGGGCCATAATTATTTCATCTATAAAATGAAATGTTTGGGCAAGATGGCCTCTTAGGTCCTTTCCAGCTCTAGATATAGGATCCTGGGTCCCTAAATTATCAGAGGCAAGATTTGAACCCAGGTAACTTTTGATTACATCCTCAAAACTCTGGGTACTTTATGTCACCATCTTCTTATGTTACCAGTGTTGATGAATTCATGTATTTTTTGAGGTACCAAAGAATAAGGAAAATTAAGGAAGATATGAAGTTGTTCTTAAAAATATGTACGTCGTAAAAAAAATAACACCTTACCTTCCACCTTAGAATCAATACTGTATATCGATTCCAAGGCAGAAGAGGAGAAATGGATAGCAAAGGTGTTTAAGTGACATGGGCAGGATCACCCAGCTAATAAGTGTCTAAGGGCAGATTTGAACTCAAAACCTCCTGTCTATAGGCCTGGCTCTCGATCCACTAAGCCATCTAGCTGCCCTCATGAATGTCTTTTTTAAATAGGAACTTAAAAACAATTGTAACAAAATTGAGCAACTTTAAAATAATTAAATTGAACAATTTTAACAATTGTTGAATTGTATTATAAATGCTAGCTTTTTTAGGTTGATTGAAATTAGACCCTGATTAGACTAGTTTTGTTTCATAGGGCTGCATTTTGGGCTTTGTAGTTAAATCACTGTGGTTGCTCATGTGGTTTCTCTGGGGAACAAAGGACAAAGTGTTGTGACTTCTTGCATTGCATGATTTGTAAATCTTTTTTTTTTAACCCTTACTTTCCATTTTAGAATCAATACTGTGTATTGGCTCAAAGGCAGAGGAGTGGTGGTATGGGCTAGGCAATGGGGGCCAAATGACTTGCCCAGGGTCACACAGCTGGGAAGTGTCAGAGGCCAGATTTGAACCCAGGGCCTCCCAACTCTAGGCCTGACTCTCAATCCATTGAGCTACTCCTCTGCCTACGATTTGTAAATCTTAATATACAATTAGGGATTTATGTGAGCTAGAGAAAAGGCCATTTTGTCTTAAGGAATACCTACTTAATGTTTCAGTGTATCTCACATTAAGTATGTAGTATACAACACTATCATTTTAAATCCTGAGGATTTTCCCCATGGTGGTAGAGAATGGATCCTCCTATTTTTCTTTCCTACTGCCTATTGCCATGTATTATGTAGTCAAACCCAACTTCTAAGCACTATGCTCCCTTTAAGATTCCTGTTTCCCCTAAATTTTAAATAATGGAAATGATTTTTCTTTTGCTTGGAATCTTTGGAATTTGGCAATTACATTCCTGGGAGTTGTCTTTTGGGTATTTAGTGTAGAAGGTGTTCTGTGGACTCTTTCAATGCATATTTTGTTCCCTTGTTCTAGAATCTCTGGGCAGTTTTCTTTGATGATATCATGTATTATAATATCAAGATTACTGTTTATTTCTGGCTTCTCTGGTAGACCAATGATTCTCAGATTGTCTCTCCTTCCTCTTTTTTCCATGTCTGTCACCTTGTCAGTGAGATATTTTATGTCATTTTCTAATTCTTTAGTCTTTTGACTTTGCTTTATTAATTCTTGCTCTTTTGCAAGATCATTGTCTTCCAGTTGCCTGATTCTGACCTTTAAAGACTAGTTTTCCTTTTCAGTTTGGTCTGACCTGTTTTTTGAGACTTCGAGCTGTTTCTGCATTTGCGTATTTTGGTCTCTCAGATTGCTGAGTTCCTTTTGCATTGTTTCCCATTTTTCCTGCCAGAAGGCTTCCATCTTTTTGATAATTTCCGATTTAAATTCTTCAAAAGTTGGTAGAGAATTTCCATTTCCTTTGGAAGGTTTTGGAGCATTTGTTTGTGTTTCCTCTTCTATCTCCTCTGTATTTTGTATTTTGGCTCCATAAAATGTGTCCAAAGTCACCCCCTTCTTCTTGCTCTTCTTGGTGTTTGGAGGCTTTTGCACCTCTGTACTGTTTGCCATCTCTATGGTTTTTCTTCCCCTTTCCAGTCAGAAATCTGTGTGAGGAGGACTGGCTCTTAGTGTATCTGTCTGATGGTCTGAGGCTTTAGCCCCAGGCAAATTGTCCATTCTCCTCAGCTGTGCTGTCTTCCCGAGGAAGTCCAGGGTCTGCCCCTCCCTTCTTGCCAACATTTTGGGTGTAACTGCTCTCAGTTCCCTCCACTTGCTTCTCTGCTGCCTTATTTCCATGCTCTGAGCCTGGTACAGCACTGTCAGCAAGGTACCTCAGTGCCTTTGCCAGCCCTGAGGTTCCTGTCCTTTCAGAAGGCCCTGCACTCTATGGGGGGAGGGGTCTTGGCCTCCCTGAGCTCTGAGGACTCCTGATGGGATTATGTTCAACTGGGTTGGTCTGGATGTGCCCCGAGGCAAAAATCTCTGGTGAGACTCCAATGGAAGGACCCAGCCAGGGGGCTACAGGCTCCCCCCGTCTCTCTCAGGCTGCTTCCCTGCTTTCTGTATTGGATGCCCTGAGACTGGCCCAGGTTGCTTTCAAGGTACACCCTTCAAACCAGCACATTTTCAGGCCCGAGGTTCCCGCTGCTGCTGCGGGCTCAGCATTCTGGGTTGGGAGGGAGGGATCCTGGGACCTTCCTTCTGCCTTCCCCTTAGACCCAAGTGTTCTAAGATTCTGACTTTTGGGGGGCATACCTTTTGATTTGAGTCTAGAAGGAGGTTTCCCCAGCTCTGTCCTGTTGTTGAGTTTGAATTATAGTCCCCTAGGAGCATTCAGTTTGTGATTGGTAAGGAAGGTTTTTCAGAGGTCTGAACATTTGCTGCTTCTAAGCTGCCATCTTCGTGTGTGTCCTTTCTGGAAATGATTTTTTTAGTCTGCATAATTCTCTTTTTCTCTCTCCTCTCACCTTTGCCCCTGTGAAGACTGAAGAATAAATCTACAATGATGATTTTAGGTGAAATTGTGGGCTAATATTCAAAACAAGTCAAAAAATAATTATCTGCTTCTTTTCAAAATTATCCCCAAATAATTTCTCCAAATAAAGATTGATCAGCTGTTATTTCCTTCTTATCCATTCCTTTCAACTATCCTATATGGAGATGTTTGGCTTTATGACTATTAAGAACTAAATATATAAGTAAAATGGGGGAGGGGGGAATTGCTTCACAGGAGCACTTGAGGAGGCACACATGCCCTCATTTGCTGAAAATAAAGCATTGTAAAACACTCACTATTCATGCCCTCTCCCCTTGTTATTACCAAAATTGCTGAGGTCCAGGGAGAAATAATAATCCAACCTACATAGGTAGCCCACTTGGGATGCTCTGAGCCTTCCCCATTAGAAGCAGTAAGTCAAATGGATAGAGCTCTCAACCTGGAGTTAGGAAGACCTGAACTCATATGTGGCTTTAGACAGTGGCCAGCTCTGTATCCTTGGGAAAGTCACAACTTGGGTTTGCTTCTGTTTCCTTCCCTAAGATGTCACTGGCCTTACATGATCATTTTCAGAATTAAATGAAATAATTTTTACAAAACACTTAATTCAAGACACATAAGGAAATATGTAGATGTATATAAATTATTATAATTATTAGAGGCAGCAGCAAATTACTCATTTAATTTCCTCAATTCTTCCAGCGATAAAATATCTGCAAAGTTTGAGGCAAAAGTTTGTTAACATGGTATCTATTTATGTCTGACTGAACTTCTTAGGTTGTTGTGGAGACAGTAATTGAATTTCTGGCCCTTTCTGCAGTAACACATTTTAACCTTCCAGAAATAAAATATGGCTTAGATTCTGCTGCTAAAATTAGTGAAGATGCTTTGTCACAATTGAAAACAATATATCAAGTGTTACTTTTTTCTTTTTTGGTAGCAGACCTACATCATCTCTGAAAGTCTTTTCTAACTCTAAATTATATGCTTCTACCTGTCTGCAGAAACTCTACTTATAAAAATCTGAGCCTATTTAAGGAGGAAATTTACCATGGTAACAGTCCGGTTCCTAATAGTATATCAGTTTGAAATAATTGTCAAAATGATTTTATGACCTCAGAGTTTAAAATCAAGTCCAATTACCTTATTGTTTCCAGTCATTGTGATAAAACCAAGTAATTCCAGGAGTATTTATAATGTGGTTTTCAAAATACTTTTTCTTCTGGTCTTGATTGGACAAAACCCAATATTTTTGACCTTCTGAAACTTGGGGAAATGATATAGAATACTTTATCTACAAGAAATAATGAAAATTGATCAAATTTTTATATTTATCAATTGTTTCCAAAGCATTTTCCTTACATCCTCTCTGTAAGGTAGGACACGTAAACATTATTGCTCCCATTTTGCAAATAAGAAAATAGAGGTCCAGATCAATGAATTCATTTGCCCAAGTTCACAAAGCCAGTGAAGGACAAAATCAGAACACGAAGTTATGAAAAACCCACTGCTCTTTCAGACTCTGCATTAAACTGTCTATCCAAAGGAGTTTGGCACTTGACTCCCTCAGTGTGATGCATGTAAATGTTTATTGAAGAAGCAAAATGGTTTCTCTTTCTTTGATTGGGATATTCCTGGGTTAGTCAGTAGTGACTTTTTTTTAAATTATGAAACAAAGTTTATTTTATTTTATTTATTTAATTTAAAAAATTTATTTTAATTAGTAAATTTAGAACATTTTTCCTTGGCTCCAAGAACCATATTCTTTCCCTCTCCTCCCCCCAATCCCTTCCTATAGCTGATGTGAAATTCCACTGGGTTTTACATGTGTCCTTGATCAGAACCTATTTCCATGTTGTTGATGTTTGCACTAGGATGATCATTTAGAGTCTTCATCCCTAATCATATCCCCATCAACCCATGTGATCAAGCAGTTGGTTTTCTTTCTGTGTTTCTACTCCCACAGTTTTCCCTCTGAATGTGGATAGTATTCTTTCTGGTAAATCCCTCTGAATTTTTCTGGATCACTGCATTGCCACTAATGGAGAAGTCCATTACATTTGATTGTAACACAGTGTATCATTCTTTGTATATAATGTTCTCCTGGTTCTGCTCCTTTCACTCTTCATCAATTCCTGGAGGTCATTCCAGTTCACATAGAATTCCTCCAGTTCCAACATATACCACAATTTGTTTAGCTATTTCCCAATTGAAGGGCATCCCCTCATTTTCCTATTTTTTGTCACCACAAAGAGCATGGCTATGAATATTCTTGTACAAGTCTTTTTCCTTATTATCTCTTTGGAGTACAAACCCAGCAGTGCTATGGCTGGATCAAAGGGCATCCAGTCTTTTAGCTCCCTTTGGGCATAGTTCCAAATTGCTATCCAGAATGGTTGGATCAATTCACAACTCACCAGCAATACATTAATGTCCCAACTTTTCCACATTCCCACCAATATTCATTATGTTCCTTTGCTGTCATGTTAGACAGTCTACTAGGTGAGGTGATACCTCAGAGTTGTTTTTATTTGGATCTATCTGATTATAAGAGATTTAGGACACCTTTTCATGTGCTTATTAATAGTTTTTATTTCTTTATCTGAAAATTGACTATTCATGTCCCTTGACCATTTATCGGTTGGGGAATGGCTTGATTTTTTTTTGTACAATTGATTTAGCCCTTTATAAATTTGAGTAATTAGACATTTATCAGAGGTTTTTGTTATGAAGATTTTTTCCCAATTTTTTGCTTCCCTTCTAATTTTGGTTGCATTGGTTTTTGTTGTACAAAAACTTTTAATTTAATGCAGTTAAAATAATTTATTTTACATTTACATGTAAATTTACATTTACAAATGTACAAAAAAAATTACAATTTTTTTCTAACTCTTACTTGGTCTTAAAATATTTCCTTTCCCAAAGGTCTGACATGTATACTCTTCTGTTTTCACCTAATTTACTTATAGTTTCCTTCTTTATATTTAAGTCATTCACCCTTTCTGAGTTTATCTTGATGTAAGGTGTGAGACGTTGATCCAAACCTAATCTCTCCCATACTGTCTTCCAATTTACCCACCAGGTTTTATCAAATAGTGGATTTTTGTCCAAAAAGCTGGGATCTTAGGTTTATGATAGTCTGTCTTGCTGAGGTCACTTACCCCAAGTCTATTTCACTGATCCTCCTTTCTTTTTCTTAGCCAGTACCATATTGTTTTGATGACCTCTGCTTTATAGTATAATTTGGAGATCTGATACTTTTAGGCCACCTTCTTTCACTTTTTTTTTTCACAATTTCCCTTCATCTTTTGTTCTTCCAAATGAACTTTGTTATGTTTTTTTCTAATTCAGTACAAAAAGTTGTTTGGTAGTTCAATGGGTATGGCACTAAATAAGTAAATTAGTTTGGGTAGGATTGTCATTTTTATTATGTTAGCTTGTTTTCCAATTAATTAGATCTAGTTTTAATTGTGTAGAGAGTGTTTTGTAGTTGTGTTCATATAGTTCCTGTGTTTGTCTTGGCAGATAGATTCCTAAGTATTTTATATTATCTAGAGTGATTTTAAATGGAAACTCTTTCTAATTCTTGCTCCTGAGTTGTGTTGGAAATATATAAAAATGATGATGACTTATGTGGGTTTATTTTGTATCCTGCAACTTGGCTAAAGTTGTTGATTATTTCTACTAGCTTTTTACTTGATTCTCTAGGATTCTTTTTTTTTTAAACCCTTACCTTCCATCTTGGAATCAATACTGTGCATTGGTTCCAAGGCAGAAGAGTGGTAAGGGCTAGGCAATGGGGGTTAAGTGACTTGCCCAGGGTCACACAGCTGGGAAGTGTCAGAGGCCAGATCTGATCCTAGAACCTTCTTTCCTTTTTTTAATTAGATTGACCAATACTTTGTCTATTTTATTTTTTTTGAAGTATCAGCTTCTAGTCATATTTATTCAATCAATAGTCCTTTGACTTTCAATTTTATTAATTTCTCCTTTAATTTTTAGAATCTCTAATTTAGTTTTCATCTGAGGATTTTTAATTCAATCTTCTCTTTTCCCTCTTGCTCTAGAATGTTGGGGCAGTTTTCTTGGATAATTTCCTGTAGAATGGTGTCCAGGCTTTTTATTTTGTCATGATCTTCTAGTAGTTGGATGATTCTCAAGTTGTCTTTCCTCAACCTGTTTTCTAGATCTTCCATTTTCTGGATAAGATGTTTCATATTTTCCTCAATTTTTTCATTCTTTTGATTTTCTTTTATAGTTTCCTGCAGTCTTGTGAAGTTGTTTGCTTTTAGTTGTTGGAATCTAGTTTTTAAGGACTGAATTTCATCCCTGGCTTTTTGGTCATCCTCCTTCTGGTCTGATTTTCTTTGGAGATCATCTTTCCTCTTCTTTGCCTCATCTTTCAAGTCCTCTGCTTCATTTTAAAGATGATTAATTTTGGCTTTCAGGACACCATTTTCTTTTTCCAAATGATTTATTTTGCTTTTTAAGTTTTTCTTAGTTGTCTTCAGTCTCTCTTAATTGCTTTTTTTTTTCATTGTATTTTGAGTTCTTCAAAAGCCTGTGTCCAATTCACTGAAGTTTCTTTGTTTTTGCTTGGTGTTCCTTGATCTTCCTCTGTTCCATTGATCCTCCTTTGTTCATTGCCTGGATAGAAGCTATTCATTGTAATTTATTTTTTTCTTTTTATGTTGTTTACTCATATTTCCACCTTCTTTCCCCCATATAGTTGACTGTAGTCTTGCTCCTCTCCTTATGTGCTGGATCTGTGGGTTTGGGTATTCTGTCCTGAAGGGGCTTCTTCTTTGTTCTACTGATTGATCAGGTTACTCAGATCTTCCCCGACTGACAGCAGAAGCTGAAAAGTAGTGGGGCTTCCTGTCTTGTCTTCAAGGTTGTTGCCTATATTTTGTTGCAGCTTTTGCCCTTGGAGCTCAGTCAGCAAGGCTCTTAGATCAGTCTGTGGGGGAGGGGTGTTGGAGCTTGAGCTTCCCTGCCCTCTGAAGGCTTCTTATCTGCCCTATTGATGAGATTGAGCCAGGGTGGAGGATTTGATCTGCAAAGCTGGGTGTCCCCTGTGGCCAAAACCTCCAGAGAGTGGTGAGGCAAGATGGAGCATCTTGGCTGAGAGTAGGTTGCCTGATCTGTGCTTCTCTTCTAGCTGCCTCTATGCCCTGAGCCTGTCACAGCTTTTCCAGCAAGGTATTCCCTCTGGACTAGCACTCTTACCCACCCAGCGATTCTAGCCATCACTGGAGGCTCAGAGCTGTAGGTGGGGGAGGGGCCCTGGGCCCTTCCTTCTTCCTTCCCCATAAACCTGCATATTCTAGAATTCAGGCTTTTTTGGTGATGTACCTTTTAAGTTCGGTCCAGGAAAAAGGTTCCCTAGCTTTGTCCTATTGTTAGATTTGGTTTTCAGTCCCCTCAAAACATTGTGTTTTTGATTGGTGAGGAAGGGTTTACAGAGATCTGAACTATTGCTGTCTCTAAGCCGCCATCTTGGCTCTGCCAGTAGTGACTTATGTGGAAGTATGTCAATTGTTATTAATACCTGTTGATAATTGGAGATGCCTTGAGCTTCCAAGGACTGCTAACTGTGTGATGTGCTGCTAGCAGGAGTGATATTAAAAAGAATAGTTTACAAACCCTTCAGCAGAATCAGCCATTTCACTTCTTCCTCAATTATTTTTAATAACACTTTAATTCATAGAGTAAAATGATTTGCCTTATTAAACTTCTAATTTTCTTCTTTTACTCATGTCTTTAATTGTTAAAAGTTTAGAAAATTGTCATTTTAAGTCCAGGCATATGTTCCTAGCTTTTGGTTCACATAGGAATTTGAAACATCTGGACTAGAGAGCTTTAAGTTTTCAGGACTAGTCATTAATTACAGCTAGCTCCATAACTATAAGATCCTAGATCTAGTGCTAAAAGTTATCTGTTCTTGCTTCTTAGTTTTACAAATTAGGAAACTAATGCCAGAGAAGAAGTTTAAGTGACTTGTCCAAGGTCTTTGTTAATTGGCTTCTCAAAACCATAGTATTAGCTGAAAGGCATTTATAAGAAGCACAGAGATCATAGTATCTCAGGGTTGGGAGGGATTCATAATTCCCTACAACAGAGGTGTCCTAACTCTCATTCAAGCAACCAGCAAAACTCCCAAATATAGTCCTAATCATATTAGTATAAGATGTAATTATAAGATGTTTAAAAACAAAAACAAAAAAAATGTATATAGTACAATATAGATACTCTTAAGTGTTCCACAGGGAGCAGTTTCTTTGTGAATGTGACTACACTACTCTGCATCATCCACAAAGAATGCTCATCAGAGCAAAATTTAGAGGCCTCTTGTAAGGAGGACTTGGTACCTACAGAGAAAGTACAGATTGTGAGGACTTCCTTGTTTTTCTTCATATCGTGCCAGAATGTGAAGCTATTTCTTTCCATAGTTCTTCATCTTTGGACCAAGCATAGTGTGTCTAATCCTTCTTCCATTTATAACCTTTAAGTACTCATTTGTTCAGTCCTTTTGGTTGTGTACGACTCTTTATGACCCCATCTGGGATTTTCTTGGCAAAGATATTGAAGTGGTTTGACATTTCCTTCTCCATTTTCCTTCTCTCTTCTCTCTCATTTTAGAGATGAGCAAACTGAGACAAACAGGGTGGAGTGAGTATCCTAGCATCACATAGCTGATAAATATGAGACCAGATTTGAACTCAGGAAGATGAGTCTTCCTGACTCTAGGCCCAGCATTCTATCTACTTTGCTAACACTTAAATGCTTAAGAGAACCAACATGTCCCTCTTCTCTTCTCCAGGCCAAACATCCACAGTTCTGCCAACCAGTCTTCATATAGATTGACTTCAAGTCCTCTCAACATTTTGGATAATCTCCTAGGGTTAACCCTTCTGCTCTAATCCCATCTCCCTCACCATTGTCAAAGTCCTCCCTAACACAAGATGCTCATAATTGTAAAAACAACAACCACCAGCCAAATATGATCTAACCCAGGAAGAGTATAGGAGGACCATCATCTCCCTTTTCTGGTTATTAGGAGACAACCTTTTAAAAGAAATTTTATGGTGAATACTTTGTACTTTGATTAATCATCACTTATATTATCTGTGGTATGAAACAAAATATTTGTATAATGTGCCTATATATATTTTTAAAATCAGGACATGCCTATAAATGACAAGATAATTCATAGCATCCTAGGCCTTCACATTATCTTAGAAATTATTTCAGTGAATATTTATTAACTGTCATCAGTACCTTTTCTCTTCTAGCTACTGTGGTTCGCCCTATGAATGGAATGATGTGTTAATTCTATAGGATCAGTATTGTAATGACATGATTGCCAAGGGACAGTGTCATTATGGTTCATTGATGGGGAATGGGATAAATATTCAATGGACATTTAAAAACACCAGCATGTTCCAGGCATTGCACTGGACTTTGAGTATATAACAAAGACAAAAATGAAACTTTCCTTGTTTATTCAGCTAGACGATTCAGTGGATAGAGAGCAAAGCCTAGAGATGGCAGGTCCTGGATTCAAATCTAAACTTAAATACTTCCTAGTTGTGTGGCCCTGGGCAAGTCACTTAACCTTTGTTGCCTAGCCCTTATTGCTCTTTTGAATTGAAACCAATACTTAGTATTTATTTGGAGACAGAAGGTAAGAGTTAAAAAAAAAAGGGGGGGAAAGGAAAAAAGAAATTATCCTTATCCTCAACAAGTTTTCATTCTATTTTGGGGGTAAGGGCAACATATATGTGGCAAAGTAAATATTAAGTATACATAAAATAGTTTTAAGGTTGTGAGTATAAACATAATAGGAAAGACAGAAATAACTGAAAGTACTGCCAAAGGGTAGAGTAGAGTAGAAGAGGAAAGGGTGATGTTTATAAGTGAGGGAGGAGGAAGAAAGGGTTAGGGAAGTCAGCCTGGGACTAAAGGCACAGGAGAACTTAATAAGAGCCATGGGTTGTGACCCCTTTTACAAAATCAGCGCTAATGTTGATTTGATTATAATCACTGAGCAAGTAGTAAAAAGGAGCTGGAGCTGTAGAGATACATGGATATCAGGACAGAGGACCAGTCTCTGATTCTGCCAGGTTGCAAATGTAGGGTTCTGTGATGCCCTGAAGCCTAGTAGGTGATGTAGTATTGTTGTCTAAGATATGTTGAAGTATTCACCAACCCCATAACTCATTCAATATTAATAAATAATCTTTCCAAAGGGAGTTGTAGGAGTTTCAGGAATATTCTTGGTCCTGGACTGGTGGCTAGTGTAGAGAGGGAAGGGAAACCAGTCAGATGACTAACCCCTGTTCTTGAATGGTAGTCCAGGCAGGACTTGGTGGGGAGCGAGGGCCTGATGGCGAACCATCAGTATATCTATCAAGATCACTTTGCTAGCTTTGTCGTCATAACTACTCAATTAGATGCTTTGACAAGTCTGGGTGTTTAAGTTGAGATTTCTTTGCATTATGCCATAGGTGGGTAATTAGGACAATGAGTTTTCTTGCCATTTAGGGCTTGACCATCTTCCTTGGAGTGAAAACAAACAAACAAAAAACCTAAGGTTAAACTAGTGTAAAGGGGAAAAAAGGTTCTAAAAATAAGACAGTAATTCTGCCATTTACAAAATCTAAAATGCAAGAGAAAAGGATGGAGAGAACTAATGTCCAAGCCCCAAGTAAAAAAGTCTTGTTCCCCAAACTGGAGTCTTCCATTGTAGACAGTTTGGCATTCTTCCTTCCTTCTGGGAGCTGATAAGTTGCTCCAGGCACTAAATGGAATGAACTCTCAGTTCCATGAGCATTGTGCAAATTTCCCAAGGTAACAAGATTGCTTTCTGTCTCCTTGAGAAGCTGTGTGGTTGCCCCCTCTTCTCCCTGATAAGACTTTCACTCTTTACAAAAAGACTCAGGTGTGGAGGTAGACCAGCAAAGTTTGACAGTTCGTGGGATTGCCAAATGCACACAACTTCTTGAAACCAAAAGACTCTGTGTGTGTGTGTGTGTGTGTGTGTGTGTGTGTGTGTGTGCGTGCATGTTGTGTGTATAGGCCTATGTATGTTGGCTAACCTGAGAAGATGTTGGCTTGAGCCTACAAAGAGGAAGAAGTGATACTGATAATGTTATCCTCATTATTCGTGCCATAAGACAGACTTGTGTTTTGTCCTCTATCTTCCCTAGTCCTGTCACTTTAGAAGCCTTTTATACTCCTTCTGCTTTAGCTGGGGAAGGAGACAGTGGAGAAGGGAAGTCTGTTAAAGAACCAAAAGATAGAGCCAACAGATTTGTCAGTGTATTGCTGAGAATCAAAATCAAAACCCAAGGCTAAAAAACAGCCAGGGGGAAATCACTATCCTTAGGAGAGACAGGGTTATACTTGTCTGGGGCAAGCAAAAAGTCCACCAGGAATAAAAACACTGCTTAAGAGAATCTTAGATAAAATTGGAAAGTTACAAGTTAATAACTGGAAGAGATATCCAATGTAGAGTTAATAAAGTCCTGGAGGAACCATTCAGCAATAGGTAATCTTCAGCTATGGTCGGTGTCCAAGCTGCTTCTCCTCTTCATCCTGTCTCTGTCCCCTTCTTTACTCAACCACACTAACATTCGTCTATTTTCTGTACTTCACTGATTGGACTCCTTAGAAGTCCTATGAAAATGTATCAGATTTTAAACTTTTTCTTAACCCTTTTCTTAACCTTTTTCGTGTGGTAGCTGCTCCACATAGCTAGGTGCTACACTGAATAGAGTGCCAGAGTCAAGAACATCTAAATTCAAATCTGGACTCCAACACTTAAGAGGTCTATTTCCCTGAACAAGTGACTTAATCTCTGCCTCAGTTTACTCAATTCTAAAATGGAGTTAATAATAGGACCTACTTCTTAGGGTTGTTGTGAGGATTAAATGAAATATTTGTAAAGAGATTAAAGTATTGCTGGCTACATAATAGCCTTCCTTCCTTCCTTCCTTCCTTCCTTCCTTCCTTCCTTCCTTCCTTCCTTCCTTTCCTTCCTTTCCTTCCTTTCCTTCCTTCCTTCCTTCCTTCCTTCCTTCCTTCCTTCCTTCCTTCCTTCCTTCCTTCCTTCCTTCCTTCCTTCCTTCCTTCCTTCCTTCCTTCCTTCCTTCCTTCCTTCCTTCCTTCCTTCCTTCCTTCCTTCCTTCCTTCCTTCCTTCCTTCCTTCCTTCCTTCCTTCCTTCCTTCCTTCCTTCCTTCCTTCCTTCCTTCCTTCCTTCCTTCCTTCCTTCCTTCCTTCCTTCCTTCCTTCCTTCCTTCCTTCCTTCCTTCCTTCCTTCCTTCCTTCCTTCCTTCCTTCCTTCCTTCCTTCCTTCCTTCCTTCCTTCCTTCCTTCCTTCCTTCCTTCCTTCCTTCCTTCCTTCCTTCCTTCCTTCCTTCCTTCCTTCCTTCCTTCCTTCCTTCCTTCCTTCCTTCCTTCCTTCCTTCCTTCCTTCCTTCCTTCCTTCCCTATCTAACCATCTATACAAGTTCACTAGCCCAGGTTAAGAACCCTTGTGCTAAAAGGAAGCACTTAACCTCCCTTAGTGATGATGGTCAGAATTTTAGATTGCCATGATATCTCAGGACAATACACACACACACACATACACACATGCATGAACAGTGTTGATAACCTCATAGAATGTTTTAGTTGGAAGGAACTTTAAAGGTCATTTACTCCTCATTTTAAAGATGATAATAGTAGAGGAGCACCATGGCTTACCCAGGGCCTGACAGCCCATCCAATATCCTAGAACCCAAGTGGTGAGTTTAACTGATGGTTTCTGCAATAAATCTTCTTTTAAAATTACAGTAGAAATAGACCTCCAGAAGGGGTGGGGGTTGGGTGTCTTTGCAGTTACCCTTAGAAGTAGCTATTTCAGCAGTTCTAATACCAAAGGTAGATCTCATGATCATCGTGATGAGGTTACAGAAAGCTGGGTATTTGCTTGGGAATTTGCTTGAAATGTATGTGGCAACTCAACTTGAAACCCCATCTAAGAGTATAAAAACATTTGTCCTTGTCTTCCTAATATGGGGTATGAAATGGAAGCATCTTGCCTCTTACAAGAATTGACCTATGACACAATGAAATGGATTTAAGCATCTGGTGTGTTGCCATCTCTTCTCTAGTGTCATTAAAAATGTATAATCATACTATATCACGACAGGATGAAGTCAAGATTGTTCAACAAATCTGCCATGTTCATGGTCTTCTTTTGGAAATTCTCTTAAGTTGTTAAGGACGTGTAAACACTCATATATCTCAGCCAAGTGGCTAACTCTGCACCAAAGTTTTGAATACCGTGCTCATTGCCAACAGATAATATCTCTAAAGTTAGTACTCTTCAGAAACATTTGAGTGAAAATCCATTTCGGTTTCAAGCTTTGCAGGATCAAAACTGATCCAAGTCTTTTAACCTTTTGTTTAGATAGTTATTCTAAAGCCAGTCAAAGTTGAATTCTTTTGTAACTAAAATGACAAGCCATCAAAGTTTAATGCATCGTTGAGGAATGGATGAAGTTTATGGGAATGCCAGATGGAAAAGACATCATTTACTGCTCCAAAATATTATTTTTTTAGGAGTGGTGCGTTGTCTGAGTGGCAGGGTGAGGTGGGGTTAGTGGGAATAGTGGCATACACATTATTCAGAACTTATAATTATATTGCATGTTTAAAGGGCAACTCTGTCCACAGAAGCCAAAGGAAACATGAGCACAGATGTGGCCTAGAAAGATTTTTTTTCTTTTTCTTGTGAAGTTCAGTTTATGTTTTTGTGCTGAGGTACTCCATAAGAAAAGAAGTGAATGAGTTAAGAGACTGAAACTCTACATAACTAAAGGTATAAATTGTGGAGGGTGACTGGAAAAAAAGACCAAAGGAAAGTTTATAAAAATGTAAAAAATGCAAGAATCTAATGCTAAAGTATTTGATGTAGGTAGGATTCTTTCTTAAACTAAATTCTAAGTGTAAATGTTCATCTGTTTTTTTAGGCTATTTAATTTTAATACGGTGTAGCAACACTTCATTAACATGACCATTTTGATTTTTTGTACTGGGACAGTGGATACATTTAAAATGTATTAGTCTGATATAGGTGGTCTGATGATCAAAATCGTTTTTTTTTTTTTCATGAAAACTACCCCTCAAATTCCAAAATTGTAATGCAATATGGTAACTACGTGTTTTTTGTTTATGGCAACAACACATCTTGATTTCCAACGTGGAAGCAGTATATATGAGGTTTCTGGCATCGTCTATATAGTCAGTTAAAGAAATCTTTCCTAGTTTGAAGACCTATGTCATCACAGATAGATTTGTTTATTTTGTACTTCAACAAATTCCAAGTACCATTTTGGACTTCTCATTCAAAACTCACAAGTAACTTTTTCCCCAAAAAATAATTTTAATAGTTTGCTAGAGGAATATGAATATTACTCTTTTTTCTCATCTTAAAATTTTTTTTTCAAATCTTTAGTTTTTTCATGAGAGTCATTTTCCTGGGTGTCTCCATCCACCACCTCGTATAGAACTTCTAGAATCTATTCAATTACCTCAACATATATTTATTAAACACCTATATTCAAATCACTGAGCTAGTCTCTAGGGATTAAAAAGAAAATTCCTTTCCCCCCACATGATTCTTCTGGGAATTAGAGCTACAATATGTATTTGCTTGATTGATTAATGTAAAGAATTTTCAAGAGGAAGAGAGAGATCATAATTGGGGAATGAAGAAAGATTTTATAGGTGAGGAAACATCTGAGGTAAAGAAATTAGAGATTATATGAGGTAGAGATGAGGAGTACCTTCTAGAAATGAACCTTCTTAAACAAATGCATATAGGCAGGAGATGGTGAAATATATGGGTAAGAGTTTGTGTTTCTAGAGGAAAAAAAATTTGCAAAGAACGTAACATAAAAATGAGATTGGAAAGATAGATGTAAGCCAAATAGTTGAAAACCTTAAATGTAAGGGTAAGGAGTTTGTATTTTATTCTAGACATCATTATTCAGTTGTATCCAACTCTTTTTGAACTCATTTAGGGTTTTCTTGGCAAAGATACTGGAATGGTTTGCCATTTCCTGCTCTCAGTCATGTTACAGATGAGTAACTGAAACAAACAAGATGGATTGACTTGTTTAAGGTCACACAACTAGTAACTACCTGAGGCCAGATAACTCAGATTAATTTAAGATTAATGATTCTAGGCCTGGTATTCTATTCACTGGACCACCTAGCTGCCCTATAGAGGTAATTGGGAGTCAATGAAAAACTCTGTTTTGGGAAAAGAATTAGAAGTGAGGATGATATGGTCAGATTCATGTTTTAGGACCATCAGTTATCATCTTTTTTGAAGGGTTGTTTAAAGATTAAAGAAGGAAGAAAATGGAATCAGGGAAGCCAATTAGGAAGTTATTGTAATAATCTAGATAAGTGATGATAGGGATCTTTTTTTTTTTTAATTTAGTCAATTTAGAACATTATTCCATGGTGTCAAGAATCATATTCTTTCCCTGTCCTCCCCCATCCTTTCCCATAGCTGACGCGCAATTCCACTGGGTTTTACATGTGTCCTTGATCAAATCATATTTTCATGTTGTTGATGTTTGCCCTAGGATGATCATTTAGAGTCTACATCCTCAATCATATCCCCTCGACCCATGTGATCAAGCAGTTGTTTTTCTTCTGTGTTTCTACTCCCACAGTTCTTCCTCTGAATGTGGATAGTAGTTTTTCTCCTAGATTCCTCTGAGTTCTTCAGGATCACTGCATTGCCACTAAGGGAGAAGTGCACAATGTTCTCCTGGTTCTGCTCCTTTCACTCTGCATCACTTCCTGGAGATTGTTCCAGTTGCCATGGAATTCCACCACTTTATTATTCCTTTTAGCATAGTAGTATTCCATCACCAACATATACCACAATTTGTTCAGCCATTCCCCAATTGAAGGGCATCCCCTCATTTTCCAATTTTTGGCCACCACAAAGAGTGCAGCTATGAATATTCTTGTACAAGTCTTTTTCCTTATTAGGTGATAGGGATCTTAATCAAATTAGTGGGAAGGAAAAATATATGAGGTGTATTTTGAAGAAAGATTATCAAGACCTGGCAATTGACTAGAAATGGGGGTTGAGAAACTTGGAAAATTCATGATGGCTCCAAGATTGTGGATATGGGAAAGTAGATGGATACTGATGCCATCACCAAAAATTGAGTTCATAGGAAGGATTAAGTTTGGAGGAAGGTATGAGTTATGTATTGGACTTGTTGAGTTTGAGATGGCTGAGGGACATCTGGAGAAAATGTAAAGCAGACATATAGTATCTTAAGAATAGAATTCAGAGATGATATGCCTATCCTTTTCCCAAGTACTATTTTTGTCATTTACCATTTTGACCAATTAACTGCAATTATGCTGCAAAATTTTCCTTTCCTTTGACCACTTACCTCCTTGCAAATATCTTTTAGTTTTTATATATGTGTCAATTCGCTACATATCTTAAATATGTAGCTTGGCTTTTATGTAGAATTATTTTCCTATTTGACAATTTTTCTTCCTCCTCTTCAAGTTGCATTCATTTTGTTTATACAAAAGCTTTAATAATTTCCCATGATTTTCAAAAGTCCTTTTCCACATGCTAGAAATGTAACCAGAACCATTCCAAATGTAAGAACATGTATTTTTTACAATGGACAACATTCTTTAGACTATTCGCAAGGTTTCAAAACACTTTAAGGGAAATCTATCAGTATATACTTTTTTGTTAGGAATTACTAGAGAGAATTATACTGTGACTAATTCAATAGCATCTCTTTTGGACTTATTACTAAATCAGTACCAGAATTAGAATGGCCTTCACAGGTAGTTATAGCTCATACATAGTAGGTGCACAGAAATCTTGAACTGAATTTGACAAATGAATAACTTATCTTTGTTGCCATTCCCTATTTTGTGAGAACTTTCAAACATGCACTTTCATTTTGGTGCTTTGGAAAAGAGGACATGAGTATTATAAACACTATGCTTTAAAGTTAGGATGGATTTTCTCTGGCATGAGTGAAGAAATGACATGCAGTCATGGCAATACCATTCTCCTAAGTCCTTTTCTCTCCCCTGTCATTTATTTGGATCCTAACGGGTGACAAAGAAGGCAACGTCATTTCCAAAAATAGATGACTGATAAGGTTAGTGAGTGATTTTCTGATCTGTTTGCAGGGCAGTCTAACCCTATGAGAAAAATGATGATCTAACCCTAATCCATTAGGGAAAAAAAGGAGTTCTAGATTCTTTTCTATTTCCTTCCTTTCTTACTTTAAAAAAAAATGATATCTGTGTGTAATAATACCACTAGTTCTTTTAATCCACGTTGGTCCCCAGTATTAAGCAATATGGTTAACTCAGAATGTTGTAAATGGCAAGCATTGTTACAAAGGAACCATTCTCTTATAATTTATCAAAGCACATTCATAAAAACTTTCCGAAAATGAATCTCTTAACAGGAATTGGCCTTCTTTTTTTTTAACAATATTTTATTTGATCATTTCCAAACATTATTCATTAGAGACAAAGATCATTTTCTTTTCCTCCCCTTCCCACCTCTCCCATAGCTGATGCGAATTGGCCTTCTTAAAAAAAAAACAGAGGACTGAATTGTTTGTTTGCTTAATTTCCCCTTAATCCCTATATTACTTTCCTCTGTTTTTCTGTCTCCATCATGCATGACTGAAATTAGATCATTGTGTGACTTAAATGTTAATGTTATGTGAAAACACCTTTTCAGTTTGTGGCATCATAAAAGCCCTTCCAGAAGATTTCTTTCTTTTTTTTTTTTAAATATATTTTATTTGATCATTTCCAAGCATTATTCGTTAAAGACATAGATCATTTTCTTTTCCTCCCCCCCACCCCCCATAGCCAACGCATAAGTCCACTGGGCATTAGATGTTTTCTTGATTTGAACCCATTGCTTTGTTGATAGTATTTGCATTAGAGTGTTCATTTAAAGTCTATCCTCTGTCATGTCCCCTCAACCTCTGTATTCAGGCAGTTGCTTTTTCTCGGTGTTTCCATTCCCATAGTTTATCCTTTGCTTATGAATGGTGTTTTTTTTCTCCTGGATCCCTGAAAGTTGTTCAGGGACATTACACCGCCACTAATGGAGAAGTCCATTACGTTCGATGATACCACAGTGTATTAGTCTCTGTGTACAATGTTCTCCTGGTTCTGCTCCTCTCGCTCTGCATCACTTCCTGGAGGTTGTTCCAGTCTCCATGGAACTTCTCCACTTTATTATTCCTTTGAGCACAATAGTATTCCATCACCAACATATACCACAGTTTGTTCAGCCATTCCCCAATTGATGGGCATCCCCTCGTTTTCCAGTTTTGGGCCACCACAAAGAGCGCAGCTATGAATATTTTTGTACAAGTCTTTGTGTCCATTATCTCTTTGGGGTACAGACCCAGCAGTGCTATGGCTGGGTCAAAGGGTAGATATTCTTTTGTCGCCCTTTGGGCATAGTTCCAAATTGCCCTCCAGAATGGTTGGATCAGTTCACAACTCCACCAGCAATGAATTAATGTCCCTACTTTCAGAAGATTTCTTTAAGGGAGCTAGCAAATTGGATTAGTTGGGATTTGATTTTTCCCTCTGACAAACAACTGTATTCTGGCTAAACAATCCCATTTAAAGCAGCATCATGATAGTGAAGCAAAGAGCCGAGAGAGAGCTGTGATCAAGTAGAGGGAAGGATTCCTGCAGGCAGTCATTATGGAGCAGGAGCTGCTGACGTCCTTGCTTCAGCAGGGCCATAGCATATTACTTTTGAACCGTTATATCAAAGACTGGAGGGATTTCTCTGCTGTGTCCACCAGGCACTTCATCATTTGAGACGTCGAGCTTTGTGGTGGTCTTTTGGGAAGAGAATGCCACTTTGGAAATATGACAGTTAATAATGTACCCTGAATACTAGAAGGTTTGTTGTAACAGATGCATATATAGCAAGGGAAGCATGTCTAATTGAATCTATGAAGAAGAACATCTGCTACTGTGGCTCAATATGGAAGGGGAAGCTAGATTCCCAGAATCTTAGCTGCAGAAGAGCCCAGAGACTAACCAGAACTAGGAATGGTTCTGCCTGGGACAAGTACCACAGATTATGTCCAGGCAAGCAGTGGAGGGACCCCAGGTGAAAAAAGTCAAGACAAATATAAGCTTACACCAATTTCTAAACGATTAGTCTTACTGATAAGAGTTTAAGCCAGGTTTTTGTGCAGTGATGAACTGAAAGCACCCTCTAAATTCTTCAGCCTAGGGTAATACTCCATTGGCTCTGTCCTAGTTCTTGCTCTGTCAAAGGTCATAACATTCAGCCTTTTCCTGAAATAGGCATCCATCATATCAGATCTTTTCTATATTTGGTGGCTCTGTCTAATCTGAAATTTAAATCTTGCCCAGCACCCAGCACAATGCTCTATACACAGTACAATACAATACAATACAATGGGCATTCAGTCAATGTTGGCTGAATTGTTCTGGGGCAGTATAGAGTGGAAAGATTTGCTAGATATGCAGTGAGATGTTGTACAGTAGTTTCAACCTTGTCTGACATTTTATGACCCCATTTGGGGTTTTCTTGGCAAAGATACTGGAGTGGTTCATCATTTCTTTCTCCAGCTATTTTTACCATTGAAGCAAAAAGGGTTAAGTGACTTACCCAAGATCACACAGCTAGTGAGAGAATAAGGTCAGATTTGAACTGGAGTCTTTCTGCCTCTGACCCGGTTCTCTATCCACTGTACCACCTAGCTACCCTGCAATGGGTTGGAGAATTTAGGTTAAATCCTTTTTCTGCCTTGTTCTTTTTTTTTTAATTTTGTCAATTTAGAACATTATTTCTTGGTTACAAGAATCGTATTCTATCCCTCCCTCCTCTACCCCACCCTTCCCGTAGCCCATGTGCAATTCCACTGGGCATTACATTTTCTGCCTTGTTCTAACTGTATGACCTTGAGCTACTTACTTAAAAAAAAATCTCTTAACTTCTGTCTTAGTCTCATTCCTAAGACAGAAGAACAGTTAGCTAGATAATCAGGGTTAAGTGACTTGCCCAGGAAGTGTCTGAGGCTAGATCTCAACCTAGGCTCTCTGAACTCTAACCACTGTACTACCTAGCTGCCTCTTCAAATGACTTTCTCAACAGCTCAGATTCCTCATCGGTAAAGTGGAAGTTGGATCAGGGGTTGGTTCTCTGAGGACCCTTCCAGTTCAATGATCCTCTGAATTAAAATGGAAAACGCTAAGTCCTCCCACACATACCTCCTTCCCCAATTCTCCTGCTGAAACAACTCCAGTGACAGGAAACTTTCTCAAGTAGCTCATTCCATTCTGAGGAAGCTGTTAAGAGAAATATTGCATTGTCATTCAAAAACACATTCAACTTATCAAAAGTCCTATATTTAAATCATGGTTCAATTAGGAATGTAACTAAGGATATTGTAACATTCTCAATATATCCTGATAATACGTTTTTTCATTTGTTTTCTAGAAATGGAAATTATCGTATTATCTGCCTGAAAGGACACTGTCAATCTATGGCACCATGGGGACAACTAGATAGTGTAGTGTATAAAGTGCCAGGACCTGGGTTCAAATGTGGCCTCAGACTCTTCCTAGCTATGTGACCTTGGGCAAGTTGCAAATGAATGAATAAGTAAATAAATAAGGTCTTTCCTATACTGAGATAAATTTTCTAGCAGATTTCTGATGGTTCTTGTTTAGAGTTAATAAGATTTATTTATTTTTAATTTATTTAATTTTAATTTAATAGAGGATTTAATAGAGAGGATTTTCATCGATTTAATAGAGGGAGATTATCCAGAATTAAGGACAAAAGATAAAGAAGTTTTCTTTCAGCTATATGGATATTTATTTGGAGGGATGCGAATCTAGTCTAGTGATATTTATTCATAAAGGTATCAGAAGGCTTTATTATCGTCCATTGGCATTTGTTCTTCTGCTTAGTTTTAAGGATCACGGACGTATGGGTTAAGGGCTGATTTGGGGCTCAGAGACTGTCTAATACAACCCTTTTGTTTTAAAGAATTACATAATTTTTTCGAAGTTAATAGTTTTTCGTTGTTTTCTGATATTTTGTGACTCATGTTCTCTCTTGCCCTCTGATCCCTCTACCTTCACCAAGACAGCAGGCAATAGGATATAGGTGGTACATGTATTATCATACAATACACATTTCCATGTTCATCATGTTGTGAAAGAAGACTGTAGACAAAATTTCATGGAGGAAATACAATGAAGAATGGTATGCTTTCATGTGCATTCAGACTCTTGTCAGTTCCTTCTATGGCAACCAATAGTCTTTTTAGTCATGAGTCCCTTAGGGTTACCCTGATCCTTGCATGACTGATAATAGTTTTCTAAACTCTTACCTTCCATCTTGGAATCAATCCTGCCTGGGTCGTTTCAGTGACTTGTCCAGGGTCACAGAGCTTGTGTCTGAAATCACATTTGAACTTGCCTTCCTGACTTCTTGGCTCCAAGTACAGCACTTTAGCCACTTTCATTTCAAAAATAAATCCCTTTCCTATTCCTTCTCCAGATCTCAAGTATGGTAATTCACAGTTTTGCCTGAGGTTTTGCTTTTTCTTTTTATGATGGAATGTGCACACCCAAGGAAATGGCCATTCACCAACTGCTTTTGTTTTTACTAATTAAGCAAAACCTACCTCACTCCCCACTGCTACTTGCAGAAGAATTCTCTGAGAAAGTGCCAGTCAGGATATCCAACTTAACTCCCAGTTTTTCCTTTTCCATCTTCTTCATTTATTACGCTGGGTGACTCGAGAGCGTCAGCAACAAGTTGTAACCAAATGTCATGATGAGTATGTTTCCAAAGGTCACCTGATATTTTTACTCATAAAGAAGTGTACACCCTTCACCCTGGTGCCAACTTTAGCAGTGTTGTTGTTTATAAAAGCCATCTGTGAAAACACAGGGCAAAATGTTCCTGTTCTTAGATGTCTGTTCTGCGTGCAAATGTACGTATTAGGGCAGCCTACCATGCATAGTATCACTTAACTGCATAATCCACTTTAGCAGCTAGAGATCATCTCATCTCTAGAGTGACCTATTTAGATTGGACGTGTGACACTTCGAGTTTGTTGAGAAGGATCAACATCTTCTTAGCTCATTACTAAAAGACTGACTTCTAGTAACACCGTATAGTCATTAAAAGGGAAGATTTAGTCAAGCATTTAAAATATGTGAATTCTCCAGGACAGCTGTTTGACCCTGCTGAGAAATCAAAAATGGGAAAAAATGTTTTTGGCCATGACTATAAATAGGTTTCAGTCTTGTTAAAATGAAGGAGACATTTCATAGTGAAAGAAAATGACAATTGTAACCTGTGGCCCAGCATTCCAAACGACAAATTATAAGAACTTTATTCAATGTTAGCCTTTTGTTTACTTGTTTTTCCCCCACCTAAAATTCTGAGAACTTTGGAATATATTCATAAATATAGGTAAAGGAGGCTTCTGTTCTCGTGAGAGGTCTCATGTCAGTGCATACTGGATAAAGGGCAAATGTTATTTCATACTATAGAAAATGCAGAGCCACAAAAAGGGCTCATAGTAACCTATAAACGATCATTATAATTCTTTGGCACTTTCTGATGATTCCAACTTTTTACCCTTCAGGGGTGTATGTAGATTTTGAATACAGACATCCCTCACCTATCATGAGAGTTACATTACAGAGAAAATCTGTGAAGTAGTGTTGTTATATTTATTTTATTATGTATATATTTTAAGACTTTACAAACCCTTCCCACTTTCCTATAAACCTTTCCCACACTCTTATAAACATTGAGCCAATCAGCACACGGGATACAGAACAAAGTGTTGTGGTTGGTTGCCTTTAATCCCATCAGCCAATAGTGTGCTGTGTACAATTTCACATTGGCAAACTTGTGCAAACTGTAGTGGCAAACTGCATTTCCATTGTGTACAGTATGATATTCATCCACAAATCCCGTGACATAGAGAAAACTCTGTGATACAGAATTTTATATATATATATATATACATATATATATATATTTTTTTTTAAGCCCATGATATGATGAATCCATGATAAGTGAACCGTGAAATAGTGAGGGACAACTGTACTTTAATATTACCCTAAAGGATCTTCCTCAAGAGGGATATAACCTTGGGATTTGTGAAGCAAACACATATATATGTACAGTGAGTTGAATACTAAACTGAATACTTATTAATATCATATATAGAAATTAATGATTAATATTAAGTCCTATATTTATATATTCATATATAAATATTAAATTTAATATAGAAAATATATGCATATAACACACACACACACACACACACACATATATATATATATAAATAGCCACACATACATCTATATATTTTTTCTTTAAACCCTTACCTTTTATCTTAGAATCAATACTAAGTATTGGTTCTAAGGCAGGACAGTAATAAGAGCTGAGCAATTGGGTTTAAGTGACTTTCCTAAGATCACATAGCTAGGAAGTTTCTGAGACCAAAGATGAATGTAGGATCTCCCAAAAATTCTCTGACCCACCTCATTATAACTCTGACATTCTTGTGAATTACACTTTCTACATCAAGGCCTTTTACAAGTCTCCCACCTGATAGTGCTATCCTAGGTGTCTGGTCTGCTTTTGGAAGAAAAATGAACTTGGAGTTGTTAGAGAAGCAAATCTTTTTTCTCTGTATTTGCACTATTTGAAATATTCTTGATCATGGTAGAGGTCTTTTATTCTTCCCTCTTGTAGCACAGTGCCTTGACCATGGGTTTGATTTTCTCCTTTCTAGAAGACTAGTAGCTAAGATCTCTTGCCTTTTTCTCTTCTACATCCAGATTCTTCAATCTCAGGACCAATCCACTTCTCCATGGATGTAAAGTCAACAAGCATGTGTTAAGCACTTACTAAGTGCCATGTACTGTGCTAAGCTCAAAGGATACATAGCCTAGACAAGTAGGCAAGGAGTAAGAAAATATCTGGTTTTCATTAATGTGTTAAAATCATTAAGCAATTAAAAATTGCATCATGTGATGCAAGGAAAAAAAAACCACCCTAGCAAATGGGATTGCTGAGCCACTGTCATTAATCTTTAAAAGATTATGGGGAATAACAGGGGTTCCACAGGATTGGAATAGGGTATATGACTACATAAAAGAAAAGAATGGAACCTGTACATCATGGGTCAGGGAGATTTATCTTAATCTCTAGTAGAATGTTATGTTATTAAAGAAATGATTAGTAAACAGCCAAAAAAGAAAATATTGACCAGAAAGACACATTATGACTTCTTTAAGAACAAAACTTATAGAATCAAGAGAACATTATATATAGGAACAGAAATATTGTTTGAGGAATGCCTTGTGTATATCTATATCCAGGAAAAGAACTGATATAATAGGAACATATAAGACATAATTTTATATTTACATATATCTTTTTGTTAAATGATGCTTTCTCTAGTATGGGGAGGGGAGAGAGGATGGAAGTTATTTGGGAATTTTAATGTAACAAACAGACAAATAAAAATTACCAAACTTGCCAGACTAGCCATTTTTGACAGAATTTCTAAAATAATAGATCAGAGAAAATTTGTATAGATTAGCTACATTTTAGAAAAATACTTGACAAAGTTTCTCATGGGGAGATGTGCTAATTGATAGTATGAGATTTTTTAAGTGGTTGAATGACCAGTCTTTATTACTTGTTGTTATGCAGTTATTTCGAGTTTTGTCTGACTCTTTAAGGCCCTATATAAGGTTTTCTTGTCAAAAATTGCTGGAGTGGTTTGAAATTTCCTTCTCATTTCCTGCTCATTTTACAGATGTGAAAACTGAGGTAAACAAGATGAAGTGACTTGTCCAGAGTCACATAGCTACTAAGTATCTCAGGCCAGATTTGAACAAAGCAAGATGAATGTTCTGGACTTCAGGTCCAGTACTGTAACCGCCACTTTACTGATTATTCCAAATCAACTTGAATAGCTCCCCAGTGGAATGGCCTAGGAATCTCTTGTTTGTGTGTAGTTTAATAATTTTATTGAATGAGTTGGATAAAGACCTAATTGGCATGTTTATCAAATTTGCTTATAACATCCAGCAAGGAAAAATATCCAACACACTGAATAACAGAGTCAGAATTTCAACAGATAAAAATAAATAAGATCAGTGAACCAAACAAGATATGGAAGAATCAGAAATAAGTAATTCAATAACACAGTGTTCAATAAAGTAGAAAACAAAAATTAGTCACGAAAGAGGTCTTTATGTAATGAAAACTGTTTTGAAAATTAGAAAGCGGTGTGGCAGAAATTTGGCTTAGTCCAACACCTTATACCATAAGATATTACTATTAAAAGATTTGAAGAGAATCAGATCATATACTTCTCACAGATTGGAGTAGGAGATACATTTTAAAAATTCTTTTATTTTTCTCAATCACAAATAAAATAATAATATTTTTTTAAATTTTGAGCTCTAAATTCTCTCTCTCTCTCTATCCCTTCCTCCCCATGCTTCCTTGAGAAGGCAGGCAAATTGATACAGATATGTAAAGTCATAAAAACACATCTCTATTAGCCATACTATGAAGGAAAATACAAACCAGCATCCCTAAAAAGAAAAGTAAGAAAATGGAAGAATAATGATTTGATCTTCATTCAGACCCCATCATTTCTTTCTCTGGAGGTGAATAGCATTTTTCATAGTGAATCCTTTGGAATTTGGCTTGGATCACTGTATTACTTAGAATAACTAAGTAATTTAGTTAGTCATCATATAATATTAGTCACTTTGTAAAATTTTCTCCTAATTTGGCTTACTTCCCTTCACATCAGTTCATATAAGTCTTCCCAGGCTTTTCTGAAGCCATCTTGCTTATAATTTCTTGTAGCACAGAAGTATTCATTCCATTACAATTATATACCACAATTTGTTCATTCGCCAATTGATTAGCCTCCACATTATTTCCAATACTTTGTCACCACCAAAACAGTTACTTTAAATATTTTGGTACATAATAGGCCCTTTTCTTTTTCCTTTGATCCCTTTGGAATATAGACCTAGTAATGATATTGCTAGGTCAAAGGGGATGCTCAGTTTTAAAGCCCTTTGGGCATAGTTCTGAATTGCTATCTAGAATGGTTGAATCATTTCTTAATTTGACCTCAGTATATTAATGTCCTATTTTTTCCACATCCTCTCCAGCATTTGTTATTTTCCCTTTCTGTCATGTTAGGTAATCTGATAGATGCGAGGTGGTATCTTAGAGTTGTTTTAATTTGTGTTTCTCTAATTAATAGTGATTTTAGGAGAGAAGTTCTTAACCAAATAAGGGACAGAGACAATTACAGAAGATAAAAAAAATAGAAAAGTTTCTACAAAGACCATGTTCTCTTTATCAGTCTTTCTTTCCTGACTTTGTCCAGTTTATCTCCTCAGGATAAATTATAAGAAATTACTTTTATATTTCTGTAGCAAACAGTTTATTTAGGTTTGAAAATTATATTTTCATAGACTTTTCAATCATTTCTAAAATGACTCCTATCTATTGTGTAAAATATATACATCTTAGAGATAAGGTCAAAAGCATCAAAGAACCTCTTTCCAGCTTTCCTCAGTGTAACAGATTCCTATTGCTTAAGCTTTTCTAATTTCCAATAACTAATGATGTGTGTTTTTAAAATATTTTAATAAGCAATCTCTATTTTAAGTGGATTACTTTTTATATTGATTTGCAATGTTATTCATATGAGAAGCTTCTGGTTTTGAAAAATCCCTTTACCAATGAAAATCTTTTCAACAGTTTTGTTTTGCTTTTTTTTAGAGTTGCCTGATGGCATCAAAAAGTTAAGTGACTTGCCCAGAATTGTATAATGTTTCTGTTAGAGGCAGAAAAATAATTAAATTCTATTAACAATAATTAATCATTATTAAGTTCGATTAATAAATTTTTATTATTAATTAATAATTAATTTCTATTCATTATTCCTTGCTTTCTTATTCAAATAACTAAACTGTTTAAAACAAAGCAGATACATATATCTATAACAGATGGTATGGTTACTGGACAGAGAGAGAGGTTAGGTTTTAAATCAAGAAGACTAATGCTTAAATCCATTCTCTGATACAAGTTTTCTGACCTGAGGCAAGTCATTTCTCTGACTCTTATCCAACTCCCGAGGGCTTGTCTCCTGTACTACATATTGGTATGGAGTGAAATGGAGAAAAAGAAACCACAAAGTGAATGAAGGAATAAGACTAATTGCTATGGTCAACCTTCTTAATGTTGGACAAGTTGTGTAATCTAATCACTACTTGTGCCTGGTTTATCTAGCAAATATGACAAAAACTCAACTAGTTTTGGAGTCATGACTTAGATTTGTTATGATTTTGTCTCTTGTTATCTTTGTGACCTTGGGCAAGTCATTAAACTCCTATCTTTAAAATGAGAAGTTTGATCAAAGAATTCCCTAAGAAAAAGAATCCAGAGTCAGATGGATTCACAAGTGAACTCTACCAACATTCAAAAAACAACTCCAGTGACTACATAAACTATTTGGAAAAATAGGGTAAAAGAAGAAATCCTTCCAATCTCTTTTTACAAGACAAATAGGGTACTGATAAGTAAACCAGGAAGAGCTAAAACAGAGAACTTAACTATAGACGGATCTCCCTAATGAACATTGATGCAAAAATTTTAAATAAAATACATACAAAAAGGTTAAAGTATTATATCATAAAGATCATTCACAATGATCAGAGGAGTTTTATACCAGAAATGCAGATTGTTCAGTATTAGGAATACCATCAGCATAATTGGCTGTATCAATAATAAAACCAATAGAAAGCATATGGTCATTTCAATAAATTCAGAAAAGCCTTTTGAAAAAATACACCACCCATTCATTATGAAAATATTGGAAAATATTAGAATAAATGGAGCTTCTCTTAAAGTGATCAATGACATCTATCTAAAACCATTAGCAAGCATTATCTGTAATGGGGATAAACTAAAACCCTTCCCAGTAAGGTTAAGGGTAAAGCAAGGATGCCCATTATCACCACTACTATTTAATATTGTACTAGAAATGCTAACTATCTCAATAAAAACAGCAGAAGAAATGGAAGGAATTAGAATAGACAATGAGGAAACAAAGTTATCACTCTTTGCAGATGATATGATAATATACCTAGAATATCCTAAATTATCAACCAAAAATAATAGAAGTATTTATCAAATTTAGCTGTCATTGGATACAAAATAAACCCATATAAATAATCAGAATTTCTGTTTTCCACCAACAAACTCCAACAGCAAGAGCAGAAAAAGAAACTGCATTCACAATAACTGTAGAAACTATGAAATACCTAGGAGTATGCCTACCAAAACAAACCCAGCAACTATATGAACACAACTATAAAACACTCTTTGCAAAATAAAGTGAGACCTAACCAATTAGAAAAACATTAATTATTTGCGAATAGGTTGGACAATATAACAATAATAATAATCCTACCTAAATTAATGTACCTATTCAGTGCCATGCCAATCAAACTACCCCAAAATTATTTCATAGAACTAGAAAAAAAAATTGTAACAAAATTTGAAGAATAAAAGACCAAGACTATCAAGGGAATCAATGAAAAAAAAGATTAAAGAGTCCTAGCCATACCAGATTTAAAATTATAATATAAAATTGGTATCATTAAAGCAATCTGATACTGGTAAAAACAGAGTAGTGGGTCAATGGAATAGTTTAGATAGTAAACAACACACAATTAATGTCCATAACAACTTAATGTTTGAAAAACTCAAAGATCCAAGCTTTGGGGGAAAGAACTAACTATTTAACAAAAACTGTGGGGAAAACTAGAAAACAGTATGGCAGAAACTAGGCATAGACCAACATCTCACAGTATACATCCGAATAAAGTTAAACTTGTATTTGTTTTAGAAATAAAGGATGACACTGTAAAAAATTAGGGGGACATGAAAAAGTTTACTTGTCAGACTTATTGATAGGGAAAAATTTTATGACCCAATAAGACTAGAGGCCATTGCAAAAATGAAATGGATAATTTTGATTACATTAAATCTTAAAAGATTTTGAACAAACAAAACCAACGTGACCAAGATTGTAAAGGAAACAATAAACTTTGAAGAAAACAAATTTATTGCAAGTATCTGTAACAGAAACCTCATTTTCCAAATATATAGAGAACTCAATTAAATTTATAAGCATACAAAGCATCCCTCAATTGAAAAATGGTCAAAGGACTGGAACGACCTCCAGAAATTGACGCAGAGTGAAAGGAACAGAACTAGGAGAACTTTATACGCAGAGACTGATACACTATAGCACAACTGAATGTAATGGACTTCTCTACTGGCAGCAATGCAATAATCCAGGACAATTCTGAAGGATTTAGGAGAAAGGACACTATTCACATCCAGAGAAAGAACTGTGAGAATATAAACACAGAAGAAAAACAACTGCTTGATCACATGGTTGATAGGGATGTGATTGGGGATGTAGACTCTAAATGATCACCCTAGTGATGAATTGATTAATTAAATGAAAATTTTCAATCAAAAAATAGTCAAAGGATATGAATAGGCAGTTCTCAAAGGAAGTAACTGAAACTATTTGTAGTCATATGAAAAAATGCTCCAAATCACTATTGATTAGAGAAATAACAATTAAAACAATTCTGAGATGCCACCTCACACCCATCAGAATAGCTAACATAATTGAAAATAAAAATGATAAATAGTAGAGGAGATACGGGAAAATTGGAACTCTAATATACTGTTGGTAGAACTGTGAACTGGTACAACTATTCCAGAAAGCAGTATGGAACCATGCTCAAAGGACCATAAAACTATGAATACCCTTTCACCCAGCAATACCACTACTGGGTCTGTGCCTCAAAGAGAGCAATGATAAGGTGAAAAGGATCTACCTATGTCAAAAAATTTCAGCAGCTTTTTGTTGTTGTAGGAAAGAATTAGAAACTAAGGTTATCCTAAGTCTCTTAGGGAATGGATGGGCAAGTTATGATATATGGTTGTAGTGAAATACTATTTTGCCATAAGAAATGATGAACAGGATGAGTTCAGAAAAATGTGGAAAGACTTATATGAACTGGTATAAAATGAAGTGAGCAGAACCAAGAGAACAATGCATAGAGCAAGACATATTATACAATGATCAGCTGTGAAGGACTTACCTATTATAAGCAAAGCAAGTTCCCAAGATATCCACAAGGGACCCACAATAAAAAAAATGCTATCCGTAGCCTTGAAGTCTGATTGCAGATCAAAACATCCCATCAACCACTTTTTTCTTCATGAGATTTTTATGATACTTGTAATATGTATCTTCTGTCACAGCACGAGCACATTTGTCCAAATCTTTTATCTTGTTGGCTAACTGTGATCTGGGAAAAAAGTAAAGATTTCCCTGAAGGAGTTTATGTAGCAGGAAGGAGCAAAAGCAGTCATGACAACAGGTAATGTGTAGGGTGGTATGTTGCCATGGCAGATAACTGAATGGGAAGATACAGGAGTAGAAAATCATACACTAAGATAGAGGAAATCATGAGATCTCTAGTCTTGAGACTTCTGTAGGAACTCTGTCTTGTTTCACTTTTCTGTCATCTATTCTTAGGGTAGAACATAGTAGATACTTAATAAATGGTTATTGGATTCAGTTTAACTAAATGAGATAAATCTACATGAAAGCATAAGCTTGTTTATTTTAGTTAAATTAGCCCCATTTTAAGAAGTGGTACATCCAAGATACCTGAAACACATTAGAATTTTTTTTTGCTGTGCCTGATCAAAGTAGATTGTATATGTAGTGGTAAGATAAATAACTCTTCACTTTTTATCAGCTACAGTTGTCTCTTAGTCAATGCCTTCCTTTGGGAATGATCATTGGTGAAATATGCCTTCCTGCTTTCTCTTCATTGCCATCAAATCTTCTCTGTGTGAACAGAAAAACAAAGGATTTATATTATTATTGTTAATGAGTGATGTGTTAAATATTCAGCTAAAAGTTTTACTACAAGGAGAATTGAGTAACTCTTGAGTAAAATAAAGTTTGAAGGTTATTTCATCATTCATTCAATTATTTATTAAATTGCTTAAGACCTTATCTGGGCCGCTTGTCAGAAATAACTGTCTTTAGGGGTATCCTTTTTATTTAACTTCCCTCCATCCCCACCTTGAGAATCCTTGAGATACCCAGATCTCATCAAAGGTGGCCAGGTAGGAAAATTTACCATTGGGAATGCATGTTTCCCTTGTCTCCCCTTTGTTCTTCCCCATCAAACTTGAGGCTGTCCAAAAGAGCCATATGGTGGTTCAGACCACTTAGATGAGTTGGCAGCCACCACCTATCAGCCTTCTAGTGAAATTGAATATTGTAAGGCATTCTCATCTTTCTTGCTACTGCATTCTACAGTCTTCAGGGTCTTCTCATTTGCCCTGATGTTATACCCTTCATGCCCCTGAGACCCTGCCATCTGTTTCAGAGCTGGACCCTCAGGAACTTCTCTGCCTCCTTATCTGCCTTGCAACTGAATTCCTTTATATGTTTTCTCCCTCAACTTAGAATATGAGTGCCTGCACCCTTAAAAGGAGAAACTCTCATTTTCCATATTTCTGTATGATCAGTACTTGGCACAGTGTAAACATTTAATAAATGTTTTCTCATTCATTCCCTAAATTTTTGCAACTATGCCATGTTAGCATTCTCCTTTCCTTTTCACTCTTCTCCTATTACTATTATTTTCTGAGTAGACTATCTATCCCTTGTTTTTAGATTAACCTAGTTGGGCAAGGCCTTTTATGGAATTTTCATCTAAATAATATAAGCGATTTGAGGATAGAGGTCATATTTTATAATTCCATTGTTTACCTGGTAGTATATATATATCAACCAATATTTATTGAAACTAATTCAGCTGAAACTTTGTTATTTTTCTTTTAAAAGATTAATACACCAAATGTATCTTCTCTGACTGCTAGGATTATAGGCAACAGTATTTTCCTTGTATAGTGGTTCCTCTTATCTTGAAATTGCTAAAAATCTACTCCAGTGGTGTTAAACTCAAATGGGAATGGGGGCAACTAAATGATACATAATGATTCCTGCAGGCTATTTATTAAAAAAAACAACAAATATTAACATTATGTTCTATTGTATTTTTACTTATTTTGTTAAATATTTCTCAGTCACATCAGTTGTAATTTCATTGAGGTCCAGGTTGTATATTTGACAACGTTGGTCTGTAGTATGTCTTACAACTTTTGCCATTTTCCAAAAGCTTAGAAGAATTGGAAAATAAAAAGTTGTTCATTTTTTTTTCTTGAGTATCACTGGGGTACAACATATTTTTGGTGTTATCAAGAACCCTGTTATCGAGTTCCTGAACATATGAATCAGCTGTATGTTTTCCCATTGCTAATTCTTGACTTGAGTTACTTTCCTTTTGCGGGTTAGGTTACTGTTTTCCAAATGCACATCGTAATGTAAATATTTCTCTTTTTGTTACAGTTTCGATGTGGACAATGGCACATCTTCGGGACGGAGTCCCTTGGATCCCATGACAAGCCCAGGTTCAGGGCTAATTCTCCAGGCTAATTTTGTCCACAGCCAACGCCGGGAATCCTTCCTATACCGGTCAGACAGTGACTATGACCTCTCTCCAAAGTCCATGTCGAGGAACTCCTCCATTGCCAGTGATATGTAAGTGTGGGGACGGGGCTTTTAGGGTGAAGCACATCAGAATGTTGTCAATGCTTGCCATGAAATTTTCTCCATAACTGGGGACAAAATACTCTATCAATGACCGCCATTTGTACCCACTGAATTCTTTTCTCAGGAGGGAAAACTAAATAAGAGTACATTAATGTGGGTAATTGACATCAGCTTTGACTTGAGAAGAACATTCTCAAGAGAATGACAAACAGAGGACTCTTGGCATGTGCTGAGCATTTTTGTTTATGAATTGGCATAGATACCACATTTTGATGTTGACACTGACAATTTTATCATATAAGATTCCCTTTTCTCATAAAAGATCACTAGATGATAAAAGTTTTAAATTTAAGCCTCTTTTGAAAAAAATATTCATTTAGCTCCAATTATCATCCTATTTCCAGTTGTTTTGTTTTGCCATATGGACATTTTCTTGTATATTTTGAAAGGATTTAAACTTCCCAGTTTGAATAGACAGTCTCTTTCACTGTAATTGCCTCTTTAGAGAGCAACATCACTTGAAAAGTTCCCAGCACCATGTCCTGTACAGCTGCTGCCTTCATTTGTCAGATCTTTAAAAAGTCTTGAGAGAAACATTCCTTACTGACTCTGTGGCCTTGAAGATCAGTAAAACTGGTTTCTTTGAACATATATTGAAATTCAGATATGCTACAACATATAGTCTAATAAAGAAGACATATAATGTTTTGGTTTTCTTGGGAATCTATTTTTTTCTTACTCCAAGTCACCTCAAATTCAGTTTCTGGGATCAGTGCCATACAAATCATAATCTAAAACCCAATAATGCTCAGCTCAATCCAACTAAGACTAAGTACCACTTACATGTAAGAAGTGAGTTTATTTTTAGTTTGGGAATTATTACTTCCCCCACCCACTTTGTTTCACATTTTTTGTAATATGCATAGCTACCCCATTCTAGGGCTACTTCCCTTGCTTTTCATGGGAGAAAGTCTTCCTCGACACACTCTCAGATTTAAAAATCACTATTATCCCAAAATGACATTTTAAAAAATGATTATTCCAAATTATATCCACGGAAGAAATATTCTGAATGTTTTAAGGATAATTTGACATTTAAAAAAGGATAGGAAATGGACTTAATATTTCATTGGTACAGGGAACTCCCAGGTGAGGCAATTCCCTCCATTAATGCAGGCTGGTAACTGCTCTGCTAATGATAATCTTAAATTGGTACCTAGAGTATTGAGAATTTAAGTGACTTGTCCTGGGTCATGTATCCTGTGCATGTCAGAGGATGGATTTGATTTGGGGATCCAGGCTTCATGGCTAGCTCTCTAACCATTATGTGACACTGCCTCCATATTGCCTTAAAATTAATTCCTATGAAACATGAAAGTCTGTTTGTTATCATTCTCAAATCAAGATGGAATTTCGTAATGTCCTATGAGATGGTTTAGTAATGATGACATGCAACTCATCCAAATTTGGAATGAACTAAATACTAAAATTAATATGCAGAATCTTCCATAGCATGCATATTCTCACGAGCTTCCTGAGGAATCCAATGCAAATCTAAGTATTCTTGTAATCTATTGCACTGGAAATATTTAGGGATATATATTTATTCTGTTATAAATAATGAGTATCGGTTTACTATGGGTTTTGAATGGCACATTTCAACTAAAATATTCACTCTGTTTTGTGCTTTCCTGTGTCTTCATCATCTCCCTTGGGTTTTTCCTTTTCATCATTTTACAATTGCTCTGGCACTTTTATTCTCAGACATTTACCTGAAGCTCAGGCATCCTGGTGGTCTAAAGTTCAAGATTCCTTCTTTATGTCTGGCACCAAATATGACTGCTAGGCCAGTGATCTTTTGAAACTCTGTTCCACATTGCCTTGCTATTTTCAAGTTCTACTTATTACATTTAGTAGACCAGTACAAAGACAAATTTTGAGTGTTTTTCACTTGAATAATATAAGCATTCTACTGGGAGGGAGAAACAAATACCAATAATGATTCTCCACTTCTGTATCTCACGTTATGCTATTCAAGTGCTTCTGTATACAGAAATTCATTTTATCTTGGCAGGAACACTCAAAGAGGCAAAGCAGAAATTATTATCCTTACATTATAGACAGGGAAACTGAAGTTTAAAGAAGTATTGTAACTGGTTCAGAGTTACATGGATTCTGGCTCCTAATTAAATGGTCTGTCCACTGCCCTATGGAATATTGGCAGGAATAGATCTGGAGGGCCGATTGTGGTACCAATGCAGGTAACAAATGTTCATAGCTATGCCTGTGTCCCCATATTTTTTTAATTTTTATTCTTGTCTGTTTGTCTTTCTGTTTTTGTATTTCATTTTCTTTCATTTCTTCATGTTAGATCCATCATTTCTGACCCATATCTCTTACAAGGCAAAATATTCCAAAGGAATGAATCTATTAATAATGACAAAAAGAAAATTGCTCTTAGTAGGAGTTTGTCAGAGCAGCAATAACACAACAGTAGAATAATTATAATGATAATTTCTAAAATGTGTATAGTGCCTTTTGGTTTGCAAAACATTTTCCATGCTGCTTCTCATTTATATAAGGCATTAAATTTAGTTCCATTCAACAAATATTCATTGAATATCTACTATGGGCATGGCCTTCATTATGTGAACACTGCTATTACTGCTGTTAATATGGACACGAACACACACACACACACACACACACACACACACGAAAATTTCCACAGTAGCAGGACTGATTTATACTTTCCTTTTTAATAAATATCCTTCAGATACTGAAAATGTGTAATTCACAATGAGCACCTCTAAGGTTTGACAGGCACACCTTGGTAAACAGCTAGTTGTTGCTTATAGTTTATAGATTATGTTATATCTTTAGCTTCTTCAGCTCATAATCCTCCTTCACTCTTCATATAGGCAAGATAGATGTCAGTCATTCATTTAATCAGCAAACAGTAAAAATGTTTATTATGCTAAGCATTAGAGATATAAAGAGGCAAAAACATGGGCAATATGCCAATAATTATATAACATACACAGGCGTATACATATATGTGCATATGCATAGACATGTGAAAAGGGTAATTGTGTGCATATTAATATGTTACACGTAGTCAGGTATGTACATTGCTGTATTATGGTTTCATGACTTAAGAACTTTAACGTTTCATATGAACAACAATTCTTGTTATTTTTGGTGTTTTTGTTCACTCCATTTGCATTAATGCTGCTTCTGTTGTGACTGTTTTGGTCCATTGCTTGTTTGGAATAGGACAGTCCTTTGTTATAGATGATATTTCTGCAGACAAACTAAAATAGCACTGTGGTTGGTCTTAGAGTTCAGATGCTGGTCCAGGAACCATTAGTCTGTCCTGGTTACATTGCATTTGGAGAATCTGTTTAGTTGGAGCCATCACAGTTTAGAGAGGACTCTAATGTCCAGAAATGGCTACAGGAGGAGATAGAGTTGGGCTTGGAGTAAGTAATTTGTGTTCAAGTCTTGTGTATAACACATATTGACGGTGTGACCCTGGGCAAGTCACTCTTGGTGCTCCCAGACAAATCTCTGGGGTTGTAAATTGTATAGCAGAAGATCTGTTTTGGTAGAGGATCTCATAACTAGGAGCTCCTTCTGTCCACAGGTCTAGTCTGGCAAAAGGAAATATTAAATTTGAGAGAGTCACCTAATCTTATCAGACCCTCATTTTCCTTTTATGTAAGCTACCTCAAGTAGTTGTGAGAATGAATGAAAAAACAAATGTGTGTGAAAGAGCCTTCCACATATAAAATCCTAGATCAATGTTATTCTTACTAATATTTCCCATAAGCAGTTGACTGTAATAGGCACTCGAGAGAGATTAATAGAATGAATTATTAAATAATGAAAATTTAAACATATGTACCTATGAGAGATTGGAAGTAGATAAGCTGTAGTATTTATTAAAGACATCTGAATATTTTTACAAATACATAAATAATTATCAGGTTTGATTATAATTAATTCAGTAGAAAAAAAGATGAGAGTATTTTAAATATTTTCCCCAGTACATCATAAATAATTTCTGACGATATTCTGGAGCAAAAATGACATTAATTACCATTTTATAAATATAGGAACAGCTAAGTGACCCAATGGAGAGAGTATCAGGCAGGTCTGGAGTTTGAGGACCTGAGTTCAAATTTGACCTTAGTCACATCCTAGCTGTTTAACCCTGGGCAAGTCATTTAATGCTAGAGTTGTCACTAGGATAGAAAATAAGGGTTTAAAAGAATACACACACACACACACACACACACACACACACACACACACACAGAAATGAGAGAGAGTTAATGGTCTCTGTTTGTAATATATAGAGGAGGAAAAGGAGGAAGAAAAATATGATTAGGAGTAGAGATAATAAATACTGTACGGTTAACCTTCTCATCTACTATATCTCATTTCATTTTCTTTTTATTTGTGAGGAAACTGATAACAGCAGTGATTAACTTTTTACATGATCAATTTATTTAATTAAACTTTTTAAATGATTTTGGTTAAAGGAAAAGAATATGATTTTCTCCAGAGTCAGAAGTTGGACTAGAATGCAGTTATCTGTTAACCTCTTAAATCATAAACAACAACTACACTTAGAGAATATCCATATAAGAGCAAAGACAGATAAGTATGACTATGACCCAGTGAAATGGTGACACGTATTTGGACTCTATTATTTGAAGTTATATTTATGTAAAAGATAGTCATTGGTTTGTGTCCAGTGGAAATATGCAGTGTAAATTCAAATAATGTGAGCACTTCCTTGGTTGGCTTCATTATTTGCATTAATTGAGACCTAGCTATATTTTTACAAAGGCCTCTTTGCCCTGGGAGTTCATTCCAACCCTGGATTTCCCACACTTTAAGGATACTCTGCCCTGGTGACCTCTTCCTCTGATTAACTGATTCTTCCCCAAGCCTACATTTTAAGAGCAACTAGGACAGCTTTATCTTCATTCCTCTATAGGCTCCACTTTCAGTTCTTTGGGCTTTTCTTCTAATGCATCTTCTTTTTATGTGTCATCCTCTCCCATTACAATGTAAGCTCCTTGAAGATAGGCAGTGCCCCTCTTTCTGGTACTTGGCACACTATCTGGTACATAATAAGCACTGAATATTAATGCTTGTTGTCTTGCTTGTTGACTTGAATTAGTTCATGAGAAAATATTTGATGATTTATAGCTACTATGGACTCAGCAATGCCTTCAAATGAATATGTATTTTATTAATTTTAAAGTATACTCCATCTAAAAAAATTGTTGTAAGACTTAAATTAATATCCAATAACTCTAAGTACTATATTTATAAAGTTTATTAATTATCACTTGGAGTAGAAAGAAAATGAAAAGAAATAGAAGTTCAAACCTAATTATCTAACAAAAAAATAAACTCATGTAAGTAAGTTCTCCTGCCTTGGCCCCTTTCTGCAGCTGAAATCTGGGGAAAAGAGAGAGAGAGGCGGGGCTACACAAAACTTATATCCTCCCTACCTTAGCACCTAAAGTGAGAAGGAACATGGAATTCTGGGAGAGAGTCCTGAGGAGCAGATTCTAATTATACAATATTTGTTTATCTGTAGATTCACATTTGGACTTGTGGTTTTGCAGTAGTTCCATGGCTTCTGAGAGAGTATAACCTGTTTCATTTACCACCTCATGTCCCTGATAATTAATTGAGCAATTAAGAAATGGAAACTTAAAATTCTTATTGCCAAATTCTCAGTTGGAGATATAAATCTAGGAATGGAGAGATCACACTTGACTATGTGCAAAAAAATAACATTCTCCATTATAATCTACTCCAGTTCTCAGAAACAATTTTTCCACAAAACCCTATAATTTAGCTCTTCCATCAAAACTTTAGCAGAGATCCACTTAAAGCTTGTTGTGAGGTATTTAATTCACGTTAAGTTTACTATTTCTCTACTCTACAAAAGTTTTAGGACTGGTCTTCATAATGCTGTCAAGTTCTGTTACACAATGTGCTAATAAAGGAAGATACTATTGTGTTTATTAATATTTTACCCAAATCATTTAGAAATAGCTAATTCTCATTTTCAGTTTTATTTTAATTATAATTTTTATAATTTTATTTTAAATGTAAAATGGCTGCTTATAATATAAAATAGTGAAGCAGGTTTGTGAATGATTTTCAGCATCTAACAGGTATTTCATGAGAAGAATCCTGTTAATTATAAGTCCTTTTGTTTTAAACAAAAAGAAAAGTTCATATCGCTGCAGTATATTACACAGGAAGTTGAATACTTATTTCCAAGGAACAACACAATTGTATTAGAAATAACAAAAATTATGTCAGAGGAAACAGTTTTAATTGTTAGTAGGAGTACATTAAGGGCCTGAAATTGAGAGAACAATTTTAATCTCTTATAAATAATAGCAAACATTTTATAGAAACTAAGACAGTTAAACAACAGAATGGTCCCTAAGTGATTTCTTAGAATTCTTAACATACTAGGTAATGGAAATTATAGAATTTGATGTGGCTTTTTTTTTTCCTTTTAGTGACTTTCCAAATACTTTTGAAAATGACTCCTACAGTTCTATGAGATTGCTGCTGTTGAATTTCACTCAGACAATATGGACTGTGTGTGTGTGTGTGTGTGCAAATACAAGGTACCCAAGAGTACTTTCAGTAGTTAAAAATAAATAGAGATAGTCATTATAAGGCAAATAAGAAATTATGCAAGAGATTTAAGCAGCAGGACTTTCTCTATAAGTTGACTTAATAGCTCATAGAGCTTTTTATGCCCTTTAGCTTTGAAAAGTATTTCTTCATTTGAAAAGTATTTCCTTCTCAATCTACCACCAGTCCATGGATTCTTTAAAAAAAAAAAAAGAACCATTTCTTATTTTGTTTACCTTGAAATTATCCAAGTACTATTAGGTGATCTAGCAAAATTGATCCCTAAGCTGAAATTATTAAAATATGAAATGGCTTGTTCCAGAGCTGTTGGTAAAGTGCGAATGATTGGGTTAAGTAAGGAACTTGGTTCAGGAACTGCAAAATGACTGAACAAAGGTGAATTTATGATAGGGGTTCAGTCATAATTCCTTCAGAAAAGTACTTTTCTTAAGGAATAAGAGACCAGACACCATCCGGTTCAATGTAGCCAACTTTTAAATAGGTTATAAACAACCAAGATTCTTATCCAAAACTCAGAATTGGCAGAAAGTTATTCTAAGAGAATTATAAAATTGTTAATAATCTAATTAGACTAGCTTTTGGTTTTGTCTTCCATGAATGCTACTTTTGGAACAGTGTTTCTTTCCTATTACTACTATAAATTGATCCAGAAATTCATAATCTTCTTAATTTTTGAGCCAGAGAAGTCAGGAGACAGAGGTGTGGGGGCAAAGAGTTCCAGACATGGGGAGCAGCCAGTGAAAATGCCCATAGTCAGGAGATTTTTACAGACAGTTACAAGGAAGTATGAACAAAGTAAGTTATGAGAAAACTCAAAAAGGAGGAAGAGGCCTTCCTTCAAATTTTGAAAGATTTTAAAAGCAGATAATTTTAAGTTTGACCATGGCCATAATAGAGAACCACTGGAATTTCGAGGGATATCGTGCTCACACAAGAGCTTTAGAATGAGTTTACCAGATAAATGAACAATTTACGGAATGAGAGAGACTTGGGGTAGGGAGACCAACACGCAGACTTTTTCAGTAGTCCAGGCATGAAGTAATGAGGGTCTCTCCTTGGGTAAGGACAATCTGAGGAAAGGGGTGAATTTAAGGGATGATACAAAGGTAGAAATAGCAGGACTTGGCAACTGATTAGGAATGGTAGGGAAAAGAGAATTAGAAGTGGAGTATTATGCCTACTTTGTGCGCCTTGGTGACTGAGAAAAATGGTGTTGCTCACCACTGGAATAGGAAAATTAAGAAAAGGAAAAGACTTAGAGGGAAAAATATGAAGTTCACTTTTAAGATAAGTTTAATTTAAGATGATAAATGATGCAATTTGAAATGATTAACAGACACTTGGTGTTGCAAGAGTAGAAGTTAAAAGAGAGGTTATGGTTGGACAAAAAGATCTAAGAATCATCAGAGATGATACATATTTGAGCTGATAAGATCTTCCGAGCTAATGAAATGATCAATGAAAGCAATATAGAGGGAGAAAAGAAGAGGCATTGGAACAGTATCTTTGGGGAGAACTGTAGAAAGCTGCCTAACCTGGATGAAGATTCAGCAAAAGACACTGAGAAGGAGACATTAGATAGGAGAACAAAAAGAGAGGAGTATCACAAAAATCTAGAGAGAAAAGAATCTTAAGGAAAGGAGGGTGAACAACAAAGGCTGCAGAGAGGTCAAAAAAGCCAGTAGATTTGGTGATAATTTAGGAAAGAGAAGTTTCAGTTGAATGATGAAGTTGGAAACCAGAAAGCCAGGAGTTAAGAAAAGAGTAAAAAGGGGGGCAGCTGGGTAGCTCAGTAGATTGAAAGCCAGATGGGAGGTCCTAGGTTCAAATCTGACCTCAGACACTTCCTGGGCAAGTCACTTAACCCCCATTGCCTAGCCCTTACCACTCTTCTGCCTTGGAACCAATACATAGTATTGATTCCAAAAGGGAAGGTGAGGGTTTAAAAAAAAAGAAAAGAATAAAAAGAAAGGAAATAGAAGCATTAATTAGCTTTCTCAAGACATTTAGCTATGAAAGGGAGGAGAGAGATAGGATGATAATGAGTGGGTTAGATAGATCTAGAAAGGGTTTTGTTAAGAGGAAGACCTGGATATATTTGTAGGGGGTAGGGAAGCAATCAGTAGACAGGGAGAAATTGAAGCTAAGAGAGAAAGTGGGCTTCCATGTTACTCTACGTGCAACCATGGGCAAGTCATTTGGGGAGTTGGTTTCCTCATCAATAAAGTGAGAGGATTGGATGGGATAACCTCTAATGCCCTCTCCAGTACTACTTCCTTCATTGCCATTATCCTATTATTGTGTCTTACTATTCACTAATTATCAATTACAAAGTGGCCAGAGACAGAGATGGGAGCTAAAAAAAAAGTCTTAGCTAATCTAATTGGAAAATATCTGCTGACATGTAAGGACTGCTGTCTTGATGGTGCCAGCTTTTCCCCTATCATGTGACTTCTAAAGAATTAAGCTCAGAATAGTTAGGGTTGATGATTAACCAGAGGATTAATCACATATATGTGAGAGAATTGATGTGGTTTTTTTCCCCCTTTTTTTTTTGATGAAACGAGAGAGGTAAGAAAATTTAGATTGTAGATCCAACTCTACCAAAATTGGCTGAGATAAGTCACTTAACTTTTTTCATTTTCCCCTCTGTAAAATGAGAATAAAAAATCTTTCTCTTCCTCCTAGAGAGTAGAATCCTTTAAAGCATGAAAAGCACTTGCAGTAGAAAGAAAAAAAAATATTTGATTAGAAGGCATTCTCCATTCTCCGTTCCTTTGGTAAAATTATTGGGGGTCTGAAACGTCTCACTCTTGGAAAACATTTGATTTGGTATGCAATCTGTTTGTTTGTTTGTTTGTTTTTCCATTGCTTGATTTCATGCCATACAATACAATAGTATTCCATTATGAGCATATACCACAACTTGTTCAGCCATTCCCCAGCTGATGGACATCTCTTCAATTTCTAGTTCTTTGCCACCACAGAAAGAACCTTGCATTAAATCTTGATGGTGGGGGTTCTAGGAAATGTTCTGAGGGAAAACATCAAATATCAAATTTGTTTATGCCTATTTCCTAATAGGTATAAATTTATAGAATTAGTTTTATAAAGCCTGAAGGTCAGCATGAATAAAGTCATATAATAAATAATAAAAATATTTATGAAAATAAAGTCATCAAGTCATGTCCCTATCCTCAGTTCCTAGCTCATTGTGGACCCTTAATACCTATTAGTTGATTAACTTAAAATATTCCTCTAGGTGGTAGAAAGGATAGAGTATTAGACCTGAAGCCAAAAAAGACTGCTCTTCCTGAGTTCAAGTCTGGCTTAAGACACACTTACTATCTCTGTGACCCTGGGTAAGTCACTTAACCCTGTTGCCCTCAGTTTCCTCATCTGTAAAATGAACTAGAGAAGGAAATGACAAAGTACTCCAATATCTCTGCCAAGAAAACCACAAAAGGGTTCATGAGGAGTTGGACACAATTGAAAAATAGCTGAAGATCAAAAAGTCATCCAGTCCCCTTAGACTTGAAGACTTCTAATGATGGTGAACTTATTACCTACTATGGTGATTCATCTCATTCTTAGAAAGTTCAGAAAACCAGTATCAAATTTGTAGACAGAGGATTTGTTTTTTTTTTTAATTCCAGTTCTTTTATTTAGGAAATATCTGACTTTAGTTTCCTCTACTGTAGAATGAATGAGTAGGAAAAGAGAGTGTCAAAGATCCCTTTTAATTCTAAATACTTTTGATCTCATTGTTAGGAAATTTTTCCTTAAGTTGAGGTGAAATCTTTTGTCATTGTACCTTTATCAGTCTTTTGAAACGTAGTAAAACAAATGTCAGCATAGTCAAAGCCTCTCTAAGTCTTTAATCTTCAGATTAAACAGTCACAGTTTCTTTAGGCTTCTTTGTCTGGCTTGGTTCTGAGTTCCTTTCTTTACTCACCAACTTCCTTCCTTTGGATACACTCTAGTTTGTCAATAATAGTACCAAAATGTGGCAATAAGAACTTGAAAACAATGGTCTAGGTGTGACCTCACCAGGGTATAGTATACAAGTACTAACAGCATCCCAGTCTGGAACGCTATACATTTATTAGTTCATCTAGGTTCCCCTTTTTTATTGCTTGCCACAACGGCTCGTATTAAACTTGTAGTCCACCGTTGCCCCTAGATATTTTTCACATTAACTGTTTTCTGAGCGAGCTTAAGTCCCCTGGGTCATTCCAATATGGAGCTAATCATGTCAGTAAGGACCATAGTTTAGGATGGAATTCTGAGCCACTCTCACTTTGGACTGCTCCTATGATTCTCATGCCTCAGTGGACCTGGAAAAATTCGAATTCTCCGCCATTTGTGGTGACTTCTTCCTACTAATAAAGCCACCAGTGTGCTCTAGGATGTCATTGTTGCATTTCATCTCCTTCTAAACAAAACGATGGATATTTTAAGAACAATTCTGATATTTTGGAATCATGGGATATGTCCATTATGCAGGTGCAGACCTGTCTATTTTTAGCCTTGTTTGATGTAACTTCTCTTTGCTCCCCATATATAGGATCATAAGGTTGTATACCTAGAGATGGAAAGCACCCCAGAGGCCATAGTCCAATCTCCTCATTTCATCAATTAGGAAACTCAGACCCAGGGAGGCTAAATGATTCTCCCAAGGTCACTAGGAAACAAATATCTGAGTTGGTATTTGAATCCGGTGACTTGGATTCCAGATTGTTTTTTTTTCCATTTCTTTAAAAGGTCTTGGTTTTTAGAGATAATTTACTTGTTGACTTTAGTGCCAAAAGCTTGCTCAGCATATTCTTCATATCAAAGTTAATTTTTAAAATATCATACTTTAAAAAAATAACTACTTGATAAAATTTATATTACTATAACTGTGTCGAAGCACAGGACTTAAAATCAGAAGGTCTATATTTGCATCATGGATTTCTAGTTAGAAAAGTTTTCATCAATCATCTAACCTAGTGTCTTCATTGAATAGCACATGGAACTTGAACACAACAGTATAAGTCACTTGTCTAGTGTCACACAATTGGCAAGTAGCAGAGTTAGAATTGAAACACAAATCCTCTAATTCCAAATTTCAACATGTTTTCTATTTTATCACTTTCTATCTGAACTATTAAAAAAGAAATAAGCTTTTAAAAAATTCTGGATTACATGCTGACATAATTTTAAATATTTTTTTCAGCCATTTTGCAATCCATGTTCTCTCTCTCCCTCTTCCCCAAGAAGGCAAGTAGTATGAGATAGGTCATACATTTGTTACTGTATAATACATATTTCCCTATATGTCATGTTGTGAAACAAGATACCTTTTATTTACACTAGAGAAAAATTCATGGAGAAAATAAAGTGAAGAATTCAGACTCCATCTGTTTCTTCTATGCATTGGATAGCCTTTTTCATCATGATTCCAAGTTTTCTACCAAAGCTAGAGGGTTTCAGGATGAGGAAAGACAGCATTCTAGTCACTAGAGGACTTTGGGAAGAGGACCACATGTCAGCTTGTTTGGTATCTTGGACATGGGATTCATACTTGGATGTGCCATGCACATTGGCCAACCCTCAGGTAAAAACCGTCTAGGTTTGTGGGCTAAACTAGACTAAGGCCTCCTACCTGTCAGTGAGTTAGGGGAATATCTACCCCAACATGGGAAGACTTCTTATATTGGAATGCACAGATAAGAACAATTTGTTCCGGTAACCATTAAGGCAGTTGAAGCAGATGCTTTGGAAGATGTCTAGGTCAGATATGGAAGATGCCAACATCATCCACTGCCTCCCAGTCATCACCCGTCCTGACTTTTGTCTTGCCATTGGATTTTGATGACTGGAAGAGAGAGTGAAATGAATGACTTGTGCAACTCTGCCTCACTTAAATCCAATTCATGTGCAAGTCAAGACATCACTAGTGATGTCACTGGTCCTCTTAGAAAATGGAGGATGAACAACAACAGGTGGTAGACAAAATGATCTCTTAGTTTCCTTCCAATTCTGCAAGAAGGAAATGGAATCATTCTGTGACTTGATTCCTATGGACAGATGAGGAGGCTGTAACTCATAAAGGTTAAATAATCAGGCTGAGGTCAAAGAGTTGATAAAAGATCGAGATAGGATTTAAAAATAAGGCATTTTATTAACGTGGCACTCTTTCAATTCCATACAATTACTAAGTATAAGAGGAATTTAACAGATGTGGAAACTAAATTACAGCAACAAGCCACTACTGGACATGACCTTTAAGCTATTTCAGACATAAAAAGGCAATCAGCTTTATGATGTTCTTCATGGTTTCTCTCACATCTGAATAAAGGATAGAGTCCTACCCAGTTGTTGCATCTCTGTTTCTGGTTTTCTGTCTAGCAGGCTTTAGGTCACCTTTCCTCTAGTTGTTATTGGGTTTCAGGGACTTTCCTGACTGTGGGTCAGAAGTAGAATGCGTTCATTAAGTCCAGAGCCATCATCTTTATGGGATTGATTCCTGTTAATTCCCTCCCTTGGAGACAAACAAATGCACAACATAGCAATGTAGAATAGATCCATTGTAGAGAAGAGGGAAATGTTCTTATAGTTTAGTCAATGATTCCATTTTCTAGTAAGGTCAGGAAAGATTCTTTGATAAGGAATAGGATTCTAGAACTAAAATTCCTTAAGGTGGCTCCCTCCTCTCCCAACTATAATAGATTAGCACAGTGTCTGGCACATAGTAGGTGCTTCATAAATCTTTATTTGCTGACTGACATGCTTCATTGAAGTTCACTTGCCTGGAGATGTAAATTTTTTTCTTTTGTATTTAGCTAAATCAAACTAAATTATTATTATAATTTTCCTTTCACATTTAAACTTTCTGTGTATGATTGGTATTGAAGATGAATCAATTTGCCAGAATTGAGGCCTTCTAATTTATACTCTAAAGTTCCCCAAATGATTTTTTTTTAGTTAAACTCTTACCTTAGTATTAGTTCCAAGCCAGAAGAGAAAGTAGGGCAAGACAACATGGTTAAATGACCTGCCCAGGGTCACACAGGTAGGAAGTATCTGAGAACAAATTTGATCCCAGGACCTCCCATCTCTAGGCCTAGCTCTCCATAGCCACCTAACTACCCTCCAAAGTAACTCTTAAATAGTAAACCTTTCTAAAATAACAATAAACCTGTTAATGATAAAATGTACACTTTTCCCCCCTTGTGCACAAATATTTCTGGACTTGATGATATTTTCAATATTGTTAGCAGACCGTTACAAAGGCAAATGAAAGCTTCTTCCCAATTTTCATTATTGAGATTCAATTCTCTTAATCTTCTGCTCACTTTGGCTTTTGTTTCCAAGTGTTGAAAAACAATCATTTGTACTAGATCTATTTCTTCCCATTTCATAGACATGCATGGCTGTTTACTCACCTTATGAGGACACTGGATGTTTGAAATGCTTGAAAAGCTTATTTCTAAATTGAAGCTAAGCATTTAGTAGCATTCTTGCTTTGTCTATGAAAAGGGTTATGAGATGAAGGAGTTCTAAGATTCGAATTTTACCTATTTGCAAAGCACATCTTATCTTCTCCATTGTTTGCTCCTCACTGATCGATGCTATTGGACTTGGAGTGGAAGAGAGGAAGGAGTTTTGTGATTAGTTTTATTTAGACAATTAGCAAGTATTTGGTGGACACTAGTACTTGTTTGCAGGTATGGGCACACCTTTGGATGAATTGAGGAGGATAAAATAACTTTAAACCTAACAAGAATCCAAAACTATCCTTGCTCAGAATACCAAGTACCTTGAGGATCATTTAGGCAAAAAAGCTTTACTTTTGTCCCTTCACAGTCCTATTCCATAGTTAAGTAGTTCAACTCTATCCTTGACATCTCTTACTCCCTTGCCTTACCAGGGTGTATGGAATGTTCAAGGATAGACTAGTACCTCTGGTTTGGGGACTTGCTGAGCCTTTTCCAGGGCTGCTCATCACCCTTTGGTGTCCACCTGCTGCTCAGCTCTGACCCGTGGCTCCAAGAAGCTGTAGCATGTGAGGTGGCCACACTCTGGTAAGCTATCTCAGAAGTCTGGCTAGACCAGGTTAAGGATAACTGGCAAGTCTCTTATTGGGACACAATTCTCTTAATCTGCTCACTTTGGGTTTTGTTTCCAAGTGTGAAAAAAATATCTCTTCCCATTTCACAGACATACATAGTTGTTTATTCACATTATGAGGACAGTGGGTGTTTGAAATGCTCAGCTCATCAGTTAGGAGGTGTCCATTCCAGGAATGTGAAGACTTCCCACAGCAGATGGGGCTGATGAAAATGATTTGCTCCAGCTGCCTTGAAGGTGACAGAAAGAGACACTGTGAAGTACGTAGATCTTGGTTAGATATTGAAGGAGCCAAGATCATCCATTGCATTCTGGGCCATCACCAGTTATCTTGACTCTTGTCTTGCCACTGGGCTTTGATGACTCTGGAAAAGAGAGTGAAGCAAGTCTGCCTCACTTAAATCTACTTTATGGATGAGTCAAAAGACATCACTCATGATGTCATTTTGGACCTCTTTGGGTATGAAGGTCAAGCAACCAACTACACATTGCCAAACTTCATCCCTTATATGCTCGCATTGTCTCTGCCTTCTCTGCCCTATTTGTGTACTGCTGAACACCACTGCAGGGTGTCACAGAGCCATACCAATGAGTTCTATTCCAGTTAATGTTAGCTGATATTGCTTGGACCCTCACTCTACACATGAACCTTTTGTGCTAATTTGATTGGCTCCATATCATATTCCTCACCCTCATTTGAAACCTCTACCCATCTTAAGCCATAGTATCCTCCAAATCTTTGCTTTCAACATGGGATCTTGCTTCCCTCTTTGAGAAAATCAAGGACAGACATCTAGAACTTCCTGTTCTTATGATTTCCTTAATGATTAATATTCTCTTTCTCCTTGAATTGTCTTGTATTTGCTTTTCTCTGTAAATGTTGTTCGTCTCTCTCTGACCCTAGAACAATTTAGGCAAGGAATGTTGAAAAAATTTCTTTCAATTTTCTTTTTATTTTGACTCTCCAGTGTCATGTACACTATAATAGGAGCTTAATAAACATAATCCACTTAAATAGTCTAGGAATTTGTCCCTAGAATACACAGTGTACTTTCAGACATTTCTCAGGACTCTTGGGCTTTCCTTCCTTTTTGTTATTCTTTATCTATAGGCTTTAGCTTCTCTTTGGCCACTAAAATTGTGTGAAATTAGTGCCCCTGTGGAGAACCCTTTGTGACCCTTCTGCTGGAGACACTAAACTCTAGCCATAATGATACTCTTTTTGAAAGGCAAGATTAAATAATTTTGCCTTCATTAAATGTATGCATATGCATATAGAGTCACAGAGTTTTAAAGTTGAAAAGGACTTCAGCTGTCTCCTAGTACAACCCAATTGCCCCCCATGCCAAGTCCAAGTCCTCACTAAAATGTCTTTGACTAGTGATCTTGTATCCACTGCTTGAGCCTTCCTGTGAGGACGACCCCCATCACCTTCCAAGGCAGCCCATTCCACTTTTGGAAAAGTTGAATTGTAAGGAGTTATTTGTGACATTTCCTTAAATCTTCATCTTTGTGATTTCATTTCATTTTTTCCTATTTCCTCCTCCTGCCTCCCTTCAACAAAACAAAACAAAACAAAACAAACCCACAGGTTTCTTCCTTATTCATACAATATTAGCTATCAAGTTCAACCCCTCCTTATTCTGTAGAGGAGGTAAGGAGTCCCACAGAGATTAGGTAACTTTCCTAAAGTCACAAAATAGCAAAGTGGAATTTGAACCAAGGACCTCTGACTCCAAGTCCATTGCATTTTCCACCTTGTGACAATCTCTCAAATAATTAAAGATAGCTATTCTATGTCCTTGAGTTGCTGCTAAATGGAAGGAACTCAGGTTCTCCTTGGTAACATGAATAAAATGAATTTTGGAGTTGGCTTTATTGTATAGCCCAAAACAACCAAACATCACTATATGAACTACCTGGTCATCTTGTATTCCAAAACGAATAATAATTTTTTTAAAAAGCAAAAAGAAAGTGATTGTGATCCTTGTACCACCATCCTCTATTGTGAAACCATGAGGAGGTATAAACATTCTACAAAAAATGCAAAAAGATGCTTCAAATGAAAATATTTCAATGTTTGGTAATTTCAAAACATAAAGGAGGGTAGATAAAAATGCATTTTAAATATGGTTCAGGAGTAAGAATCAAGCAAAATGAAAGGCTTGTAGACTATAAAAAAATCTTAAATTTAAGAAGAGAGTCAGGAGGTACTAGACATTGTGAATGCCAAATAACCACAAAAAAATGGATTGCTTTCTAAATGGAAAGAAATTATTGGTTATTAATGATTCCTTTCTGAATAAGCTATACACAGTTCCAGAGACTATCAACTTTCCTAAGAAAATTAAGTTAATATAAATCTCTTGCTATAATGAGGCCAAAAAAGCCCAGAAAACATCTCTGCCAGCAAACCCTTGACTTTATTGCCAAGTGGAGATCTGTGGCAGCCAAGAGAAATACAAGCTTAAAATATTTATATTTATAAAATGTATAAAAATCTTGCCAAAGTGGATGGTAAAAAATTTTAGCAGTATCTCTAAGTAAAAGACTGAGACGTACTGGATGAAAAAATGAGTATAGAAATTTTGCCAAATTAAATTAAACCAGATCATCTCAAGAGAATTTAAGGATGACCCAGGAAGAAGGCCAACCAAAAGATGAAAAATGGAAAAGATCCACAAAATCATTAAACACTTTTATCCATCAGTGACAATGGAACCACCTTTGGACTCTTAATATCTTAGCCCCTGATATATTCCATAAATAAGTAAAAATGGCACTGAGGTTAAGGATTGAAGAACAGTTAAGATACCCAAAGGGCACTAAAAGACTGTCTGTCCTTTGATCCAGCCATAGCACTGCTGGGTTTGTACCTCAAAGAGATAATAAGGAAAAAGACGTGTACAAGAATATTCATAGCTGCGCTCTTTGTGATGGCAAAAAATTGGAAAATGAGGGGATGCCCTTCAATTGGGGAATGGCTGAGCAAATTGTGGTATATGTTGGTGATGGAATACTATTGTGCTAAAAGGAATAATAAAGTGGAGGAATTCCATGGAGACTGTAACAACCTCCAGGAAGTGATGCAGAGCGAAAGGAGCAGAACCAGGAAAACATTGTACACAGAGACTGAGATACTATGGTGCAATCGAAGGTGATGGACTTCTCCATTAGTGGCAATGCAGTGATCCTGAACAATCTGCAGGGATCTACAAGAAAGAACACTATCCACATCCAGAGAAAGAACTGTGGGAGTAGAAACACAGAAGAAAAACAACTGCTTGATCACATGGGTTGATGGGGATATAATTGGGGATGTAGACTCTAAACCAGGGATCCCCAAACTTTTTACACCAGGGGCCAGTTCACTGTCCCTCAGACCGATGGAGCGCCAGACTATAAAAATAACTATGAACTGTATATGTATGAAATCTGTATAGCACTGTGTGGGATAGTGGAGGCTGCAGCGCTGGCTGGGATGGGCCTGTCACACCTTGCACAGGCCCATCACTGCCACCACTATACCGGGCAGCAGTATATACAGTGTGGAATCCCCTCCCCCAGATCGCTGCTCACCATGCTGATGTCTTCCATCATGCAGCCATAATCCTCTGTGAGGTGCCTCGTTCTCTTTCAGTTACTCTCAGAACAAGGCGCCACCCAAAGGATGATGTCACCGGAAGTAGTGCTGTATGTGAGTGAGACCAGGCTTTGTGGCATCGCCACATCCTGTGCTCCTCTCACTGAACACCAATGAAAGAGGTGCCCCTTCCGGAATTGTGGTGGGGGCCGGATACATGGCCTGAGGGGGCTACGTGTGGCCTGCAGGCCATAGTTTGGGGACCCCTGCTCTAAATGATCACCCTAGTGCAAACATCAACAATATGGAAATAGGTTTTGATCAAGGACACATGTAAAACCCAGTGGAATTGTACATTGGCTATGGGAAAGGGTGGGAGAGGAGAGGGAAAGAATATGATTCTTGTAACCAAGGAATAATGTTCTAAATTGACTATTTAAATAAAATTAAAAAAAAAAAAGAATAGTTTTGATAGATCTAGTGTACATAAAAGAAACCTTTTATGGAGGTGATACAAATAGAGCACTGAGGTATGAAGTCTCTAGACAGCTGTAAAAATTATCACCAGTGGTACCTTTGTTATCCATCACTGATGACAAATATTACATGAGACATGGAAAAGGGAAACTTGTACTCTTCAAAGTTGTGCTGGGTCATGGAGGAAGTTGTCCAGATGCTCTTGTGAATTACATTTAATTGATTATATTGCTTGGAACACAGCCTAGGCCTTGGAGAACCTGCTAGATGGGATCCATAATCATTTAACCCCTCCTTTACTCCAGAGTGAATCTCAAAGCTGAGTGGATTATTTTCCCAGCGTTTCCTTTCCCATTTGGAATTGGTGGGCTAGGCGGAGGGTCCCTGATCATGGTGGGGAGAAGTAGACAACAACAGGGTTTATGGCAAAATATCCACTCTGGCCAGGCCCTCATGGCACTGTGGATGCCTAGATGGAATGAAGCCCAAGCTAGGACTAGCTCATTGAAATATGCTAAGATCATCTTGTCCTACCCTTCATTTTACAGATAGAGAAACTGAGGCTAACATAGGGAGAATGGCTTTTGTGAAGTCACTAATATTCATTTAAGCTGGACCAATATATATCAAAATAATTTATCTTTTTTAGAATATGAATTAAAAACTATATTTTCATCTTGAATAGTCATTAAATAGTCATCTAAATATAAATTTGTGGTGCTGAAGTGTTTGGGGTTATGTTACTTCTCCCCCATACCCCTTTTACTCTTTATTCTAAATGTGGAAAAAAGAAAATCCAGATGCTCTTAACTGAGCCGAGAGCATGCCTATGAGACTCCCCAGGGAGGAAAAAGATGTTGTATAATTTTTTTCCTTCTTATAAAGAGATTATAAGGTAGTTCATGACTTCTGTCTAGAAAGGTTAACAACTTCAGTTGTGTGAAATCTGTATTCTGCTTGACTTATAGTCTTGGATTTTTCTAGCCTTGTCAAAATTTTGACTCCATCTGTCATTCATAATGCCACCAGAAAAAGAAAGAAAAGTTCATTTAATTAGTATTTTCAGTTTTAGACATTGACAGCTATTTTCAACTATCTTTTTTTCCCCTGTGTGAACTGTTCTTTGCATTATCATAATAACATAATAGTAACAGGCTTAAAGCTGCTAAAATGATAGAAGATGTGTTTCTGGTTTTGAATAGGAATTTTATCATAATATCTTGACCTTTTTGCTGCTTTTATGCTATACAGGTGTACCCCAGTTAAAGAAAACCCATGTGGAACTAATATAGAAATAACAAAGGATGGATATAGCCTTTTAATGACACTCAATAGAAACAAGTGACACTATAAAAGTTTTACAGAGAATATTAAATAGAGGAGTCACTGCTAACCTAGGAAAGTTAATTAAGCAATTGAGTCTATCCCACCAGTTTGCTTTTCTTTAAAAAAGCTTGGTAATTTATAAAAAAGGAAGCAGTATTCAGTTAATGAATTAGAATATATTTATTAATTTTTAAAAAATGAATTGGACCAGAAATATTCCTGGAGATGGAATTAACAAAAGAGACATTCTAGGATTCAAGGAAGAGAGTGAAATAATAGAAGTTATCTATATATCTGCAGAGTCTTTAAAATAAAGCTCAGCAAAAATGATATTTAAGGACTATATCTTAAATCCAAAAACTGAGGACATTTTCCCAAGAAAGTAAAGAATGTAAGGTTTAAGGGCCCTGAATTTCAATAGTTTTTGTTGTTGTTACAAATACAGAAAAGAGAAAGAAAGATATTTTCAGTTGGAGTAAAAACTAATGAAAACGTGACTACTTCCTACCCTTTCAATCTTCTTTTTTTTTTTTTAACCCTTACCTTCTCTCTTGGAATCAATACTGTGTATTGGCTCCAAGGCAGAAGAGTGGTAAGGGCTAGGCAATGGGGGTTAAGTGACTTGCCCAGGGTCACACAGCTGGGAAGTGTCTGAGGTCAGATTTGAACCTAGGACCTCCCATCTCTAGGCCTGGCTCTCAATCTACTAAGCAACCCAGCTGCTGCCCCGCCTTCAGTCTTCTTATACCATATTCCTTTCCATGTACGCTGACTGAGTGACACTAGTCTCTTTGCTACTCCTTGAATGGGGTACTATCGCCCAACTGGAGTGCATAGGTATTCAAGGAGAACAAGCACCTCAAGTGTCAGGGCTTGCCTAGCCCTTTTCAAAGCTGCTCATCTGAGGCAGAGTCAAGATGGAAGCTTAGAGGCTGCAAAAGTTCAGACCTCTGAAAACCCTTCCTTACCAATTACAACCTAAATGCTCCTAGAGGACTGAAAATCAAACCTAACATCAAGACAGAGCCAAGGAACCCTCCTGATGGACTCAATTTAAAAGGTACACCCCAAAAGCGAGAATTCAAGAACACTCAGATTTAAGGGGAAGCAAGAAGGAATACCAAGACCCCTCTCTCACTGCTAAGCCTCCAGGGCATCTGGATGCTTAGGGAGTACCTTGTGGGCAAAGTTGTGCCAGGCTCAGAGTGTTGAACACAGGTGTAGGGGAAGGAGTTAGACTTCTGTATTTATCACTTGTACATAATTGTTTGAAAGTTGTCTCTTCCATTAGATTATGAGCTCCTTGAGAATGTAGTCTGTTTTTTGTTTGTTTGTTTGTTTTGTCTTTCTTTGTATCCTCAGCATGGAACCTAACACATAGTAGGAAGTTATTAAATATTTGACAATGCAATGAGGAAAAGGAAAGAAAAGCTTTGCAAACAGAGAGCAGACGCATGAGTTTGTAAAGAGGACGTGCTGCATGTCAGGGAACTGTAAAGACCTTATTCTAAAGTGTGGGGAAAATATAAGAGAGACACACTGGGACAGTTGAGGGCCATTGGTTCCTGTCCTTGGGAGAGCTTGGAGAGGTAATTTCCTGTGGCTTATTCTTGTCTGAGCCAAGTGGGAGTTTGCCTGCCTGTTCCTGTTGGAGCCGGAGCTACCATTCCTGCTGTTCTTGTATCTTGGTGTGAGATCTTATCAGCTCTGTCTCTAATTCTGTCATCCAAATGTTGTCCTGCGCCCTGAGCATGTTTCCTGATGTCTGTGAAGAGAACTGCCCACAAGCCAGTAAACCTATCTGTGGGAAAGGCCTGAAGCCATCTTGGACCCAGGCCTGAAGCCATCTTGGACCCAGACCAAAGCGAGTGAACTCACCAAGGCTTCAAAGCTGCTACTCTGATTAACTATAAACTTATCCAAAGGTTATTTGTAAGGACTAGGTAGATTAGGTAGCTACATAGTAGGTTTTATAGATGGGGAGTGTAGACATGGGCAGCCAGAAGACTTTGAAGATGGTTCTTTGCAGATCCTGTAGAAAATGGGGGGAAGAGTATCCAGAATTCATAGTTAGGGATTCCTTTGTTTCTAGTCCTCCTTTCTTCCTTCATTTTAATAATGACAAACCCTGGGAGTGGCTGAACAAATTGTGGTATCTGTTGGGGATGGAATACTATTGTGCTCAAAGGAATAATAAAGTGGAGGAGTTCCATGGAGACTGGAACAACCTCCACGAAGTGATGCAGAGCGAAAGGAGCAGAACCAGGAAAACATTGTACACAGAGACTGATACATTGTAGCACAATCAAATGTAATAGACTTATCTACTAGCAGCAATGCAGTGATCCTGAACAACCTGGAGGGATCTATGAGAAAGAACACTATCCACATTCAGAGGAAAAACTGTGGGAGTAGAAACACAGAAGAAAATCAACTGCTTGATTACATGGGTTGAAGGGGATATGACTGGGGATGTAGACTCTAAATCAACATCTTAGTGCAAACACCAACAACATGGAAATAGGTTTTGATCAAGGAAACATGTAATACCCAATGAAATTGCATGTTGGCTGCGGGAACGGTGGGTGGAGGGGAGGGAGGGAAATAATGTAAGTATTGTAACCAAGGAATAATGCTCTAAATTGACTAATAAAATTTAAAAAAAAGAAGAAGATTTTGGACTTGTTATATTTATGCATATTTTTTTCTTCCAACAAACTTCTCCAAAGTCTCTAAGATCAGTGATTATTATGTTACAGTGGAAAGTGAACTGATTTGTAATGGAAGTAATTAGTTAGATTCTCATCTCTGACCCTGGGCAAGCTACTCAATCCTCTATTTTACTCATGTGTAAAATTGGAATGATATTATTTAACTCTTATTCATACTTTTAAGTAAAATAATTTTTAAAATAGCTGACATTTTCATATCACTTTAAAGTTTTCAGAACTTTACAAGGATTGCATTTGAGCCCTGCAACAACAATGGAAGGGAGAAGCTATTATTAATTATCCTCCCTTTACAGAAGAGACAACCAAGACAGACAGAGGCTAAGTGGCTGGCCCAAAGTCCCTCAGCCATTAAGTGTCTGAGATGATTTGAACTTCAACCATCTTGAATCCATGTCTTGAATTCTAATCATTGCCCTACTTTGATATGCATAAATGTCATTTCTTGCTATTGTTATTTGTTGTTACTCCACAGTTTCTTGTACTATGTTTACTTCAGATCATCTTCATTTTAAAATTAAATCACTAGAGTCATTATATGAAATTAACTGGAAAATTTTAAAGGTTACCAAATTTAATGTTCAAATTATTTTTGTTGTTGAGCTATTTTTAGTGAGCCCAGTTGGGGTTTTCTTGCATTTTTGTGAATCCAGTTGAGGTTTTCTTGGCCAAGACACTAAAGTGGCTTGCCATTTCCTTCATTTTAGACCCTTATGTTCTATCTTTGAATCAATACTCTATATTAATTCAAAGGCAGAAGAGTGGTAAAGGTTAGGCAATGGGGATTAAGTGATTTGCTCAGGGCCACACAGCTAGGTAGTGTCTGAGGCCAGATTTGATCCTAGGATCGCACATCTCTAGGATCTGGACTTTTATACACTGAGCCATCAACCAGCAGAGGAAACTGAGGCAACTGGGTTTAAGTGCCTTGCCCAAGAAAACTACCGGTAATTCAAATATGAGTCTGGATTTGAATTCAGGTGTTCTGACTCTAAGCCCAACACTCTATCCACTGCACCATTGTTTTATAACAATCCAATAACTTAAGATTATAGAGGTAGAAAAATATTATATACCAGAGGCTGTCAATTCCCCCACTGTCCCATCATTTTATGGAAGAAGAAATTTTTGTCCAGGAAACACAAATGACTTGTCCATGTCTCACAGGCTTCAGAATTCATATTTGAACACAGGTTATTTGCCAATTCTCTTTTTTACTGTACTGTGCTGTACCTTCAGTTTGCAACTAGCACAGGAGGAAAGCATGTGGAGCTGGATAATAAAATCATCTAGATCTAGGAGTAAGGGGTAGCCAGCTCTCTCTCTGCTGTGGATAACTAATTTTTATTTTCTGTGTCAGTATTTATAACTTGGAAATCAACTAACACTAGAAATCAGGACTTGAGTAACTGGTTTATTGATTGTGTAGACTTAAGGAAGTGGTGGAGAAAACTAACCTTGATGTAGACTAATGTTGAAAGTATGTCCTGTGTTGGGGAGAGCTGATTTTTAAACATTTCCCAGAATATTCCTGCCTTGGTCTCATTACTAATTCTGTGCCTTTGCCAAAAAATGTTCCCTTTTAGGGGTAGCTGGGTGGCTCAGTGGATTGAGAGCCATGTCCAGAGACAGGAAATCCTGGGCTCAAATCTGGCCTCAGACACTAGCTATGTGACCCTGAGCAAGTCACATAACCCCCATTGTTTTTACCAGCTTTTACCACTCTTCTGCCTTGGAACCAAGACATAGATTTGATTCTAAAACAGAAGTTAAGGGTTAAAAAAAAAAAAGTGTTCCCTTTGAATTCAGTTCCTAATCTTTTAGAGGAACTTGTCTTTCCTTAGCTTTTGGTGTAGTTAGTAAAAGTTCACAGATTTGGTGTCTGGGGGCAGTGGTTCAAATTCTTGTTCAACCATTTGTTATGCCTATATGTCCTTGGACTAGGAATATAATCTGTTTTGGTCTTGACTTGCCTCATCTGTAAAATTACCTGTGAGGTCCTTTCTATCTTTAAATCTATGTTCTTATGGAAATTCTGTCATCTTTTGAGTACTTAAGCCTCATAGAGGATGTTGATGAGAGTGCTTAAATTTCTTAGGCATTGTGGGATATTAAATGATATTATTATTTACATTGCATTTCCCTTTGAAACTCTTCAGATGTTTTTGTTGTTGATGTTTTTAAAGCCCTCTTGTCATAATTGCATTCCTGTAAATGGATATTATGGTAGATATTATCTGTCCCATTTCTCAGAGGATGAAATTGAAGTAGAGAATAAGAAAAGACTATCCAATATAGTAAAAAAAAATTATAATTGTTACCATTTATATAGCACTTATATTCTAGGCACTATGGTAAGTGCTTTAAAATTATTATTCCATTTGATCTTCACAACAACCTTGGGAGGTAGGGGCTATTAATATCCTCATTTTACAGATGAAGAAACTGAGGGAAACAGAGATTAGGTGACTTGCCCAGGGTTACAGAGCTAGTAAAGTGTTAGAAGTTAGATTTGAACTCAGATCTTCCTGACTCCAGGACTGGTGCTCTATTCACTACACCACACAGCTATCCCATTTAATATAGTAAATTATTATACCTCTCTGACTTAATGGAATTTACAATACTTGTGGTTTTGTAATAGCATTATTAGCCAAGTAACTAGTTCTTTCAGTTCATAAGCATCCTTTGTCCAGTAGATCTTCCTTTAACCAAATCCTTTTTCTACATTTAATATGTTTGTTTCTGACTTGGCATCAGTAGCAGTCTAGACAAAGTCTGTTTGCCATTTTGGTTACTTGAACTTTATGTTATAAAAGGAATTTGGTAAAAGTCCTTCTTTACTTGAACTTTAGGAAAAGAACTAGATTATAAACTTCTATTTTCAGATCCTTTTCTTGGAAACTTGTTTTTTGAGGTGACGAAGGGCCTTCCCTTTTTGAAGAATGAAACAATAGCATCGCCATGAAAATGGAATTCTCCGTACAAGATGTTTCTCTTGGATTTGTCTCCTGCTGCTTCTGGAGGGCCTCCTTTCAGTTGTCTGTTCAGTTTTTTGGTTTCCAGCTGAAAGAGAAAAAAAAAAGTAGCAGGAACCTTGAGCATGATTGTTTTTCCTCCTTTATGAGAGATTCAGTGGTTCATTTATTGAGGTCACCATACCTCCTGTAAGCCTGACTCAGCAGAGTAGAGAAGTCCTATTTTTTGTTAGGAGTCATGACTCTTTTAATAAGTTCTGATTCCGCCCCACCTAGTAACAAAGACAAAGCAAGGGATCCTTGTCTCCAGGTCAGTACTGGCCCAACACTGATGCCCCACTGTGATTGGGATACTGAAAAGACATCAGAACCCATTATTTCCTCCTTCTTAACCCAATCCCAAATTGAATCTTAATTCAATCCCAAACCCAAAATCTTTTTCTTAAAATAAGTCATTGGAGCTTGTTAGCTAAGGACTCTAATTAAGGAAAAAAATCCCTCTTTTCTGTATCAGAAGCACCTCTCCTTGGGTTTAACCCCATGTTAAACAGGTAACATTGGTATATTCTTTGGAGTCTCACTCATCAGACAGCTTTTAAACACTTGTCATACTAGTACCATTATCTTTGTTGGTATTAGCTAGCAATGACTACATAGCTGTGTAAGTTTCAAAATCAAAGGACTCAAATGAGTTGAAATAACTACTAAAATATCTTCCCTTACAGGATAAGAAACAATCATTAAATACATCCATCAAAACTAATTATTAGGGGGCAGCTTGCTATCTCAGTGGATTGAGAACCACGTCTAGAGACTGGGACTCTGAGGTTTTTTTTTTTTTATTGCTTCCAATTTTTTTATTTGAATTAATTTATTTAGTCAGTTTTAGAACATTATTCCTTGGTTACAATACTTACATTATTTCCCTCCCTCCCCTCCACCCACCGTTCCCGCAGCCAATGTGCAATTTCATTGGGTATTACATGTTTCCTTGATCAAAACCTATTTCCATGTTGTTGGTGTTTGCACTAAGATGTTGATTTAGAGTCTACATCCCCAGCAATATCCCCTCGACCCATGTACTCAAGCAGTTGTTTTTCTTCTGTGTTTCTACTCCCACAGTTTTTCCTCTGAATGTGGATAGTGTTCTTTCTCATAGATCCCTCCAGGTTGTTCAGGATCACTGCATTGCCACTAATGGAGAAGTCCATTACATTCAGTTGTACCACAGTGTATCAGTCTCTGTGTACAATGTTCTCCTGGTTCTGCTCCTTCCACTCTGCATCAATTCCCAGAGGTTGTTCCAGTCCCCATGGAATTCCTCCACTTTATTATTCCTTTGAGCACAATAGTATTCCATCCCCAACATATATCACAATTTGTTCAGCCATTCCCCAATTGAAGGGCATCCCCTCATTTTCCAATTTTTTACCACCACAAAGAGCGCAGCTATGAATATTCTTGTACATGACTTTTTCCTTATTATCTCTTTGGAGTACAAACCCAGCAGTGCTCTGACTGGATCAAAGGGCAGACAGTCTTTTATCATCCTTTGGGCATAGTTCCAAATTGCCCTCCAGAATGGTTGGATTAATTCACAACTCCACTAGCAATGCATTAATGTCTCAACTTTGCCACATCCCCTCCAGCATTCATTACTTTCCATTGCTGCCATGTTAGCCAATCTGCTAGGTGTGAGGTAATACCTCAGAGTTGTTTTGATTTGCATCTCTCTGATTATAAGAGATTTAGAACACTTTTTCATGTGCTTATTAATAGTTTTGATTTCTTTAACTGAAAATGTGTCTATTCATGTCCATTTCCCATTTATCAATTGGGGAATGGCTTGACTTTTTTTTTTTTTTTAATTTTAATATTATTTTATTTGGTCGTTTTCATACATTATTCACTGGAAACAAAGATCGTTTTCTTTTCCTCCCCTCCCCCCCCCCCCCCCCCCCCCCCGCCTTTCCCTCTCCCATAGCCGACGCATGATTCCACTGGTTATCACATGTGTTCTTGACTCGAACCCATTTCCCTGTTGTTGGAGTTTGCATTATAGTGTTCATTTAGAGTCTCTCCTCAGTCTTATCTCCTCCAACCCTGTGGTCGAGCAGTTGCTTTTCAGCGGTGTTTTTACTCCCACAGTTTATCCTCTGCTTGTGGGTAGTATTTTTTTTTTTTAGATCCCTGCAGATTGTTCAGGGAAATTGCATTGATACTTATGGAGAAGTCCATCACCTTCGATTGTACCACAATGTATCAGTCTCTGTGTATAATGTTTTCCTGGTTCTGCTCCTTTCGCTCTGCATCACTTCCTGGAGGTTGTTCCAGTTCACATGGAATTCCTCCACTTTATTATTCCTTTTAGCACAATAATATTCCATCACCAACATATACCACAATTTGTTTAGCCATTCCCCAATTGAGGGGCATCCCCTCATTTTCCAATTTTTGGCCACCACAAAGAGCGCAGCTATGAATATTTTTGTACAAGTCTTTTTGTCCATTATCTCTTTGGGGTACAAGCCCAGCAGTGCTATGGCTGGATCAAAGGGCAGACAGTCTTTTATCGCCCTTTGGGCATAGTTCCAAATTGCCCTCCAGAATGGTTGGATCAATTCACAACTCCACCAGCAATGAATTAATGTCCCCACTTTGCCACATCCCCTCCAGCATTCATTACTTTGCATAGCTGTCATGTTAGCCAATCTGCTAGGTGTGAGATGATACCTCAGAGTTGTTTTGATTTGCATCTCTCTGATTATAAGAGATGTAGAGCACTTTTTCATGTGCTTATTAATAGTTTTGATTTCTTTGGCTGAGAATTGCCTGTTCATGTCCCTTGCCCATTTGTCAATTGGAGAATGGCTTGATTTTTTGTACAATTGATTTAGTTCTTTATAAATTTTAGTAATTAAACCCTTGTCAGAGGTTTTTATGAAGATTGTTTCCCAATTTGTTGCTACCCTTCTGATTTTGGTTACATTGGTTTTGTTTGTACAAAAACTTTTTAATTTGATGTAATCCAGATTATTTATTTTGCATTTTGTAATTCTTTCTAATTCTTGCTTGGTTTTGAAGTATTTCCCTTCCCAAAGGTCTGACATGTATACTATTCTGTGTTCGCCTAATTTTCTTATAGTTTCTTTCTTTATGTTCAAGTCATTCATCCATTTTGAATTTATCTTGGTGTAGGGTGTGAGGTGTTGATCTAAGCCTAATCTTTCCCACACTGTCCTCCAATTTTCCCAACAGTTTTTATGAAATAGTGGATTTTTGTCCCAAAAGCTGGGATCTTTGGGTTTGTCATATACTGTCTTGCTGAGGTTGCTTGCCCCCAGTCTATTCCACTGATCCTCCTTTCTGTCTCTTAGCCAGTACCAAATTGTTTTGATGACCGCTGCTTTATAATATAGTCTGAGATCTGGGACTGCAAGACCCCCTTCCTTTGTATTTTTTTTCATTAATTCCCTGGGTATCCTTGATCTTTTGTTTTTCCAAATGAACTTTGTTATGTTTTTTTCTAAATCAGTAAAAAAAATTTTTGGGAGTTCCATGGGTATGGCACTAAATAGATAGATGAGTTTGGGTAGGATGGTCATTTTTATTATATTGGCTCGTCCTACCCATGAGCAGTTAATGTTCTTCCAATTGTTCAAGTCTAGTTTTAGTTGTGTGGAAAGTGTTTTGTAGTTGTGTTCATATAGATCCTGTGTTTGTCTCGGGAGATAGATTCCTAAGTATTTTATTTTGTCTTGGGTAATTTTGAATGGGATTTCTCTTTCTAGTTCTTGCTGCTGAGCTGTGTTGGAATTATATAGAAATGCTGATGACTTATGTGGGTTTATTTTGTATCCTGCAACTTTGCTAAAGTTGTTGATTATTTCAATTAACTTTTTGGTTGAATCTCTAGGATTCTTTAAGTAGACCATCATGTCATCTGCAAAGAGTGATAATTTGGTCTCCTCCTTGCCTATTTTGATGCCTTCAATTTCTTTTTCTTCTCTAATTGCTACTGCTAGTGTTTCTAATACAATGTCAAATAATAGAGGTGATAATGGGCATCCTTGTTTCACCCCTGATCTTAATGGGAATGGATTTAGTTTATCCCCATTGCAGATGATATTAGCTGATGGTTTTAGATATATACTGTTTATTATTTTTAGGAATGACCCTTCTATTCCTATGCTTTCTAGTGTTTTTAGTAGGAATGGGTGTTGTATTTTATCAAAGGCTTTTTCTGCATCTATTGAGATAATCATGTGATTCTTGTTGGTTTGCTTGTTGATGTGGTCAATTATGTGGATAGTTTTCCTAATGTTGAACCAGCCCTGCATCCCTGGTATGAATCCTACTTGATCATGGTGGATGACCCTTCTAATCACTTGCTGGAGTCTTTTTGCTAGTATCCTATTTAAGATTTTTGCATCTATATTCATTAGGGAGATTGGCCTATAGTTTTCTTTCTCTGTTTTTGGCCTGCCTGGCTTTGGAATTAGTACCATGCTTGTGTCATAAAAGGAGTTTGGTAGGACTCCCTCTTTGCTTATTATGTCGAATAGTTTGTGTAATATTGGGGTTAACTGTTCTCTGAATGTTTGATAGAATTCACTGGTGAATCCATCAGGCCCTGGGGATTTTTTCTTAGGCAGTTCTTTGATGGCTTGATGGATTTCAATTTCTGATATGGGATTATTTAAGAAAACTATTTCTTCTTCTGTTAGTCTAGGCAATTTATATTTTTGTAAATATTCATCCATATCACCTAGATTGGTAAATTTATTGCCATATAGTTGGGCAAAGTAGTTTTTAATGATTGCCTTAATTTCCTCTTCATTTGAGGTGAGATCCCCCTTTTCATCCTTGATGCTATTAATTTGCCTTTCTTCTTTCCTTTTTTTAATTAAATTAACCAGTACTTTGTCTATTTTGTCTGTTTTTTCAAAGTACCAGCTTCTAGTCTTGTTTATTAGCTCAATAGTTCTGTCACTTTCTATTTTATTAATTTCTCCCTTAATTTTTAGGATCTCTAGTATGGTTTTCTTCTGGGGGTTTTTAATTTGTTCATTCTCAAGTTTTTTGATTTGCATTTCCAATTCCTTGGTCTCTGTCCTCCCTAATTTGTTAATATATGCACTCAGGGATATGAATTTTCCTCTAAGTACTGCCTTGGCTGCATCCCATAAGGTTTGAAAGGATGTTTCGCCGTTGTCATTTTCTTCAACGAAATTGTTAATTGTTTCTATGATTTCTTCTCTAACTAAATGGTTTTGGAGTATCATGTTATTTAATTTCCAATTAATTTTTGATTTGGGTCTCCATGTACCCTTGCCGATCAATATTTTAATTGCCTTGTGATCTGAAAAGGCTGCAGTTAATATTTCTGCTTTTCTGCATTTAAGTGCCATGTTTCTATGACCTAGTGTATGATCTATTTTTGTGAATGTGCCATGTGGTGCTGAAAAGAAGGTGTATTCTTTTTTGTCCCTATTTATTTTTCTCCATATGTCTATTAATTCTAATTTTTCTAAGATTTCATTCACCTCTTTTACCTCTTTCTTATTTATTTTTTGATTTGATTTATCTAAATTTGATAGTGGTTGGTTCAAGTCTCCCACTAATATGGTTTTACTGTCTAATTCCTCCTTCAATTCTCCTAGTTTCTCTATTAAAAATTTGGATGCTATACCATTTGGTGCATACATGTTGATTAGTGATATTTCCTCATTGTCTATACTTCCTTTTAGCAGAATATATTTACCTTCCCTGTCCCTTTTGATCAGGTCTATTTGTACTTTGGCTTTGTCAGATATCATGATTGCAACTCCTGCCTTCTTTCTATCGGTTGAGGCCCAAAAGGTCTTACTCCAACCTTTAATTCTAACCTTGTGAGTGTCAACCCGTCTCATATGTGTTTCTTGAAGACAACATATGGTAGGGTTTTGTGTTCTAATCCAATCTGCTATTTGTCTGCGTTTTATGGGTGAGTTCATCCCATTCACGTTCAAAGTTATGATTGTTATTTGTGGATTCGCTGGCATTTTGATGTCTTCCCCTAGTTCTGACCTTTCTTCTTTAGCTTTCTCCTTTTGAACCAGTGATTTACTTTAGGTCAGTCCCCCTAGTCCCCTCCCTTGAGATGCTTCCCTTTCTAGCCCCTCCCTTTTTATGCTCCCTTCCCCTCCCCCCTCTCCTTCCCTCCCTTTTTGTGCTCCCTCCCCCCTCCCCCTCCTTAATTTTCCTTTCTTTCTTGCCCTAATGGATAAGATAGAATTCAGGATCCCACTGGATCTAGATGTTCTTCCCTCTCAGATTTGATTTCACTGAGAGTAAGGTTTAAGTACTTCCACTTCACGCTCTCTTCCTCTCCTTCTCATATGAGAGTTCTTCCCCTCCCCTTCCCATGTGTATCTTTATATGGGAAAGTTTATTCTATTGATTCCCCCCCTATTTCTTGAAGTTAATCTTAGTATTATCACGGTTCCCCCCTCCCTTTTCCTTTTTTTGCCCCAACTTTCCCCAAATCTTCTTGATTCCCCAATCTTTCCCTATGCATGTTTCTTCTAACTACTCTTATGATGATACAATTTATGAGAGTTACACAAAACATTTTCCCCACATATTAATATATATAATTAGATGTAAATGTAGTCCTTATAGAAGAGAGTTTGACTTAAAGAGAAAGATAAGATTTATCTCCTTTTCCCTTTCTTTCATATTTACCTTTTCATGTTTCTCTTGCTTTCTGTGCTTGGATATCGAACTTTCCACAGAGCTCTGGTCTTTTCTTAGCAAATGCTTGGAAATCTTCTATTTTGTTGAATGCCCATACTTTCCCCTGGAAGTATATAGTCAGTTTTGCTGGGTAGTTGATTCTTGGTTGGAGACCCAGCTCTCTTGCCTTTCTAAATATCGTGTTCCATGCTTTGCGGTCTCTTAGTGTGTTAGCCGCTAAGTCATGTGTGATCCTTATGGGAGCCCCCTTGTATCTGAAGCTCTTCTTCTTGGCTTCTTGTAGGATTTTCTCCTTTACTTGGAAGCTCTTGAATTTGGCAATTACATTCCTAGGCGTTGTCTTTTGGGGATTTAGTATAGAAGGTGTTCTATGAATCCTTTCTATTTCTATTTTGCCCCCTTGCTCCAGAACGTGGGGGCAATTTTCTTTTATAATCTCCTCTAGAATAAAATCCAATTTGTTGTTTACCTCTGGTTTTTTTGGGAGACCGATGATACGGAGATTTTCTCGTCTTCCTCTGTTCTCCAGGTCCGTGACCTTCTCAGTGAGATATTTTCTGTTTTCTTCCAATTCATTAATTGTTTGGGTTTGCTTTATTGATTCTTGCTGTTTTATCATCTCACTTTCTTCGAGGTCCTTAATTCTTGTCATTAGGGACTGGATTTGCTTTTCAGCCTTGTCTGCCCTTGTATTGGCTGCTTCGAGTTCTTTTTCCAATTGAGCAGTCTTATCTGTCAGACAGCTGATCTCTTTCTCCCATTTTTCTTTCCAGAAGGTTTCCATCTTTTGGATAAGTTCCAGTTTGAGATCTTCCAGAGCTTGTTGATAGTTTCCATTTTGGGAGGCGTGTTCTGAATTTTTTTGGATTTCCTCTTCATTCTCCTCTTTCCCTTGGGTACTTCCACCATAAAAGTTTTCAATAGTCACTTTTTTCCCTTTCTTCCTGGAGGCTTGATTTTGGGCCATGTGAGCCATCCCTTTGGTGGTTTTATTTCCCTTTCCTTTTTGGTCTGGGGTCTGGGTTATAAGAGTGGTTTTTCTGTGAATTTAGGTTGCTTCAGACTAGTTCTTCCCAGCCTCCGAGCCCAGGTATTCAGCTCCGCCCAGATAATCCGTGCGCCTTGTTCAGCGCAGCCCGCCCGAAGTCCGCTGGCTTCTCCAGTGAAAGCGCCCTGAGACGTTTTTTCCTGGCAGTCCCCAGATCCCAAGGACCCTGGAGTGCCCCCCCAGACAGAGACGCTCCCCACTCACTCGCTGTCCCGGTGAGCGCTCAGGTAGCTCACTCTGGTTTAGTGGGGGAGGTGGGGTGGGGGAAGGGCGGCTCAGTTCACTTTTCTGTGCAAGCTTTTCCTTCTTATTTTAGTGTGGAAATGTTCAAGCCCCACGTACCTTTGCCTCTGTGGGGTACTGGGGAGTCCTTCTGTTCCTCCAAAGGTGATTTTATGCTCCTTTGATGTAGTCTATTTCGTTCGGTGCTGGGGAGAGGAAACGTGCCGCGTCTAGATTGCAGCCATGATTACCCGGAAGTCCCCATGGCTTGACTTTTTGAACAATTGGCTTGGTTCTTTATATATTTGAGTAATTAGACCTTTGTCAGAGGTTTTTGTTATAAAGATTCTTTCCCAATTTGTTGCTTCCCTTCTAATTTTGGATGCATTCATTTTGTTTGTAAAAAAAACTTTTTAATTTGATATAATCAAAATTATTGATTTTACATTTTGTGGTTTTTTTCTAGCTCTTGCTTGGTTTTCAAGTCTTTCCTTTCCCAAAGATCTGACATGTATACTATTCTGTGTTCACATAATTTGCTTATAGTTTCCTTCTTTATATTCAGGTCATTCACCCATTCTGAGTTTATCTTGGTCCAGGGTGTGAGATGTTGATCCAAACCTAATCTCTCCCATACTGTCTTCCAATTTTCCCAGCAGTTTTTATCAAATAGTGGGTTTTGGTCCAAAAAGCTGAGAACTTTGGGCTTGTCATAGACTGTCTTGCTGAAGTCACTTACCCCAAGTCTATTCCACTGACCCTCCTTTCTGTCTCTTAGCCAGTAACAAATTGTTTTGATGACCACTGCTTTATAGTATAGTTTTAGATCTGAGACTTCAATTCCTCCTTCGGTCGCATTTTTTTTTTCATGATTTCCCTGCATATCCTTGATCTTTTGTTCTTCCAAGTGAACTTGGTTATGTTTTTTTTTTTTCTAATTCAGTAAAAAAAAGTTTTTTGGTAGTTCAATGGGTATGGCACTAAATAAGTAAATTAATTTGGGTAGGATTATCATTTTTATTATGTTAGCTCATCCCACCCATGAGCAATCAATGTTTCTCCAATTGTTTAGATCTAGTTTTAATTGTGTGGAGAGTGTTTTTTAGTTGTGTTCATATATTTCCTGTGTTTGTCTCAGCAGATAGATTCCCAAGTATTTTATATTGTCTAGGGTGATTTTAAATGTAATTTCTCTTTCTAATTCTTGCTGCTGAGATGGGTTGGAGTTATATAGAAATGCTGATGACTTATGTGGGTTTAGTCTGTATCCTGCAACTTTGTTAAAATTGTTGATTATTTCGACTAGCTTTTTGGTTGATTCTCTAGGATTCTTTAAGTAGACCGTCATATCATCTGCAAAGACTGATAGCTTGGTCTCCTCATTGCCTATTTTAATACCTTCAATTTCTTCTTCTTTAATCACTACAGCTAGTGTTTCTAGTACAATGTTAAATAATAGAGGTGATAATGGACATATTTGATTCACTCCTGATCTTATTGGGAAGACTTCTAGGTTATCCCCTTTGCAAATGATGTTTGCTGGTGGTTTTAGATATATTATGCTTATTATTTTTAGGAAAGATGCTTCTATTCCTAAACTTTCTAGTATTTTCAATGGGAATGGGTGTTGTATTTCATCAAAGGCTTTTTCTGCATCTATTTAGATAATCATGTGATTTTTGTTGGTTTGCTTGTTGATATGGTTAATTATGTGGATTATTTTCCTAATATTGAACCATCCATGCATTCCTGGTATGAATCGTACCTGGTCATAGTGAATAACCCTCGTGATCACTTGCTGGAGTCTTTTTGCTTGTATCCTATTTAAGATTTTGGCATCTATATTAATTAAGGAGATTGTTCTATAGTTTTATTTCTCAGTTTCTGACCTGCCTAGCTTTGGAATCAGTACCATATTTGTGTCATAAAAGGAATTTGGTAGAACTCCTTCTTTGCTTATTCTGTCAATTAGTTTGTATACTATTGGGATAAGTTATTCTTTCAATGTTTGATAGAATTCATTTGTGAATCCATCTGGACCTGGGGATTTTTTCTTAGGGAGTTCTTTGGTGACTTGTTCAATTTCTTTTTCTGATATGGGGTTGTTTAGGTAATCTATTTCTTCCTCTTTTAGCCTAGGCAATTTATATTTTTGTAAATATTCCTCCATATCACCTAGATTGCCATAGTTATTATTGTATAGTTGGGCATAATAGTTTTTAATGATTGCCTTAATTTCCTCTTCATTAGAGGTGAGGTCTCCCTTTTCATTTTGGATACTGAAAATTTGGTATTCTTCTTTCCTTTTTTTAATTAGATTGACCAGTACTTTGTCTATTTTATTTGTTATTTCAAAGTACCAGCTTCTAGTCTTATTTATTAAATCAATAGTTCTTTGACTTTCAATTTTATTAATTTCTCCATTGATTTTTAGGATCTCTAATTTAGTCTTCCTCTAAGTATTTTTAATTTGTTCTCTTTCTAGTTTTTTAATTTCCATGCCCAAGTCATTGGCCTCTGCCCTCTCTAGTTTCTTAATATATGAACTCAAGAATATAAATTTCCCCCCTGAGTAGTGCTTTGGCTGCATCCCATAGATTTGAAAGGATATCTCATCTTTGTTATTTTTTCCAATGAAATTATTGTTTCTATGATTTGTTCTTTAACTGGTTTTGGAGAATCTTAATTTCCAATTAATTTTTTATTTACCTCTCCATGTACCCTTACTAATTATTATTTTCATTGCATTGTGATCTGAGAAGGTTGCATTGATTCTTTCTGCTCTTTTGCACTTGTTTGTAATGATTTTATGCCCTAATACGTGGTCAATCTTTGTGAATGTACCATGTGCTGCTGAAAAGAAGGTGTATTCCTTTTTGTCCCTATTTATTTTTCTCCACATGTCTACTAACTCTAATTTTTCTAAGATTTCATTCACTTCTCTTACCTCTTTCTTATTTATTTTTTGGTTTGATTTATCTAGTTAGAGGAAAGTTCAGGTCTCCCACTAGTATAGTTTTTCTATCTATTTTATCCTTGAGCTCCTCGAGTTTCTCCTTTAGAAATTTGGATGCTATGCCATTTGGTGCATACATGTTGAATACAGATATTTCCTCATTGTCTATACTGCCTTTTATCAGGATGTAATTTCCTTCCCTATCTCTTTTAACTAGATCTATTTTTACTTTGGCTTTGTCAGATATCATGATTATGACTCCTGCCTTCTTTTTATCAGTTGATACCCAATAGATTTGGCTCCACCCTCTTACTTTCACCCTATGAGTATCTACCTTCTTCATGTGTTTTTTTTTTTTTGTAGACAGCATATGGTAGGGTTTTGGATTCTAATCCACTCTGCTATTTGCTTGCATTTTATGGGTGAGTTCATTCCATTCACATTCAGAGTTATGACTACCAGCTGTGTATTTTCCAGCATTTTGATTTCTACTCCTAGTCCTGCCTTTTCTTCTTTCACTATTTCCTTCTACACCCATGTTTGTTTTTAATCAGTCCCTCTACTTCCACCCTTATTTTACTTCCCTTTCTACCCCCTTCTAATTCCCTTCTAATTTTCTTTGCAGTATTTTTAAACCTCCCCACACACCCTCTTCCTCCCTTGTACTGTTTCCCTCCCCACCAATCCATTTGTTACCCTTCTACTTCCCTATAGGGCGTAAATCTATTCTTTTCCCCAATGGATTAGATTGTTCTTTCCTCTTTGGGTCAATTTCAATGCATGTAAGAATTGAGTATTTCCTATCTCCAACCTCTTTACCCTTCCAGTGTATTGATGTTCTCCACCCTCCCACCATGAGCTTTTTTGTGACATCTAAATTTACCCCTTTTTGTTTCTTTTCCCATTTCTTTTAGTATTAGCCTCTTTTTTAGCTCTAATTGTGTATGTATATATATATGTATACACACACACCAATGTATATTTATTTATGCATACATATATCTATATACATATTTATGTCTTATCATTTCATTCTAACTTATTCAGTCTCTTAAAAAGTTTTTTGTTTTGTTTTGCTTTGTTTTATTTTGTTTTTTCTTTTTTCCCTCTTTTTTAATTACCTTTTGAGGATTCTCTTGAGTTCTGTGCTTGGGCATCAAATTTTCTGTTCAGTTCTGGTATTTTCTTTACAAATTCTTGGAATTCTTCTATTTTGTTGAATGACCATACTTTCCCCTGTAAGAATATAGTCAGATTTTCTGGGTACTTGATTCTTGCTTGTAGACCTAGTTTCCTTGCTTTCCGGAATATCATATTCTATGCCTTTCGGTCCTTCTTTGTGGATGCAGCCAGATCCTGTGTTATCCTCACTGGGGTTCCATGGTATCAGAATGACTTCTTCTTGGCAGCTTGTAATATATTTTCTTTGGTTTGGTACTTCTTGAATTTGGCTATAACATTCCTGGGTGTTGTCAGTTGGGGATTAAGTACAGGAGGTGTTCTGTGGATTCTTTCAATCTCTACTTTTCCCTCTTGTTCTAGAATATCAGGGCAGTTTTCTTGGATAATTTCCTGCAGTATTATGTCCAGGCTTTTTTCTTTTGACATGGTCTTCTGGTAGACCAGTGATTCTTAGGTTGTCTCTCATGGAACGATTTTCTAAATCTTCTGTTTTGTGAATGAGATGTTCCATATTTTCCTCGACTTTTTCACTCTTTTGGTTTTGTTTTATAGTGTCCTGCTGCCTTTTGAGGTCACTTGATTCTAGTTGTTCTATTCTGGTTATTAAAGCCTGGATTTCATCCCTGGCTTTTTGGTCATCCTTCTCCTTCTGCTATAATTTTCTTTGGAGGTCATCTTTCATCCTCTTTACCTCATCTCTCATCTCCTTTGCTTCATCTTTCATCTTCTTTGCTTCATCTTTCATCTCCTCTGCCTCATTTTCAAGCTGGTTGATTTTGGATTTCAAGACACGATTTTCTGTTTCCAGATGATTTATCTTAGTTTTTAAGTTCTTTTCCTCATTGTCTTCAGCCTCTCTTAATTGTGTTTTGAATTATATTTTGATTTCTTCCATATCCTGTATCTAATTTGCTGGGATTTCTGTTTTATTGCTTGATATTCCCTCCTTTTTCTCTGGCCCTTTTTCTCTTTGTTCATTGCCTGTATAGAAGCTGTCAATTGTAATTTCTTTTTTATTTTTCTGTTGTTTGCTCATATTTACTCCGCTTCTTTTCTCCCTGTAGTTGTCTGTGCTCTTGGTCCTCTCATTTTTTTGTTGTTGTTTTGGATTTTTCTGTCAGTCTCCCCTCTTGGAACTTTGTCAGGAGGGCTCTCAGTGCAGTCTGTGGGGGAGGAGTGTTGGAGGCTTGAGCTTCTCTGTCCTCTGGAAGCTTTGATTGGATTAAAGTCCAGCAGTCTGTGAGGGAGGGGTGTGGGAGCTTGAACTTCCCTGACCTCTGAAGTCTTTTGATGGGATTAAGTTCAGTTGGATTGGGCTGGATATGCCCTGAGGCCAAAACCTCCTGGAAGACTGGAGTAATATGGAGGGTCTCCTCTGCTCTGACCAGGCTATCCACTCTGTACTCCCACTCCAGCTCCTTCCCCACTGCCTGTGTTTGATGCTCTGAGTCTGGCAAAGCCCTGCCCACAAGGTACTCCCTGAAGACTAGCACCTTTGCCCTCCTAGAGGTTACCATTGCCCCTGGAGGCTTGGCACTCTATGTAGGGGAGGGGTCCTGGGACCTTCCTTCTTCCTTCCTCTTAAACCTGAGTGTTCTTGAATTCCGCCCTTTGGGGGTTGGCATACCTTTTGAATTAAGTCCATCAGGAGAGTTCCTTGGCTCTGTCTTGTTGTTAGGTTTGATTTTCCGTCCCCTAGGAGCATTTAGTTTGTAATTGGTAAGGAAGGATTTTCAGAGCTCTGAAGTTTTGCTTCCTCTATGCTGCCATCTTGACTCTGCCTCTGGGAGTCTGAGTTTAAATCTGGACTCAGTCACTTTCTAGTTGTATGTTCTTTGTCCAATTTCTTAACCACAACTACCTACCCCTTACTGCTCTTCTGCCTTTGGACCAATACACAATCCTTCCTTCCTTCCTTCCTTCCTTCCTTCCTTCCTTCCTTCCTTCCTTCCTTCCTTCCTTCCTTCCTTCCTTCCTTCCTTCCTTCCTTCCTTCCTTCCTTCCTTCCTTCCTTCCTTCCTTCTTTCCTTCCTTCCTTCCTTCCTTCCTTCCTTCCTTCCTTCCTTCCTTCCTTCCTTCCTTCCTTCTTTCCTTCCTTCCTTCCTTCCTTCCTTCCTTCCTTCCTTCCTTCCTTCCTTCCTTCCTTCCTTCCTTCCTTCCTTCCTTCCTTCCTTCCTTCCTTCCTTCCTTCCTTCCTTCCTTCCTTCCTTCCTTCCTTCCTTCTTTTCCTATGATTAGATAACTTGTGAGTATTGCCTCATTTTCATATTACCTGTAGCACTTCTACTTCTAGTTCTGCAGTTCCCAATATATAATATTGAATCTAAGATGGAAGGTAATGGCTTAAAAAACAAACAAACAAACAAAGAAATTTGTGTCAGGCATTTTGCCAGGTGCTGAGCTAAATTGGAAAAGGAAAGAAAAAGCAAAATAGTGAAACAGTGCCTTTGAAATGTATATATGCAGGTAAATAGCTACATATGCATTCATATATTTGATAAACACTTTTTATGTGCCAGAACACTGTTAAATGCTGAGATTATAAAGAAAAACACTCACTGTCTAATGGTAGATAAATGTGTAATTAATCATATACGCATAATATACTGGATAAATTGGAGATAATTGAGAACTGCTGCCCTGGGATCATCCTAAAATTTTTGTTCTTTTATCTTAAAGGGGTAAAGAAATACCCTTAAGAATGAAATTCTACAAGAAGATTAAAAAGTTGTGATGGCTATTTTCATCCTAAATTCTTTGTAAAAATTATAAAAACCAAATTAATTTCACATTAGTTAAAGGGCTATGTAAAGTATAGAAATTAATATCAAGCTGGAAAATCTCTAAATGAAAATTGAGAATTGAGTCCTAGGAAGATAACTTGTAATGTGTGATTAGAAAACATAAAAGATTGTGAGTAAAATATTATAATGGAGAGATATAAATCGCTAGGACATATTCTCAACTCTTGTACAGTCTTGTCTTCCTCTTCCTGATCCTATTTCGGATCTTTTTGGCATTGATATTGGCAGAGTCTATTATTTTCTTTTCCAGCTCATTTAATACATGAGAAGTTGAGTTAAGTGAATTAAGGTTAAGTGAATTGCCCATGGTCAAACAGCTAGAGTTTGAGACTAGATTTGAACCCTTCAGGCTCTGTACTCTTCCTACTGTCCCACCCAACTGCCTTCAACTTGAGATCATGTAATCCACAGAAGAGCTTTTTAAAGGATTCTTCTTCCCAGAGATATTTCCATTTCAATAAAGCACTTTAGGAAACTGAAAAATCTTCTAGATTCTAAGGTGAATGAATTTTTAAAGAGAATGATTTCATTTCCAGGCTTGAGGAGGAACCTATCTGACTTTCCTTCCCATTTCCTCTTCCTGCCCCCACCTCTTTATAAGGTTTCTAACTGCCCAGATGGTACAAATACCGAAGGTTAAAATTTTGGGGCTGGGGAAGCTATGTAAGAATGGCAGAAAAAGTTTTGCTTAGTCGATAGAAAACCTAAGTTCACATCCTTCTTTGGTTTTCTATGAAATGTGTGATCCTTTCAAGTCCCTTAATCTGTGCCTTAATTTCCTCATCTGTAAATTGGGAGAAATCATAGCATCCACTTTCCCAGGACAATTGCAAAGACCAAATGAGAAAACATGTATAACACTTTTCAAACTTTAGAATATTAAATATGTTAACTTTTATTATCCGGTGGGACTGCTAACTGAAGGAATTGGTCTATTTGACTGATCCTTGTCCTTACCTGTGCTACCCTCAGACCACTGGGTAATTGGGGTTCCCCCCACCTTGAAATCGGCTCAAAAGTTTACCTTTGCTTGTTTATTTGTTTTGGAAGCAGCTGCCCTGAGCTTTTCTGTACATTTTATGACTGGAGCCGAAAAGGTATGATCCAGCTAAGTTGTGATTTCCCTCTGCCTTAAAAAAAAAAAAATTTAACTTGTGTATTCATTTTTTATTTTATATTATATATGTATATATATATAATATTTTCTATTTACTTTTACTATTACTTTTTTTATTTGATCCTCTTCCCTCCCCACTTTCTGAGCTGCTGAGCAATTCCACTGGGTTCCCTCTGTCATTAGGATGGGGATCTCTTTGCCTTTTCTTCCATAGTGACCTGAAAATGGATACTCACTTCATGGAAAAAGCAAATTGCCTTTACTCTTAAGTCATGGTCAGAGTAGCAGTTTGCATTGATTATAAATAGCATGCTTCCTGAAGGCAGGGTTTTTCTTTCATCCATAAGCAATAATCCTGCTCTGACTCTTGTCAACTCATAGAACATTGTGGAAAACTATATTAAGGCTCAAGATTAGAGATTTCTACCTGGAGGTCACTTAATTCAACCCTTTCTCCTCCCTCAACCACACAAATGGAAAAGTGCCATCAAAGAGACAGTGGATCTGTCCTTGGCCATAAAACCAGCTACTTGCAAAGCCAGAACTTCCAGCTTAGGTCCTTCAACTCCAAATGCAGTTTTTCTCTGTTAGAGCGCATGGTCTCATCATTACTTAAAGACATATTCTTTATGTAATTTGGCTATCCTTGTGATCTTCGGTAAGCCGCTTAACTTCTTTGCGGTTCTTTCCTTACCTACAAAGTGAGGATGCCATTTTCTTCTCTAGCTCATTTTATAGATGAGGAAACAGAGGCAAACAAGGTAAAGTGACTTGTATAGGGTCACAGAGGTAGTAAATATCTGTGGCCACATTTGAACTCAGAAAGAGTTCTTGACAATGTACCCTGCTCCACCCAGCTGCCTTCTTCAGGCAAGGCTCTCCTGGGTATGACACCAATTTAAGGAGGGCTGCCCAATTCTCTTAGATTTCTTTGTACCCAGCAGAGGGCAGCAGCAGTCTAGCTGAATGACGACTGCTCTCTGCTCAAAACTGAGAGAGATGCTTAATTTGGGTACCAGCAGAGTCATGAATGGAAAGGAGTAAGGGCTGAAATGTCAGATTATCAGATAGGAAAAAATTTGGCTTGTGCACAAAGCAGAACTGAAGCAATGAGAAAAGTTGTCCAAAAATGATCCAACAACATGAAATGAAAGCATATAGGCTCAGCAAATAGTGATGGATGGATGTTGCAGTTAGAAACAAGGTGGAGCCAAGCAATCTAGACCGAAATTAAGGTATCTTCTGGACCAAGCTGATGCAACAATAGAAGAGCAGTGGGAGTAATTTCCAAATTCCCAACTGTATCAATTTAAACAATAAGCAAAAGTTAGATTATGTCGGGAATCATAGAGCCAAGAATGCCTCATCTAAGAGAGACTTCAAGGACCATCTCCACATTTTTCATTCCTTCCCATTTTAAAGGAAAATGCAGTAATATATCCAGTGTAACCCAGAGAGTTACTTTAGCCTTGAGGAAATGGTCTATATTTTAAAAGATGGCTGAGACAGTCAGTGGGAATTGTTGGGAATCAAGGCAATGTTGACCATGACAACAAATAACCACACTGATACTAATCAAGACCAGTTTGAATGTCTACTGGTTCTTGGGAGCTTGCGCTTTGGGGAATATTGCATTTTGCTAAATTGTAGACATGTTCTTTGTTTCTTTTTGGGCTGTTGAACACATTATATCCCTTTATATTTCCATACCTCAGTCATTTTCATCTACCAAAAAAAGGATAGTTATTACACTTTTTACCAAATGAGGTTTTTGCCAGCAAAATGATTTATACATTTAAAATAAATTTGAGCTAGTGTTAATTTCTACATATCAAATAAGGAAAGTTTCTTTTCTCTGAATCCCAATTATTACTTTATTCAGCAGGTAAATGAGATTTACATATACCAGGATTGAGAAATAATGCCTTTATTTAGAAATCAGTACCTAGAATGCTGGTCCTGGAGTCAGGAAGACAAGAGTTAAAATACGGCCTTAAACACTTACTTGCTGTGTGACTCCAGGCAAGTCATTTAACCTGTATCTGCCTCAGTTTCCTCACCTGTGAAATGGGGATAATAATAGCACCTACCTGATGATCCAATAAGAAAATATTTGTAGTGTGTACTGTAGTGCTTGAAACTTAGTAGGTATTTGCTTTTTAATAGTATCAGTCCTGTATAATTGTTTGTCACCCCATTTGGGATTTTCTTGGCAAAGATACTGAAATGGTTTGCCATTTCCTTCTCCAGATCATTTTTGCAGATGAGGAAACTGAGGCAAATAAGAGTAACTGAATTGCCCAGTGTCTGAGGCCAGATTTGAAACAAGGTCTTCCATTGTGCTATATAGCTGCCTCTCTATGATTGCTTTTCCATTAGAAATACTCAGAGGATATCCTGCATATGTCTAAATTTTTTATGCATTCTCTTTAAATTATTTTTATGATAAAAAAGAAAAATCTCAATAATTCCAACCAAGTATACAAAATGAAAAATAAAATCTCAAATAAAACTTAAAACTCCATACTATTTACATTTTATTAATGTATACCTAATAAATTTATATAACAAAGTAACTTTTTTTTACTCATTCTTCTCCCATTCTTTTTCCCATTTATATACCTCTTTCTTTTGTTTTGTTCCTCATTTCCTTTTGTCATCTAGTCAATCAGTTATTAGGGGATTATAGTGACCTGAATATGGTATTTAGATCTGATCTGGATGAGTTCAATTCAAATCTTGTTTCAGACACTAGCTGCATCAATTCAGAAAAATAAATTAACCTTTCAACCTCATTTTTCCTCATCTGTAAAATGGGAACAATAACAGCAAACTTCCCCCAGGATTGAAGATAGGTAGTACAGTAGATAGAGTGCTAGATTGACCTAGAGTCAGGACAACCTGAGTTCCAAACCAAACTCAGTTTCATCAGCTTTCAACCTGAATAAAATCATGTAATCTCTGCATACCTCATCTGTAAAATGAGAATTTTCCTAATATTTATCCACCTCCCAGGGTTATTTTGAGGATTAAATAAGATACTATTTATAAAATATCTGGTAAACCTTAAAATGCTATGTAAGGCAGCTAGGTGGCACAGTGGACAGAGTGCTGGGCCCAAAGTCAGGAAGACTCATCTTCCTGAGTTCAAATCTAGCCTCAGACAAATCCTAGCTTTATGACCCTGGCCAAGTCACTTAACTCTGTTTGCCTCAGTTTCCTCTTCTATAAAAAGAGCTATAGAAGGAAATAGCAAATGACATCTATATCTTTGCCAAGGAAACCCCAAAAGGGGTCATGAAGATTTGGACATGACTGAAAATGACAGAACAGAAACAATCACAACCATAGAGAGTGCTATATAAATGTTAGATTTTTTTAGTTGTAATAATAATAATAATAAATAACATGTTAGCATAAATTACTTTGAAAACCTTAAAGTGGTACATATGTTTTAGCTTATGCATGTGTTTAGTCAATGCATGTGTTCTGATTGTTTTCTTAACCAAATCATTTCAGATATTTATTCTTCTTCTTTATATTTTTCATAATCATCATGTTTTAGATTCAGTAATAAAGCTAGTAAGTGTCTGAGGTTGGATTTGAACTCAAATCTTCCCCGATTATAGAACCAATGCTTTATCCACTGAACTCCCTAACTCTCTTTATATTAGTTCTACCTATTCATGGGCAAAGTATAGATTTCTAATTGTTTAATTCTTCCACAGTTCCCCTAAAGTTGTACTTCTAGAGATCTTGCATATGTGTAAGTAGATTCCCTATATTTACTAAACTCTTTGTCCCTCTTTCAGTCATGTTAAAACTAATTTATTAATAAGCATGCTTATTTCTCATATTATAACATTGTTAAATAGATGATTTCCTATTTTGTATTTATATTTTGTGGACATAATAAATTTTCTGATTATGTCAAAGGCCTTAAGGTTTCAGTTTGCAGGATTTTTATAATACCAACGACTTGTGACCAACTCTTAAACTATGAGCTACAGCAAGTATCTTTCATGATAAGTCATTTGTAGAGGATAAAGCTGTCATTTTCGCTTGCTCCCAACAATCAAAATCATCCTTATTGTTTTATATAATTTTCTGACCTTTTCTCAATTTTTATTTTCTACATATTTATTTGTAAGAACTTGAAGCTTGCTGATGGACCTAACAACTGGGTGCCATACATTCATTATCTAGCTCTTAATGTGATCAATGTTCCATTTCTCTAAGAACGGTTCCGGGTCATCCTAGGTTCTTTTCAAATTGTTCCTTGATGAGCTAAAGGGTTTAGTTATAGTGTGTGTAATATCATGTTTGTGAAACTTGCTGTAAAGAAAAACTACATTTGTATATTGATGTCACTCCTTGGAATTCCAAACCACAGTAGCCAAGTTGGGGATTGGAGGAAGGGGAATTCCCACATAGATTTTTGATGGCCTCTGGAGGCTGTGGAAAGATCAAGAAACAGCTTTGGGACCAAGTGAACCTCCTCCCTCAAAGTAGCTATGTTGCACAAGGGAAATAAATCGGAAACATTTCCTTCCCCCATTCCTCTCCCCCCTCTGAGGCATGTCAGACTGACACCTTGCGCCAACATCACCTGGCATGGTGTGTTTGAGGTTGCTGCAGCAACAGCACACACTAGGTAACACACTCTCTGTCACAGTGGGTATGTGAGTCAGTTCAAAAGTTTTACTAGGTTTTTATTAGTCCATGATGTAGTCCCCAGGCATCTACAGTTACTAGTTCATCCACGGCTCATGAGTGATAACTAGGAATGCTCAATACTAATCACTTCCAATACTTAGAGGTGCCCTGGCCCTGGGGGTGCTCCCCCCCAGCTCCAGCAGCACCCCTTGTTTGTCAATGCCACGATTAACTGGATCTGGTTACAAAGAAGAAAATGGGGCCAAGGAAATGGTTGGATAATGTCTGCGCTGTCTGATACCTTGTATGTGCTTTTGTCCACCCAAGTGATACTATACTTGAAATCCTTTGGATTTTTGCAGAAATTATATTCTTTCATGTGACAGGAAGGCAGCTGGATAATTTTTTGTAACGTCTTCTGTCCATATGAAGGTTAATGTTCCTTTGCCCCCTCCCGACTTGTACCATATACTCAATGCTAGGAAGCCAGATGCTAAAGAAACAAAATGGATGGCATTAACTCAGAAGCCTCAGGAAGACTGGAGCTTGCAGTTTCATGTTGAAAAAGATCCACAGAGGCATTTTTAATGTCTAATATGAATTTGGTTTGTTTTTCAGACATGGAGATGACTTGATTGTGACTCCATTTGCTCAGGTAAGCACATCTCCTGGGGAGATTTTTATCAGTGACTTGATTTCTTGGAGGCTGGACTTGAGGGGATTGGGGAAGGAATTCTTGATTTTTTAAATATGGATTTGATTTGGTGGCTTGTTCAGATAACTAAAAGAAAAATGAAAGAGGATAACCTTAGCAATGGTTTCTGTCTAAATTGTCAAACTTTTGGTTGATCTCTTATTTTCATGTGAACCAAGATGAACCCCATTTCCCTCAAATTAATGGCTAACTCAAAGATATTGTATTGAACCAAAAGGGTTCTCTTTGCTTTCCTGCTATGAGCATAAGAGATAGAAAGCTTGTCAAAGAACTTATTAAAATTAGTAAAAATATGCTTATGTTTACTACGATTCTAGTTTTTGTTCATTTAGGATGACATTTTTAGCCAGAAGGGGTCAGAATAGGATTTTTGCTTTATCATTAGTCATCACTATTCAAATTTAAAATTTTCAATTTTTGATCCAGATTTGTGATTTTTTGGCTATACCGTTACCCATGGGACGTCGTTTGAGACACTTAATAAGGCTACTCCCTCATTCTTAAAGTGAGAGATTGAACTAAATAGCTTGAGAGTTCATTTCCATCTCTAGAGCTATGATTCTTATATTTTTATCATTGTAAGAAACTTCCTACCCATTCAAATGCAAATTGACCCCTCTTCTGAAACCTGTTATAAAGAGTTGCTGAGGAGTATAGTCAAGCTGTGTCTCTTCTCCCCAATCACAAAGCTAGCATAAGGGGTAGGACTTGAACTGGTCTTCCTTATTTCAAAACCATTCCACTAGACTATGTCAGCCTACTCTCCCTGCTTCTGTCTCTGCCTCTCCCTCCTCCTCTGTTTCTCCTTCTCTCTCTCTCTCTCTCTCTCTCTCTCTCTCTCTCTCTCTCTCTCTCTCTCTCTCTCTCTCTCTCTGCTTTTCTCCCTCCCCCACTTCTCTCTCTCTCAAATATGCATGTATATAATATCCTTAAATACACAGACTGTGTTTAAAACCAGAATAATCTAGGTCCAGTAATCTGATCTAAAATTGTCTTTAAAAAGTATGCAAGGTTGTTCTAACATAGGATGGTGATTAATAATAGGTCCACTTAGGACAAAAAAAAAGTAGATGGATGTAAACTGGTTTAGAGTCCACTTAAAGGTAATCATTATTAATTCCTGGAATACAAGTCATCATGGGAGGTTATCAAATTTCCATCTCTTGGGGCATTAAAAATAGAATAAAACACATCTATATTGATGGTTTAATCTTTTCTGATTTGAAGCTTAACTGGAATAAAAGAGATCAATACTTCATCTAGTATCATCTTGACAACTGTAGGTGGAAGACTGCTTGGAGACTGTCTTATGGGAAAACTCATGCCCAAGGATATAAAGTAATTTACAGCTAAGTTAGTAGCAGAGCTATATCTTGAACTCAGGTCTCCTAAGTCACTGTCAACTGTTCTTTCAATTATACCAGTCAGAATCTGCTAAGAATTTGTCCTTTTGACTTAACTAAAGGCCTCGTTTTTAGTTTAACGTGTATTAGTGTCAAGCAAATAAAACAACTTGTCATCTTAATCCTTTGAATTCTTCAAAGATAGCATTCAAACCAAAACCTTTGTTTCTCCCAAAGTCACAAACTCTCCTTTATTCTTACAGAATCATAAATTTAGAATGGAAGGAACCTTGGAGGCCATCAAATTAAACCTTTCCTTTTTTTTTTTAGATGAAGCACACATTGGTTAAGACCCAGTGTCTCATAGCTAGTAAGTGTTTAAGATGAGATTCGAATCAAAGTCTTTCTTTTTTTTAAGTCTCATGAAGCTCGTACTTCATGCTTCCTCTTTTGTTCTTAACTATTTTTGGAAAAAGACCAAACTATCTGAGATTAACAGAAAGATATGAGGGGCCTTACTATCTTCCCATAACACTTAAGTATATTTTAAACTGGTATAAAGTATCACTTATGGGCTAAATATGCTTGAGGAATCTTCTCAAAGACCTATGTAGTACCATGTTTCATTTTGAAAAGAAAGCTTATTTTTTAATGATTTCATAATTCTACTATCTGGCATGTCCTGGACTTCTAGAGATTTCTAGATAATACTGTATCCCCGATTTATCATATCTATGATAGCCAAGAGTAGGAACTGGAGGACGGTGGAAAGATTTGGAAAAGCTAATAGGGTCAGACAGGGAGGCATGAAGAAATGCCATATAAAGCTTCAGTTGGGATCATTCCATTTTTAATTGTATTCAGATAGTCATGCAAACTCACATTTAATGATAAAAAGATATTCTAATTATCGCAAAATATTCATAAGCTTATGAATATGAGTGTTCCATCCAATGGTGCACATCAAAATTTAGTGACACCTTCTCATCATGAACACTTTTGTCCCAGAGCTCCAATAAATCACCTGTAGATGATCCAGCCAGTGTGGTAGAAATCCCTTTTCAGCATTCCTTGTAGTACTCATTAGAAACTTGACTTGCCTCTTTTATATCCTCACTGTTGCCACATGACCAACTTGGCCCTCCAGCACCTTCTGGAAATCAGTGAATAAAAGAATAAATCATTAAAATGGAGGATGAGTTAAAAAGATCACTGCTTTGTAGCTAAGATAATGAGTATGCATTTGGTTCTACTTGTCAGTCAGTCAACATTTATTAAGGTTCTACTATATACCAGGCACTGTGCTCAAAGCTGGAGACACATATATACACACGTCAAAAAATAATCCCTTCTTTCAAGGAGCTCACAATTTAATAGAGGAAGCAAAGTGCAAACATTTCTTTTATTATCAATTAGCAAGCATTTCATCCTCCCCCATTTCCCTACCCAGACTTAATTGGAGGAAAATAAAAAGAAAGAAAAGCCAAACCTTTATAATACATAAACAAAGTTAAGCCAGGCAAATTTCCCATGCTGCCTATGGCCAAAAATGTATGTCTCATTCTGTATCCTCCTGTCTCAATAAGGAGTTGAGTAGTATGCTTGATGTGTCTCCCCATTGTGCTTAACATACATACAGATAAAACAGATGTGACTTTTGCTGTGATCCTACACTCAGGTTAGTGGATATTTACAGTGTCTGACTTGCTAGGCACTTTACAGTGAGTGATTAATAGAAATCCTGTCTTCTGTGATCATTCAGATCAGCACTAAATAGAATATGATACAAACAAATTGTTTTCCTCCAAGTTAGTCTCAATTGACTAGAATAAAGGAGATCAAGGAGACTGTTTTTTGGACAAAAACCTAACATTGTTTCTAGAAAGGATCACAGTAACTACCATAAATATTCCAGACAGATGATTGGATAGGAACATCTTAGTTTCTCTCACATTCATACTAGATGAATTTGTGAATATTGAAGAAACTGCCCAATTGCAGATAAATCATTCAGACATGTCTCTTGCCTCAGCCAGGCAACAGGATTTCACCATCTCTAATACCATTACCTCGTTTTTTTACTATTTAAGGTAAAAAAAAAATCACAGATAAGAATCTTTTAAATTCATCATATGTTTATTTTCTTGTTGAGGGGTCCCATTTGTAATCTATCTTTTCTTTGTAGTCATCAAGCTTAGGTGTTTGTGTAAACTCTGAAATGTGATTCTTCTCCTAAATCTTCCCTAATGTATGAAGAATAACAAAATCATACCGTTAGAAGGATGGGTGAGGTCATCTAGAGCCTACAAAACTCCCAAGTTCAAGAAGCAGATTAAAATGTAATTGGAAAATGTTTAGCAAAATATATAAAAATACAACACAACACAACCAATATTAATATGTAGTTTTTATGGCAGGATGTGGCTTGGCAAAGGGTCCATTTTTATTTGAGATTAGCATTATTGATCCAGAGTATGCCTCCTTTCAAAATGTATAATATAAATGTGAGCTAGCATATCATTATTTCTAGAAAGGACTACAATATCTACCCTAAATGTTTGAGATGGATGAAGAAACTTTGGGAAAATGACAGAATCTTTGTTAATAATTTAGAAATGCAGTGTAATAGAAGTGATGGAATTAGACCTGGCATTCAGGAAGACCTGAGTTCAAATTCTCCCTGTGATCACAAGCAGGATTATAGGCAATTTACTTAACCACTTTTGGCCTCATTATCCTTTTCTGTAAAATGGAGATAATATTTGCAGGACATACATCATAGGGTTGTTGTATGTTAAACCCTACAAAGTGCTGTCTAATTGTTCATTGTAATCCAAATGTTTAAATAGCAGTCAAGGTTAGAAAAAGCTTCCCAATGTTTAAAATAAATTCCTCTCTTCCCTTTCTTTGCTTTTCCACCTATCTCTTCTGGAAGCTCAAAATCACCTTCAGCTTTCAAAAAATTGACAGCATCCCATCAAATATTTCACTGATTCCTGTTTTGAAATATTCTCCTGTTGCTTCTGGTAGAGACCTTTCAGCAGGTAATTCCCTAGGCAGGAAAATCTGAGTGTCATTCTGAGAAATCCAACAGCCATGTTACTTACTTTGAAATTGGCATTTTCCCGTCAGAAGTGTTGGCTAGGCAGCAGGGAGACATCCCCAGGAGACACCCAGCTTATAAAAATGCAAGAAAAACCCCTTTTTACTTGGCAACCCCTTGTCTCAGCAGTCCTGTTATAACAGTCTGGTTATATTGTATTTATTCTTCATTTCAAATCATAAAATTCCTTGGGGAACTGTGAAGCCAAAAAATAGATAGATGAAATAAAAAACAAAAACAAAAAACACCCCATCTGTTCTTCAGAGTTCCTATTTGGGAATTTGCAATACGAAATGAAACTGAGCCTTTGATCAAAGAAGATGGTAGGGAGAGCCAACACTTTTCTGAGTTCATGGAAAAGCACTTAAATTATTTAACGAAAGAAGGCTCGAAAATATAGATTGTTTTATGGACAAAAACTTTAAATTCATTTGTGTAGGTAATTCCTAGGATAGGAACTCTCCTCTACCAATGAAGGGCAGGGCCGGCGGTGCATTACAGTTTTGAAGAGTTGCCTGGGGCTTTGAGAGAACAAACGTGCCCATAGTCATGAAGCCATGTTTCAGAGATAGGACTCAAGAAACAGAATGTAGATAATAAGGACTGACATTTCCGTAATCAGGATAAAAGTTTTGACAACTTTGTAAGTTCACAGAAATATTTTAGCATTAATTAAAATAGTGTAATGTAGTCTAAAAAAAAAAAACAATTAGTTGCCTCCACTAATGCCTCCAATTAAATAGACTCACTCAGGTAGATTATGGAAGAGAACTCTGGCAAAAATCAGCTTGGTCTGACCTTAGGTACCTTAGTACAATGGAAAGAACAGTGGGTTTGCAGTCAGAAGATCTGGGTTTAAATTTGAATTCTCCTGCTAAGTACCTTTGCTGAATCCCTGACCTCCTCTGGTCCTCCAATTCTTCCTCTATGAAATGAAAGTATGAGACCAGGCAATTGCTAAGGTTCTGTCTTGCTCTGAGAGCTAAGCTGTGGGGTGTTTTTTGAAGTCACGACTTACACATTTTTAATATTTCAAGTTAAATTTCTATTTCAGTTAAGGTAGGAATCTAGGTGTATTAACTTAGAGCTTGAAGGAATACTCTAGGTTATTGAGTCCAACTCCCTCGATTTCTAGATGAGGTATCTGAAGCAAATAGAGGTAAATGACTTGACCAAGGGTCTCCCAATTCATGACTGTCTTGTGAAGGCTGTAGACTCGGGCTTTTCTGAGTAATTCCAGTGCTTCATCCAAGGCTACTTTCCTCCCCATTCCCTAAGCCTCCTAAGTAGCTTTCTCTTATGTGGCTACATGAAAGACTTTATTTCTAATTAAAGAGAAATCTCTCTTTTATAACTAGAGCTTTTCCTACAGTTTACATTGTTTGACGACACATAAGGAAATTGACTCTTTCCAAAGCATCCCCAGTCTCTCCATTCCACTGCCATTATACTTAAAATGTTTATGATGTGTGATTGGAAGCCATCTAGTGGCATAGAGTAGAAGTTGTCCAAAAAAGTACTGCTGATAGACCATTTCTTTAAAAGGAAGTCCTAGGATGTTCGATTTAGAGGTGGAGAGGATCTTAGGGGTCACCTAGCCCCATACTTCTAACTTTGGAGACGGGGAAGACAGATTAAGTATTTTACCCAAGCCCACACAAGTAATTAGCTATGGGACATCCCCACAGTCATACAAACCTAGCACTCTAGTCTTTCAAATCCAACTTACTAATCTACATGTGGTTTTCATCCAAGAGCTACAATGGCAAAATTTTCCCTTATCAATATTTTTTGAGACTTGCAGTTAGATTTCTATTGATCTATTGTTATTAATTTGCCTTTATAAATCACTTATTAAAATAATTCTGCTTTTAATAATAATAATAGGTAAAATGTGTATAGTGCTTCAAGGTTTATACAACACTGTACCTATGATACCTAATTTAATCCTCAGTGTTATGGGTGCTATAAATGTCCCTGTTATACAGATGAAGAAAGATAATATTTGAAAGACAAATATTAAGTGACTTATCCAGCCTTAAAGATTTGTAGATGAACTTGTATCTAAATTTTCCCAACTTTAAGCTCAACATTCTGTACACTGTGCCCCCGAGCTGTAAAAAATGAGCCTAGAATGACTTAATTATCCAGTGTAGCCCAAATCATTTTTTTCAGTAGAAACTTTATTTTGGTTACTGCCATTACTAAATAAAAATTCTGAACTTAAAAGAGGTTTCAAGCTATATTTGTTAAATGATGTTAGTATTTAATTATTTTCCATGGGAGTGTGAGCCATCTATGAGCAGAGGTCTGAGTATTTCTTTCCTTATGCATTTGTCAGCTTCATTCTTCCCAGGACATTGAAAACCTATGATCATTCTTTGGAAAGGAAAGATAGAAAGGAAATGACCCGCTTAATTTTTCAACCTTCATTTTCATTGAGGAAAAGTTGAGTGATCCCTTTTGGAAAGCAGCCAATAAACATTGAAGGAAAAGGGAAGGGAGAACTTGCCATGTGTATGCTCTAGGGATTCAATCAAGAGGAGGAAGAGATCTTGTCTAGCCATAGGCAAAGGGCAAGCAATTCCCAACATCAGAGGCATCAATATTATTTGAAATAAACTGTTATGGAATCCCACCCCCCAATTCACTCTTAAGAATCAGAGATATAAGCAACCACTTACCCTGTTCCTATAATGCTGGGTACTTGTGTGGAACTCCTATCCAATCAGTTTCCAAGTCTTGTCACTTCTCTCCCAACAATATCTGCCCCTTTCTGTCTGCACAAATAGGTACCACTCAAGACCAGGTCTTCATTACCTCTCACCTATCCTATTGCAACAATTCTCCTAATTGTTCTCTCTGAAACAAGTTTCTTTTTGATGTATTCTATCCTCCACTCGGATGCCAAAGTGATTTTCCTAAGGCACAAATCTGACAATATCACTCCCATACTCAATAATTAACTATAGCTGCAAAGTACTTTGCAGGTACAAAAATCTTATTCTATATATTTATATATATTATATATAATCTTATTGTAAATATTATATATATATATATAAATCTTATATACTGAACTGTAAAGTACATTGTGGGTTTGAGCGGAGGCAGGAGGGAGGTGAGAGTGTAAGATATAAGAAGATTAGGGATAGGCTGGGACCAGGTTATGTAGGACTCTGTACACCAAATAAAGAATGTCATACCCGATCCTAGAGTTTAGTTAGCAAGGGGATGACATGGTCTGACTTTTACTTTAAAGTGTCAGAAGATGACTAGTTAACTGAATTATCTGAGATGTACCCATTCATTCAATAAATAACTTTTATTAAGCATCTGCCATACAGAAGACATTATGCTAAACTCTATGAGAAGCTAGGTGACACAGTGGATTAAGTGTCAAGCCTGGAGTCAAGAAAACCTGAGTGCAAATCCACCAGTTATATAATCCCTTAAACCCATTTGCCTCAGGTTCCTCATCTGTAAAATGAGCTGGAGAAGAAAACGGCACATCACTTCAGTATCTTTGCCAAGAAAACTCCATTTGGGGTCACAAAGGGCAGACATGATTAGAGCAACTGACCTACAATAAATGCAGACCTTTGGGATATAATGGGGGGGGTAGCACCCTTTTTAAAGGATTTTAAGGAGCTTATAACTTCTCTTGGAGAATGAAGAGGTAGTTGAGATACATGCAAAAATACAAGGTAGAATGTATTAGAGGAGAGGAACAATTTGTATAGAATATTTTAGGATGATCAGAGAGGAAAATAACCACTTTCAATTAAGGATAAGAAGAGTGAACAGTCCAGAGTGTGGTTGGGTGTTGGAGAATAGTGGAAGGCTTCATGGAAATGGTAATAGCAGATCTGTACCTTGGGGGGGGGGGGGATGAAGATTTTAATAGGAGCAAATGAAGATACATTTCACGCTTGGAAAACAGGACCATCCAAATGTATAAAGGTAGAAGAGGGCATATGAGGAATATAAAATGTGTAAAGGAGAGCACAATGAAATGAGCCCATGGAAAAGTATTTTAGAGCCAGATTGTGGAGAATATTAAATGTCAGTCTTTGGAATTGATATTTTATAGCTAATAGGAAGGGAACCACTGAAAAAATTTTGGAACAGAGGAGTGGCATAGACAGACCTATATTTTAGGGGGATTATTTTGACTACAATATAAAGACCGTACTGGAAAGCAAAAGACTGGAGTGTTCACAAATGATTGGAAGGCTTTTACAATGATTCAGAAAAGAAGTGAAGAGAGCTTGAACCATATAGTAACAATGGAAGCAATGAGGGTAAGGATGATGTCGGTGGAGCAGAGGAGCTGGTGTGGAGGTAGTTTCATAGGACCTGGAAAATAAGAAAGAGTTAAGAGTGTAAGATGACTCAAAGTTCATTTGAGCCAAGTTGACTGCCATCAACAGGAAAAAGGAAGCTAGAGAAAGGGGAGAATTTAAGGAAGAAGTTGATGAGTTCAGTCATCAGAGATCAGGAAGCCAGCTGGGACATCCAGAAAGAGATGCCTAGCAGGGCATGAGTGATGTAAGGACTGTAACTCAGGGAGCAAGCAGGTCAGATTTGGTAATAAAGATTTTGAATTTGTCCTGATTCATGAGGAATCTAAGTTAATCATGGCCATAAAATAGACACCTTTATGAGCCTCCAATAATTCTTTTGCAACATCATACCCATGAAGTAAACAATTCCTAAGTGATCTTGAAGAAGTCATGCTCCTTTTGGTGGATTCTAAATCATATTACTATTCTTTCCCAGGATCATGTAGCTAGTTAGTATCTTGCTGAGATTTGAATCCATTTTCTTAAATATGAAAAAAAAATGGAGCAAGCCCAGGATTCTTTGGACATCTGGAAATTTATGTTTCCCACACTATGGCCAACATGTGATAAAGAAAAATAAGAATTTAAGTGACCAATCATTATTCGAGTTTGATAATACTATAATTAATGCTGCTGTATCTTATAAACTAAGAAATCTTCTCTTGAATGCAAATCTTATGTCACACTTAATATGGACCCAATTCTAATAGAATTGAACCACCCAGAGGAAAGCCAGTGCCAGAAAAGTAAAAAAAAAATAGCTACTCAACTCTTATTTCTCATTCTAGTGTAGCTTCCAATCCCTTTCTCTGTCTTCTATTTCCACTCCTGAATGAAAAATTATGGAGAGGGACATCAACCATAGATTCCTCAGTTTGGAGTTAGAAGCTACCCCTTTGCTTTATTTTGTTTAAATTTTTATTTTCATACCTCTGTTTTATATATGGATAAACTGAAAACATTGGAGACATTAAATAATTTGCCCTCAGTTGTATAGCTGAGTGTCTGAGGTAGATTTAAATCCATTTTACTGAATCTAACTCTTATCTGTTTTTCCATTCTTCCTCTTGTTGTACCAATACCATATATAGCATTTGGGTAAATGATGAATCCAGAAATATGGTGGAAATTATAACTCCAAAAACAAACCAGAAGAAGCCTTTACATTGTGAGATATATGTATCCCAAAGGAATATATGGCAAGCAGATTTCCAGTTTCAAATAGAGAATAGTAGCTTCAGTGCTAAAGAGACTTTGATTCAATATTTGGTACAATTTGAAACTGTATCAATGGCAAAATCACATTTGACTCAGCCTAATTTGACATTTTGAAGAATACTATTTCCCTGGTACTAAAAATATAGAACTGTCTTTCTCTGTTGCAGGTCCTGGCCAGCCTGCGTACTGTACGGAATAACTTTGCTGCATTAACCAATTTACAAGACCGAGCACCCAACAAGTAAGTTGTAATTCCCCCAGATCCTTACTCTGCTCTTGACTCAATGTTTTCCTAATTTGATTGAACCCAGGGTAGAAGATTAGATTTCACAGTGTTAGCCAACTATTCAAATAAAGTCATATGACAGCCATTCCTTTTTCTATAAATACTTTGCAGTGATGGTTCTAATAGCACAAGTGGAACAATATGACCTATGATCCCAGGGATTCCATTTGTCAGCAGTCACTCGCCATGTCTCGTCCTTTGCCCAGTTATTTACACTCTGGGCAACTTTATATTTGTGACTTACTATGAATTAACCATTAGTAATTAATCCCTTGGGCCTTTAGAGTCAATTCAAAAATCATTTTCTTAATTCTATGACAATGATTACTTGATTAAATGTCATATGTGATAACATAACAAAACATTTTTTTAATCCCTTATCTTCTGTCTTAGAATCAGTACTATATATTGGTTCCAAAGCAGAAGGGTGATAAGAGCTAGGCTGTGGAGGTTAAATGACTTGCCCAGGGTCACACAGCCACTGAGCCACCTCAATGCCCCCCAAAAGGTTTTCTTTTTTTAAATTCTCTGTAGTGCCTTGGAAGATGAGCAGCATTCATGCAGGGTTGTTTTTTTAAAACATTGTAAGTTGTAGCATAGCTTTATATTCTTTCACAAAATATCAGGGGAAAGAAACTATAGAGAGATCTTTAGAAATGATGTCTTCAGGGGACAGCTGGGTGGCTCAGTGGATTGAGAGTCAGGTCTCGAGATGGGAGGTCCTAGGTTCAAATCTGTCCTCAGCCACTTCCCAGCTGTGTGACCCTGGGCAAGTCACTTGACCCCCATTGCCTAGCCCTTACCACTCTTCTGCCTTGGAGCCAATACACAGTATTGACTCCAAGACGGAAGGTAAGGGTTTAAAAAAAAATTTTTTTAAATAAAAAAAGAAATGATGTCTTCTATTGACAATAACTTTCTTAAAAAGCAGAACCAATTTTTTAAGATCGAAAGAAAAAAATTGGTTTATGTACCTGAGTTCAAGTTTAATTCATATGATAAAAAGGCCCATTTAGAAAAAAATGGTTCCTTATTTAAAAGATGATTAATTAAAAGAAATAGAAAACTACAAATGGAAGGATTTTTTTTAAGTTAAGCATGTAACTCTAAAGATCCAAAAAAGGTGACTAGGAAACTAAGCGTTCATTAGACTTATAATTAATGTTATTAAAGTTTCATATTTGAACTATTTCTTTCTTCCAAAAGGTAAGTATTCTGAACTAGACCACCCATGTTTTTTTACAGAGGAATGCCAATTAATCCTGAATATCACATTTTACAATGGTTACATTCCTCTCAATAGCAGAGAAGTGAGGTCTTTGTAGAAGCCATCCTCGAATACCCTGTCTAGAGAGAAGGAAGGCACTCTAAAAGTACTTTGTGATTGGTCTGTTAGCCAACCCATGGTTAAAAGGGTGCTTGGAACTTGAAGTCCTACGGCACATGTTCTATTTAATTAGGATCACCAACATATCCCGTAATTGTGGAAGCCATATACAGATTTGAAATCTATGAAATCAGAGGGTTCCCTCCCCATCCTTGTAAGCAAACTGAAAATACACTGCCTGAAGCCTCATTATAAAATTAATAATGGGGGCAGCTGGGTGGCTCAACCCCCACCTCCACCCCGCCAAGCCCTTTCCACTCTTCTGCCTTGGAACTAATACATAGTATTGACTCTAAGGGGGAAGGTAAGAATTTTAAAGAATAATAACAACACTAATAATAATGTAATTCTCCAATTTTGTTAAACCCTGATGTTTTGTTGTTTCAGTTGTGTCTGACTCTGTGATCCCATTTGGGGTTTTCTTGGCAAAGATCCTGGAGGGATTTGCAGTTTCTTCAGCTTATTTCATAAATGAAGAAACTGAGGCAAACAGTGTTAAATGATTTTCCTAAGGTCACACAGTTAGTAAGTGTCTAAGGCTAGATTTGAACTTGGGAAGAGGAATCTTCATTCCAATCCTGCCTTTCTTTCCACTTCACCACCAGGTGAATGAGATACTAAAAATTTTGTCCCAGAAACTCATATCATAGAGTGTGGGATTTAAGAAACTTACAAATACCTTTAGGTGAGCTTTAGTCATTTGGTTTAAGGAAGAGAGTCATAGATATGGAGACTTTCAGGTCTCAGTTTTGCCACTTACCAGCTGTATAACCTTGGATCAGTCCACTAACTTTTTGGCATCTCAGTGTCTTCATCTCTAAAATAAGAAAGCTAGATTAGATCAGAGGTTCTTATCCTTTTTTGGCAGTCTAATGACAATTATGTATCCTTCTCAAAATGTTTTTAAATTAAAAAAATAAGATGCACAGGTTTATAAAAGAAAGCACTTATATTGAATACAGTCTTCAAAATATTTTTTAGGAAAACAAGTTAATGGACCCCAAGTTAAGAACCTGTGGGCCAGATAGTCTCTAAGGCTCTTTTAGATTCTGAAATTCCATGAAAGCTTACGCATAGGCAAATAATGGGTTATAAAGTTGTGCTCTAAAGTATAAGATTTTTTCTCATAGGATGTTTGGATGTCCATCCATTCTAAACCAGAAGTTTGGTAGTACTTTAGTCCCAATCTGTCTTACAGGGACATAAAAGCTCAAATGGAATGGCACAGACACTTGCACCTCAGCTATTGATCTACCATGCAGTGGACCCAAACATCCTTGGATTATTTTTAAAACCAAATTGGCTTTGGGACAGCTAGGTGGCTCAGTGGATAGAGAGCTAGACCTGAAGACAGGAGGTGTTAGATTCAAAATTGGTCTCAGGCACTTCCTAGCGGGGTGACCCTGGGCAAGTCACTTTAACTCCAATTGCCTAGCCCTTACCACTCTTTTGCTTTAGAATTGATACTTGGCATTGATTCTAAGATAGTAGGTAAGGATTAAAAACAAAGACAACTTGACCTTTAAGGCAAGCTCCAGGTGAATACTTGGATCAGCCTTTTACTTCTCCCTGAAGAAAAACCTAGACTCAAATTGTTTTAATTCTATTATCTGGATCAATAAGAAATTACAGCCTCACAGGGTGTCCGAGATGGATAAGCGGCATCACATGGCAGAAGATCAAAGTTGTTCATGCCACCTGTTAGACCTAGAGAGGTTAGCTATTAGCCTCGTCATTGGAACGTTTCAGAGATACTTCTGGTTTCCATAGACAGTGGGAACTCATTGTTTTAGTTATTTAAACTCATTGTTTACTTTTGCATATATAGGAAGGAAGTCCAGGAAACCTGAAGAAGTAACATTAAATGGGAATAAAGTTGAAATCTTGGATTTCTTTCTGTCATTTTCTTCTTTTTTTCCTTGTCTTGGTAGTGACATCTTTTGACATGTAAAAAAATACTTTTCATCAAAAATATGACTATTGTCCAGTGTTGGATTTGGGTTCAAACTTTGGCTGGAAGAAATCCCTCTAATTTAGATTTTTGTTTTCATTCTCTAAAACTTTTTATCCAAATGGAGTCAGTTTCATTTCATTTTCCAGAAAGAGGTATATAGTTCAGAAGCTTAATTTAGGTGGCATGCTGAAATGTTGAAATAGCAGATGATTAAGTATTCATATTCCCTGTGGTCGAGTTTTATTTTAAGAGAGACCATGCAAAGTTGATTTTAGGAAAGGCAGCATGTAGCCAATAATTCCATTTTCCCAAGCATAAACTAGTAATTCAAAATTATTAAATTCTGGTTTCAAAGAAGGTTCTCTTTTATTTCATTTCATTTTATTATTATTTTAAGAATCCTTACCATCCATCTTAGAATCAATACTATGTATTACTTCCAAGGCAGAAGAGCAGTAAAGGCCATGCAGTGGGGGTTAAGTGACTTGCCTAGGGTCACACAGCTAAGAAATATCTGAGGTCTGACTCAATCTATGAGTCACCTTGGCACCTTGCCCCCCGCCCCCATCCCCAAACCACTTTCTTAATTAATCAAAGAGTGCTGAAAGAATATCCATTGGTTGGGAGGCAAAGGATGTTGACCTGACTTAGGAGCAGGTAGTATGAGAGACTTGAAGTCCAGAAGTTCCAAATTCAAATCCTACTTCAAAGACTATTTTTGTGACTCTGAGCAAGTTAATGTCTCTAAGCCTAACAGTCTTCATCTCTAAAATGAAAAAAACTTACAGCACTTACCTCAGAAGTTTATATAAATCAAATGAGGTAATAGATGTATAAAGTGCTTTGTAGACGTTTAAGATCTTTAGAAATGTTAGTTATTATTGTTTTATGATGATGGTGATTTTCTATAAATTAAATATCATGTATTACCTCTTGGGTCAGTCAAATGTATTCCAAAGCCAGAAAAGAAGTATTTTAGGGAGATCATAATATGCTTCACTACCATTAATTAAAATTAATTAAAAATGGCTTTTTTGACAAATAAACTGCTACTGGTAGCAAAAACACATGAGCTGTTCCTTCATTAGACCCCAAAGCAGATGCATTTAACATGAAACTAAATAAATAAGTCTTAGTATGCTATCCAAATTTTTATCTGTATCAAAACTAAATTGAATACAACTTAAAGTGTAGCACTGCACCGAAACGAGTGGACACGAATTATCAGGAAAGTTCCTCTGAATCTAGGACAGAGTAGAAACCTCGGTCTATGACTCTGTTTTCTAGTATTTTACTAAATGCTTTTCTTACACCAACCCATGTGGAGCCAGACAGTGTATGGCTTGTTACCCTTACTTTGTGAGTAAAAGGGCAGAAGCCCACTGAGGTCTATAAAAGTGATGGTTTGCCCATAGGGCTGGAGGCTGCCCTCTGGTCCTGGGAGGCAAAGTTCCCTGTTCTTTCTTCTTCCTCGTGCCTCTTAACCTGGCATGAGATACCTTGCACCAGGGTCCTGCCATCAGATTCCTGCCTGTAACACCAGTTCAGATGGTCACAGAGCAGCAGTAGCAGTAGTCAGTAGAAGACGTTCTCTGATTACCTAGCCCATGCTCACTGTGACTGGTAGCGGTGACTCCAGGTTCTTAAAGTCTATACAAGCAACGCCCAAGCTCTAATGGTCTTTCCAAGCTGGAAAAGTTGTAGTGATGAACCTAGAAATAGATTGCTGGTCACCTGACAATTAGTCTGGCTCAGGTCAGAAAGCATCCTCAGTAAGTGAATGGTTCGCTCATGACCAATTTGTCAACTTGTAGGGAATTATGGTCTGTGTTGTTGGTGGTGTCCAGATGAGCAATCATGGATTTTAAGCTAGAAGGGAAGGACTTCAGAAATGGTTTCTCAACTTGAAGTCCACAAACTTGTCTTTGAACATCAATAGAATTGGATTCTTTTGTCATCTATGTATGAATTTCAAACATTACTTTAAGAAAGGGCTCATAGGCTTCATCAGAATGTCAAAGGAGTCCATGATATAAAAAAGAATTGAACCACCTGATCTAATTCAATCCATTTGCTTTACACATGAGTTACTTTAGTATGAATTACATAATTTCGTTCAGAGAGTTAAGTGACTTGTGCAAAGTCACACAATTAGCACATGGCACATAGTACAGCTAGAATAAATTATACCCCTTTCAAAAGACCTTTCAAAAGTTAAGGCAGGACTCAAAAGAGATGCCAAGAGCAAGAAACCACCAGAGATTTTTACAGATGGTTTGGGGTGGGTGGAGGGGAACGTTTCCATAATCACGTTTGAAAAAGGAGACCACTTTTTGAAAAAAATTCCATTTACAACATTAGTCACCTCATAATAATATCATCTCTTTCCAGTTTAAAGGCGTTAAATAGTATGAATATACTTAACGACATTTAAATATTGATACAAGTCAGTTCAGTGGGCAAGTATTTAGCAGTCTCCATTACATGCAAGCATTGTGATTCCAGTCCAGCTGGACCTATAATTTCATCAGTCAGTGCAAGGAGACTCCCATTGAAGAAATATCCTTTTACCAATATAGACGGTTATAGAATGGTTCTGCCATTTGTTACTTTAGAAAGTTGTTTGTGGCACTAAGTGGAGAAAAACTTGCCCAGGGTCACAAAACCTATATGTTTCAGTCAGGACTTGAGCCTCTAAGACAAGGGTTCTTAAATGGAAATCCAGGAACTTAAAAATATTATTTCGATAAGTACTTTAAAATGTATTTGGCTGTATTTTATTTCATGAATTTAAAAACATTGTTCTGAGGAGTCAGTAGGCTTCATCTGAGTGTCAAAAGACCCTATGATACAAAAAAGGTTAAGAATAACAGCCCACTGTGAGACACTGCTTCTCCAGTCAAGCTGTGGTTCCAGTGTGGAATTATGGTTAATAACTTCCTTGGAATATATGTCCCCCCAGCTTAGCATGGTGCCCTGTGCCCAGTGGGCATTAATAGATGTTTAATGACCGAATGAATGAATAGACACTAAGGTAAAAGCAGGAGTGAAATTTTATAGTGAAAAAAAGGAAATTGGTTAGTAGCAGTAGTGTACAGACATGCTGTGGCCCATTTCCTTTTTTTTTTTTTAATATAAATAGAAATTCTAGATTTGTTCCCTAGGTGCTGCCTCAATTGAATACAGTTTAACAAACATTTATTATAGAATGAAGCCAATGATAACAACTTTTCTTCACCCAAGTCTTTAGATGACGAGTAAAGTAGCTTTTGATTTTCTTCATATGTCTAGCACTGTTAAGACCAAATGTTTTCCTATTCTCTCATGGCTAACATGAGCTCCAGTGAGTAACTTTACTGGTTAAAAGAGAAAGCATCATTTAAGTGAGCTTATATATCCTAGTCCCACTGTGTTTATGCGAAACTAAAAATAATTCTTAAACTAAAATGCTATCATTGAACTGACTCAAAGAACACATGGATTCCCAAATTGCCTTTTGTCACATAATTAATCCTTAATTTTGTTTTCTTTCTGCCAGAAGATCACCCATGTGCAACCAACCATCCATCAACAAGGCAACTATAACAGGTAAGATTGATTTCTTTGGATGGAATATGGGGTACTTAGAAAGAAACCTGACCTTCTAAAACCTGGTATTAAAAAAAATGGAATTACAAAGCAGTTCTTGAAAATTAAAAGCAAAAAGCCCCTTCCTTCCTGTTTGATTATTTTCTTCTCAAGTTGTTTCCTTAGAAGGTGGTATTTGGGAAGCCTTGTTCAAGGACATTCTTCATATGGACAATTGTCTTTCTCCTTTCATGTTGCTATAGTCACTGCTGACTTTCCAACAAATGTCTTGTGAAAGATAGTATTAATCTATGAAATGAGGGGTCTAGTCGTGGTGTTGTGTATGCTCATTACTATTAAACTAGGGGGGCTTTTGGCTGAATAAAAATAGAAGCATGAGTTGGTGTGACAGAGGACAAATCTCCCTCTTCTTGTTTTCTGATGTATTAATGGTATCTGGTAGAAGATAGCTTTTATGATCGTTCTGGTTTTAGGTCTATAGAGCTTAAGAAGAATTTAGACTGTAAACAAAGTTAACTTTGGTTATAGTTTAATGTACAAATATAAAATTTAGTTTTATTGTCTACCAAGTTAGTATGTCTATGTCAGAGCCTCTGTTCAGATATATCTCTGATCAACATATGAATTTATCAGATGCCATTTGTTGTACTTTCATTTTGAAGTCTTTGTTAAGTTATTAGATTTCTACTTTGTTGTTATTTTCTTTTGCTATTAAAGATTCACAGAATATTGTCAGACTTCTGTTGCTATATATTATAGATCTCAAATCAGTGTTCATACTTTATTGTATTCATAGAAATTTATGTTTGTAGCAAATATAAATAAAAATAAGTCCAAGTGGGTTTTGTATTTTGGTTTATGATTTAGTTTTGTTTTTAAGGAGGGCTGGTAGTAATAGGCATCAAAGCGTGATTATTAAGACAGAATATGGATGTCCCTTCCATTTGCTAAAGGATAATTGTAGAGATTTCGTAGGGTAGTAGAAAGAATGCTGGATTTGGAACTCGGAGGCTTGAGTTAAAATTCCAACTCTCTTCTTGTGTGGCTTTGAACAATCTGCTTCATATATGTGGGCCTCATTTTTCTTATCTTAAAAATGAGTGGTGACCTTGAATATCCTTTCTGACTCTAAATCCATGACTTTATAATTTCTTTAAAATTATATATTTATTAATAATTTATTACAAGTGTTTTAGCTTTTCCCTCTATTCCTTGCATAATAGAAAGCATTCTCCAGGAGACCGATCTGTACAGATTGTGTCTTTCATGTTTCTGTTTTTTCAGGTCATTCTGTGGAGGTGACATTCACATGTTATTCTTCAAATATTAAATCTATAGCTGTATATGATGTTCTCTTGGTTCTTCTTATTTCAGTTATTCATTAGTGTATGTAGTTCTTTCCAAGTTTTTTAAAAATTAGCTTGCTCATTGTTTCTGATGCCACAGTTGTATCCCATTGCAATCATATACCATAATTTGTTTAGACGTTCCCCAATTGAGGACCATCCACTTAATTTCCAATTCTTTGTCACCACAAAGAGAATTGTTATAAATATTTTGCAAATATATGTTCTTTTCCTTTTACCCTTGGGAAAGAGATCCAGCAATGGTATTTCTAGGGGATCCTTGCATCATTAAAAAATAATTACTCATGACTCCATGTTTGGAGGCAAGGGGAGACCCAGTGAGATGGAACCATCTCCACTGGAGAGCTTAGTTGCTGCCTGAATGTCCACAGAAGATAGCCAGGCAGTAAACAGATGGACATCTATGAGGAGCCTCCCTCTCTCCTCTGTGGTCTCAAGTAGACTGGGCTCAGTCCTAGGAAATTTTTTATTTTTATTTGTTTATTATGTGGCTCTGGAGCCTGTTACTGCTATTGCTGTGAACTTAACTGTGGCCCTGGGCAAAGATAACTTTCCATCCAATATGTGTAAGCCCAAACAATACTTCCCACCATGATGATTTCAGGCACTGAGCCCCTCATTCCATACCCCTAAACTCTCTCAAGACTTTTATATGTACTCAGTCAACTACAATTTAGTATAAATGAAGGATCTGAAAGGACATTTTTTTAGGGACTGGACAATATTAGAGGTACTTAAAATATTAAGTTTCCCTTATGCTTTTTTAAATAGGGCATTATGATTTTTTATTATTCTAAGAATTACACATGACATCTCAGAAACAATACTTTTGTAGAAAGCAAGACATTGCTTTGGCAGAAGAGTAGGAGCAAAAAAAAAAATTAAAGTTCATGTTGAAACATGAGGGGGCAGCAAAGAACAGAAGATGAGCAACTCTTGGTGGTTGCTCTATATGGCACTGAACAATGGCTGCCTGATTTCAGAGTGCTACCAGAATTTGAGGGCAATTTTATTTATTTACTTTTTGAGCATCTCTTTCTTGGCTGATTTTAACCAACAAAAATCACAAATCCATTCCATATTATCCTAAAATGCAATTGATCACATTGTTCAAAATGGCAAACTCATCCCAAATATATTGTATTTACACCTTTCTTTCTTTTGTTGATAATCAGAGCATCATCAAATTTTAAAAGGGAAAGAGACTTGAGAGAGCTTCCAGTCCAAGATTTCGTATGTTATGTATGTTTGTGTGTGAGTGTGTATGGACCCCTTTATCCATCTTGTAAGACCAATCAATCCCTTCTCAGAATTATTATTCTTATATTATGTTTTTATGTTAATTATATTATATATTATTTATTTTTAAATAGATAAAATAAAAATAGGATTGTAAAAACCCCAATTATGTTAAAATACAGTTATCAATTTTTTTAAGTTTAGGGAGCCTAGATTAAGAACCCTTGATTTAATCCAGTACTTTCATTTTACTGATATGGAAACTGAGACTCAGAAAGACCGAGAGTTCCACAACTAATTAGTGGCAGGACCATGATGAGAGTTCAGGTTTACTAATAATGAATCTAGGGCCTTTTGCCCAACCCCAGACTCCTTCTTTTAAAAAACCTGTCACATAAATTAAGAGGGATTAGATTATGGAATCCATTAGAACCTACCTACAGAGATGTTCTTCTGAATGAGAGATAAATCAATTCATCATCACATTGGAAATAGCTGGAGATTCTTGCATCTAAAAGTACAGTATTATTCACAGACTCATTGAAAGTTAGAGCTTGAGTTCCATTTAATTCAACCTAATTTTTGCAGCTATGGAAATGAAGTCCTTGAGAAATAAAGTGTTTTGTCCAAGGTCACATCACTAGTTAGTAATTGAGACAAATCTAAAACTCAGCTCTCAGGATGACAATTTTTCTATCAAACAATGATGACTCAGGTTAAACCAACGTTCTTTACATTTATGTAATAGATTTCTACAAAGCATCATTGTAAATTAAATAAAATGCACTATATGTATTACCCTAGACTCTTAAAGAGCTAAGGAGAGAGGAGGGAGGGAAATGGAGGGGGGGGGGAAGCAAAGCAAAGCAGAGATGAGCTAGAGGTTATGGGAAATGGGAAGAGGAAGTATGAGAGAGCCTAATGCACAGCTTTCTGCCTTTGACTTTAAAAGTCCATGTTTTTCTACAGGGAATTTAAATAGATGATTTCCCACTCTTCACAGATGTAGGAAGATGAAACATATAGTGGCAATTATACTAAATATAATGGGATCATGAATTTAGAGTTGCAATGGACCCTATAAATCACTTACCCCATTTTCTTCACTTTCTCTTTCTATGCTCTCCTTTGGGGATCATAGGATCATCCCAGCTCTAGGAAGGGAAGTGACTTCAGAGACCATCTAGTTCAATGTTCTCATTTCACAGATGAGGAAATTGAAGTTTACTCAGGGTCACACAAGTAGGAATTGGCAGAGGAAGTATTTGAACCCACATCATCTGAATATGGAACCAGAGTGTGATAAAGATGGTTCCAAAATCAATGTGTCCTTCCCTAGCCCCTCTCTCGAAGTACTGCATTACTAAATGCCTTTTGGATATCTCCAAACTGTGTTTTAATCAACATATCCGATATAAAACACTGTATTAAGATGGAAATATTCTTCCATTAAAGTTAAATAGTGGAAGTAAACCTAGTTTCTTAACTATGCCAGCAGATTAAAAATTCTAGCATCTTCTAATTTGCCAAAGCTTAAGTTTGAACATGGAAATGGGCCTTTTGTCCAATAGAGGTGTAGCCTAGTTACATTCAGATAGTTAATCATAGGTCTGGATTCAGAGTAAGGTGCTCCTTTGGCCATGCCAACTACTGAACACCATCTATAGAGCCATAAATGGTCTGTGATCTGCTTCAATCAATACACAATCACACCAATGAAACCATGGGCATTTGAAATATTATTCTATAGTGATAATATTTTTACCCATCTTTCTTTCTCTCCCTTTCCCCAAAGATAATCTTGGTATGATTTTCGAAAAAACCAAAACTTCATATTTTCATAGCTCTTTCCAAAAACAACTCTATGAAATGGGTAAAGTAAATATTATTTATCCCCATTTTACAAATGTGGAATGTAAGGCTCACAAAGGGTGTATGATTTGCCCAGGGTCATGTGGCTAATGTCAAAGCCAGGAATCTGGTTCTAGTACTTGCCCACTATATCACACTGCCTGAATATCTGATGGGAGAGTGAGATCAGAGATGAAAAAAAAATAGGTTTTATAATTTAGAAAGGATACAATGGCTAAGGTATAAGAGATTCTCAGAAAAGACTGTGGAAAGAGAATACAGTACACGAGCTGCCTTGATAAAATGTCTAAAAGACTTAGAGCTAAGAAAGAAAACAGGAAAACCAACCCTATGGGAGCATCATTCCAAATGTCACCAAATATTGGGAACCCTGCTTTTTGCCAGGGACTGTGCTAGGTTCTGGGGATTAGAAAAACTAAACTGAAACGATCTTTGCCCTCAAGCAGCTGGCAGTCTATTGGAAAGAACCAACGTGTACTTAGAGAAATTCATACAAAATTTGGTAAAAAGCCTATACAAAGTATTGGGAAGGGAAGATGCTATATAGAGTTCACTAAGCTTTGACAACTGCAGGGAATGGCGACACGTTACACGGTATCACTTGAGCTGAGCCTGGTAGGGAGATAGAAATTCAAGAGGTGCCAAAGAAGAGGAAAATCATTCGAGACATTTACACTAGCCTGTGCAAAAGTTGGGAAATGGGCAATGGATATGTTGTATATGGGGTCTGCATGGCAAAAAGACCTGTCAGGTTGGTGCATAATGTGTATAAGGGACAATGATATGAAATCAGTTTCAAAAAATAAGTTGGAGCTAGACTGGGAAAGGCTATAGTTGTCAAACAGAGGAGTTTTGATTTTATCCTGGTGGCAAAAGGGAGCCAAGGAGTGACATGATCATATATCTGTGCTTTAGGAATATCAATTTCATAGCCATATAGAGAAGAGAGAGCACAGAGTTGAGTCAGGGAGATCAATCAGAAGTTATTGCAGTAGTTTGGAAGTTTGATCTAAAAGTGATGAGGACCTGAACTAGAATGGCTGTTGGATGATTGGACAAAACAGCTAGAGGATTCAAGATGTTGTCAGGCAGAATTAACAAGTATCAACAAGTGTCATAAGAGAATCTAAAGAACATTGGCCTTAGAGCCAAAGGCCATGGGTTCAAACCCTGCTTCTTATGTTTACTGCTAATATTACCTTGGACAAATCACTGAAATTCCTTTGGCTTCATTTTTCTCAACTACAAATGAGAAGTTTGGATTAGATGGCCTCTGAGGTCCCTTCTTGGTCTTAGCCTATGATTCTGGGCTCTGATGAGGGAAAGTGATGAGAAAATTTTCCCTGAAGTTATTTACATGGGTGACTGAAAGACTGAGATAACCAGGGAAGATGCCCAGCAGTCAACCAGCAATTTGAGACTGGAGCACAGGAAAAATAAAAAATCTTAGATTTAAAAAGAATTTTGGAGGTCACCTAATCCAGGAGTGTCCATATACCAAGCCCACCATGCACCAGCAGCACTACTGATTCCAGCCTGAATCATATTAAAACATAATTGGGAAATATTTAATAAAATGAATAAAAATACACTAAAACATAGGTAAAAGTACATTTTAAAATGAAGTCATTATGCAGCTTGCAAGAATACTTTATGTGTGGATTAATGACCCCATGAGTTTGCACCACTGCTCTAATCCAACTCAATCTTGAAACATGAATCTCAATTTGTCGCATCTCTGACAAGGGACTATTCATACCATTTGAACAGTTATTATTCAGCTGTTTTGTTACTTAGGAATTTTTTTAAGAAGGCAAAGATCATGACAACATCATTAAAAGTTTAAGTAGTAAGTAAATACAAGATTGGGAGAGAGAGAGAGAGAGAGAGAGAGAGAGAGAGAGAGAGAGAGAGAGAGAGAGAGAGAGAGAGAGAGAGAAGAGAAGGAGAGAGTGAATGTTCATTCACTGGCTTACTTTGGGGTTTGGATTTCCATCACAAAAATATTGATGCCAAATAAAATTCATTTGTTTATTCTTTTAAAAAATATATTTTTTAAATTCAATTACACACAAACCAATGTTTAACCTTCATGTTTTTTTTAAAAAAAAGTTTGAGGCAAATTTTCACCTTTCCTTCTGACTTCCCCCCTCCCTGAGATAGCAAGCAATCTGATATAGATATTGGATATGTAATAGTATAAAACATCTTTCCATATAAGTCACTTTGTGAAAGAGAACTTGAACAAACAAAAGAAAAGTAAAGAAATAAAGTGACATATAATATGTTTTGATGTGTATTCAAACTTCATCAGTTGTTTTTCTGGAAAGAGATGGCAGACAAACTTCTTTCAGTAAACTTAACCAAGTTTATTATTTGGAGATAAAGCAGTGTGTGCGTGTGTGTGTGTGTGTGTGTATTGGGATTTAATTGTTTTTGCTGTGACTCTGCAAAAGGGGGCAGATTGTTACATTGGAAAGAACTCTGACTCTGGAATTAGAGGACTTGAGTTCAAATCCTTCCTTTAATTCTTAACAAAAAGAAAACACAAAACACATTATCCTCCATCATAGCATCAAGTCTAAGGCAGAAGAATGGCAAGGGATAGGAAATCAGGGTTAAGTGACTTGCCCAGGATCACATAGTTAGGAAGTGTCTGAGGTCATATTTGAACCCAGGACTTCCCAATTCCAGGCCTGGTGCCCTATCTACTGGGCTACATAGTTGCCCTGTGATTTTGACTCTTAATACTTGTATAGACTCAATTAAGTCACTTCATGAACTTGGATCTCATTTATATCATCTGTAAAATGGGGATGTTGGACTAGATGGCCTTTGGAGTCCTTTTGAGCTTTATACTTAGGATTTTTGTCATAACTCTATTGTGGGGACAGGAAAGACATTCTTTGGTTTTTAAGTAGAAGGAGCCAATTTTTAAATTAGATTCACAAGGAAGAATCAATCTTATTTTCAGGAAATCACACTGACAAATCATGTGATTTGCTAAAATGCTTGATACGTCCGCAGAGCAAGGACTATTTTTTCGGTAGGTTTCTGACGTTTTACAATAGCAAACATCTACTTTCTTTCTAAAAAGCTAAATATGGCGATTTTTTTAGTAAATACATTTGCATTCCCTAGAAAATATCAAACATAAAGCTTAATAACTTCTTGCCCAGAAACCAAATGGCCATAATAATTTCAGGGGAAACTTTTTTCCCCTCATTATATGTTTAAGCTATCGGAACATCTGTTCTTTTCTTTGGTGGAGGGGGAGAGCCTAAGAGCAGCATAGCTTTGCATGTAATAATAAAAGTGACAGCAGATGGTTGAGAGAGAAGCAAAATGAAGAGCCAGATGAGATAGTCCAAGGAGAACGGTGTGTATCACCTTAAAGAGAAGTGTAACAGGGCTTCAAACATTCAGTGCTGATTGGGCAAGAAGCATTTAGGGCTTGATTAGAGAGAAGATGAATGAATGAATTCAGAGTGAAGCATCTTTTTAAAAATTGTTAAATAATTGTCTTAATCTAGGGCCAAATTTCAAGCTCTTTCAGGTGAGAATTTCTCTGAGGTTTTGGTCTGATAACTGATTTGGGATTATCACGAAGGAGTCACATGTTTTTGAATTTGCATTATTCAAAGTTATAATTATATAAAATATGGTAATTAATTCCAGTGCAATAAAAATATGCAGTGCCAATTCCTATAATGTGATCACTTTGTGGGATTAATTATTCATACTAATTGGGACCTGGTTGTAACAAGATTCTGTTATGAGAGCCAGTATGGGTAAAGCACCCTGGATTGGAATTCTTTCTCATTTAGACTCCGATATTTACTACTTTAGTGACTGTTGAGCTCATCTGACCTCTCTGAATTTCAGTTTACTCGACTGTAAAATGGAAGTAGTAATATTTGGCCTTCCTGTTTCACAGGATTGTTGTAAGGAAACTACTTCTTAAGGCATTATAAATGTGAGAAGGTCTTGTTTGGTTAGTTATTTGGGGGAACTGCTTCTTTTTTTTTTTAACCCTCACCTTCCATCTTGGAGTCAATACTGTGTATTGGCTCCAAGGCAGAAGAGTGGTAAGGGCTAGGCAATGGGGGTCAAGTGACTTGCCCAGGGTCACACAGCTAGGAAGTGCCTGAGGCCAGATTTGAACCTAGGACCTCCCATCTCTAGACCTGGCTCTCAATCCCCTGAGTCACCCAGCTTGCCCCTAAGCTGCTTCTTTTTAGATGGCAGTTCTCTGCTCTTTTGCTCATTGATGCATTTGTTTATGAAGCCTTGCTGCTTTCGATTGACCAAACCTCTGTGACTTGACCCTAAAGTGGAGGAGAAAGAGACCCTGTATAGGACAATAACCTGCTCACTGACGCAAGATAGGTAAACCAAGGCCACTGACTCTCTCTTTGGGAAGAGGAAATGGGAATAGTTATGCTACCTCATAGAGCTGTTAAACATAAAATAAAGATATTCATGTGTCATTTTGCATAGAATTGATGTGGAATTGCTTGTCAGCTCTGGGAGCAGGGAGGGGGAAGAAGGAAGGGAAAGAAAATGAATCATGGAAACATGGAAAAACATTTGAAAATTTAAAAAAAATTAAATAATTGATGGTTAATTAGTCCAATATCAAATACATAGGAATTCTATGAGGTTCTACTATGTAATATTGCTTCATCTCAGTTTCATAAAATGAGTTGAATTGTAATAAAAGAAAAGTCAATTCTGTGGTCAGAAAATCTGGGTCTCATCCGACTGTCAGCCTTCCCTTCTCCTTTTCAAGCTTCAATATCCTCCTCTGTAAAATGGGGAGAATATTTTTTCTTTTATATTCTTAGTAGGTAAGGATCAAATGAGATATATGTAAAGTAGTTTGCAAGCTATAAAGGTTTATATAAATGTGAATGATTGGGCTGTTAGTTATTATTTACCTGTATCTGGTTTTGCTTCCTCTGAGGCTTAGCACTAGAGTAGGAGGTCTCGGTCATAATGTATATGTGTAAATCTGATGATGATAAATATTATTATGGGATCTTTTATATCTGTATTTTGAAATTTTGGCCGATGGGAAGAGCTGTCTAGTTTAATTCTACCAGTACTAAAGTAAGCTCCATTATTTTTCAGGGGTCTGTCCTAGCTACTGGAAATATAAAACCTAAAACCAAAAATGGGCCCCATCCTCCAGGAACTGAAATTCCACTGGTGGACTATAGTCCATATAGTAGTATGTACACAGATAAGCAAATGCTGGGAAACGATTGACAATTGGTCTCCAATGGTCTGAGGGACAGTGTAAAAAGTGTGGGGAGCCCTGGTTGTGTAGAGTGTAGAGTGTAGAGCCTGGCTGTGAAGCGATTTAAATGCCAAGTTGAAGAGTTTTATTTTAACTTTGCCATTCCAAGGGAGCCACTGAATATTCTCCTGCAGGAAGTATCATAGATCTGTACTTGAAGGGAAGATGATTTTGATAGCTAAGGAGAGGAGGATGGATTAGAGAGGTAAAAGTCTGGAGGCAGGGAGTCTAGTAGGAAGTTATTACAGTGGTCCAGGCAGAGATAATGAGGTCCCAAATGAATGGGAACATTCAAGAGATGTATTGCAGGTAGAATTAAAAAGACTTAATGAGTGATTATACAGTAAGTGAGAGATAAAAGTCAAGGAATATGCCAGGATTCTGAATTTGGGACTCCAGAAGTATCATGGCACCCTTAACAGAAATAACAGAGGAGGAGTCTTTTGGGGTATAAGTAGAGACAACAATAGACAGTAATTCGATATGTTCAGTTTGAGTTGTCTATAGGCCATCAGGGTGGAAATGTCCAACAGGCCATTGGTGATGTGAAATTGGAACTCAGAAGAGAGATCGGGGGCAGCCTATGTAGACTTGGGAATCATCTGCAGAGAGATAATCATGAGAATGAGGTTATAGCTGAGCATTCTTGAGCTTACGACTAGATAGTTTTGATTTGTTTTTTAAATCAGCTTCCTACTCACTGATTGACTAGTCACAGACACTGCCTAGTTCGGGGGCCTTGGCTGTGCCCCAGTGGATGCTTTTGCTAAACCTTTGTATAGCCCAGAGTTGGTAAAACATGGCCTTGGTAGACCCAGAGTCTTTCAGTGTTTTCATTGTAGCCAACAGCTCATTTTGCAGGCTGAGAAGGCACCAAGACTTCCTGTACAATGTGAATGATGGTTTCTAGCCTCTACTTAATAAAAGGAGACAGTTGGGATAAATGAGATAATATGTACAAAATATTTTGAAATTATTGAAAGTAAATACAAAGTGATAATATTATCATTGTCATTACCGTCATCACCTTCGTCATCATCATCGTCATTCAGAACATGTGCCTGGTTCTAACTGAACAAGCTTATCCTCTCTTAGGTACAAAGAAAGAAAATTAAGTATCATGTGCTTGTTCTCTGTGGAGGGGGCAGTTTGAGAAATTGAATGTTTAGTTACTGTGTACTTTTTGTCTTCTGTGACATAGTACCAAGTTGCCTTTTTAAAAAATGCTTTCTTTAATCTCTCCCTTTTATCCACACAATTCCCCATCCTTTTATTCCTTACAAAGCATTCTGTATACAGAATGCTGAGAAACACAATGAGTGTGGTGGGACAAAACAATTAAAGTGGCTCTTTGTCCAATTTTTTCCTGCTGTTTTTAGTATTCTTCCAATGATTGATGTTTGCATTAAAAAAATTTAACTGCTTAAAGAAATAGGGAGTTCCACTCTTAGAAAATAGCAAATTGGATATGTTGAGTTTCCCTTCCTTCCTTCCTTCCTTCCTTCCTTCCTTCCTTCCTTCCTTCCTTCCTTCCTTCCTTCCTTCCTTCCTTCCTTCCTTCCTTCCTTCCTTCCTTCCTTCCTTTCTTCTTTCTTTCTTTCTTTCTTTCTTTCTTTCTTTCTTTCTTTCTTTCTTTCTTTCTTTCTTTCTTTCTTTCTTTCTTTCTTTCTTTCTTTCTTTCTTTCTTTCTTTCTTTCTTTCTTTCTTTTTCTTTCTTTCTTTCCTTCCTTATTTCCTCTTTCTTTCTTTCTTTCTTTCTTTCTTTCTTTCTTTCTTTCTTTCTTTCTTTCTTTCTTTCTTTCTTTCTTTCTTTCTTTCTTTCTTTCTTTCTTTCTTTCTTTCCTTCCTTCCTTCCTTCCTTCCTTCCTTCCTTCCTTCCTTCCTTCCTTCCTCCCTCCCTCCCTCCCTCCCTCCCTCCCTCCCTTCCTCCCTCCCTCCCTCCCTTCCTCCCTCCCTTCCTGCTTGCCTTCCTTCCTTCTTTCCTCCCTTCCTCCCTTCCTTCCTTCCTTCCTTCCTTCCTTCCTTCCTTCCTTCCTTCCTTCCTTCCTCCCTCCCTTCCTTCCTTCCTTCCTTCCTTCCTTCCTTCCTTCCTTCCTTCCTTCCTTCCTTCCTTCCTTCCTTCTTTCCTTCCTTCCTTCCTTCCTCCCTCAATATTCTTCAACTCAGAAATTATTTGCTCATAGGTTACTTTCCTTCTCTTCTTCTCTGGAGCAGTTCTTCATCTGCCAGACTATATAAAGGATCTGATGAAGGAACAAAACATATTTAGCTTGAAGAAGGGAAAACCAAAGGGCTACATGATCACTGTTTTTGAAAGGCTAAATAGAAGAGGGATTAGACTTGGCCTCAAAGGGTAAAACTAAGACCAGTGAGTGGAAGTTATGGACAGGTGGCTTCAAGGAGAGACTTTGTACTGTTAGCAAAGGAATTCATGCTTTGGAAAATGGGTTTGAGCTAGATTGCATCTGGTTTAGCTATTTTTGCTCAAGTATTCGATGATTCTCCGTGTGCATTGGGTAGCACAGGGGGAATGGGCTAATGGAGACGAATGATGGTGAAGAGCGCCATAGAGAATAGGAAAGGAATACGAACCTCAAGCCTATCAGAGGTTGCATGACATCTCAAGGTCTCTTCCAGTTAGAGGATTCCAATTTTGAAATCTTTTTTCCTGACATGTGTCAGCGTGACTTAATCTGCCTGTGCCCCCCATCCCCCTGTCCCCCACCAGATATGACCATTGTGAGAGATAAGATTGGAGCAAGCCTCTTCAAATACTGGGTACTCCAGAGGTTGCAGTATTCTTGGGAAACTGTCCAAATCAAGATTTCTTGCTCAACTTCCCGGGTCACTTGAGTTCTTGGAAATGATAACTCTAGGGCCAGTTTACCAGTTGCCTGGGCCAGCCATTCACTGACCCAAGTGGAAATATTTGCCTGGGGGCTGATGAGCAATTCTGTGCTTCATGATTATTTAAGTACTTTAAAAAGTAGGAATACAGGATGGCAGACTTAGAGTTGGAAGAGATCTCATAGTCAAACCCCCTTATTTAAAAGATGAGGAAACTGAGGCACAGAGAAGTTAAATTATTTTTTATCCAGTCACACAGGTATACTGAGTATCATAGGCAGGATTTCTTCATCTCACAGATGTTTGTTAGATCATAAAAGCAGAGATAAAATGGACCTTACAAGCTATCTGCTCCATTTTACTCATTTTATAGATAAGGAAACTGAGGTACAGAGAGATTAAGTGACCTACTCAACATCATACAACTGTTAAGTAGCAGAACCAGGATTTGACCCCAGCTCCTCTGACCTCAAATTCAGCATTCTTAAAAACAAACCAAAAAAACTCACCTTCTGTCTTTGTATTAATTCTTTTTTTTTTAAACCTGTTTACCTTCTGTCTTAGAATCATCAGTTCCAAAGCAGAAAAGCACTGAGGGCTAGGCAATGGGAGTGAAGTGTCTTGCCCAGAGGCACACAGCTCGGAAGTATCTGAGACCAAATTTGAACTCGGGCCTCTCATTTCCAGGCCTGTTTCTCAATCCACTGAGCCACCTAGTTGACCCCTTTAGTAGTTTCCCATCTTGGTGTAGGATTCAATTCCATTTAATTTACCAAGCAATTTATTCAGTACCTCTTGCATGCCCAGCACGGCGCAGGCCATTGGCAATATGAAAACCAAAAATTAAAAAAATAAAAAGGTCCATCTCTCCTTGAAGCTCCCATTCTTCCCAAAAACCTGGCAGAATTTGTGTTCTCCAAGCAGAGCCTCTGCAGACGTGGGATCACCTCTTTCCTTGCTGAGACTTTGCCTTCCTCTAAGATACTTCAGGGTCCTACATGTGTTTATGATTGCGTCTCTTGGTCTCGCCCTGTCTGGACATGACATTTCCATGACTACTTTCCTGCCTCACCAACCCTTCATGTCACTACCCTAGACATGCTCACTGTGAATAGTTTTGTTGTTCAAGACTTCAATTCCATTATCTGTTTTCTTTTTGATGTACTTCCACAAGGATGCTTTCCCCCTTAGAATAGGGATGATATCTATATAAACCAGCCAGAAAACCAGAGAAGATAAGTGACTTGCTTAAGGTCACACAGATAATAAATGACAAATACAGAGATTTAATTCCAGTCCTGTGACTCCAGGTTGGCCCCTCTTTTATGTTGCCCTGAAGTTTCTTTGAAGAAGTGAGAAACAAAGAGAATGAGAAATTGTTTTTCTGTGATCGTACCTTACTAGTTATATAAATTGATTTCAGTTTAATTTAACAAGTTGATAATTAGGTTTCCTTTTAGTCATTAGAGGTTGGAGTAAAGGAATAAGAAAATGATTTTTTTTAATATCCTGAGCTCCCTGGGAACAAAACGCAGGCAAAGTCCCCAGTTTATGAACAGGAATTCTCCAAGTTTGTAATGTCCTTGCTCAGGATTCAGCACAGAGTTTTTAGGGGCTAGTGCTGGTCCAAATACCCATTTAACCAATACTGAATTCATACTATAGAACCTAGCTACAGTGTGTAACATTGTGTCTAAAAGAAAACTCAGTCCCAGTTTCAACTTGGGCACCAGAGACGTCGCTCACTCCATTCAATTTTCCAGTGAGAATTGGATTCTTTAGGCTGTTCTCCATCCCTCTCTACCTCTTCCCTCTACTCTCTTCTGGCCACAGCAGTGAGATTAAGGAAACCTAAGAAGAATAGGGGAAGCCGCTCCTACAGAGAAAAATAGGCATCTTTTGATGGAATGCCACATGGGAGGACCTGGCAGAAGTAACAACAAGGGAATGGGACCTGTCCTAGAGGTGGCGGTGGAAGTGATTCCTAGGATATTTAATCTGGAAAGAATCTTCAAGGTCATCTAGTCCAAAAAACCCATTTTATAGATAAGGAAACAGAGAGGGAAGTCTCAAATTTGGCAGCCAAATTGGAATTCAGACCTGGATCTTCTAACTCCAAAACAGTGATCTTTCTACACCACTATCACTGGAAAAGAGAATGAACAAATTCTAGGCTGTCTGCAGTAGCTGGAACCTTCCTTTCCAAAACTGACTAGAAGGTGAGTCCCTGGGTAGGACTGCTATTCTTAAGAGAACATATTTTTGTGATGACTTCTACTTCACAGTCCAGGAGGGATTGAGATTATATTTCCATTAATACTAATTTTTTAAGGTTTTCTTGCATTTTTTTCTAGAAAAATGAGTAGTCTAGAACCATCTGCTCCCATGTGTACTGTGGCACTCACACAACATGGGAAGTAAAGAATCTACCTCCTCTAGAATTGAAAGCAAAGCCCAGGGAAGTAATGGCAGCATCATTTTTCTTGGCTAATATGGTTTCCCCTCTCTAGCTTGTGATTTGTTGCCTCTATGAAATAGCCACTATACAGGTTGAAGAAATGGCTGCCTATTTATATGGCTGGCTCTTTTTTGGCATCTTTAAATTCTTAATTGTGACTACAAACTTAGTCACTATATTTTCATGTGCAAGCAATTAAAAATTCTTCCCTTTGGAAAGCTTTGCTTTCCATCTGAGGCAAATCGCATTCCTCGGGAACATGTCGGATTCAAAAGAATATGAGAGAGTTGTTCATTTTGTTCAAATTTCATTTGTATACCATTAAAAAAAACAGATTGAAAGGGGTAGTTCACAAAAAAATTCAGCAGCTGGTCAAAATACAGCATCAAAGAAACTGGGGATGAAGGGTATGGGGCAGTTGAGAATCAATGTGACAGTGAAATGCTAAATGTAGTTTGATGGGCATTTCTCATGCAAAATTAAACCATATTTATTTCACATGAAGTTTCAAATGTGTGAGCACATGGGAAAATAGGGAAGGTCTCACATCTATCTCGGAGAGCTATCTGGGGTTATATCAGAGCTTCTAAGGAAGGAGAGTAAGAGAAGGCTGAAGAGGTAAACAGGAAAGAGATTAGGTTTGTGGCCCTTTTTAGAGAAACATTTCAAAGGTACGGGTTTGAACAAAAATAGTTTCTTAAGAATGCAAAAGATTAGGATGACAAGCTGCTTTATTTGCCTGTAAGCTTCCTTTACGTTAGTTATTGGAAATTAAGGTTCAATGAAATCAAAATGGTAATGACTCCTTAGAATCACTAATGGTCCATGAATCTCCAGGTGACAAACAGAGCCAACGCTGGAGAGCTAGAAATGCTAGAATTCTCCAAAGTGATGAATGGAGCAATGACTTTTATTCACGATATTGAAAACACAATATACTATATGGTGAGCTCCCTGGAATATCTAGACTTTCTGAGCCTGTACATATATATATATATATATATATATATATATATATATATATATATATATATACCATTTACAATGGGCCCTTGACAGGATCAACACTGCATTTGTTGCTTTAATTTCTCATATCGTAAAATGAATGGAACATATCGTTCAATAATTTTACAGGATTCTCAGGAAAATATTCTTGAGTTCATATTTTCCAAGTGTTTTGAAATCTTTTAGTGAAAGCTGCTACGCAGTTACAAAACAATTCTTAATTGAAGGGAGATATTGCACCTTTATGTTCAACAAGCATTTGTGTGCTTTTATAGCCCATGTTTTCTTCCCATCAGACACTGGGGGTAGTGCCTGAGTTTTGACATGTTTCATCAGTGGCTGTCCCTCAAAAGATCAGTGTAGGTCTGAGGGAACCAAGCCTACCATAACACTGAAGAACCCTTTTAGTGGGGAAATATATGGGAAACATGACAAGGTTTTGATTACAATTATTTTGATTTTGCATTTCTGCCCCCAGAATCATGAACATAATAAAAGAATTGTTTTTTTTTTTAATTGAATTGTTTTACCCATCATGACAAAGTATAAGTTTGAGAAAGTAGACCACAATGAGATGGTTGAGAGCCCAGCAAATGAGGCCAACAATTGGATTATTACCCTTATGAAGAAGGAAACTTCTAGAAGTTTGAGAGCAGGGAAAGGGAAGGAACAACTGTATGCCAAACAATGTTTTAGGAAGATTAGTTTTTGTAAAGTTAATGAACTAGAGTTGAAAAAAGTCTGGATAGAGGGAGACCAATTAGAAAACTGTTATAATTGTTGTAGTATGAAGAGGTATATCAATACCAAGCTAGGATACCGAGAGTTTAAAAGGTAGTGAAAGGACAGCTGGGCAGATTTATTAAGGAAGAATTGACAAGACTGGCAGTTATGCTACTTGAGTAAGGGGAATTCAGATGAATCTGGATGTGGATGAAACTACATAATCCTAGGGTATATCAGAGGAAAAATAGATTACTATCTGTGTTCTAACTCTACCTTCTCCACTAGTTTATTTTTGTGACCCTTGCAAAATAATTTGTGTCAGGGCAACAGTTATCTAAAAAATGAAGATAATACTGCAGCATTCATTGTTCAGGAATGAGATCTTTTACCAAGTGAATTTTCTAGATAAGGAAAATAGAATCCTAGATTTAGAGGAGGAGGCAAACTCTGAGGTCATCTCATTTAGTCCAACTCCTCCATTTTGCCGATAAGAAAACTGGACGAGAGCTCACAAGTGACTTACTCATAGTTATAGACACAGGTTTTGAACCCAGATCTTCTGAATCCAGTTTCAGCCCTCTTTTCATTGCAGTGTATTGCTTCCTCCTTGAGGCACTTCTTCTATTTTTAACCATTTTCCCCAAAGCCTTCTAAACATATATTTTCCATTTCCATGCTTTCTTAAACTGAGAATAATTAATTCATTTTAACTTGGTGTAGATGACCAAGGCTCATCATTGTACTATGTTTCACAATCAGTTATTGTACTGTGCTAAACTATCTCCACGGTATTGACATTTGGCTCAGCTCATGTGGCCCATCTCCCACGGGAAACTTTGCCTTATCTCCCTAGTTGTTAGTATTCTCTTTTCCTCCTTCCCAAACTGTTAAATATGTATTTATTGGCTTGCATATTGAATACCCCCCACCCCAAATAGAATTAGAGGCAGGGACTAGTTTTTTTCCCTTTTGCAGTGTATGGTCTTTTATCTAAGTATGCACTTTATTAAAACTTATTGGGTTGGGTCTGCCCTTTCATGGGGTAACTCCAAATTCCCATTTTTTTAACTTCTTGCATCCCATTATGATGATTTTCCTTTCTTCTCTCTAGGGTCCATCTTCCTTACTTTGTTCCTAGCTTACAGTAACAAAATCCTCAAAGCCAAACTATCAACAGGAGTCTAGTTTGCCTCCTCTAGGGTCCTGTCTCTTGTCTGGCTGTCACTTCTAGCAACTGGACCAGTTCAGGTCAGTTCTCAGACTCATAGATAGATTATCAGGATTTTCCACCACCCCTTCAGGGTACCTAGCTCTCTTGAGACTCTTTCAGGAGTGGGTGTCTTCTTTGTGGCAGGCTTCAAAGGCTCTGATGAAGAGGGCCTCAGGGATATCACTAAGCTAGCCAATGAGTGTTGTAAATAGGGAGGTCAACTGAGCTTCTGAAAGCCATTGATATTCTCCTCCATAGCTGTGCTTCTGGGTCCCAGGGCACCATGGGCTGAGGAGCTGTTAACTGTAAGCTACGGAGACCCCTTTCCTGCTGGCAGGGGTGGTTAACTGTTATTTCGTGTCTCTATGCCACTGTGTTTCCCCCCTAGAAGTACTCCCCTCCCAGATTCCAGGGTGAGACTTCTAGCAATTCATTGTATGCTTGGAAGCCAGATCACTCTACTTGTTAGGATGGCGTGTGAAAAGTAAAGAGGCCCAGAGCAATGAGTATGAAAAACTATTTTTTAATAGTGAAATGAAGGAATTTTTTAGTGCATGAGCTTTATGATATCTATACCATCTGTTCAGTCATATTTCTTTCAAATTTCTTTCTGAATGTTTGAAGTAAAGTGATCCAAGTGATTTCTAGATAAATATGATGTTCCTATAGTGCAATAATCAATATAAATATCACAGTCTAATCAATAGCCAGCATGTTAAGTTGTGTACAATTCTTCATGATTCCATTTGGAGTTTTCTTGTCAGAGAGACTGAATTATGTTGTCATTTCTTCCTCCACCTCATTTTGTAGATAAGGAAACTGAGACAAATGGGACTAAATGATTTGTACTAGGGTCACACAACCAGTAAATAGTCTGAGGTCAAATTTGAACTCAGGTCAACCTGACTCCAAGACTGGAGCTCCAGCTGCCTGTGCCAGCTAGCTGCCTCCGGTTGTCAACTAGCAAATACTAGATGAATACCTGCTCTATGTAAGGCACTATATTAGGCACTCTAGGAGATAAACAATTAAGATAGTCTGCAATCTCAAAGAACTCAAATAACTATCCTTGGGGGGAAAAAATCTAAAAATGCAACCAGGGAGTATTATAGGCAATGAGAGCTATAAGGTTTCTAAAGGGCAGAGCTTATTTCCAGCTGGGGAAATCAGGGAAGACTTCATTGAGAAGGGGAGATTTGAGTTGGATTTTGAATCCTTTATAAATCTTAGGGAGTGCCTCCCTTAATAATGTTGATTCTCCACTGAGGAAGAGATAAAACTCATCTTTCTGCCACGCTAATGATGAATAGGTAACTACTGGCCATGTCAACTTACAACAACCTCTCTTAGCTGCAGTTCTGGATATTTTTCTCAAGTATTGTCTCCTAGTATGACAGGAGGGATGGGCCATCATTATTTAAAATGCTTTCACTTTACATCTGGCATCAGGCTTTTGAAATGTGTTGAAGAACCACTGGAACTAATGAGTCAGGAAGTCTGAGCTGTCTTTCTCACCATGCCACGAACAGTTTGACCATGGTCACGTCCACACATTTGCCTGTTGCTTCATATGTCAAACGAGTACACTATCTTGGAAGTCCCTTCTAGCTCATAAGATTCTATCATTTTTTTCTATTACTCTATACTACATCTCATAAACACGCCTACACATTGTTCTCTTGCTATTCCATAACTACATCTGTAGAAAACTTGACTTAAAAAGTTATATGCATATATATATATATATATATATATATATTTACATAGGCTAGAAAGGAATCATTATACTAATTGGTTTGGAATTGCATGGATCACCTTTGATTTTATTTTCCATTCTGTATTTAGGATATAGACGGGAAACAAATAGTTAAAGAAAAATTCTGGCTCTTTTGGCCAGACATCCTCTCCAGTTGGCAGGAGTCTTCATGTGGAGTTGATGGTTGCCTACAGCAACAAAATATTAGGGACAGCAACATGTTCAGGGACTTTTGATTATATGGGTGACTCAGGGCTGGGAATCCTTTTCCAGTTTTACTAGCGCCCACACTAAGTTAGAATAGACATTTGTCCATGCCTGTCTATATTATTCCTATGCCTTGGCAGCGCCTATTATTTTGCCTACTAAAATACAAAGGTCTGGGGAATAAAGAGGGAGGATAGAGAGGAGAAAGTATCCTTATTCTTAAAAGTTAGCCTCCCTGAAGGCAGAAGGTAGTTGAGATGACTGAAGTTCCTTGCATTTCATTCATTGGATTGAATTTCGTCTTCTTAATTTTTGATAGAGTGTACTTTAACACATCACCTTTTAACCAATACCCCCCCCCCAAAGTCCTCTGCAAATACTCTTCATATAAAACAATTAGCTGATTGATCCTTCATGGAAAGGAGAGATTTTAGAGTTATATTTTAGATAACCAATTTTTATATCATATTTTAATGTTTGCAAAGTACTTTACATATATTAACCATTTACTCATCATAATAACTCTCTGATGTTAGTGCTATTATTATCTCCATTTTACAGATAAAGACATTGAGGCTAAGTGACTTTTCCAGGGTTGCATAGCTAATATATCCTTGATGAAACATTCAAACCCAGGTCTTCCTGATTCCACATCTAGTACTCTATCAATTATATCATTCTAAGTATGTGTCATAGATACCCTATGAAATGGAATTCTTAAAACCAAGTTAATCAAACTAATACTCTAGCTTTGATATTTTGTCTTTATTTCACAATCATAGAATAGGGTTGAATCTTCTCCCTCCAGATTGAATCCTCCCATGAGACAAGAATACCAATTTAACAAAAATATCTGATACAGTGAACACATGTGATTGTTTATATATCTTTCTATCCCTGTAGTCCCCCACCTTTTTGGAATGGGAAGGGAAGTATATTTAATTATCTTTTCTCTGAAACCTTCATTATTCTGAGTTTGACTTGCCCCTTGTTGCCATGTTTTTGTTCAGAAGACCCAATTAAACACAAATTTCTCTGTTGCAAAATATCTTAGGGAGTCACATCTTTTCTTTTCTCCACTTTGGAATCCATCCTATTTTTTTATTGAATTTTGCTCACTTTTCTTTATCAAAGAATGCCTTAAATCCTGAAGTGATTCCTTTTTTCTTTCCTCAGTCATCTTACATGGCATTGCTCTTTCTTAGCTGGTTAACGACTTTATTCCTTTCTATGCCTCATGAGGTTTTGTTTTTATTCAGCCATAGCACAGATGAAAACTGGGAAGAAAGGTTTCATCCAAGTTTTGGTTCTGAAAAATCTTCATTTTTGGCAGTTCTACTAAATTTCATTCTAATTATGTGCTTGGTCAGTGGTGTTTTAGCAAATAGCACTCCTTTGCCACATTTATATCACATTATTTTGTCTACTAATCCCAGTTTTAAAGTCATATGGAGATCTCAATAAGGTTAAGACCCAATATTGTCTAGTGAATAGAGGACTGACCTTAGAGGCTGGACACTTGGTTCAAGGCCTGTCCCTGATGTATATTAGTTTTGTGACTATGGGCAAATCCCTTAACTTCTAGATGCCTCAGGACACTCATAAAGACAAAAGTCCTTGACGCTTTTTGTATCAGGAACCTCTCGGACAGTCTGGTGAAGACTATGGATCCCCTCTCAGAAAAATGTCTTTATATACATAAAGGAAAACATAAAATAACACAGAAAAATATATTGAAATAGTTATTAAAGCAGAAACCAAAACAAGACCCCAGATTCAAGGTTAAGTCCTGGCACTCTATCCATTGTGCTACCTAGTTGCTCCTTCATTTATATTTTTTAGATAAATGATTTAAAAGCAATTTCCTTTCCTTTAAAATACTTTTATTTTTTCTTTCTCTTTTATCTGTTCTTTTTCTTCTCTAACCCGACCTACATGTCAGACAAACTCAGCTCACAATACCTAGAGAAGCCTGATGGAAAGAACATTGCCTTTAGAGTAAGGAAATTTGGGTTCTACTTCTGTTCTTATTTTCTTTTTGACTGGGAGCAAGTGACTAAATCTTTCTGAGCTTAAGTTGCCTTATATTTATGATAAGGGGATTGAACTCAGTAGTTTCCAAGATCCCTTCTAGAATGGAATCTGATCCTGTCCTCTTTTGAATGATTCTCAATCTCATAATCTTCCTTTGATGATACTTTAGTTCTTATCTCTTCCACTTTAGGATAGTCATTAGCCTTAAGACCTTTTCTACTTTCTCAATTTCATCAGGAGTTATAATTTTAGCCATTTACTGAAATAATGTACTCTGTTTTCTGCAATGAGAGTTACCTTGTCACTTTAATTCATAGGGAATATGCAGATTGTTTTTTGTTGCTTTTCCTATCATCTCCCATAAAGCAGATGATTTAGAGTGAGGATAATAATCTGCCTGACACACATACTTTGTAAAACAATAGATGGGGAAGGAAGGAAGGAAGGAAGGAAGGAAGGAAGGAAGGAAGGAAGGAAGGAAGGAAGGAAGGAAGGAAGGAAGGAAGGAAGGAAGGAAGGAAGGGAAGGAAGGGAGAGAGGAAGGAAGGAAGGAAGGAAGGAAGGAAGGAAGGAAGGAAGGAAGGAAGGAAGGAAGGAAGGAAGGAAGGAAGGGAGAGAGGAAGGAAGGAAGGAAGGAAGGAAGGAAGGAAGGAAGGGAGGGAGGGAGAGAGGGAGGGAGGAAGCAAGGAAGCAAGGAAAGAAAGAAAAAAGAACAAAGCACTGGGGGGGGGGGGGGGAGGCCATGAATTTGAGTCTCAGCTTCAGTGTTTATGACCTGTCTGATCTTTAGTTAACCACTTTATTCATATGACACTTCAATTTCCTCAACTGTAAAATGTATCTCATGATCTTATTTGTGGCCTTAGACTCTGTAACAGTACTTAAGCAAGTAGAAACCAAGCTGCGGAGGTTCTTCCTGTTGAGAGCCTCTTCTCTATTCCTGCATCAGGAGGGAGAAGGTATTCATAGTTGTTTTTTTAAAGAACAGAACTGTAGTGTAATTGAATTGTCTTCAATTTGCTGTATTTCCCTGTGTGTAATTAGAACCTGCTCCCCTGGACTTCAATTCCCACCATCCTACTTTCCTTCTCATGTTATGTGCTGACAGAAGGAAGATATAAGTTTTGTGTAGCATCACCTCTGTGTGTGTGTGTGTGTGTGTGTGTGTGTGTGTGTGTGTCTCCTTGTGATCTTGGCTGGCTGAAGTGGGCTTTTTGTGAGAGATGAGAGAACTTACTCATATGGTCTTCATTTTATTACATAATTAGGTTTTTATTCCCTTTACTTCAAGTGATTATTAATAAATTTTATAAAATATAATCACTTAGATTTGGGGACCTTAATTTAAATCTTACAACTGACTAGTGTTTGCAGGCTTCTATCCTGTAAATCCTGTCCAGAGATATTGCTTCCCTTGTGACACTGCCACAGCAGTCCATGTGGTCCCATCATTGTGCCACAGAGGTGTGGATTTGTTACCACTTGAAGATTTTGCTACCAGAAATGCAAAGAAGTATTTCACTCAGCTTCACAATAGTATGTAGCAGAATGTGTCCTTCAACTTTATATGTAGCACATGCTTTCTAGTGATTATTTTTCAGATTCTGCTCCTTTTCCCTTTTAGTTTTCTGTGTGCACATACTTTGACGTAACCTTTCTCATAACCTCGTTGACCCTTCCACTTTTCCGTTTTGTAAATTTCAGGAAAAGGAAGAAAGACTTAGTATATTTTTTCTGTTCTGCTTTGGGCCAATTCCGTTGTGTCATCCCTAGTCTTGGACTGAGTACTCCCTTAATTGCTCATGGCTTCGCCCAATACCCTCATCAGACCCAACACCACTACATCTGTAGTTGTAATGAGAAAAGCAAAATTATTTCAAGTAAAAGGAAGTGGTTTGTGTTGTGGAAAGAAGTGAGGAAAGGTGTCAGCAAGAACATTTGGGATTCTATTTTCCCCAGTGCCTACGACAGGGTCTTCACTGCCAAAATAACCAGTTCCTTTGGTCAAATCAAACAACTAGCCCTTTCAGTGGAGGGAAAGTCCAATGACAACAAAATGATGCTTTAGATGACTGGTCATTTGGCCAATATAGATGTAATCTGATCATTCCCCATTCCCAGAGAGTAAACTGGGAAATGTTAAAGAAATACTTTAAGATACTTTCATATCATATAAGGGAAAAATGATATATTATGATTATACTTTTCATTGTTACAAATTTTATTACTTGGAGTGAGTAGAGGTCACATAGTTCTGTTCCATGACATCAGGAAAGGAATGCTATCTCTAGCATCTTCTCTTCTCTTTCAGGTTCTATACTTTGACTTTTTTTTTTTAATAAACCCTTACCTTCTGTCTTAGTTCTCAGGCAGAAGAGTGGTAAGGGTTATGCAATGGGGGTTAAGTGACTTGCCCAGGGTCACACAACTAGGCAGTGTCTGAGGTCAAATTTGAACCCAGGACCTCCCATCTCTAGGCCTGGCTCTCAAGCCACTGAATTACCCAGCTGCCCCCAACATTTCTTTGTTTAAATAGCTCTTCCTTCTTTCTCTTCTTCCCTTAAAGTTTTCTAATTTCCTCTCCTCCTTTACCCTCATCCATTTTTCCTTTTCTGCCTTCTTTCCTCCTTCCTTCTACATTTCTCCTTTGTCACTTCCCTCTCCTCTTCACTGTTTCTTCCCTTCTACTATCTGTTCTTTAACAACTGTAATAAGAGTTTTCATTTATAAGAGTGTCTTTAACCTTTACAAAGTGATTTCTTCATAATCATGTGAGATGGTACACAGTGCAAATGGTACTAGTTCCATTGTACAATGAGGAAATTGAGACTTAGAGAAAGGAAGCATCTTGGAATCAAAGTATTTAGAGCCAGAAAAGATCTTGGAGTACTGGGAGGAAGGGGAGGAAGATCGGGGAGCTTTCAACTTCCTAATTTGACAAATGAGGAATGTGATGTTCAGTGAGATTTACCCAAGTGGTAAATAACCCAAGTTTTGTTGAGTTTTTTCAGTCGTGTCAGACTCTTTATGATCCCAGAATTTTTCTTGGCAAAGATACTGGAATGGTTTGCCATTTCCTTCTTCAGCTCATTTTACAGATGAGGAAAGTGGCACAAAAAAGGTTAAGTGACTTGCCCAGTGCCACACAGCTAGTAAGTGTCTAAGGATAGATATGAATGTAATTTTCCAACACCAAACCCAAAGCTGTATGCACTATGCTGCCAAACTGACCTTTCCAGTGTTTAACTATAGGTGAAATACTGAGTACTCTAAAAGACTCTGGGTCTAGTGTTTGTTTTCCCTCTTTAAATCTGTAATTCCCAAAGTCCTTATGTCAGCTTACTTTGATATGGTAACTCACAGAGAAACATATTGCACTTCATAGTTTGCCTGAAAGAGGCCAGAAGCAGAGGCTACATCATCTGGCATGTTCTATCTCTTCTACTTCTTGAGTCTAAGGAGAAAAAGCCAATGATCTGGACCATCTAGGATGAGTCTGAAAGATCATGGCCAGTCTAGGAGAGCTGACAAGACTGAGCAAAAGAAGTCCTTTTCTTTTCTTTTCTTTTCTTTTCATTTCTTTCCTTCCTCTCCTCTTCTCTCTTTTTCTTTTCTTTTCTTTTCTTTTCTTTTCTTTTCTTTTCTTTTCTTTTCTTTTCTTTTCTTTTCTTTTCTTTTCTTTTCTTTTCTTTTCTTTTCTTTTCTCTTCTTTTCTTTTCTTTTCTTTTCTTTTCCTTCCAAGTGCTTCATCTTGTTCTACTGGTCCTTCCTCTCCAACTCCCTTCCACTGTCACAATTGTAATGTCTTCCTTCAGACCTGAAGGCTCTTTAATCCAGACCTCCCACATGGCACAGCTTTAAATAGGCGGCCTGCCCACTAAACCTGTTTGATTTCCAACATGTTCATGTAAATTCAAACTGCCTTAGGCCCCTTGAGTAACTTCAGTTCTGTTGATTACTGTATGTATGTGTGTGTGTGTGTGTGTGTAATGTATGTGTATATAAAGTCCCCTAGAGCCAGTATTTCACCTGAGGAGTATTTAGTAATTGCTTCAGAAGCTGTAATAAGGATGAACAGGTAATAATAACCTATGCTAATAGGTCTGTGGTCCCTCATCAAGCATAAATGTAAAGAGGCAAGAAGGGGGTTACTTTTCCAAATAGTTCCAAGGTAGAGTTACTCTTGGTCCTAAATGTGAACAAAGATAAATCTCAAGAGGTGGGAAGGAAATGTTCACACTGGCTTTTGTCTAGCCTGCAAAACCACAGAGGATCCACCCATGGGATAGAGTCATTGCTGACGGGCATGTAACCAACTTACTCACATGGGCAGTCAAAGAGAGGCCTTTTGGGCCCTAAAGAGAATGATGTGAGACTTCTCCCTGCATCCATGAATTCTTCATGTGTCTGGAGACCAACATCCTTGCTCCAGCTCCCCCCAAGGACTTCAGAGTCACTCCAGTAAGTTGCTGGGCTCTTATTTGTATCTGGAGCCCCTCCAAGGTTCCCTTGTAATCATTTTCATGGTGTTGTTCGATGCTAGAAGCAACTTCTCCCCAGCTTAGAAGTACGATATAGTAATGAAGAGTGCAATAGTCATCCCTGCGAAATATTGGTAGGGTGGCGTGGCAAGAGATTGTGAATTCGAGATAGCAGAAGAATCTTTACAGAAGAATCTTCCTAATGTTTGCTGACGTTTGGACAATAAAGAAAAAATATATCCTGATCCCTCTTGCAGTTTTATATTGCTTGTGACTTGGGGAGAACCTACATCCATGCACAGGTTTTTCTCCTTTCTCTTTACAGCCTTTGTTTTTCTGTACTATATTTATGGCAATTCTGCTAGCAGAGAGGAGAGAAAGAATCACCCTTGTAGTCAAAACATGAATCCTTTAAACACGTTCAGGGTTAAACACGGACTGCTGAGGAGAAATAGGTCTAGTCTCTCCTACTGAACATCCATGCCCCACCTAAGAATTACAGGTCCTGTTATGGGTAAATCTTTTATTTGTATATTTGTAAATTATCAGCAATTGTATTAATAGTGGTAGCAAGAGGTTTGTTTTCTGAATTGTTTTTCAGTGGGTTGTTAAATGAATCTAGCATAAGAATGAAGATAAATTCTAATAAAATCTACCTTTCCTGTTTGGCCCACCAAATATCCAATTATTATTGAGAATATTTGAATGGGAACCAAGTAGAATGCATACCTCTTGAATCATCCAGAATCCTAGTTCAGAGGTAAGAATTGTGTGGTGGGTAAGAGTTGAAGTACTGAGATGGGATCTTTGTCAAATGATGATACCATTTTGGTAGGGGGAGAAAAAGGTAGAAAGATGACTGGCTATTTTTGATGTAACAAACAAAAAGGTAAATAAATAAATTTAAATTTAAAAAAAGACTAGAGAGAAGAGGCTCCTGAGGTGTGACCTGATGACAAAAAGAAATTATTCTAGGAAGAGCAGATGACAGAGGCAACATAGCTCCTTCAAATTGGGCATGGACTTGCCCTGTTAGTAACAATAATAAGTCATTGAGTGAAGGATGTGAAGACGGAAATGATTTCTCTGAGTCCCAACTCCTATGTTGTAGAAATAACTCCGTTCCAAATTACTTAAGTGATTGTTGGACAAGGCAGACATCTAAAAATGATTACCTGCCAAATAATCCCCCCAATAGAATGAAAGGCCTAGAGTAATTAGTTCTCTTTTATAAAGAGTTATGGAGACAAGAGATATAAATGGTATAGAGGGGGAAATTGTGTCAAAACATACAAAAGAGGTCATTTTAAAAAAATAATTTAATATGACCTTGTTACTTTATCTCCTTGGTGGGAGTCAAAGAGCTCCATGGAAGGGTTGACAGAAGAAAGAATCAAGTTAATGGGGAAGAATGTAGTAACTAAAGGAAGATCTTATGTTTCTTTTATAAAGGGAACTAAACCAAGATGAAAATTTGATGGAGAAGAAAGGAAACTTAAGAACATAAAATTGATAATAACAGGAAGCCAGGAAGTGACTTAACAATAATAATCATAATTATAATGAAAACTTACAAAGTATTTAACTATATTATCCCATTTCACTCTCAACAATAATCCTGGGAGGTAGGTACTATTGTTATCCTTCCCCCTGCCCTTTTTTTCACAGATGAGGTAACTGAGGTATATATAGGATGAATGGCTTGCACAGTCACACAGCTAGTGAGTCCAAATTTGAACTCAGATCTTCCTGAAATTAGAACAAGCACTTTATCCAGTGTACTTTAAAGCTACCTCTGTTATAAAAACTTCTTTTCTTTAGTGCCGCAAATGATGTATGTTCATTATTTTGAATCTTTGAAGAATCTGGGACTTCATCAGTTTGAAAATGCTCTGCACTGCCACAGATCACAATATCTCCACATTTTCTTATCTAATGTGATTGTTGTCATTTGTAAAGTAAGGATAACATTTATCATTATCTATGTCATGAGACTGCTGTGAGGGAAGTGATTTTTCAAACCCCAGACGGCATCATACGTGACTGTTCTTGTGTTTCGAATTACTAGACTTTGCATCACAGTGTGCTACTACCTTCCTGTACCACTTCTTGCCCTAACACACTGGGTAGTCCATACCCCTTTGCCTTAACCTCTGGATTACTTGTCATTTTAGATCTTTGGAAAAGTCCATGATTTCAAGTGAAAAACAAAGGAGTCTAACAAACAGTAAGGGATCACCAAAATCAATGCACACTCAATGAAATTGTTGACACTGAGCAAACTTTAAAATGAATTATTTTGATCAGTTTAATCATGTCACCAGTTATTTGAATGGAAAAAAAAAATTAATCAAACTAATGGCTTGACTGAATCAGTAGGGAGTAGTTATCCAGGGAAAATCATTCAAAGTTGTTGAACAAGTTCTATTCTTAGGAATAGTCAATCATTTTGGGGGGATATAAGCTTTCTTCCTTTCTTTTTTCTCCTTTCTTTCTTTTTAAATGTGTTTTGCTGCTGTCTCCTCTTTGCATCTTAGACAGTTTCTGAGAAACAATGACAGCAAACCTTCCCCGTCTAGCTTGAACCTTCCCTTTGAACAAAGGAAAACATTTAAGCAAAAATACTTACTACAGAGAGCACATTGCATGTACCAGTCAGATCTAGCAGATCCCTCCCTCTGAGGAGAGTTCTGTTTCACAGTATCTTCACTAGGTCCATTATTGGAGTTTTTGTTTTATTTACATTTTTTGATGGCTTAGAATTTTTCCTTTAGACAATACTTCAGTTTATTGTAGTCATTTTTTATATCCGTTCCCAATTCTTCTTTCATTCTGCATCAGCTCAAAAATATCAAATGATGATTTTCTGAATTACACATACTTGTCATTTTTTCCTGCACATTTATATTCTATTCATGTAACGCAAGTTTCCATACCCCACCCCAGCTGTTCCCCAATAAGACATAAGTTTTCAACAACTGATGGCTTTTTTGAAGAGTCATTATTTTCCAGTTCAAACCAAAAAGGTTCCTAAAGTTGACATGGATAAAATTTTCTACTTTTCAGTTGTGCCTCTCTTTTTTCTTCCCTCGTCTTCTAGTTATCTGTCAATCAGAAATAAAAAAGAAACTTTCATTTTAAAAATAAATTAATTTCTGGGCATTCTAGTTAGACTTGAGAAATTAAATAGACAAAATAAAGTGATTGAGGTGATAAAGGAGGGAGAAGTGGCCATAATGCTGACTTGAAATGCTTTTTTTACTTCAGAAGGTTATGAGCTTCAGCTTTAAAAATCTGGCTTATTAATGTAAAAAATTGACACATACACAAACAAAAGACATTCTATTTTCATATGATTTCTACAGCAGGGAGCCATATCTAATTATGTTCTAAATCTTAAGATCCTGCTGCTCAATTCCAAATAGCATCTCAGTATGTAGAACCATCCCAATTTTATTTGAAAATATAAATGCATAAAATCTCTCAACAATTTGTCTCATATGTATTTATGTAATTTTGAAGAGATGCAGTGTGGCCATTTTCATATGTAGAAAAGAATGTGGTTCTGGCATTTGAAGGAGCTGAGTTTAAAGCCCAGTTATGTAATTTATCACCTGTGTGGCCTTGGCCAGGTCACTTTACTTCTGGGTCCCAAATGTTTATTCCTTTGTAAAAGAAAATTAGATTAGAGTTCTAATCTAATAGATTAATCTAAATAGAATATTTAATTATTTATTATTTATATATAAATAAATAATTATTTTGTTCATCTAAATAGAATAGAGTTCTAAAGTTTTTTTCAGGTTTACATTCATCTACAGATACAGACACATAAAACCCTTAACTATTCTTCCCTTCACTCCTCTCCCTCCAAAGCAAATTTCTTAGTAGTAAACACATTTATACTGAATTTTCAATGGCTTCAATAATTATTAATAGTTGTTCCCCATTATCTTTTTTAATAGCACATGTAGAGTACAGGAACATTTTTTAGCACATGGATGCAAAATTTTTGTGTCCACTGTAATCACGTATAGAAGGATTATTAAAAAAAAAAATAAACCAAATGTTCCATAGTCACTATTCCTATCTTATTTTCCAACCTACTTTTTATGTTTCTCTCCTTTTTTCTTTTTTGGTGTGGAAGGAAACGTTTTTTAAGTTGTCGTTTAATTTTGTAGACATCTTAAATATTAATTTTCCTTCATTATTTTAAAATGTACTTAATTAAAAACACTTGAGCATTTGCTTCAAGGTGCAATGATATACTCCAACACCTAGTTGTCATTTAGGGCATGATAATATTTGATAGGATGCTTCCAATGGGGCCATGGAGACTCCTATCTGCACTTTTTAAACTGAGGCAGCAGTTCTGAAATGAGTTATTAGGGATTTCTCTTTTATACTCATAGTTACCCCTTCTACCAGAGTTTCTCTGTTTCTTATTATTCTGCTTTTAGTAGGGATAAAACAAAGTTGTTCAAACATCTTCTGTATAACTATTCTTCACACATATGAAAATGATCAAAGAATGATGAAACTGACCAAATAATCTGCCAGTCATCTCTTATGTTTCAGACCTGAGCAATGATTATTGCAAAAATTAAGGAAGTCAGAGGCATGGGACCCACCAGGGACACCTGCCAATTTCCTGAAATTAATTATTCATTTCGATAAGCAGTTATTCTCCTGGGGATATAGAACTTAAAATAAAAACAGGGATGGGACAATACACAGATAAATAAATTAAAAATTCCGAGTAAATACTAAGTTAAGAGGAGTAACAAAATCTCTGCTTTAGGAATATAAATTGGCAGCTCTGTGGAGGATAGATTGAAGAAGGGAGTGACTAGAGATAGGGTCATCACAAAGGAGGCTATTATATTAGTCCAAGAAAGAGTCAATGAGGTCCTGAACTGGATTAGTGTTGATATATAAGTTAAGAGAAGGGGTCAGATGTAACTGATGATTCTACTTCTCCAGAAGTACTTGTTGGGTATGTTGGCTTGGAGATAAAAAGACTGACTATCCCTCTCTTCTGAATCTACATTCCTACCTAGCATCTTTTACACTGCTTCTTGCATGGAAGTCATTTTGCTCAAATACCAGAGCCTCGTTATACTTGCCATGTGTCTCCTTTTTGTTTTTATTTCTTTTCCCTCCCTTCTATTTCCACATCCATTGTGAGGGGTGGAGGTGGTAAGGAAAAGAAAGACAAAACAAAACCCTTATAACAAGTCTGCGTAGTGTAGCACATTTGTTCAGAAAAACTCATATAGCACTTCACACCAAGCAGATCGACTCATATGACAGAAAAGGTAAAAACAAATGTTGGAGGACATATGGAGAGATTTGACTGTTACTCCTCTTAACTTAGTATTTACTCAGAATTTTTAATTGATTTATCTGTGTATTGTCCCATCCCTGTTTTTATTTTAAGTTCTATATCCCCAGGAGAATAACTGCTTATCGAAATGAATAATTAATTTTAGGAAATTGGGACACTAATGTACTGTGTATGAAGTTGTGAATTGATCGAACCACGCTGGCAGTTTGGGGCTATGCCTAAAGGCTATATATCCCTAGATCCATTAATACCACTACTAGTTCTGTCTCCCAAAGAGATCAAAGGAAAAGGAAAGGCCCTATATGTGCCACAATATTGATAGAAACACTTTGTGGGGCAAAGAACTGGAAATTGCTATTATGCTGGTCATTTGGAGAATGACTATATGATTTTGAATGAAATCTATTGTGCTATAAGAAACGATAAGCAGGATGATTTCAGGGAAAAAAAAAACTTGGAAAGATCTTTTCGAACTTATGCAAAATGAAGTGAGCAGAACCAGGAGAATATTGTACACAGTAACAGCAATATTGTTTGCTGATCAACTGTGAATGACTTAGCTGTTTTCAGCAATACAATGATCCAAACAATTACAAAGGACTTATGATGAAAAATACCACCCACCTCCAAAGAAAGAATTTCTTGATGCATATTGAAACACAATTTTAAACTTTATTATTCTTATCTGTTTTCTTTTATAACATGATTAACATGGATGTGTGCTTTGCATTACTACGCACATAATCTATATCAAATTGCTTGGCTTTTCAAGAAGGGGAGAGGGGAAAGGAGGAGAGAGTTTAGAATTGAAAACTTTTTTTAAAAAATGTTAATTTTTTATTTACTTGTAATTGAGAAACATAAAATAAAAAATTAAATGGAATAAATATGTATAAAGAAGTACCAAAGAATCCCCTCATTAGCAGTGTCCAAAATATATATCTCTTCTGTACTTCTCTGTTAATAAGTAGAGAACATACTTTATCACTGATCTAGTGGATTCATAATTGATTATTGCATTTATCCACATTCTTAAATTATTCCAAGTTGTTTGTTTACATCATTGATATTATTATTTAGATTGTTCTCCTAGTTCTTCTCAGTTGGATCTGCATTAGTTCCTAAAAGTCTTTTCAGGTTTTTGCAAAATTGTCCCTTTCATCATTTCTTACATAACATTTATGTTCTATTACAGTCATATAACATCATTTATTGTTTGACCAATAGAATGGAAGCTATTTGAGAAGAGGGATAGTATTGAATTTGGACCCTAACCCTAACCCTAAATACGTTTCTAACCCTAACCCTAACCCTAATAGCAGCATTATAATACTTAAACCTTGTGCCTTTCTGGAAGTACAATAAGTGCTTGTTGACCATTTTAGAAATAACTATATATGCAGTTAATACACAAATAAGAAAAATAGGAGCCCAGTATAATTAAAAGTCAGTAAAATATCAGCCCTAAAAGTTATGGAAGAAACTGACTGAAATCAAAGAGCCTCAATTCAAATTCAGATCCAACTTATGATTCTTTCTTTGTCTTTCCATTTCAACGTTCCTCAATGCCTTCAACCATGGTAGTTTTCCTCAAGAATTCAAATGGCTTTCATGTTGAAGCAAGATTTTATTATTTTCTTCTTATCCCAAAGAGGGTAAAAATAGGAACAGTGGATGAAATTTTTGTTATTTTCTGGAAAAGGAAGCAGAACTGGAAATTTTTCCAAGATCATACAGCCAGTTAGTGATGGAAGTGGATCCAGAGACCAATTTTTCTATCCAATCAATAAATATTTATTAAGTACCTCCTATGTGTACTATGCACAGATACTGTGCCAAACATAGAGAATTCAAGAAGAAGATTAAAAAGATTCAAAAAGGGAGTCATCACCTGATGCACTTCACAAATTTGGGGTATCTATAGAAGATATCCCAGACTTTCCTGAAAAAGGACTGAGACAAAAATGATTTCCTGCCTACTTCCAATGAAATAATTCACAGAATGAGTCATCTCCATGTCTTTGTGATGTTTCTTCTATGGGGATTGATGTTAAAGGAAGCAACCAAAAAAGTTTCCTTTTCAGAAGTCATTAAGTAATCCCTGACAATTCTAACAGTTGTGTCTGCTGGATACTTTTCAAAAGGGTCTGGAATCATTGAAGTGAAGGAAATTGAAAGCATAGAAGGGTACTTTATGTTGCTTTGACTGATTTTGCTTTATCCTCTACTGGATTCTTTATATTCAGACTTCAGCATTAACATTCAACTTTCAGAAGTCAAATTTAATCTCAAGAAAATAAAAACAGAATTTCTTGGTTGTAAGAAGAGAGGTTCAGGGTGGGACAAAAGAAAGTTCCTTTTAACTTCTAGGACATCACATAGTTCATATTTTTAAAAGTAAAACATAAGTTTCATGAGATAATTATAATTAATCTGAAGCATATGACTACCTGTGAATATCTATGTATCTTTAGAAAACAGTTGGAAACTACTAGGAGGCATCATGGTACAGTATAGAACACACTGATTCTTAAGTCAAAGAGATGGAGTCTAAACACTTAGATTTCTGTGTGACCTTGGACAGTTACCTCAGTTTTCTTATCTGTAAAATGAAGGGTTCAGACAGATGGCTTATAAGATCTCTTCTAAGTATAGATCTGTGATGTCCTCTACAAGCTCTTTTGGATTTAGCTGAAGCCTAAATGTTTGTAAAAGACTTTGACAAGTCTGTCAGTGCAAACTTGACCACGTGAAATTAAAATGTTTTTGGTCCCTAAGCAGTTGTATCCATAGCAATTGATGGCTTTCAGTTATCCTTGATATTAATGTTTTGCTAAAAAGTTCCAACTCTGTTGACTGGAACCTGGAGTTAAGTGAGATTTTGGAGACAAAACAAGAATGCTAAAGTTCATTTATAAAAACAATCCTTCTCTTTCATTCCCTATTTCTTCCCCCCCCCCAAATACCTCTGGGTGTCACAGCCTCAAAATCAAAGTCTTCTTTGACCTTCTTTTCTTTTCTATGTCCTACATCAAACAACCTGCCAAGTTCTGTTAATTCTGCCTTCATAACATCTCTTGTGTTGGTCCTCTTCTTTTTGATAATATTGTCATACCCTAGTTCACACTTTATGGGCAGCTAGGTGGTACATCGAATAGAGTGCTAAGCCTAGAGTCAGAAAGTCTCTCCTTCCCGAGTTCAAATTTGGCCCCAGAGACATATTAGTTGTGTGCCCCTGGGAAAACCTTGTTTGTCTCAGTTTCCTCATCTGTAAAATGAGCTGGAGGAGGAAATGACAAATCACTCCACTATCTCTGCCAAGAAAATCCCAAATGGGGTCACAAAAAGTGGGACTTGAATGAGATGACTCAACGATGACCAGTTCATCCTCTTATATTTTGCCTGTTCTATTGTTAACAGCCTTCTCACTGATCTTCCTTAGAATCTACCTTTGTCCCATTTATCACTCCATTTCCTGAGTGATTTTTCCAACGTACAGTTATAACAATGTCACTTCATTGCTCCATAATTTTAGATGTAGAAGACATTATAGAAATAAACTAAGGCAATGTATCACTTGTCTGCACAAAGTACCAGACTGAAGGTTTGGGGGAGCATCAAATCCTTCCCTCGCAAATCTCCTGATCCTGAGCAGTAAGTAGCCTTGCCAACAGTGATATTACAGCTATAACCTGAGGTTTTTGTTTCTTCCCTCTATGTGGTAGCATCACCCTATCCAATATGGTTTGTGAAACTTGGTGTTCACAAAAAGTTCTAATTGCAATTCTCTTGACCCTGTGCAGATCCTTAGACCTCTCTGAACTTCAATTTTATCATCTACAAAAATGGGGATTAGAAAAACTATGCTGCCTGTCTGTTGTTAGAAATAGGGTGCTTTGTCAACTTTCACTCAATTTAAATTTGAATTGTTGCTATACTCTTTATTGTTTCAGGTATCTAGGTTACTTGGGTCCCTTTCATATTTCTCTCTTTCAAATATGAGCAGATAAGTTAATTCCAGAAAAGTTGTATGCAAATAATATGGCTTTATTTGTTATTTTTCCAAGTAGTATTTGTATTTTTGTGGGGTGAAAGGAATTATAGATATCAGATCAGCTGATTAGGTGAGCAAGGCATGGCGGACTGGAAGAAGTAAAGTAGAATATAAATTTTCTCAGAGCTTCTTGAAATAATGTCTTGTAAGATAATGCCCGTTCCCTTGCCTGAAAAAGGTTAAGTAAGATTTGTTGGGCATTTTCTAATAAAAGGCATGATATTATTTACCACTGAGAAATATTTGTGTTTTTCTAGCTGCTGGGAAATTTAAAAAATATATATTTTTTTTCAGCTAATGTTCCATGATGATAAGGTCTCTGTTACTTGCTATCTCAAAAAAAAAATGTTGACCTCTTGGGGTCACAAAGCACAACTGTTGGAATGCAAAAAGTTTGTTTTAGAGAAAATTGACTCAATAATTGGGAAAAATAATAAAATAGAGGAGCTAAGTTATTCTTTCAAGAATTTCTCTCTGAAATAGTGCTCTCTCTGACCATTAAGACTCCTCCAGTCTTTTGAGCTTTCCTACTAGGATGACCTTCTTTTGTTCCCATATGTATGATATATGAATCCATTTATTTACACGTCTCTCCCATTTCTATGTAAACTCCTCAAGGGCAAGAATCAGTTTTGAGTTTTGCCTTCCTTGACATCGTCAGCACTTAGCCTAGTGCCTGGCATGAACTGAATAAATGCTCGCTGATGGATTGGTTGATAATGTGAATGAAAAGGTATTTCCTAGGATTTGAGTGATAATTGATGTATATATAACCCAGTGAAATTGCTTGTCAACTACGGAAGGGAGACAACAAGAATCATGTAAGCATGGAAACAATTTTTAAAAATTGAAAGAAAAGGTATTTCCATTATGGAGAATGCAATAACTTTTTTTTAAGTTTTCAATTCTTGTTCCCTAATAAAAAGTCTTTTTGCTGAGCAAGTATGAAGGATGTAACTGTATTGTTCAAATCACCATAGGCATTATGGAGCCGAGCAGCTCCTCATTCCAAGGAATCCATTAATTCCAATATCTGTGGCATGTTTTGCCTCAGTTCTGAGTATCTGAACAGTATGTATATTGTAGGATGTGGCATGCCTAAAATTCGAGGGGCCAAAAAGGTGAGACATTAGGCTGAAAGTGTGCTCCGACCCTGAGCACCATTTACAATTTTTAAAGAAACAGAACCACTTCGTGGAATTGCAGTATGTAATGCATTGTCCAAGAACAAGTTGAGAAGGCTTCTATTTGATGCCAACATCTTGGTGAAAGCTGGTTTAGAATAGTTGCCTAGAAAGAGGAAGGGCATTTTCCAGGTAATAGTTCGTTTATTTAGATAAGGCCTGTGATTGTGCAGATGTTCACAATTAGTTTTTAATAACATTAAATAATTTTAAAAGATAGAAACAATCCTTCCTGTTTACATATGCACATATATATGTCATTCTATCAGGAAACAGTGATTATGCAACTACCATGTGTCAGACACTGTGCTAAGTATTGTGAATACCAAAAAAAAAAAGGCAAAAGACAGTCCCTGACTTCAAGGATCTCATGGTCTACTGGAAGAGGCAACACATGTATATACTAAATACAAGACGAATGGGAAATTAATAAAGGAAAGGTGCTAGAACTAAGAGGCTTCGGTTTCCTGTAGAAGACAGGATTTTAATAGAAACTTAAAGGAAAACAGGGAAACCAGTAAGCAGAGATGAGGAGGGAGAACATTCCAGACACCTGGGACAGCCAGAGAAAATGTCCAGGACTGAGAGATGGAGTGCCTTATTGATGGAACAACAAGGAGGTCAGTATCAGTGGATCACAGAATATATGTTGGGAAGTAAGGGATAAGACTGGAAAGGAAGAAAGATTATGAAGGACATTGAATGCCAAACCAAGCAGTTAATATTTTGATTCTGGAAACTAGGGGGAATCAATGATGGGATTCTCTTTACCTAACTTCCTTCTCTGTAAAATAAGGGAGTTCTACTAAATGATCTCTAAGATTCTTTGCCACTTGGAATACTTGATCCTATGACTTAGATGATCAAACTTACCTGCCCTGCCTGTTCCCTGCACCCAACAAAAATTAATAAGCTCAAACATGACAATTTTTTTGTTGATATTATTTCAATTGTGTCCAACATGTTGTTGACCAATATAACAGTCCACACATGTGTATGTATAAGGTAGTTGTTTGATCTGTAGAATTGTAGTGAGAAACACATGGGCAGTCCTGCACATGGCAGTAAAGGCATTGACCTTTGATCCCAGCATTCTTAAGATTCTGGCATGAATCCAGATTTCTTTGTGTTCACCTGGTTGAGGTAATCCAAGCCTCAAAATTGTTGTAATTTACATTTGAACCAATAGCAATCCACTGTATCCTGATGAATATGTATTACATACCTTTTACATCATTGTGTTAATAAATAGGAGCTGCCAGAGAACACCCTCTTTTTCCTTTTTCTCTCCTACCTGGAACTTGGCCTCAAGACAGGAACCGAACTGCTTCTCTAATGGAACTTCTTTGTTCTCTGTAAAAGACCTTTCCTATCTTTTCTCTTAACCTCAAGGCAGTGTGATCTGCACTTAGAGCGTAAGCTCTGAAGCTATCAGAGGTTACTCTCTCAGCTGATCTCTATCCTCATTCCTGACTAATGTATAGTTGTTTAAGGTTATCTTTCTGACTTGACTCCCTGCAAAGAAAGATAACTGGGCTTTCTGTGTGGCTTGCTTGTAGGTGTCTGGCTCAATTCTTATCCATCCCCCCCTCCCCTTTCAGCTCTCTCCTCAAATAATACTTAGCTAAACTTTCCTTTTATATAATGGCTGCTGGCCAGCACGTTATAGCCAAAAAAACCTGATTTGAGGTTTTCTTGGGAGAGATAATGAAGTGGTTTCCTTTTCTAGCTCATTTTAGAGATGAAGAAGCTAAGGCAAAATGTTAAGTGACTTGTCCAGGGCCACACAGCTAGTAAGTGTCTGAGACTAGATTTGAACTCAGCAAGATGATTCTTCAGAACTCTAGGCCAGGCACTTTATTCTCTCTGCCACCTAGCTGCCCCATTTAAGCCCAAGAAAAGCCAGGCTGAGGAGAACATTATAGACAGAGATGCATACACTGTGGCACAATTGAATGTAATGGGCTTCTCTACTAGCAGCAATGCAATGACCCAGGACAATTCTGAGGGACTTATGAGAAAGATGATATCCACATCCAGAGGAAGAACCATGGGAGTAGAAACACAGAAGAAAATCAACTGCTTGATCACATGGTTCGATGGGAATATGATTGGGGATGTAGACTCTATATGAACATCCTAGTGCAAATATTAATAATATGGAAATAGGTCTTGATCACTGGCACAAGTAAAACCCAGTGGAATTGAGCGCCAGCTATGGGGGAGGAGGGAAAGGGAAGGGAAAGAACATGAATCATGTAATGATGTAAACTTATTCTAAATCAATTAGTTAAATAAAATTTTAAAAAAGGGAAAAAAAAAACAGGCTGTCTTCTATATGTGGTCTCTCTACCTCTACTAAGCATTTCAACTATCCTTTATGAATTGGCTAAAAAAGATTGGGAATGATTGATAAAAATGTTTGTCCTTTGACAACTGACTCAGAATTTTAAAAAAGCATAGAGAGAATAACCCAGCATTTAAAAAAGATTAAGCAAAACTTTTAAATAAATGAAATGCATTTAGAGTCAGTATAGTACAATGGAAAGAAGATCTGAGTTCAAAACCTGACTCTGCTATTTTGTAAAATTGGCTACTTATTTAACCTTTCCAGGCCTCAGTGTTCTCCTGTATAAAATCAGAGGATTGGACAACTGTGACTTCTAAGGGCCTTTCCAGCTTTAATCTATGCTCCAAAGATAAATAGAACTGAGCACTTTTTTTCCATTGTACAGCCTCAGGAAGTATTGCCAAGCCAAATGATTTCATTTTTCTTTCAATGGATTGGTTATTCTGTGTGTGTTTACATATGTGTGTGCGCGTGTCTTTGTGAAACGGGCACCAAGCCATCATGAGAAACATATGCACGGGATGGCTTGCATCAGGCATACAATTCCCAAATCAGAGAAGGTATCATTTTTTTCCTGAACAAGCTTAGAGCCGTAACTGGTCCTGACATTTGGCTTCAATCTTGATATGGGGATTGTAACTAAAGAGATTCCCCTAGGACCTTTACTTCAACATTTCAAAGAATAAAAGATTATTTTGCTTGCTAGAAAACCTCACTGTGCCTTGTAACTAGAAATAATTAAAGCCTTTAGCTGTGTTGGCCAAGTATTCCCAACTGAATCTTCTAACTCATGGAAAAAGTCCAGTTACTTACTGTTTTCTCTAGCCACAAATTCATAGAAGCTGAAGAGGGAGAAAAGAACTGAAAGGCCATGTGATCTAACTCATACCTGACCAAGGAATCCCTTCTCTCATGCCCCCTGACAGGTGTGCATCAAGTCTGTTTGAAGAATGAACTCTTTGTACCCACAAACATCGCTTAGGCAGGGTCCTGGCATAGATGAGCCGAGGACTCTCGCAGATACAAGATGCTTCTAGTTTGTCTCTTCAGGGGCCAAGTAGAACAAGTCTAGTCTCTTCCAAATGCCAGTCCTACAGATACATCTTCTTTTCCATACTAAAGTCTCCCATTTTTTCAGGCAGCCCCATTGTGGCATAGGCTTCAGTTCTCTTGCTGCCCTGGTCATTGTCTTTTGGACATGCTGGGGTTTCTCTGAACCATTGCCAAAATGCAAGATGTAGAATTGAACATGCCATTCCTAAGACAGTGTAGGCAGCAAGGTGGCATCGAGGATAGAATGTGGTACTCTCTAATTAGGAAAATGAGTTCAAATCCTGCTTCCCACATTTATTAGCTGTTTGATCTTGGACAAGTCACTTAGTCTTTGTGTAATTAAATTCCTGTGAATATAAAATGGAGATCAAATAATCACCTGCCTCTCTGGATAATTGTGAGAGTCAAATGAAATAATATATGTAAAGTGTTTTACAGAACGTAAAGTGCTATATAATTATGTACTACTGCTACTGCTGCTACTACTACTACAACTACTACTACTACTACTACTACTACTGCTACTACTGCTACTACTACTACTACTACCACCACCACCACTACCACTACTACTACTACTACTTTTTTTTTCCTTTGCTGCTTCCTCCCCTCTGCCTTCATCTGAGCAGGACAGAGTACATTAGTACTATTACTTTTACATTAAATACATTTGTTAGTATATGTTATGATTATTTATATAAGCTTCTTATTCCTCCTTTTAGAGTATAAGCTGCTGGTGGGGTCCATCATATCCTTTTCCTCCTAGTGGGAACAATGCCTCCCAGAATGCAACTGAGGATAGAATTAGCTTTTTTGGCCCTCCTGTTTGTAATTCTCTAACCCACCCACCCCCATCCTTATTAAAGGAATTGTTGTCTACCCTAAGAATGATACTTGACTGAATTATCTTGTCTATGATTTCCCAAGCTCTTCATGATAATATTTCCTTTTATCTGAAATTATTTTCCAGACCATCTTTCATTTTCTTCTAATGAATCACATCCTCCTAATCCCTCTCATACCAGAAGAAAGGTTTGTTTCAGTTTAGGAAATGTTTATTGAACATTTAAAGATAAAAGTAGAACATTTCTTCTTTTTAAAGAACTTACACTTTTCAGGGGAGATTCAATATATACACAAATAAATAGATATAGATTCCTTTAGGAGGTAGAAAGCATTAACCACTGAAGGGACCAAGGAAGGTTTCATGAAAGAATTAACATTTGAGCTAAGCTCTGAATAAATATAAAGATAAGCTGAGATAGAGATGAGAGGGGACAGGGTATATTCTAGGCATGAGGGACAGCCTACACCAGTGTTGATGAAGGTTTTCAAGTTTGGGTGCCCAAATTGCAACTTCAAACTTGCCTGTGAACACACACACACACACACACACACACTACCCCAGAGAGAGGAGGGTGGAAGTGCTCACAGAGGGGTGGGGCTTGTAAAAAAATGCCCTCAGGTCCTGGGAAGAGGGGGGACAAAGCAGCTTCCTGAGTGCTGGCTCTGCAGGTGTGCCACACTTTTGCCAGTGCTGACCTATATACTAAAGTTTTTTTTTGACTTTTGACTTTGAAGAACATCAGTAGCCTACTTTGACTTTTGCCTCCAAATTCAACATTCACTCCACTTTATACAGATAGCCACCTCCATTGTATATGCTTAAATGCTTTTTGATTTATTGAAATTATGAAAAATGTATGCTGTCAGTAAAGGCAAAATATTTTTTAAATGAGAAAAAAGAAAAATCTGAAATAAAACCCAGACTAAATGGTGAAGTGAGGAATGTATCCTTTGAGATGACAGTTCTGTTATTGTTCAGTATCTGAGTTTTATGTTTTCTTTTAAGTGGACTTGGAGAAAACAAAGGAAGCAAAGTATAGCTTCTCCAGACCTATATGTGAAAATAGGTAGCATTTTTTAAAAAGTTTGTGTGGCTTCAGAAATAATTATCTTTATCTTTCACTTTAAATAGTTATAAGCAGAGGAAGGAATGAAGCTAGACTTTGATTAGGTGACAAGTCATAGGTAGTACATATGGCTGGCAGAAATAATGGCTTTTTTGGTCTTAGCAACCATAACATCCCAGGGACATACACACACACACACATACACACACACACACACAGAAACCCAAGATACAAACATGTATATGTGCACATATACAAATATACACAAGCATATACATATATATGTGTGTTGTAACTATTAAATTTAATTTCTGGTTGGACTTAATACATTTAGTTGGTGGTCGCCAGGGATTTAATTTCTAAATCCCAAATGCAAACAAATATTGTTCAGTCTGAAATTAGGATGGCCATGCTGTAGAGAAGGGGTAAGAATAATTTCTGTTATGTTACTGAACATTTTTCATTTCATTATTATACAATAACCTGCATACAAATCATTGCCTTCTGATCTTCCTATGTCCATCACCTTCCCAAACTAAAACTTCATCTCTTCTTCTATTTTTAAACATTTTGAATGAAATCAATAGACACTGATTTCTAAAGTCGCTCACATTTTTTAAAAATGGGTGGGTATGGGGGCAGCTGAGTAGCTCCATGGATTGAGAGCCAGGCCTAGAGACGGGAGGTCCTAGGTTCAAATCTGGCCCCAGACACTTCCCAGCTGTGTGACCCTGGGCAAGTCACTTAACCCCCATTGCCTAGCCCTTACCACTCTTCTGCCTTGGAGCCAGTACATAGTATTGACTCCAAAACGGAAGGTAAGGGTTTAAAAAAAATGGGTGGGTGTTTTTATGCCTCAAATATCTGTGCATTTAGAGGACAGAGAAGACCATAAAGAGATGTTTACTCTCCCATTAGAGTTATCTGAGGTTGGATGGAAGGAAGTTAAAGAATGATGAAGAATATCATTAAAAGGCTGGTTTTCCTGGTGAATTGCTGAGGTATACCTGGAAGAGAACAGTTTTGTCTCTTTTGCTCATAGTATTCTTAGCCTGATGAGTTCTTGATTACCCAGACCATTCATAGAGCCACCTTCTCTTTCCTCAGGTTACCCTTTCCTCCACTCTTTTACTTTTCATTGATTTCCACTTTCATAAAGGGTCTAATCACTTGGCATTACTCTCTGTCAACAGAATTAGCAGGCACTAGAGTAGAGTAAAGAGTTTGAGACTGGTGGCTAAAATGAAATTCTAGAGTTTTCCATGCATTGCTCTTATCTGGTATACCTTTGCCACAGGTAACTAGGAGTTAATGGTAGGATGATCCTGAAACAGAGATACCCAAGATACATAGAATTTCCCTTGGCTCTTTGATAAAAGACCATAAGAATTTCTAGGAGATAATATTAACACACGACAAGAACTTCTTTTGCAGACATTGAAGAAAAAGGGATGACTTTTGATTTCCCTCTCTACTCCTCTTATCTAAACATATTTAATGCTAATTATTTAATTGAGACAGACCTAAGTCAAGTCAGACAAACATTTGTTGACTATGTGAAAAAAGAATGTCATTGAATGCTGAGGAGGACACATAGATAAATATGGCATAGTGGAATGAAGTTATCAATCTGAGCTCTTATAGGGACAGCTAAGTGCTTCAGTAGATAGATAGCCAGAGCTCAAAAGGGAAGGGTTTGGGTTCAAATATGGCCTCAGATGCTTCCTAGCAGTGTAAACCTGGACAGCTCGCTTAATTTCAATTGCCTAGCCCTTACCCCTCTTTTTCTCTTTAAACCAATACGAAGTATCCGTTCTAAGATAGAAAGTTGTCTGAATTGTAAATGACTATATGAAAACTTGTTTCAAATCACTAATATCAAGAGAAATCCAAATTCTGGAGTATTACCTCATCTCATATAGACTGACAAAGTTGACAAAGAAGTGAACAGCCACCATTGGAGGGATTATGGGAATTTAATCTACTACTGTTATCATTATGAACTACTTAGAAAACTATACAAGTAAAGTGACTAAAGTATTCATACCCTGTGACCTCGTAATCCCTCTGGGAACGTATACCCAAGGAAATAAAAAAAACAGGAAGATCCGATACGTGCAAAAATATTCATTGGTTTTCACAGAAACAAAATGTTATAAGAGTTAAGGAAAGCAAGCAGTGTACAAGGGCTGAGGAATCAGAAATATGTGCTCTGTGTTTTAACATTCTAGTCACATATGTCTGCATACTGAACAAATACTGAAAAGTTACACATAAGGCTGGTAATTGCTACTGTTTAAAATTCGGACTGGGAATCATGGGATTTCTTGTAGCTATTGGTACATGTTGCCTATTTTTCCAACTGAAGTCACATTATTTACTAGGTGCCTATTTAATAGATATTCATTAATGCCTTATGAGACACACAAGCAGTGGAGATACAGCACTAAAAATGACACCCCTGCCCTCAAGGAGCTTACAGTCTAACAATGTATTCCCAAATAAACATAATATAAGCTAGTACCTAAAAGAGACAAGAGAGAGCTAAACTAAATACTCCAGGAAAACTTGAGGAGGAAGATAATACTTCGAACTGAGGGGAAGAGAGAAGACTTCATGGATGACAAGGTACGTAAGCTGAGTCTTGAAGTAACTAAAAAGATTCTGCAGATACTTCCTAACTGTTTACCCCTGGACAAGTCATTTAACCCCAATTGCCTGGTCCCACCATTCTTCTGCATTTAAACCAATACTTAGTATGGCTCCCAAAACCAGAAGGTAAGGTCTACAAATGATTTAAAATGATTTTTTTAATGATTCTGATATTTGGAGACATGAAGGGAGGAAATAGATTGTAAGTGTGAGGGAAAGGCTGCAAAAATGTGCAAAAGCAGGATACAACTTGTTTGAAAAACTGTTAGTTTAGTTTGATCGGAGTTTGGCATGTGAGCAAGGATAATATGAAACAACACTGAAAAGATAGGTTGGAGCCAGATTATAAAGGTTTTAATGGCAGTGTAGCATCTGCTTCCGCCTCCCTTCATCCGCAGGATCCCCCAAATAGTCATTCCAACTTGAACGTACTATGTGTGTATATATTCACTCAAAACTAGCTTACAAGCCTACATTGGTATGTTTACTTTTTAATCTAGTTAGCCAGAAGACACAATTCAAAGCCAAAGCCCTATCTATGCTTAGGGTCTCTTTAGTGAAAAGGTAGAAGTGAAGTCTCAATAGAGCATTCTCTTCATAAAAGAGATTCGCTCGCAGGGCACATGCTCCCACAAATACATACACTCTCCCTGAAAAAACTGGACACACATAAACATCTTCTAAGAGCATCCACAGGTGACAAGGGCCCCCATGTGGCTTGTGATCCCTGCCATTGTAGGGCCACAGATGTCCTCTGATAAGAAGGATCCCAGAAGTATTCTGGAACTACCATTTTGGTTTGCACTAGATCTCCTTGATTATGATGGCTGTATTCATGGTGACTTCTAGGGACTCCTAGGCAATGTAACAGCTGGGTTTTTCTCCACTGATTTTGGGTGGTCTTGTGATGGTTGCTGAGCAGAGCTTCTCATGACCAACTTCTGGGTTCAACTCTTCAGAGCCACCTATTAATGTCACCAGCTCCATTCTTTGAGGGCTTGATGACTGAAGCCTCTATCTTGGAGGCTCCCAAAGCAGACTCCCAGCTCTTTAGTCAGAACTAGAATACTTCACTAATAAAAGCCAGATGGCATGGTCCCAGACTAAGATGAAGTGTTTTTCTGGCTAGTGTCTGGGTGGAGGTGATAGTTTTAGCATTCTCAGCCCTCTATCTAATTTGTATTTGGACCTTCATAAGTTCTCTGATTTAACATGCAGATAGAGTGTAACTAAAATAACAACCTAAAGAGTGCAAGTCATTGTTCTCTACCAACCTATCCCAAATCCCTGCCTTCATTAGCATCTCAGCTCTGACCTCTGTTGCTTTGGTACTCTTTTTTGGCCCCAGGAAAAGCTTTCCTGTGGCTCTTTCAATGGACAAAGACATTTCTATTTTAACTTAGAGGAAAGACTGGAAATTTTGTAGTAGCACTATACTTCTCCTATACTGACACTGAATTTGAATGAATTCAATCATTCATGCGAAGAAGTGTTGAAGCTGCTGCTACCACCTCTCCACTCAATGAATCTGTACCCTGGAGTGTGGTGAGATAGGAGATATGATTCTCTTGTTGCCTGTCAGTCTCCGCTCCTAATGGCCTCTCACATTGTGAGCATCAATCTGTGCTGAGTGTGATTTTAGATTCGCTTCATCATACCCATTGTCTGTTCACTCTGTTCAGGCTGGTGGAGTTAAATAGAGGGACGACCTTAATTGGACTTTATAGTGCTCTAGGTTAGCTAGAAACTCCTGCTGTGTGCCTTTGAGCTCCATTGGGTCCTCTCTTGCCTCATGATAAAGCAAAACTAAAAAAATAGTTAAGTGATCGTATAATAACTCTCAACACAATCACTCTTGCTTGTGAAGCCCTTTCAAAATGTTTATTTTTTTTTCTCAAATTGTGACTCCATTTGGTGTTTCCTTGGCAACGATAGGTAGCAGTTTGCCCATTCCTTCTCTAGCTCATTTTACAGATAAGGAAACTGTGATAAACAAAGTTAAGTGACTTGCCCAGGGACACAAGTCAGTAAATGTCTGAGATCAGATTTGAACTCAGGGAGATGACAATTCCTGACTCCAGGGGCCATACTTGATCCACTGTGCCACTTAGTGGCCCCAAAAGAGATTATAACCCCTTTGAAGGTACAAGATACTATACTATAAAGATTTGAGGAAGATTTGTGCTTTAGGAAGAGTAGTTGTTACCTGTGCTCCTGTACAAAGAATGCCTTGGAACTCTCATCAAAAGAAGTCACAGATAATAGCTGTGTAAGGAGACATTTATTTTAAGACATGGCCAATAACTATGCCCAAAGGGCACTAAAAGACTGTCTGCCCTATGATCCAGCCATGGCACTGCTGGGTTTGTACCCCAAAGAGATAACAAGGAAAAAGACTTGTACAAGAATATTGTGGTGGCCAAAAATTGGAAAATGAGGGGATGCCCTTCAATTGGAGAATGGCTGAACAAATTGTGGTATATGTTGGTGATGGAATACTATTGTGCTAAAAGGAATAATAAAGTGGAGGAATTTCATGTGAACTGGAACAACCTCCAGGAAGTGATGCAGAGTGAAAGGAGCAGAACCAGGAAATCATTATACACAGAAACTGATACACTGTGATACAATCGAACAGTAATGGACTTCTCCATTAGTGGCAATGCAGTGATCCTGAATAACCCAGAGGGATCTATGAGAAAGAACACTGTCCACATTCAGAGGAAAAACTGTGGGAGTAAAAACACAGAAGAAAAACAACTGCTTGATTACATGAGTCAAGGGGGATACGATTGGGGATGTAGACTCTGAATGAACATCCTAGTGCAAATACCAACAATATGGAAATGGATTCTGGTCAAGGACACATGTAATACCCAGTGGAATTGTGCGTAGGGGAGGGGAGGGAGAATGGGAGGAAGGAATAGAAAATGATTTTTTTTAACCAGATAAATGTTCAAAAGTGACCAAATTAAAAATATAAACTAAAAACAAACAAATAAATAAATGCTGCTTTAAAAATAAAAAGACATGGCCAATGTCTAATTTGTTGCTTAACTCTACTTCTGTGTTGCAAGGGAGGCTTCTGTTGTAGGGGGAGAGGAAACATCACTAGGAAGTAATGGTAATATTCCTTCTTTTAAGAATGAATTGAAAATTGAAAGAAGTTAGATTACTACACTAGTCCAGATAATAGCTGATGAGAGCCTGAACCAGAGTGGTAGCAGTATGAATGGGGAGGAGACAATAAAATGAAATAATAATAATAATATTTAGAGATAGAAACATCCAGAGTTGGCAACTTAATGAATCTGAGAATACAGTAAAAGCAAGGAATCAAAGTATTGTGGCACTAGTTAAAGAAATTGAGAAAGGAGAAGGTAAGAAGAAGAAGGGTAGGTCTAGGGAGGAAGATGATGATTCAGTGTTGGATATGTTGAATTTAAGATTCCAGGTATCATCCAGGTATAATGTCAAGCAGGAAGTGGTAGAAGTGGGAATCAAATTCAGGGGAGAGATTAAGGCTGGATGTAGAAAGTTAGATTTTATCTGAGTGATAAAGAGAAAAGAGATAAGAGAGAGCCTTTGGGGGATACCCACACTTTGTTATTTGGTGAAAGTTAATTAAGTGAAAGAGACTAAGGAAAAATAATTGGAAAACCAGGGGAGAAAAAGCATCATGAAAACATGGGGAGTAAAGGGTATCCAAAGGACCTGGTCAGTAGTTTTTTAACATTATAGGGCGTTTCTAAAAGGGGTAGACTGAAAATGGATGGGGAACTGGGGCAAAGTTCTACATTGTGACCTAAAATTTGAACCTTAACTATTTAACTACTTTAATTAATCTTACTAGCATTGACACATTATACTCTCTTCCTTGTTTCATAAAAATTAGAGAGGAGGAACAGGAGAACTAGAAAGGGTTATCACAGCTGCCCAAGAGCTGGGACCACACTTATGTTAATGTATTGGGTCTCCAATTTCTGTGCTATGTATGAAAGGTTAAAAATTTCCTTGAGAAAACAACCCTCATTGCTGTTTGCCAAAGTACTCATAGAGTGGCTTGATGACTAGGATCAAAAAAAAAACAAACCAAACCAAACTAAAATGAACGGAATACCAACAGAAATAAGTGTGCCTTACATGTAACTGGATGATCACCAGGCATACTCTCTCAAAGACCACCAAGAAGAGTAAGTTCTAAGGATTCAAGCCCTGCCACTGGCTTCAAGAGTTTATTTCCAGGATAAGTCAGTTGACTACAGAAAACTCTGGGAAATTAGGTGAGCGACCAGTCTCTTAGGTGTGACTGGATCTCAGGTCATTCTAGGTCTTAGGAAAATCCTCTTGCTAGATCTTTGAATTGCACATGAATTATGCAACTCATCTAAACCAAAAAGCTGAGTCTCTGGGCTCAAAACTATTAAAATAGGCCACAAACCAAACCACCTGCGAGAAGCCAATTCAGCAAATGTCCTTATGTGAAATGGAGTAATAAAATATTGAAAATGAGGGTTAAAAACATCTGAAAACGTAACCAGAGCTCACAAATGCAGTGCCTTGGGGGAAGAAAAGAAGAAAGTGTTCCATAAGTCTAAGGATGATGACTTCCAGAGGTACTGAAGCTAAAGACCACCACTAGTATATTAACGGGGGAATGAGAGGACCCAGGTGTTGGATATGAAGGAGACACTCATCTGAATCCACACATTGGAAAATATTACAATTATAAACAATTCCATACATAAAAGCAGAGAACAGAACTAGACAAAGAATTAATAATGTAATGCAAAAATGGAACTCCTTTTCCTTGTCCCTACCAAATATGGGGAAGATTGGGTGGGAGGAAGAGAGAGTGGATTTGAAAGATTATATTTTGGCATCCTACCATATTGCAAGTAAAATTCACAGCAATGCATCTTTTCAAAGGAAAAAGAAATCTCTCCTGCAGGAAGAACATTTATGTTATTCTAGGTTATCATTGAAGTTACACACTGAAGAGCTGATGATAGTTTGTCCTCAGTGCAGAAAGCTCCTTTTTTCCAGATATACTTTCAGCTATACCTCAGGTTTGTGTTGAGAGAGGAAATACTCAGTGTCTTAAAAAAAACTGCCAAAACCTAATTGGTAGTGGTCAAGATCTCTAAGCAAGCCCGATGGTAGTAAATCATGGTGATATTAAGAAAGAAAATCTAATGCCCCTGGCAGCCATCATCTTTTTTTTTTTTAAATATATTTTATTTGATCATTTCCAAGCATTATTCGTTAAAGACATAGATCATTTTCTTTTCCTCCCCCCCCCACCCCCCATAGCCGACGCGTAAGTCCACTGGGCGTTAGATGTTTTCTTGATTTGAACCCATTGCTTTGTTGATAGTATTTGCATTAGAGTGTTCATTTAGAGTCTATCCTCTGTCATGTCCCCTCAACCTCTGTATTCAGGCAGTTGCTTTTTCTCGGTGTTTCCACTCCCATAGTTTATCCTTTGCTTATGAATGGTGTTTTTTTTCTCCTGGGTCCCTGCAAGTTGTTCAGGGACATTACACCACCACCAATGGAGAAGTCCATTACGTTCGATGATACCACAGTGTGTTTGTCTCTGTGTACAATGTTCTCCTGGTTCTGCTCCTCTCGCTCTGCATCACTTCCTGGAGGTTGTTCCAGTCTCCATGGAACTTCTCCACTTTATTATTCCTTTTAGCACAATAGTACTCCATCACCAACATATACCACAGTTTGTTCAGCCATTCCCCAATTGATGGGCATCCCCTCATTTTCCAGTTTTGGGCCACCACAAAGAGCGCAGCTATGAATATTTTTGTACAAGTCTTTGTGTCCATTATCTCTTTGGGGTACAGACCCAGCAGTGCTATGGCTGGGTCAAAGGGTAGATATTCTTTTAGCACCCTTTGGCCATAGCTCCAAATTGCCCTCCAGAATGGTTGGATCAGTTCACAGCTCCACCAGCAATGAATTAATGTCCCTATTTTGCCACATCCCCTCCAGCATTCATTACTTTCCTTTGCTGTTATGTTAGCCAATCTGCTAGGTGTGAGGTGATACCTCAGAGTTGTTTTGATTTGCATCTCTCTGATTATAAGAGATGTAGAACACTTCTTCATGTGCTTGTTAATAGTTTTGATTTATTTATCTGAGAACTGCCTATCCATTTCCCTTGCCCATTTATCAATTGGAGAATGGCTTGATTTTTTGTACAATTGATTTAGTTCTTTATAAATATGAGTAATTAAACCTTTGTCAGAGGTTTCTATGAAGATTTTTTCCCAATTTGTTGTTTCCCTTCTGATTTTAGTTATATTGGTTTTGTTTGTACAAAAGCTTTTTAGTTTGATGTAGTCAAAATTATTTATTTTACATTTTGTGATTCTTTCTATATCTTGCTTGGTTTTAAAGCCTTTCCCCTCCCAAAGGTCTGACATGTATACTATTCTGTGTTTACCCAATTTACTTATGGTTTCCTTCTTTATGTTTAAGTCACTCACCCATTTTGAATTTATCTTGGTGTAGGGTGTGAGGTGTTGATCTATTCCTAGTCTCTCCCACACTGTCTTCCAATTTTCCCAGCAGTTTTTATCGAATAGTGGATTTTTGTCCCAAAAGCTGGGATCTTTGGGTTTATCGTATACTGTCTTGCTGAGGTCGCTTTCCCCCAGTCTATTCCACTGATCTTCCTTTCTGTTTCTTAGCCAGTACCAAATTGTTTTGATGACTGCTGCTTTGTAATATAGTTTTAGGTCAGGGACTGCAAGGCCCCCATCATATGTGTTTTTTTTCATTATTTCCCTGGATATCCTTGATCTTTTGTTCTTCCAAATGAACTTTGTTATGGTTTTTTCTAAATCAGTGAAGAAGTATTTTGGTAGTTCAATGGGTATGGCACTAAATAGATAAATAAGTTTGGGTAGGATGGTCATTTTTATTATATTGGCTCGTCCTATCCATGAGCAGTTAATGTTTTTCCATTTGTTCAAGTCTAGTTTTAGTTGTGTGGCGAGTGTTTTGTAGTTGTGTTCATATAGTTCCTGTGTTTGTCTTGGGAGGTAGATTCCTAGGTATTTTATTTTGTCTAAGGTGATTTTGAATGGGATTTCTCTTTCTAGTTCTTGCTGCTGAGCTGTGTTGGAGATATATAGAAAAGCTGATGATTTATGTGGGTTTATTTTGTATCCTGCAACTTTGCTAAAGTTGTTGATTATTTCAATTAGCTTTTTGGTTGAATCTCTAGGATTCTTTAAGTAGACCATCATGTCATCCGCAAAGAGTGATAACTTGGTCTCCTCCTTGCCTATTTTGATGCCTTCAATTCCTTTATCTTCTCTAATTGCTACTGCTAGTGTTTCTAGTACAATGTCAAATAGTAGAGGTGATAATGGGCATCCTTGTTTCACTCCTGATCTTATTGGGAATGCATCTAGTTTATCCCCATTGCAGATGATATTAGCTGTTGGTTTTAGATATATACTGTTTATTATTTTTAGGAATGACCCTTCTATTCCTATGTTTTCTAGTGTTTTTAATAGGAATGGGTGTTGTATTTTATCAAAGGCTTTTTCTGCATCTATTGAAATAATCATGTGATTCTTGCTAGTTTGCTTGTTGATGTGGTCAATTATGTGGATGGTTTTCCTAATGTTGAACCAGCCCTGCATCCCTGGTATGAATCCTACTTGATCATGGTGAATGATCCTTCTGATCACTTGCTGGAGTCTTTTTGCTAGTATCCTATTTAAGATTTTTGCATCTATATTCATTAGGGAGATTGGCCTATAGTTTTCTTTCTCTGTTTTTGACCTGCCTGGTTTTGGAATCAGTACCATGTTTGTGTCGTAAAAGGAGTTTGGTAGAACTCCCTCTTTGCTTATTATGTCAAATAGTTTGTATAGTATTGGGATTAACTGTTCTCTGAATGTTTGATAGAATTCACAGGTGAATCCATCAGGCCCTGGGGACTTTTTCTTAGGAAGTTCTTTGATGGCTTGTTGGATTTCAATTTCTGATATGGGATTATTTAGGAATTCTATTTCCTCTTCTGTTAGTCTAGGCAGTTTGTATTTTTGTATATATTCATCCATTTCTCCTAAATTGGTGTATTTATTGCCATATAATTGGGCAAAGTAATTTCTAATGATTGCCTTAATTTCCTCCTCATTGGAGGTGCTGTCCCCCTTTTCATCTTTAATGCTGTGAATTTGCTTTTCTTCCTTCCTTTTTTTAACTAGATTGACCAGTACCTTGTCTATTTTGTTTGTTTTTTCAAAGTACCAGCTTCTTGTCTCATTTATTAAATCAATAGTTCTATCACTTTCGATTTTATTAATTTCTCCCTTAATTTTTAGGATTTCTAATTTGGTTTTCTGCTGGGGGTTTTTAATTTGATCGCTTTCCAGTTTTTTCATTTGCATTTCCAATTGATTGATCTCTGCTCTCCCTTGTTTGTTAATATAAGCATTCAGGGATATGAATTTACCTCTGATTACCGCTTTGGCTGCATCCCAAAAGGTTTGAAAGGATGTTTTGCCATTGTCATTTTCCTTGATGAAATTATTAATTGTTTCTATGATTTCTTCTTTAACTAAACGGTTTTGGAGTATCATATTGTTTAATTTCCAATTGGTTTTAGATTTGGTTTTCCATGTACCATTACTAATCATTATTTTTATTGCCTTGTGATCTGAGAAGGCTGCATTCATTATTTCTGCTTTTCTGCATTTGTGTGCTATGTTTCTGTGACCTAATGTATGGTCAATTTTTGTGAATGTGCCATGTGGTGCTGAGAAGAAGGTGTATTCCTTTTTATCCCTATTTATTTTTCTCCATATGTCTATTAATTCTAATTTTTCTAAGATTTCATTCACTTCTTTTACCTCTTTCTTATTTATTTTTTGATTTGATTTATCTAAATTTGATAATGGTTGGTTTAAGTCTCCCACTAGTATGGTTTTATTGTCTATTTCTTCCTTAAATTCTCCTAGTTTCTCCATTAGAAATTTGGGTGCTATATTATTTGGTGCATACATATTGATTAATGATATTTCCTCATTGTCTATAGTCCCTTTTAACAAAATATAATTACCTTCCCTATCCCTTTTGATCAGGTCTATTTTTGCATTGGCTTTATCAGATATCATGATTACCACTCCTGCCTTCTTTCTATCAGTTGAAGCCCAGAAGGTCTTACTCCATCCTTTAATTCTGACCTTGTGGGTGTCAATCCGCCTCATGTGTGTTTCTTGAAGACAACATATGGTAGGGTTTTGGATTCTAATCCATTCTGCTATTCGTCTACGTTTTATGGGTGAGTTCATCCCATTCACGTTCAAAGTTATGATTGTCATTTGTGGACTCCCTGGCATTTTGATTGCCTTCCCTAATTCTAACCTTTTCTTCTTCGGCTCTACCTTTTAGTCCAGTGATTTACTTTGAAACAGTCCCCCTTGTCCCCTCCCTTGATGTTTCCCTTTTTAGTCCCTCCCTTTTTGTTCCCTCCTCCTCCCCCCTCTCTTTCCCTCCCTTTTTGTTCTCCCTCTCCCCCTCCCCCCCTTGGTTTCCCCTTCTCCTTACCCTTGTTGGGTAAGATAGAATTCAAGATCCCAATGGATCTGGATGTTTTTCCCTCTCAGAGCTGATTTCCCTGAGATTGAGGTTTAAGTAACCCCCCCCCCTCTCTTCCTCTCCTTCTTATAGGAGTTTTCTTCCCCTCCCCTTCCCATGTGAATCTTTGTGTGAGAATGATTATTCTATTTGGTCTTTCTTTACCCCCTATTTATACATTACATTTTCCCCACATGTTAGTATACATAGGTTGATATAAATGTAGTCCTTATAGAAGAGAGTTTGAGTTAAAGAAGAAGATAACATTTTCCCCTTTCCTTAATATTTACCTTTTCAGGTATTCCTTGCTCTTTGATTTTCGGTATCAAACTTTCCACAGAGCTCTGGTCTTTTCTTTGCAAAAAGTTGGAAGTCTTCTATTTTGTTGAATGCCCATACTTTCCCTTGGAAGTATATAGTCAGTTTTGCTGGGTAGCTGATTCTTGGTTGGAGACCCAGCTCTCTTGCCTTTCTGAAGATCATGTTCCATGCCTTACGATCATTCAGAGTAGAACTTGCAAGGTCTTGGGTGACCCTGATTGGCATTCCTTTATATCTAAATTGTCTTTTTCTGGCTTCCTGTAGTATTTTTTCTTTTGTTTGATAGCTTTGGAATTTGGCAATTACATTCCTGGGAGTTGTCTTTTGGGGGTTTAGTGTAGAAGGTGTTCTGTGAGCTCTGTCAGTGGCTGTATTGCCCCCTTGTTCTAGAATCTCTGGGCAATTTTCTTTGATTATATCTTGTATCACCATGTCCAGTTTGGTGTTTATTTCTGGCTTTTCTGGGAGTCCAATTATTCTTAAATTATCCCTTCTCCCCCTATTTTCCAGATCTATCACCTTGTCGGTGAGATATTTTATGTTCTCTTCTAATTTCTTGGTATTTTGGCTTTGCTTTATTGATTCTTGCTCTTTTACACGATCGTTGTCTTCCAGCTGCCTGATTCTGGCCTTTAAAGCCTGGTTTTCTTTTACAGTTTGGTCAAACTGGTTTTGTAGATGCGTGAATTTCTTTTGCATTATTTCCAACTTTTCCTCCCAGAAGGCTTCCATCTTTTTGGTCATTTCTGATTCAAATTCTTCATAGGTTTGTGGAGAGTTTCCATTTCCTTTGGAAGGTTTTGGAGCATTTTCTTTTATATTATCTTCTGTCTGCTCTGTATTTTGTATTTTGGCTCCATAGAATGTGTCCAAAGTCGCCCCTTTCTTCTTATTTTTCTTGGTATTTTGGGGCTTCTGTGGTTCTGTGGAGTTTGCCATTTCTGAATGTGGAGGATTAGTTTTTCTTGCCTCTGTCTGGTGTTCAGAGGCAGTCCTGGGCAGATGGTTCTATGAGCTTTCCCTGGGTTAAACTGAATATGCCTCACTGGAACTGGAATGGAAGGGTCGGACCACGAGGCCACACTCTCCCCCCGGCTCGCTTTCCGGAAGTTGCCTTCAGAATCGCTGGCCGTGAGGCTGTTTCGTCAGCCTGCGGGGGGATGGGCTGCAGCTAGCCCAAGCTCGGAGGGTAAGGACTTTCACTGAGACTTGGATAGCAGGATCCAGCCTGTGAGGCTGTCTTGCCCGCCCTGAGGGTTGCTGTTGTTTCGACCAGCTCTCTGCAGCGGAAGCCCCAGGCAGTAACTTTCACCAGGACTGTAGAAGGCCCTGAGGGTTCTGCTCTCTGAGCCCAGCCGGGCTGCGGCTTCCGGGAGCCTTGGACTCTGCGCTCCTACCCCTGAGGTCCGAGTGATCTCGGGTTCTGGCTTTTAAGGGGAGCCGTACCTTTTGAACCGGGTCCAGGTCCAGGAGGAGGGTTCCCAGGGTCTGTGCTGTTGATCGTTTTGAATTTCGGCGCCTTAGGAGCTTATCGTTTGAGATCGGTCGGGAAGGGTTTTCAGGAGATCTGAGCTTTAGCTTTCTCTAAGCCGCCATCTTAACCGGAAGTCTCGGCAGCCATCATCTTAATGGAGATCAGGAAGAGCTGAGTTCAAATTTTGTTTCAAACATTTATTAGCCCTGTGATCCTGGGCAAGTCACTCAACTATCTCAGTTTCCTCATCTGAAAAATGGGGATAATGAAAGCATATCTGTAACCTTTGATTGTTGTGAGATAATGAGATAATATTGAGATCAATGGGGAAAATGAGATGTTTGTAAAAGGGTTTGCAAGTTGTAAAATGCTTGGTACAAGTTAGCTATTATTATTGTTATTATTTCATTCATTTCCCCCTCATTTCCCCTTACCTTCCTCTATTTTTTTTTCTCATTTTCTCAAGGAACCTTTTTGCATTCACAAGCCATTACATTAGACATCTCAGTTATCCCCACTTCAGGCAATGGGGTTTATCATCCAATATTTGGTCTCCCTAAAGAATCTAATACAATATTTTCATTAGCTTCTGAGGAAGAGTGCATGAAATGGGGCTCCCATTTATCTGACCTAAAAACTACAATTCCTTTGGATTTTTTCTGGGTTTCATGCAACAAAGAAAACTTTGAGCATTGTTTTCTTTGTGGTATATGTCCAAGTTCCCAAGAAAGAATGGGATGGAAATGGAGTTTCAAGCCAAACAAAAGGGATGCTGAGCAAAGCAGTAGAGGCCAATACATACCTTGACTCATATCAATAGTAATTGGGTAGCAAATATAATAAGCAGTTTTGTCCTGTTCTGCTATAATGATGACTTTCTAGCAGAAAAAGTTTAATTGGACTTGTGAGGGAGCAGGAGCCATCCAGGGTTGTGGGGTACATTCCTTGTTTTTTTATCATTTCTGATAATTTTTTCATTGATGTTCTGCTTCCATGGTAGCTAAGGGGTAGTTACTATTTTCAAAACAGACTTGAGAAGAGAATATTATTTTTCCCATTGGGACAGATCTGTTAATTAAGGAAGAATACCCTGGCCTTGGACCAATTCAAGGATTCCTGAGATTCTGAGACAATTTTTCCCAGAGAGAGGAGGGAGATACCCACACTTTGTAACCAGGAGCATACATGTTGTATAGGTTAATGTTAAGTTACTTGTATCTGAACATCATACTCTGACATTTTATAGAGTGGGAAATGGCATTATGGTATTGGGGACACATACACAACCTAAATTCTTAGTTCTTTGAATGGGTCTCTAAGATCTGGATTTTTTGCCCCATGTTAAATGAGTATGGGATGCTATTCCAAAGGGTCAAATTATACTAAATGCTTTCACCATATTAATAAGTAGCAATTCTAGCAAGACCATAAAACACCCCTAGGGTGAGCAACATGAAAATGAGGGGCAGAAGGAGTAGAGACATTGAATCTTGGGGTATTTCTACTTGGGAAAACACTGCAGGACACTATCCACTGGGGAGAGATACCAACAGTGCTGGAGGGGGAATGTACCCTGCCAAAGAGAGCTCATCTGGAGTGCAGGCACCAGAAGGAAGAAGCCCACCATCTGTTCTCATCCTATTTTAACTAATTGTTCTTAGTAAATAAATTCCAAGTCCCTGTTGAAAGAGATGAAGTGTTATCAGTGCCCTCTAAATTTCAATGCTCTTTTCAATGGGTAAAACCCAACTCACTCTGCCCTATTTAGAGTTTTAGGTTTTACTATTTGAGATACAACACTAATCTTCGAAGATTGCTTTGTTGTTAGAGTGTTTAGCAAATTTCATCTTGTACGTTATTCTTAAATTTAAAGAGTTTGTGTATTTTTTATTGTCATATTTGGATCAGTCTTTTATCCTGAAGCACATAAATCCTTGAGCAGAATTGCAATATTTAAATAGAAAATTAAGTAATTGTTTGGGAAGAGGGGTGAAGAGGGAGAGAGAAGAGAGACAGAAAGACAGGCAGAGAGGCAGAGAGGGAATATTTTTAAAAGAGGCAGTAGAAGAGGGAAAGCCTAAGTAGAGAATTCAAATAGAAACCAGTCCAAGCACTGGGAAAATACCACATCGCATTTAGAAGAATCAGACAAATTATTTTACAAAGGACAATGTATATTCTCCTTTAAAAATACTTCCCTCTTGTGTTTAGCCAAGAAGTTATTTGCCATGATGCAATGAGACAACCCAATAGTTTGATTTGAGTAGAAATTTTTCTCAGGGGAAATCACAGATTTAAACCTTCCTGAAATGCTGATATTTTTTGAATTTGGAAGGATTTTTTAAAATGTCCTTTAGGTGATTAAGCCTTAAATAATCGTTGGAAAACTCAGAAACTTTTGTCAGGATGATATGGTCAGAGAAAGCAGGTTTGGTACTTATTTACCTAAATAGATACTTCCTACAGAACATCCAGCTCACTCTGATTTGGAGATTTTCCTAGAAATAACCCTTAGCCATTTTTGTTGGTCAGTCATTTTTCAGTTGTGTCTCATTCTTCTAGTCATTTGGGATTTTCTTAGCAAAGATGCTGGAGTGGTCTGCTATTTTCTTCTCCAGCTCATTTTACAGATGAAGAAACTAAGGCAAACACAGTCACAAAGCTAGCAAGTGTCTGAAGCCAGATTTGAACTCAGGCAGCCGTATTCTCCATTTACTCTGCTATTTCACAAATCATACTTAAGCAGATGTGAGCACTGTTTTTGATTGAAATTTTTATGATGAAAGCTTATAGAAAGCACTTTTTAAAAGTTTGTTTATCAATCAATCAATCAAAAATGATTGATTATTAGAGAAACAGGTATAGTAGATAAAAAGTCATGAAGATGTGGGTTCAAATTCTATTTCTGGTATCACTAGCTTGTGTTACCTAAGGCAAATTAAATTCTCAGTATTCTAATCAAGTCTCGTAAGACAAAAAGTTGTAAAACAAGTGCCAGTTTGCATTAGTAGAAGTTTTCTCCCTCCCCCCATCTTTATGTATATCTATATCTGTATGTGTGTATATATAAATGGATGTATCTAATCCAAGAGAAAATCTAGATTTCTTAGTATATGTTGAGGAAAGAGAATTTATTTTAGCAGACCAACTTTTGCTATGAATGGTGAGGTAAAATGCATTTGTTTTTTAGTTACCTAGTGTTCTGAAGTCATGTTCTATGACTTCCAACGTTAATATCCTAAACTTACCAGTAAGGCTTTCTTAAACCTACATCTATGAATCCAGATGAGGGTTTAGGTTTAATATCCTATCACTGCTATGTCTTTAGTATACACACATCTGGAGAGTGATACAGTTATAAAAACAAATTATCAGTTGTTTTAATTTAATCCAATGACAATGAATGAGCAATAGCCATTAACTTACAGTGTTTCTCTCAGTGTCCTACCTAGGGTGGTGAGATTAGGACTTTTTCCTAGGGCAATGGAATTTACTAGAGTACTTAGAAAATTTACAGTTCTTCAGGCAGAGTAGAAACAAAACACTTCAGCATCTGTTAATTAGAACATGTTAAATGACAAGCTTCCATTAGTAGATTTTCTTTCCCTATCAATGATACTTGGGGTTAGTTCTTTGGGACAGTCTGTCTTCAAGTTTGTGTTCCTTTTCCTGGTTCAAAAATTGCCAATGAGACCTGTAGTTTTTCTTTGTGGGCAGCTCCAAAACAATATCCCCAATGCTGCAATTAAATGAATATTTAATTGTGATATCTACCAAAGGACACAATGGAGCCAGTTTATATTGACTGGAGAGGTAATTATTAAAGTTTCAGTATGAACATTTATACTTTAGAAAAAGATAAGTGCTACTACTTCTTTATTGTTTTGTTGAATGTCTAGACTTAAGGGAGGGAGAAAATGTTAATAATGCAGATTAAACTTTAAAATGTGTACTGTACCTTGGAGAGCTGGTTGTTAAACTTTACCAGCATTCCCCTTCGTCTACTTGAGATTCATCTTGCTATCAGACATTCTATATAAAATCAGCTCCTGTTATAATATCCTATAAAAAGTTCATACTGATGACTGAAGACCCACAGTTGGTTCCTATTTCCTGGTTCATGTAATGATTTGCTCTCTTGGAAAAACTATTAAATAGATTGTTCTGCTCTGTCCAGCTCTAAAAACACTATGAATAAAGCTCTCTTTTATCCAAAGGGAGGAAAAGTAATTGCTCTGTTTCTCCCCTTCTCTATATTCCCTTCCATCTCTCCCTTTTGTCCCATTTCACCTGTCTCTACTTTCCTGTTTTCCATCTTTTTTCCTTTTCATCTTCCTTGAAAGGCCTCTAGTAAAAAACCCTCAGAAGGCACCTTAATTTAGTGGGAAGGATGCTGAGCAGAGAATCAGAAAGATCTGAATTTGAATCTTACCTCTGGCCCTTGTTAGCAGTGTGACCATGGACAAGTCACTTAACTTTCTGAACCACAACTTCCTCCTCTTGTTACAATTAAAATTAGTTTTTCTGCTAAAAGTATTATATTTTGTGAGGTTTATTAAAGATTAAGAAATAAAGAAAATATAAAATAAGAAAGCACGTGCAACCTACATTTTGCTGACTAGGTAGAAAGCCACCTGTCCCTAGAAGCGGAAGCCGAGAGACCCGAAGTAGGAGAGTCAGCTTAAATACAATTTCTGTTCTCGGCCCAGGTAGGATTCTGGGAACTGCCAAGGACTTCTAGGGATTGAAGTCTGGGGTTCAAATCTCCATTTTTACACTCTGTAAGAAGGAGATAATAATGTTCAAATCCCAGCCAATCACATTGGGTTTCTGACAGGTTCAATGAAATGATATATGGAATGCAATTAGCTGATGTTAAGATTTTATATATATTTTGGCTATTATTTTCAACATGTCTAGTTTGATCTTACTGTCAAATGAAACCTGGCAGTACTTGTTTCATCCCCTTCCCAAGAAGTCACCACCTGAGCTAGACAACAATAACCAGAATGACTAAGCATATATAAATCAGTGATGGTGAACCTATGACATGGGTGCCAAAGATGGCATACAGAGCACTCTCTGTGGGCACTCAGGCACTATAAAGGCAGAGAACCTCAGGGGAGCTGTTCCCCTCCCCCTCTCCAACAAGTCTGAGGACAATTTTTCACGTCCCCACCCCTCTGCCCAGCAGCCAATGGGAGCGCACAGTGGGTAAGGTGAGTGGTTCACAGGCGGCAGAGCTAGAGGGGAGCAGAGCACTTGGGCCACTACCCTCCCCCCTCTACATGTGCTGAGGACATTCCTCCCTTCACCTGTCCCTCTGGCTCACAGCCCAATGAGAATGTTTCCTCCCCCCCCCTCCCTGTTTGGGGTAAGGAGGTTGGGGGTACCCAGCATTGGGAGGGGTGGGCACGGCACTCAGTTTGGGGGTGGGGTACTCCATCTCTAAAAGGTTTGCCATCACTGATATAAATGAACCAACACTGAGCTACTATATGAATTACAGAAGGAAAGAGTAGTATAGTACAAAGAGCTCTGAACTTGGAGTCAGAAAGACCTGAGTTCAAATTTGCCTTCCAATACTTAATAGCTTTGTGATCCTGGGAAGGTCACTTAACTGGCTCAGTTTCTTTGTCTGTAAAATAGGAATGATAGGGGACAGAGCTAAGATAGTGACTTAGTAGTAGTGAAAGCTGGAACCACTCCAAGAATTCCCTCAAACCAACCTTAAAGTAGCTCCTCAAAAAGACTGAAGTCATACAACCAATAAAGCAACAGAGTGAGGTGACTACCCTGTGAATAATATGAATGATAATACTAGTACCTAACTCCCACGATTATTATGAGGATAAATTAGATAACATATGTAAAGCATTGTACAAGCCTTAAAGTGCTATCTAAATGCTAGTTATGATTATTATTTTTATTATTTAAATGTTAGGACATTCCTGCCCAAATGACCAAAAGATATAAGAAGAATGAAGGAGAGTAATGAGAATTTTATATTAAAATAAATGGAACTCAAAGAAATTGTTTTGGCCAGGTCCTCTTATTATATTTTGACCATTCAACTTCTATGCCTTTTATGCCATTTGCTTACCATTCCACTATGATGTTCTTCCTGGGATTTAGAATAAAACCCTCTAAAAACAAAAAGCCTTAAGCTATATTAAAGATCCTGGCAATGTATTTTAATTTAGTAAAGGGTTTAGATAAAAAAACCAAAACTTATTTAAGAAAAACTAGACTTATAATAGTATTAGCAGCACCCCCCCCAAAAAAAAGTCCAGATTCTTCTACTATACAAGGTTTGCATCTTCATTTATAATCTAGCTACCCCTCAGTTAAAAAAGCTAAAAGGCTAAATTGCCTTGAAGGAGAATCCTCAGTAACTCAGCATAAAACTGGGAAAATACTACCAGCATCTTCCCTGCCACTCAGGTAAATAAACCCAGGTGTCAAGGATGACATCTGTCTGTTTCACTCTGTACTCTCAATTTGCTGCCAAAACCAGTTGATTGATTTTATTTGAGAGCATCTTATACATTCTCTCCTCTCATACTGCTACCACCTTGGTGTAAATTCTTATCACCTGGTGCCTAGACTATTGCATTACTTGCCAGTTGGTCTTTGTGGCACATGTCAACTCTTCTTGATGTCAATCAGAACTTTTTTCTTTTTTAACTCTTACTTTTTGTCTTAATAACAACTCTAAGACAGAAAGGTAAGGGCCAGGCAAATGGCATTAAGTGGCTTGCCCAAAGGCATACAGCTCAAAGTATCTAAGGTCAAATTTGAACCCAGGTTCTCCTAACTCTAGGCCTGGAACTCTTTCCATAGTGCCACCTACCTGCCCCTCAATCTAATCTTAAATGCAAGACTGATTGTCATCATTCCCCTATTCATTAAACTCTGGTATCGTGTTTTGTTACATCTAGGAGAAAATACCAAATTCTTTGTTTGATTTTTAAAGACTTGCGTAATCTGCCCCCTTCATATTGGGAAGTCTGCAAAACTCATTAACACTGGCCTCCTTAAGCATGACGCCCCATCTCCTGACTTCAGGAGTTTTCATCCCCTACCCCTTTTACCTGGAAAATGCTTTCTCCTCCTTTCCACATCCTGACTTCCTTCAAGTCTCAGCTAAAATCTCACCTTCTGCAATATGCCTTTCCCAGTCCTCCTTAATCTTCTAGTGCCCTCCCTCTGAGACTCCCCCCAATTTTTCCTGTATCTAACTTACTGAATCATACCTCTTTGTATATTCTCTACATTAGACTGAGCTCCCTGAGAGCGAGGGCTGCATGGCTTTTCCCTTAGGTTGGGTCCCTCATACTAGTTCAGTGCCTGGAATATGGTTAAGTGTGGTTTAATAATTGTTTATTGACTTGACATTCAAGTCCCTATTTGATTATTTGGATGTTGGGTTCAAAAAAAGGCATAGACCAGAATTTTTTTCTGGGAAAACATTAGCTGTTGTATCAGAAATGTGAATTGAATTTTTTTTTTAATTTAGAAGATTTTTCTGTGGTTACATGATTCATGAGCTCTCCTGGCCCCTTTCCTCTTCTCTCCCAAAGCTGACAAGAAGTTCTACTGGGTTATACATGTATCATTGGTCAAAACCTAAGAAATGTGAATCTCTTTACAAATTTAGCCACATAGTTTCATTGCCTTCACAACTGTTTCCGGAGGCTTTAATATAAGAAAATAAAGGGGCCAGCTGGGTGGCTCAGTGAATTGAAAGCCAGACTTATGAGACCGGAAGTCCTGGTTCCAATTTGGACTCAGACACTTCCTAGCTGTGGGACCCTGAGCAAGTCACTTGACCGCCATTGCCTAGCCCTTACCATTCTTCTGCCTTGGAGCCAGCACACAGTATTGATTCTAAGACAGAAGGTAAGAGTTTAAAAGGAAAAGAAATGAAAAGAGAAGCTTAAAAAGAAAAAAAAGTTTAGGTGAAATCTCACTGTTAGCTTTTAAATTTCCTTATTATCAGTATTGTAAAAAATGCTGAGTTTGTGCTAATTTGGATCATTCTGCTGATTGCACAAGTCTCTCTACTATAGTATGATTTGTACTTTGCATGGGTGTTAGAAGGATCAACATCCTCATGGCAAATGAATAAATCTTAAGTAGTTGGAGATGCTAGATGGGATTATGCCAGTGAAAATAAAAACAGCCTGAAGTAAGGCAACATGATGTTGAGAAAAAGATGCTCGACTGGGTTGTAGGCTAACTGATAATGATTAACTGTGTGATTTTGGGTAATAGTGGCAGAGTACAGGCTTGCCAAAAAAACCAAAACAAAACAAAACAAAAAAAACACCAAGCAAACAAATAAACACCCCTCCCCCAAGGAAAAAAAAACAACAAAGAAAATTGAGACCATTCAAAGGAGATTTAATTGATTTCAAATTGTACTACTCCTACCACTAACCTCATCTGAGACCTCAATTTCCTTACCTATAAAAAGATGAACAGGTTGCACTAGATCAGAGGTTTGCTAATAATTGTTTTAGGATTTTCTCAGGCAGGGAGGTGGAACATGCATAAAGGATACTTTTTCAAGTTTAATCTGCAGTGTTAACATTTTCTCTATTACTTTCTTAAATCTAGACAATTATCAAAACAATAAACCATCCCTGATTTATAGCATTTGCTTGTTTCTAAGGTGTTAATGCTTATATACTGAAAAATTAACTGTCAGATCTCCCAAGCCACCACCAGCACTCCAATTGGTCTGGATGATCTCAAAACATCCCTAGCAACTCTAATTCTCTTGAACTCTTTAGCACTAAATTCCCAAGAATATAAATTGTTGTTGATTGAATTGTGGAATGCATGGCTCTTATAACAAATGACTTCTTCCATGACTTAAGTATTTGCATCTGGGATGTAGCTCTTCTCTCGGGTAAAAATTAGAAAGCTAGCCCTTTCTGTCAGTCTTCAATTTTCCAAAGAGTGATAATAGCTTCCAAAGAATTTCTTAACTAGGTAAGTGAAAGAGAATTGAACATCAAACTGATTGAAAGCAGTATTGTTGTGCTGAGCTACCATAATGCCCAAGGCTAATGATCAAAGCCTTTGAAGTCTAAGCCTTTTCCTTGTCACAATTAGGTATGCCTTCACCAAGGGGATAGATTTTATCTTATTAAATCCTTGAAGAGTTTTGTTTGATTTCTTGCTACCTAAGAGAAGAGACAGAGGCAGCCACATTGTGAGCATTCACTGCCCAGCCTGTCCCATCTTTGCCTGCAGTAACCTTGAAAACCTTAAAGCCACCTTGATTTGATTACAGATATTTCCAAACGGATTTAATGCATGGAATTAGATCAGGAGTTCTTAACCTTTTTAGCACCACAGACTCCTTTTCTTTGAAAGTCTGCTGTGGATCCCTTTTCAGAATGTTTGTTGCCCACATTCTTAATGGAAAGAAATGCTAAATTACAGCTAGAGTCTTTAGTGGAAATAAAGATGTCATTTTCCCCCATTCAAGTTCAAGAACCCCTGAAATCTATAGATTCTGGTTAATAATCTCTAGATGACACTAAGAAAAATTGTTCTCACCCTAAAAAGGAAAAAAAATGCTGTTCTGAAAGCAATATAACCCCCCAAAACTTACGAAAACAAATAAAACAACAGATATAGCGTCTATTTTTTCCCCTAGACGCATCTTTTAAACGGTTTCTTTAAACTAAAAATGCTAAATGTTAATCTCTTATTTAGCCATTGCTTTTTTTTTTAATCTTCAAGAAAAGCCAGAATGAAGGGCTTTGTAGCACTCTAAAGAGATGAATCTGGATTTTAATTCTGGGAGCTGGTTCTGACTCGTGTGTCCTTCAGACACAGACACAGACAGAGCGAGGGATGCTTGGAAAATGGGGGTTTATGCAGCGCATTGGAAGGTTAGCCATAGATCATTTATTAGCAGAAGCTAATAGGTAATCAGAAGAAGCATTCATTGATCTCAGAATCCTTTTTAGCCTTGCCTGGAAGAGGCATAGCCACATGCCGGCATTTTTGAAATGAAGCCTTCCTGAAAGCAAATTAATTTGTTTCTTCCAGGCCCTCTTTCCTATTTCAGGGGTCTCTCCTTTCCTGACACCAGCATTTGGAGGGTGGCTCCCCCCCCCCTCCCCCAAGTTCCTGAAAAGGCTCTGCAACTGGCTCTGCCAAGCACCAGTCTTGACTATAGAGTAGCTTACTTGGTGCTGTGCTTAAAGACAGGACAGGAGGAGGAGGATTGACTCCCTTTTGCTTCAGAATTCCATTCCACAGATTACTGAAAACTCAAGCCCTGAATAAGAGTAGCCTCTGAGGGCTGGTTTCTGATGTCGCACTAAGCATGATAAGAATGCCATTGACGTCAGCAGAGCCATCATCAGGGAGAATGGCACCCCTGCTCTTGAAACCACACCAAGCAATTGCAGAGCTTTTGAAAATTAAAAGCTGGTGCTGGGGGGAGGGAGAAAAGAACAGGGGAAGTAGTGGCACCAGCTGAACTCTACATTTTCTGTGAATTTCCTATATTTTAAAACATGGTGTCTCTCTCTGCCTCTTGCACACACAGACACACACACTCTCTCTTATCCTTTCTTCCTCTCTTCTTCTCTTTCTCTCTCTCTCTCCATTTTTTCCTCACTCCTCTCCTTTCCATTTCCAAATATTTGGGGAAGAAACTTAAAAGCTCACACTAGCTTCAAAGGAAAAAAGATAATTTAATTTTGTCAAACTATATGAATTCAGGGAAAACGAGTTATACCACCCAGATATTGGACAGAAGCCCTGAGCCACAGGAGAAAATGTAAGCCATGGAGAATAAAATTTCTGGGCTAAAAAAGATACATTTTAGCTATGTAATTGTGAAGGAATAGATTATAACTAGAGATATTAGGTATACCAAAAGAGCTGCTTATGAGGAGATCTTCCCCCCCAAAATGTCATGCTAATTCACTCTGTCCTCAGAACAGTTGGTGTGAATATGAATTAAAATAATAAAGCGATTGCTTTGGGGAAGGGAAATGTGTCTGTGCTGTGCAGTTGATTGGTTTCACAAAGGGAGCTAGCTCCAAGAACAAGAGCAGTACATATAAGCCCAAAGTCCTACCTGGATTGGAAATTTTTGTGGAGGTTAGAGAGAGTGAAATAAACAGTTTTATAGTGTTCATCGTTCTCTTTTCTGCTGGTCCTTCCCCTCTCCAGTCCCAGTTGTTTACTTCTTTGCTAGTGCCAGGCTCTTCCAAGCCTTGGTAAGGGTAATAGAGCACCAGCTTGGATTGATGGCGATAACTGCAGTGTAATGGTACTTTCCTTTAGAGCAGGTAGTGGCAGGATTGCAAGCCCATATAAGCATTAAGTAAACGTGTCTTTACCCATATCTTCCTCAGTAGTACTAGATAAAACTGACTCTGAGGTGTGGAAATCTTGAGTATGGGCACATTTGCTCAGATTAGTCAAGTAGGTGTCTCGGGATGAGCAGGCATGGAAGGGTGAGCACATGGAAACAAATGTGGATGGGGAACAGGGATTCATGTAAAATCCTTGCTTAGGACGAGTGGTTTCCAAGGAGGGGAACCAGATAAGGAAGATCATAATGATAGATCACATTTTTATAGACCTGAAAGTGCTTTGGGAGGTGCTTTCCTCAAAACCATCCCATGAATGCAAATATTCTTTATTCCTACTTCACAAATGAAGAAATGAGGGCTCAGAAAGAGGTTTTGCCTTGCCCAGAGCTGCAAATGAAAGAGGGATCTGAAGCCAAGACTATTTCTCTATTTTATGGAAAGAAAAGCTAAGCCAATCTACTGTCATCTGCACAGATACTTTTGATGGGATTCTTCCTTTGTGTGGTTAGTCAACAGAGAGTCAAGTAGGATTTCTGATAGGTTTCTAAGATCTCTTGTGAAGGAGTGAATAAAGGAAACAAGGTCCATCTATTAGCTGTACTTAACCCAATGACCTGTGTAGAAAAACAGGGAGTAAGAACACATTATGCACATGGGGTTTTGGTTGTATAGTCAAGCATGGAACGTGGGGAAATGGTGAAGCTCAATTACATTAACTTTTTTTTTGTTTTTTTCAATTTTCTCTGAACTAACTTCACATACAGAATCTTCATTGACTTCAAACAGTGTTGGAACTGCCTTTGAAATTTATTCCAGCCAAAAGTACATCCTATGGTCAGTGACTTTCATTTCCTTCACTGATATCTCCATTGACCAGCCCTATCTACTGTGAATGAGTAAATTGAAGAAAACCCATGTCCATTTACTCCTATGTGAGCTAAGAATCCAGAGCCACATGTGTTAGTCTTAGGCAAATGGAGCTCCAGAGATCATTATGGGGCATTTAAATAAGGAAGGTGCTGGAAGATCTTCTGACCTCCCAGAACAGGACACGATTCCCCAAATACCTCAGTTTCACTCTAGCCCTGTAATGTTTCAAAATTCATCCTACCTACAAATTCCTTTGATCAAGTGATTTTTCTTTGACATTCCAAGAAAGTGACTTAGCCACAGAGCCCTTTTCATTCAATTAAGCACTCCCTGATGAATCTTACCCTTTTCTGGCAAACAGAAAGCCACATGTTGAGGCTCTGAGACCCTGACTATGTTCTGGAGATGTCAGACTAGAGTTGACTAGGTATAATAGTATATTTGTGCCAGGAAGTACTTGGGGGGGGGGAGGGAAGGGTGGTGGTTGAGGAGGGATGCAAATTAAGAGAAGTGAAAGGGATCAATTGACATGCATTAGAGACAATGAGTAAAGGAACAATTTAGAAAGCAGAGAAACAGATTCTTCCCAGACTAGTTAAGTTTCCTTAAGAGAAGAATTATCATGGATTTGGGGATTCAAGATGTCTTTAATCTTTCTTTTCCCCATAGTCTGACCTAATTTAGTAAAGCATAAACAGAAACGAAAGATAGAATTAGATCATGTATGCTCATCTAACCATGGTCTAGACAGCCATGGAAGCAAGGCAACCACCATGTCCAAGCTGTAACTACTGTGATTGATCCAAAGCTGGGAAATATTGAGGAAGAACTCTGGGCTTTGGTTAACTGCATTCACAGCACAGTATTTCCCTTTGTAATGGGTATTACCACTGGGACATTTGACATTGCTTAGCTCTTAGTATAGATCATCATCATCATCATCATCATCAATCATAACCCACATTTAGGGTCAGCTGGGTGGCATAGTAGATATAGGAGTCTGATTTGGAGTCAGGAAAACCTTAGTTTGGGACAAAACTTGCCTTATTTAATAGTTTGCTCATTCTTAAATTCCTCATGTGTAAAGTGGGGATAATGGTTCAGAAATTGTGGCCACTGAGTGATGTGGAACTCAGGCTCTGGTCAAGATAAAGGAAAAAGTCACTTTTTGGATCCTAGGCTAGTTCCCCAAAATAAGAGTCCCAGTTTCTTGTGAGGTGCAAGAGTGGGAAATGAGGCAGATGAGTGGAGATCCCAATCAGTGGAGTTAGGACAGTCTTCATAAAGGAAGTGGCATTTGTGTTAGTCTTTAAAGGGTGACTACATTTTGGGAGTAGTTCCCAGGGATAGTACAATTCTTACAATACTTAATGCAAACATTAAAAGAACACAGCAGGTTAATTTTAAAGAATAAGGTTGCAAGAGGGAAAAATTTAAAAATTAAGTGATTTCAATAAGAATTAACCAGAGGCAAACTGAAATAAATGATGATGAAAGTGCTTTACAAGCCATGAACTGTGATGATAACTGTGTCCAACATCTGGTGAATAAGGTATATAACATCAGGAAATGAAAAGGAAGTGTAGTTTGGAGAACTTGGGAATGGAAAATGAGGAGGATTTATAAACAGCATATTATAGGAAGGAGGAAAAAGAAAGATGAAAATGGATCTTATTCTCTTATGGCTTATTCTCTTGAGTTGGCATTTGGAGCAGACATTAAAGAAAGATAATTAGGAAGAACAGTGTGAACAAAAGAGTTTGGATACATAGACAATTCAACATTCATCAACCTCAGAGCTTGAACAGTTGGACTAAAAAGAGTGGTTACAGAAAGTATCATAGTTAAAAGCACCACAAAGCATACGATGCTGGAAAGATCCTTAGTGGACATCTTGCCTGATCTCCATAATGTCATAGAAGAAGAAAGTGGGGTCCATAGAGATAATGTGCACAAAATAAGAAAGGCAGTAAGGGACAGAACTAGCATTTGAACTAAATTTCAGCCTCTAAACACAAATCTTTCTATCACAACATTCTACCTTTAAAAAGGGATACAAAGATAGATATCCGGTAACTCTTTATATTTTAAGGGTTTTTTGTTTGTTTGTTTTGTTTTTTTGTTTTTGCCCTGATGTATGATTGGTCTAGGGAATCCTTTTTTATTTTTTTTTAATTTAATTTAATTTTTTTTTGGTTACAACACTCACTTTACTTCCCTCCCTTCCCTCAACCCACTCTTCCTGCAGCCGATGAGCAATTTCATTGGGTATTACATGTGTCCTTGATCAGAACTTATTTCCATGTTGTTGTTTGCACTAGGATGTTCATTTAGAATCTACATCCCCAACCATATCCCTTCTACCCATGTGTTCAAGCAGTTGTTTTTCTTCAGGGTTTTTACTTCCACAGTGTTTCCTCTGAATGTGGATAGTGGTTTTTCTTGTAGATTCATACAAGTTGTTCAGGATCACTGCATTGCCACTAATGGAGAAGTCTATTACATTCAATTGTACCACAGTGTTATCAGACTCTGTAAAATGTTCTCCTGGTTCTGCTCCTCTCACTCTGCATCAATTCCTGGAGGTTGTTCCAGTCCCCATGGAATTCCTCCACTTTGTTTTTCCTTTGAGCACAATACTATTCCATCACCAACATATACCACAATTTGTTCAGCCATTCCCCAATGGAAGGGCATCCCCTCATTTTCCAATGTTTTGCAACCACAAAGAGCACAGCTATGAATATTTTTGTACATGTCTTTTTCCTTATTATCTCTTTGGGGTACAAACCCAGCAGTGCTATGGTTGGATCAAAGGGCAGACAGTCAGTTAATGTCCTTTATGCATAGTTCCAAATTGCCCTCCAATGGTTGGATCAATTCACAACTCCACCAGCAATGCATTAATACCCCAACTTTGCCACATCCCCTCCAGCATTCATTACTTTCCTTTACTATCATGTTAGCAAATCTGCTAGGTATTAGATGATACCTCAGAGTTGTTTTGATTTGCATTTCTCTGATTATTAGAGACTTAGAGCACTTTTTCATGTGCTTATTAATAGTTTTGATTTCTTTAATGGAAAATTGCCTATTCATGTCCCTTGCCCATTTGTCAATTGGAAAATGGCTTGACTTTTTGTACAATTGATTTAGCTCTTTATAAATTTGAGTAATTGGACCCTTATCAGAGGGTTTTGTAATGGAGATTGATTCCCAGTTTGTTGCTTCCCTTCTAATTTTAGTTACATTGGTTTTGTTTGTACAAAAACTCTTTTAATTTGATGTAATCAAAATTATTGATTTTACATTTTCTGATTTTTTTCTAGCTCTTGCTTGGTTTTAAATTCTTTCCTTTCCCAAAGGTCTGACAGGTATACTATTCTATGTTTGCCTAATTTGCTTATAGTTTCCTTCTTTATATTCAGGTCATTCACCCATTCTGAGTTTATCTTGGTCTAGGGTGTGAGATCCAAAACCTAATCCCTCCCATACTGTCTTCCAATTTTCCTAGCAGTTTTTATCAAATAGTGGGTTTTGGGTACCAAAAACTGGGATTTTAGGGTTTATGATAGTCTGTCTTGCTGAGGTCACTTACCCCTAGTCTATTCCAGTGATCCTCCTTTCTGTCTCTTAGCCAGTACCAAATTGTTTTGATGACCACTGCTTTATAGTATAGTTTGAGTTCTGGGACTGCAAGTCCTCCTTCCTTTACATTTTTTTTTCATGATTTCTCTGGATATCCTTGATCTTTTGTTCTTCCAAATGAACTTCCAAAAAAACTATGTTTTTTTTCTAATTCAGTGAAAAAGTTTTTTGGTAGTTCAATGGGTATGACACTAAATAAGTAGATTAATTTGGGTATGATTGTCATTTTTATTATGTTAGCTTGTCCTACCTATGAGCAATCAATGATTCTCCAATTGTTTAGGTCTAGTTTTAATTGTGTGGAGACTGATTTGTAATTGTGTTCATATAGTTCCTGTGTTTGTCTCAGTGGATAGATTTCTAAGTATTTTATATTGTCTTGGGTGATTTTAAATCTAATTTAAATCTAATTTAAATTTCTAATTCTTGCTACTGAAATGGGTTGGAGGTATATAGAAATGCTGATGACTTATGTGAGTTTATTTTGTATCCTGCAACTTTGCTAAAGTTGTTGATTATTTTGACTAGCTTTTTGGTTGATTCTCTAGGATTCTTTAACTAAATCATCATATCATCCACAAAGAGTGATATCTTGGTCTCCTCATTGCCAATTTTAATACCTTCAATTTCTTTTTCTTCTCTAATTGCTACTTCTAGTGTTTCTAGTACAATGTTAAATTATAGAGGTGATAATGGGCATCCTTGTTTCACTCCTGATCTTATTGGGAAGGATTCCAGTTTATCCCCATTGTAGATGATGTTAACTGATGGTTCCAGATATATACTGTTTATTATTTTTAGGAAAGACCCTTCTATTCCTATACTTTCTGGTGTTTTCAATAGGAATGTGCCTTGTATTTTATCAAAGGCTTTTTCTGCATCTATTGAGATAATCAAATGATTTTTGTCAGTTTGCTTATTAATATGGTCAATTATGTGGATGGTTTTCCTAATATTGAACCATCCTTGCATTCCTGGTATGAATCCTACCTGGTCATAGTGAATAACCCTTTTGATGACATGCTGGAGTTTTTTTGCTAGTATCCTATTTAAGATTTTTGAGATTGGTCTATAGTTTTCTTTCTCTGTTTTTAATCTGCCTGGTTTTGGGATCAGTATCATGTTTGTGTCATAAAATAAATTTCGTAGAACTAATTCTTTGCTTATTCTGTCAAATAATTTGAATAATATTAGAATTAGTTATTCTTTGAATATTTGGTAGAATTCATTTGTGAATCCATCTGGACCTGGGGATTTTTTCTTAGGGAGTTCTTTGATGGCTTGTTCAATTTTTTTTTTTCTGGTATGGGTTTGTTTAGGCAACTTATTTCTTCCTCTGTTAGTCTAGGCAATTTATATTTTTGTAAGTATTCATCCATATCACCTAGATTGCCATATGTGTTGCCATATAATTGGGCATAATGGTTTTTAATGATTGCCTTAATTTCCTCTTCATTAGATGTGAGGTCTCCCTTTTCATTTTGGATACTGAAAATTTGGTTTTCTTCTTTCCTTTTATTAATTAGACTGACCAGTACTTTGTCTATTTTATTTGTTTTTTCAAAGTACCAGCTTCTAGTCTTATTTATTAAATCATTAGTTCTTTGACTTTCAATTTTATTAATTTCTCCTTTGATTTTTAGGATCTCTAATTTAGTCTTCCTCTAAGTATTTTTAATTTGTTCTCTTTCTAGTTTTTTAATTTCCATGCCCAATTCATTGACCTGTGCCCTCCCTAATTTGTTAATATATGAACTCAAGGATATAAATTTCTCCCTTAGTACTGCTTTGGCTTCATCCCATAGTTGAAAGGATGTCTCACCATTGCCATTTTCTTCAATGAAATTATTAATTGTTTCTATGATTTGTTCTTTGACTAACACGTTTTGGAGAATAGTATTGTTTAATTTCCAATTAATTTTTTATTTACCTCTCCATGTACCCTTACTAATTATTATTTTCATTGCATTGTGATGTGAGAAGGTTGCATTTATTATTTCTGCTCGTTTGCACTTGTTTGCAATGTTTTCATGCCCTAATACATGGTCAATTTTTGTGAATGTATCTTGTGCTGATATAAAGAAAGTGTATTCCTTTTGGTCCCTATTTTTTTTTATTGGCTTTTGATTGGATTAATGTCCATCAGTCTATGGGGGAGGGGTTTTAGAGCTTGGGCCTCCCTGATCTCTGAAGACTTTTGATGGGATTAAGTTCAGCTGGGTTGGGCTGGATGTGCTCTCAGGCCAAAACCTCCTGGAAAGCTGGATCAATATGGAGGGTCTCCTCAGCTGTGACAAGGCTGCCTGCTCTGTGCTCCCTCTCCAGATCCTTCATCACTGCCTGTGTTTGACACTCTGAGCCTGCAGAGCCCTGCCCGCACTGTATACCCTCCAGACAAGTGCCTTTGCCTGCCCAGAGGTTCCTGCTGCCACTGGAGGCTTAGCTCTCTAAGTGGGGGAGGGGTCCTGGGACATTCCTTCTGTCTTCCCCTTAAACCCCAGTGTTCTCGGATTCTGGCTTTTGGGGGGCGTACCTTTTGGATTGAGTCCATCAGGAGGGTTCCCCGGCTCTGTCCTGTTGTTAAGTTTGTTAAGGCCCCTAGGAGCATTCAGTTTGTGATCAGTAAGGAAGGGTTTTCAGAGATCTGAACTTCTGCTGCTTCTACGCCACCATTTTGACTCCGCCTCCTAGGGAATTCTTTTTGAACATCTTGAACTGGATATCTTGTAGACATACACACATATAGGCAACCTGGGCAAAACAAAACTCATCTCTTCCTTCAAATCCTCCCTCCTCCCAGTTTTCCTATCATTGTCACATACTACCCATCCTTCCACTGGTACTCAAAACCTAGGTGTGATCCTTGATTTTCCCTCTTACACACAACACCCATTCCACTGTCAAAACTTGTCACTTTTCATCTTAAAATTCCTTGTATATTTCCCTTTTTCTCCATTTATACAACTACCAGTCCTAGTCCAGGCCCTTGGCACTACTCTTTTAGACTATTACAATAGCCTCTTCGAACATCTTCATGCCTTAAATTTCTTCTCACTACCCTATAAACAACTTCCAAAGTGATTTTTTCCAACATTCAGATCTGATCATGCCCCTCTACTCCTTGCTTGCTGTGTGATAAACTTCAATATTTTTCTGTAACTTTCAGGATCCACTATAGACTTGGGTTTTATATTTAATGTTCCTGTATTCCCTGTCTCCTTACACTTTCTTTGGCTCCATGTGCTGTGATTCAGTTCTATGGCTTACTTGCTGTCTCTCACTCCTAACAGCCCTTCCCCCCCATTTCCAGGTTTTATTTGGCTTCCCTCATACTTGGAATCTCCTTCTTCACCTGTTTCTTGGTTTGCCTGCTTCCTTCAAGACTCATCTCAAATCTTACATTCTACAGAATGCCTTGGTGTGAAGGATGCCTCCTTCCCTAATTAGTCCCCTCATTGCTAATGCCTTACAGATTGAGATGCAAATAGAAGATGAAGGGGAATGGAATAATTATTTATATAGTGCCTACTATGTGCCAGGCATTATAGTAAGCACTTAAAATATTATCTCATAAATGAAATGCCCTGAAGTTAAAGAACTTTAGGGCATAGGATTAAATGTGATATTTAATTTTTTTTTGGCCCATTTAAGGTTTTTTTTAATTTAGTAGAATTAACTAGAACAAAGAGTTTTAGGAGATCGCATTTAAATGTGTGTGTGTATGTATATGTTATTTTCTATAAATCAATTCAACTCAACAGTAAGCATTGAATCCATGATGAATGATTCTTTACATCCCTGGAACTTTTTTTTGCTCTTTGGCCAATGTTTCTTTGTTTATGTATGTTGGGGTTTTTAGTGTTTCCTATAAAATATATAAATGTCCTTTATGTAAATTCCTCTTTATGGGAGGAGGTCACATGTATTTTCATCTTTTGGTTATAAATATAACAATTTCTCTCAAGAAAGATGAGCTTAGGCTTGAATCAGAGAGGAAACTAGTGAAGTGCTTTGCTAATAATTATATTCTGCTACAGAATTTTTGAACCAATAATCAAGGATCTTACCCAAACCTGTGACTTTCTAGTTTTGCAGAAAAATGGAGAAAGGAGGGAGATTCATTTTATCTGTATACAAGACTAGAGAGTTCCTTCATTTGCATATATTTTACTCCGAATTTTTTTTGCTTCCAAGACACTCAACTAATATTGGATTTATATTGAATTGTTGATTTTGCTCTTTAAACTGCTTTGACTTCTTTTGCTCACCTTAATGTCTGAGGTTCTGCTTTCAGTTGTTGAGGGTATTTAGAATTTTTTATAGACTTTTTTTTTTTTAGTAATAGGGGTATATATTAAAAACATGCATACCTTTTGTCTCTTTCATTTGGATTCATGATTTTTTTTTTAAACTCTCACTTTCCATCTTGAAGTCAAAACTGTGTATTGGTTCCAAGGCAGAAGAGCGGTGAGGGCTAGGCAATGGGGGTGAAGTGACTTGCCCAGGGTCACACAGCTAGGAAGTATCTGAGGCCAGACTTGAACCCAGGACCTCCCGTCTCTCAATCACTGAGCCACCCAGCTGCCCCCTGGATTCATGATTTTTTGCTTTAATTGTCATCACTGTCCACTGAAGCATTTCAGTAGATGGGGTATTGTTAGTTCTGATTCATTCCAATTTGTCTTGCCTCCTTGTGCTGCAAGGACTGAAAGCTGCTTATTCTACTGTCCTAATTAAGCTGTTGATCATGACACACTTCAGGAGGGTCAGCTTCTAACCCTATGCCTCCGCATCTATTTCTTAGATTCATAGGAGAGATTTTAAGATAACTGGTAGAAGCGCTAATGCAATTAGGGACATTACCAAAGCCCATGTCTGTCAGTGATTTGGGGTTCGTACCAGGTCTTCCCTGTTACTGATGTAGTCTTAGGCCACATAGAGCACTTACTGTGCAGATATGCCTCAGAGATATTGAGAGTTTGGGACCAGAATATAAAGCAAATCATGCAGTTTTGGGTTTTCCAGTGCATATAACAGTTATGTTTACATTAGTCTGTTAAGTGTGCTATAGGATTGTGTCTAATTAAATGTACCCATCTTCATTTAAGAATACTTTTTTTTGCTAAAAACTATTAACCTTCATCTGGGCCTTCAGTGAGTCATAATCTTGTGCTGGGTGGATGGTCTTGCCTCAGTGTAGATAACTGCTGACTGATCAGGGTGGTGATTACCAAAGGCTGAGTGGCTGCAGCAGCTCCTTAAAATAAGACAATGAAATTTGTGGCATAGACTGATTCTTTTTTTTTTTTTATTTGAACCCTTGGAGCCCATTACAGGGTTATTAACTGGTGTCATTGCAATATTATTGTGTCTGAGGGAATGGAATTATCGAAATTCTGAAAAGGATGCTTTCTTTCCGAAGTGGCTTCAAGTCTTCTGGGTAATTGTGTGTGTGAAGCCACTTAAACGCCCTGGACTCCCCTTCTCCCCATTCAAGGCCTAATGAGAAGGAGACAGAGGACCAGCCCTACAGTGGAGCAATCAGAACACGCACACACAGCCCTGTTATTGATTAGGTCCACCCTCCCATGTGGGCGTGATTTGTGGTGCTCCAAAACATTTCGAGTAGTAACAATCTATGATCACTGATCAAAGATCACCATAACAGATACAGAAATAAGGAAAAAGTTTGAAATATGGTGATGATGACCAAAATATGACACAGAACTATAATCATGCTGTTGCAAAAATGACGCCCATTGATTTTTCTGACCCAGCGCTGCCACAAAGCTTCAATTTCTCAGAAACACAATATCTGCAAAGAACAGTAAAGCAAGACAATAAAACAAGGTACGTCTGTTCATCATCCTGGCTGGTCTCTTCATTTACAATTTTACATACATATACTCACAAACACACAAACATACAGGAACACACAACATGTGTGATAACACATGCATGAAACATACATGGACATGCATGTACACATTCATTCCTCACCCTTGCCACAACCTGAGTAATATGTTGTACTGTTAGACGGGTTGTTGTTATTATAGGCAGTGGGACCCCATGGAAAGAGCACGAGCTTTAGAGTCAGAGGTCCCATTTTTTTTTTATTGCTGATACTGCTACTACCCAAAAGGGTTCCTGGGCAAATCACTTAACTTTCAAAGGCTTTAGTTTTCCTCATCTTAAGATGAGGGTTTGTATTACATCCGTTCTGAGATCCCTTTCAGCTCTAAAACCAAGAATCTAAGTGTACATTATTATTGTTTTTAACAGAAAATTAGAAAATAGGTCCAAAAGGTAACAGGGAGGTCAGCAAAAGGTTGTCTTTTTTCCTTTGAAGTTTTTCAAAACGTGCCGAAAACACATAGATAAATGGGTTCTTCACCATAGGCTGAGGCCATCTCATGCACTCATCCCCATTGATTCGTTTTCCTTTTCCTCTCAAGTTGTGTGTTTCCCCTCCCTTATCTCAGGCTTTCCTGCTAGTTGAGCTGCCTTTCCCATCATTCCTCTCCTACATCTTGTGCGTGAAGACCAGTTACCGTCCATCCAAACATTTGTAGCCGGTATCACTTTTCACCAGAATTCCTGCTGCCATGGACTACGTGCAGGACACCTTCCTTCTCCCTGTCTTCAGTCATCCTCAAGTGGTGTCTCATAAACACTTCTCTTTGTGCCGTAACAATGGGGCAGTCGTGGTTTCTCTTTATTACAATTAAACTGATGTTTATGGAACTCGGATTGAGAAAAGAGGGGAGAAAGCAGGAAATCATCTGTTCATAGATGCTCTAAGCAGGTTTGTGCATGTTCTCCGTAGCGATCTTTTTCTAAGCCTGTCTGTGCAGGTTTTCATGGAGTTCACTAAATCAGTGTTAGCCGACTTAAAAACCAAAATAATTGGGTTTAAGTCTTACTGTGTAGAGTAATTGCATGTAGCATGTCCATTAAAAAATTGCTGGAATTTGATTTAATAGAATGAAATTATGGATATAATGAAAACGATGCTTTCTTTTCTGACTTAGATTTGTCTAGGAGTAATTGCACACATGAAGCCACTTAAACCCCCGGGACTCCCCTTGCCCCCATTCAAAAATGTACCTACAATACAGTCCCCTAACTGTCTTGGTTGTGATAAAATAAGTCAGTGACACGTCTGAGCATAGTTCTCAGTTTCTTGTCATTTAATTTTATATTAGGTTATTAGTAGTACGTCTACATACAGAAAGTAATTGGGATAGGACCTATATTCTATTTTTATTTTTAAATTTAAAAAATAAATTTTTTTTTTGCAATTTTGCAATGATTGCAAAAAAGCAATCAAATTTCCATTGCTAAAGCCCACATAGAAAATTGCTTAGTTAGGCACATTTTAAAAAATCCCAGGGTTCTTCCAAGGTCATGGGTTTCCCAAATTTTTAAATAAAAAAAAATTTTTAAAGCATATAGGATTTTCAATTCTTTTTATTCATGTTATAGTGAGTAAGGCTAACTACAACCAGTAGAATAAAAATACCTTGAATTCAGACACTTTGATTTTTGTCTTTCTTTTTGTATGGCACATAGTAATTACTTAGTAAATGTTTGTTTCTTAATTAAAATATCATTGAAAAACTCCTGTAGTCTCTTCTTTTATATTATTATTTTAATAAATATTATAAATTATAAAGTCAAGTAAAATACTTAAATTGTATATTGATTTAGCAGAATACAGTAGTCACTCAATCCTAACATTGGTCTTCTGAAACAGGACAGATATATTAATAATATTGGTGTCATATCAGACTTTTTTGGCAAAAGTATATATGCTCTGATAATGATAACTCCTCTGTCTGGAAGATATGTAACATATGGAAGATATGTAACAATTCTATCTAAAACATAGCCAAAAAATAAAGAGTAAGTTAAAAGGTCTCTAAACAACCAAATTACATGCCAGAACATTTGCATTCTAAACTTTACATATTTAACGTGTAAGAAAGCTACGAAGGTTCTAATGACTCATTTTGCTAACACATTTATAATAAGCTTAATTTAATGGATCTGAGCAACACGTTTCAGAGAAGATAGCTGGTACCCACATAATAGAAACAGGAAAAGTATCATGGAAGCTGTCATATTTGAGTTTGGCTTTAAAAATGGTAGGAATTCAACAAATGAATCAGGGAGGGAAGATATCCCAAACACATAGAATATTGTAAAAAGAGTCAAAGAGTGAAGAACTGGCAAGTTCTTTTTTTCCAGCTGTGATTTAGAATTTGGAGCTGCAAAGGCAAAAACAAAACAACAACAACAACAACAAGAAACTTCATTCCTTGTGGTAGTATAAAGGCAAGTGATTACCCAAACTTTCCCAAATTCTCCTCTAAACAACATTTAAATAACACCACAAAATGAAATCTTTTTTTTTTTTAAACCCTTACCTTCCATCTTGGAGTCAATACTGTGTATTGGCTCCAAGGCAGAAGAGTGGTAAGGGCTAGGCAATGGGGGTCAAGTGACTTGCCCAGGGTCACACAGCTGGGAAGTATCTGAGGCCAGATTTGAACCCAGGACCTCCCATCTCTAGGCCTGACTCTCAATCCACTGAGCCACCCAGCTCTCCCCAAGAAGATAATTTCTAAAAAATTAGAATTGCACAAGTGAAAGATAATGCCATGAGATACCATGAAACAACAAAACAAAGTTAAAAAAAAAAAGAAAAAGTAGAATTAAATGTGAAATATCTCATTGGTGAAACAACTGACCTGGAAAATAGATCCAGAAGAGATAATATGAGAATTACTAGACTACCTGAATGCTATCATCAAAAGAAAAAAAAAAAGAAAACCATAGATGCCATAGTTCAAGAAATTATCAAGGGAACTGCCCTGATATTCTACAACCAGAGAGTAAAAAAGAAATTGAAAGAATTTACTGGTCACTCCCTCAAGACTGTACCAAAATGAAAAATCAGAAATATTATAGCCAAATTCTAGAGCTCCATGGTTACAGAGAAAATACTATAAGCAGCCAAAGAAAAACAATTTAATGCTCTGGAACCATAGTCAGGATAACACAAGATTTAGTTGCTTTCACCTTAAAGAATTGGAAGGCTGGGAATATTATATTTTGCAATGCAGAGGATCTAGGATCTATCACCAAGAATTACCTAACCAGCAAAATTGAGTATAATCCTTTAGGGGAGTGGGGAACAGAATCAGGTAACTTCATGAAATAAAGAATTTTATAATATTCCTGTGGAAAAGTTCAAAGATGAATAATAAATTTGACTTTCATTAATTCTCCTGTAAACATCATTAAAATAATGCCATAAAATGAGTTTTGAAGTGGCAGAAACAAAAAAGGGATAGGGGTCAAACAATTTTCCTACCCAAGACAACTTAGAGAATCAGCAGGAAAGGTTTGTATTAATAGCATGTAATACAGTCTAGTGAAGGCTAAAGACTTGAGAAGCATAAAAAGGTAAACAGAAAAGGGAAATCATAAAGGATTCAATAAAGTTAAACTTTTTTATATTCCTGCATGAGAAGCTGATACTAATAACTCTTGAGAACTTTCTCATTATTAGGGCGTATATACAGAAAGAGAGCATAATTATGAGTTGACTATGTTAGGATGATGTCCTTCTAAAACACTGTGATAAAAAAAAGGGGGGTGCACTGAAAGAAGGGGGAAGGAAGAGGTAGAATGTATGAATTTCTCATTTAAAAGAGGTATATCAGAATTGGCTCAATCAGAGAAAAGCGTACACACTGAATATAGAAATCTCTCTTACCTTAAAAGGAAGTTGAAAAGTCCCCCCTCTCCCACCCCTTTGGGATCCAATCATTCTGTAGAACAAATTGGAACTGTATCCAAAGGACTGTAGAATTGTGCCTTTGACCCAGCAATATTAATACTTTATCTCTATCCCAGTTTTTAAAAAATGGGGGATGGTATATGCACAAAAATATTGATAACAACCCTTTTTGTGGTGGTAAAGACTTACAAATTGGGTTATGGCCCTCAATTGGAGAATGGCTGAATAAGCGATGGCATAGGATTGGGAAAGAATCCTATTGTAGTATAAGAAATGATGAGTTGGATGCTTTCAGAAAACCCTGGAAAGACTTACATTAACTGATGCAGACTGAAGTGAGCAGAACCAGGAGAACACTATACACGGTAACAACAATATTGAATGATGATCAACTATGAATTACTTTACTTTTGAAGTCAGTTCTGAAAGATTTATGATGAAAAATGCTATCCACCTCCAGGGAAAGACTATAAATCAAAGCATAATTAATTTTTTTCTTCATTTTTATTTTTTTGTCTGTGTTTTCTTTCACAATATGGCTAATAGGAGGCTGTGTATTGCATGACTACACGTATAACCTATATTGAATTACTTGCCTTCTCATTGAAGAGAGAAGGACAAGGAGAGAGGGAGAGAATCTGTAACTCAGAATTTTAAAGATGAATAAAGAAATGTGTTTATGTGTAATTGGAAAAAAATATAGCAAAAACTTCATTCCCTTGCTCTCATTCTATGATAACATGTATTCATTAATCTCAGCCCTATCCATCTAGAACTCTCACTGATTTTCCCTTCCTTTCAACTATGTCCTCTGTAACCACCATTCTATCATTAACAAGTTTCCTCTTGTCTACATCTTTTTCTCATGCCCTTTTCCATTATTTTGTATTCACAGGGACCTGGTTTCATCCTGAATTCAATCTGCCCCATGCCTTTCCTCTCCAATATTATATGTACAGTTTCTAATGTCTTGCAGAAACATTGGGGCAGGAGAATGAGAAGGTATATTTCTGGATTTTCTTTTCACTTCCAGACTTTCCCCATCCTTTATCACAAGAGCCCCTTCTTTGAGCTCCCTCATCCCCCTTCCCTACATCCTTTCATTTATAACTTTACCCAGAGAATAACATAAGACGCATAATGGATCTTTGACTACTCCATCAATGTAGGGAACTCCTGGTGTGAGAACTCCCTTTATAAGTAGAACACACAGTCTAGTAGGTAAGACCTATGTGTTATCTGAGGCATAAAGCAATAGAATGAGAAAGTGACTTTCCCAGAGTGATACAATGTCATACGCATAATTTCAACTCAGGTCTTAATAATACCAGACTCAGAATCCTACCTACCCAGTTGTGTGGGGAATATGCAGTATTGCCACATATGCATGTACATATACATGCATATACATATCCTTTAAAATAGCTAACATTTATATAGTGCTTCAAGGTATGTGAAATGCGTTATCTCATTTGAGCTTCATAACACATACACACTTTTATGTTCATATCATATAAACATTTTTTGTTTATATGTCCTAAGACCTGGAAATACAAATTAAAAAAGCAAAGACTGCCGTTGCCTTCCTGAAGCTTACAATCAATTGGAAGAGAGGGAGAAGTATCCCAAAAGGATGGAAAGGAAAAGGGACTCATTGCTGGGTGCATGCTGATGGTCATGTGAAATACAAAAAGTACAGCAAACGGGAAATGAAGAGTTCTCTGGACTTCTGAACCTTTTTGTGTGAAGTCTTTCTTTGAAAGGATTTTTTTTTTTTGCTTTACTCTCCAGTTGTCCAATCACAGAACCAGGGGCTACTCAGGGTTTTGATAAGGTGTGAGCATCGAAGCTAAAGTAGAGTCCATCATGATGAATTTCCTGGTAATGAACTTTTCAGGGAAGGTGGGACAAGGTGGGGTGGAGGAAATGATGATGGTAGATTGGTATGTGAAGAACGCAGAAAACACCCCTGTGAGATAAATGTTATAGGTGAGGAAAGTGTATCTGACTTCAGATTTGAGATCTTTCTGTCTCTATCACACTCTTTCTTCTAGGGGTTATTCTTATTCCTCTGACTCCTGCCCTTATATAAATTCTAGGAATCCACAGCTGACAATTTGGCTAGTCCTGGGGCTTTTTAGGAACCTTCACTTCAGGCAGTATCTAAATTAGTGAAGTCCTTCTACCTTCCATGACAGATAAACTCTTTTTCCCAGAATCCTGAGAACCTTAAAGTCACCTGTACCTGCATCAACTCCATCTCCCCTATTATTCTTCATATAGCAGTCTTGCAGCATCACCTTCTCCTTCTGTCTCCTTTATTCTCAACCCCATTGATCAGAGTGAAGGCTAGTGATGAACTAGAGAAGGTGTGAAAAGAGAATGGGGTTGATCCATCATTTCTTGACCCCCACATACAACCAGGAGACAAAATAGTATTCCTTTTTTGTTGTCAATGGAAGAGATCCCCAGCTTTCCTGACTTAGTTTTTGTTCTGACTCTCTCCCTTCTCAGGTGATTTTATATATACTTATTTGTATACCCATTAAATTCTTGTCTACCTTCAAATATAGCAGCAGTATGCTATCCTCAAGGGGGGACTTTGTTTTATTTTTGTATCCTCAGTACCTGATGCTGTACCTGGAAAAGTAGGCACTTAGTGTTTATTGAGTTGAATCAAAGGGTGGTCTTATTCTTGAGGGGCTTCCTGGTTAATTAAAATTGCTAGGTAGCTCTTTAATATATCCCTATGAATGAACAAAATCTTCCTTAAAAAGAGGCTCACATTTTGTTGTCCACCTTGAAGATTCCAAATCATTCTTTTAAAGAGTCACAGCTTAAAAGGAAGCAAATTAAAACTCATGCAGGAACGATTCCCTGTGGAACCATGGAGTAAGCCATGAGGGCAAATGATTGAAGCCTCATGGCTTAGTCATCAATAGTTTGTTTGGATGAAGTACAAGAAGACTGGAGGAAGGGAGATGAAGGCAACAATGGCAATAAGTTAGCACCAAGGAAGAGCTATAGTAGCTGCATCAATTGTCAAAACATGAAAATTAAGCCTATTTCCTAAACGTCCTCCACTTCTATCTCCAAAGAAATATCAATGTTTTCCTTTTTGTATACACTAAATCTGCACTTTGATTTACAAATGGTCTTTTACATCATTTTAGTTTTCTATAATGTGTACCCTTACAGTTCATTATTGTCCTTTCATACCAAATGGTAAAAGAAAGGTTCAACTGTGGCAGCAGTCTACATGTCTACCACCAGAAAAACCTTGGATTTTATAAGAACCCTCAAATGGTCCCAATACCCAGATGACCCACTTCCCTTTCTACTTTCTTGTTTTACAGTACTGTCTCTGTCAGCCCCAATTAAAACAGGATATCTATAATGTGTAAAAGAAGGCATTAGAACAGTGCTGCTTTAACGGGTTGACCACCGCTACTTGAGGCTGGTGTCTTGTGGTTGCTTTTCATGGTTTTCAAATGAGAATGAAAGGGGTCTCTTGTGTATAAGAAACTCCCTGAGGTAACTGTCTGATAGAGAAGGAAGTAGGCTCTCACACAGTTGTAAGGGAGGAGTATATAAATAGTTACCTTGATTATGTGTCCCAGTCTACTAGTAAAAAGTACTGGGTGGACAATCACGAAATAAGTTGCAACTTCTCTGGGCCTTGGTTTCCTCATCTGTAAAGTGGTGGGGTGGAAGATAGGGAGGGAGCAAGATGGCCCCTAATATTCCTTTCATCTCTAAAATTTCACTTTATGTACAGTTAGCTCTTCTAGTCACATTTTTACTTAATTATTTTCAGGCATTTTTCTCATTGATTCTTCCCACTGGCATGATTTTTAAGGAAAAGAAAAAAAAAGAATTACTTATTTTAACTTATAAAGTTATGGGAAATATTTCCTGAATGCCTACTCTGATCCCATCACAATATAATACTAGCATAAAGAAAGATTAAAAATATATAAAACAGGATCCAAAGGAGCTAACGATATTGAAACCAGTTCCAACGATTATCATAGCCAGACTAATCTGTTTATTTGTGATTTACTGACAGCAACAACAATAATGATAACTGGCATTCATACAATGGTTATTATGTACAGTATGAATTTGTTCCTGTATTATTTTAGTTTGGCAAGTGTTGTTCAGTCATTTCACTCATGGGGTTTTCTTGGCAAAGATACTAGAGTGGTTTGCCATTTCCTTCTCGAGCTCATTTTACAGTTGAGGAAAATCAGACAAACAAGGTAAAGTGCCTTGATCAGGGTCAGTCAGCTAGTAAGTGACTGAAGGCAGATTTGAACTCAGGTTTTCCTGATTCCAGTCTCAGCACAGTATCCATAGCACCATCTAGCTGAGGAATTAAATAACAAAACTTTTTTTTTCAAACAAACCAATAATATTTTCATCAGTTTCTTTTTAAACTGTTTTCTTAGGCATCAGCTCTGCCTACTTTGCTATCATTCAACTTTCTTTTCTCAGATTATTATATGGATCATGTGACTTTTCTACCAGATACTGTTAGATATTAGGTATAGACATAAACTCTTCTTGCTCTATGCTGACTTCATCTCCATTATCCACTGATTTCATTTGCATATTTTCTGACATTTCGGTGACAACTTCACCCATCTGTGCTTTCTTGAACTAGACTGACTAACAACAACATTTCCTTCTTTCTCAAAAAGAGCACCTGTCATTTTCAGAACTTCTATATATTGCATCCTATACTCAGTTTTGATGGTTTCTATTTGATCATCATCTCATTAATTTCTTAACGAGAGATTCTAGTCAACCTGTTTTCCTCAAGAAAAGCAACCTTATGAACCAATGAAGCTCCAAGAGATTAGAGATTATTTCATCCTTTGTATTTTTATCCTTAGGGCTCAGCATACTTTCTAATACATAGTAAGTGAAAAATAAATGTTTGTTGATTAAATTATTTTTAATTTATTATTAATAATAATTTAATTAATTAACTAATAATTAATTAGATTAAATTATTAAATTGACTTTTTTGTTAGCGAAGTCTGTATTGCTTTTGAGATCCTTAGGCACAAACAAGACCAGACCTTTCCATGGCTACTCCAGTCACCTTCTTATTGATATGTGTCTTTGATTTTCCCAAGTCCCCAATGCATTTGAATTGCTTGATTGTCTAAATGGACAGTAGTGGTAGTCTCTTGGTGACCGAGAATGACAATTATCTTTGTGCATTATCATCTATTGATGTACCCTCATGTGGCTTTGAAGTCCAAAGACTGAGGCGCAAAGTTTCAATTGAGAGTTAATTCATTCATCCTATTTGAGTGTCCTCTCACCTACTGTTCCACAGTAGATTCTTCCCTTTTCACATTAGTCTTATTACCCTTTAAAGGTCCTTATTTCTAAAACATTTTATATTCACATAGAAAACATGTCACATTCTTTGCTTCAAAGATTCCAGTACAGGAAATATGTTTCAAGGAGTTTATGGACAGCAGGAAAAGACTGATATATACAAAGACATTCTTAGCAGCATTATTTGTGATAACAAAAAGGTGAAAACAAAACAGAATCATGGATTTTTGAGATAGAAGGAACCTTAAAGTCCATCTATCTCATCCAAATCTCTTATTTTATAGAAGAAGAATCTCAAATATATAAAGCAAATTGTCCGTGGTCATCTCCACCCCAAAATTCCTACCCTCCCACAAAAAAAAAATAGTTCCAAGCCAGAATATGGTATATAGAATAATAAGATCAGATCTTTTGGTTTCCTTCACTTGAATTCAAAAGAGACAGGGAAAAATAAAGACAATTTTCTGTTATATACAAGTGGCCTATTCCTTTAATAGATTATTCATTCATCTCCCATTTTATTTATACCTAAATCAGAATCAGATTAGAAATCAGTTCAAAAGAGAACTTGTTAGCATTAGATATATCTGCATGCACCTACATATAAGCCAGTGAAGTTGCTAATAAATGGCATTTAAAAAAATTCCTGCATGATTTGCTTTTTTGTACTTCTTTTGGTTAATCAAGAGTTGGCTGAAGTTCAAAATGACATAGATAAATATGGAAACAAATGTTGGGAAGGTATACACCTAAGAACCGCCTTTAAAAATGTTTTTTGCCTTTCTCATTTTAAGAACTGAATACTATTATACTGTCTTCTTATTTATATATAATACTTATTATACAATTATACTATTTCTTAGTTTTTGCCTACGTCAACTCCCCATTAGAAAAATTCAATTAAGAATGGAATACAAGTTAATTTGCACCATTATTAATAATCTGTAAATGCATTTTATTCTGCCCCAAAAAAGAACCTGCACCTTACCTTGGAAAACTTGACTTTATACTGGAAAATTCCAAAGTTAGACTTTTGCTTCCTGAGTTTCCCATAATAGACATAGTGGTAACACCTTTAAACGGACTTCTTGATGCCTTTTATTCTACATGTTATATATATATATATATATATAGTGAAAACTCTTTTTCTCCACACACTTGACTTTCATCTCTAAAGATTTATGGAATTTATGACTTGGTTCATTTGATGTGGCAAAGTTCCACATGTGAGTGATGTTGACTTGGACAGCAGGAGGAGAATGAGTGCCAAGAATAATTGGCTTCTGCATTGTGGAACTGCTCGAAGACTGTGTGTGTGTCATACTATGTAATTTGGGTGTGCAGGCTGCTTGTAGTTCAAAGTGTTTTACTCGTCTGCAGTGGCAAGCTGAGTTTCCTTTTGGCTGACTCTTTGTATGTTTATTAAATAAGCTGTGTACAACAGAAGAAAGCCATTCATCCATCATGATATTCTCAGAATTCTTCAAATTGCATAGAATATAGCTTCATAATTTTTTTCCTTTGCTTTTGGGAAAATGTTAGTTACTCCATACTGTTCCCCCTCTACACACACACTTCCTCTAACCCTTCAGTAAGAGCTGCAGAGAATTTACCTGCCCCTTCTTTTTGGAAAGTTAAAGTAGTTTTTCAGTCCTCACTTAGGAAACTTTCTTCCAAATTTGACCACATCAAGATTTTTGTTTTTGTTCAGTACTATCTGACTCTTTCCAAACCCCATTTGGGATTTTCTTGGCAAAGATACTGGAGTGGTCTGCCCTTTCCTTCTGCAGCTCATTTTACAGCTAAGGAAATTGAAGCAATTAGGATTAAGTGACTTGCCCAGGGTCACACAGCTAATAGATGTCTGAGACCAGATTTGAACTCAGGTCTTCCTGACTCCAGGCCTTGCCTTCTATCCGCTGCATCACTTAGCTGCCCTATGATATAGACTCTTCAAGATAGCAGCAGTTTAATCCATAGTCTCTGAAGTTTAGGAAACTTGGCTAGGACACTTCCTCGCTTTCAATGTCTAATTTTTTCTAGCCTCTTCAATTTAATTCATTTCCTTTGTACCCTGATAAAGAAAAGTGGAGAACTGGAAGGATTATCTAGAATGATTTTTTGTTCTCTTTTGAATCCTTCATTTGTCTGAGTAAGGCAAATATGTTTTAGGTTAAAAAAATATATATATATATATGGTTGCTTCAGTTGTACACTTTATTATACCTGTGTAGATACAACTTTAAAAGTCAAGAGAATTGATGAATCCTGGTCACTTCTTCAGCCACCTGGGAAGACTTTTGGCAATGGGCTTATCATGTCTTATTTATTTCAGACCTACCAGAAAGTCAGATGCCCTGCTCCCTGATCCTAATGGAAGATGGGCATTAACATTTAATATTTGTGTGTTGGTTTGTTCATCGCTTCCTCCCCATTTCTGATCTTTTATATTTAAGGTTTTATCTCTAGGATTATGTAAAATCAATAGGAACAAGAGTTTTCTCACATGGTTCTAGAGGAAATGAAAGTCAGTTTTTTTGCTTTGTTTGCTTAGCAGACAACAAACCTAAAACTGAAATTAAGCACTTAGTGTGTTCTAGATACTCTGCTAACTGCTGAGGATACAAAGAAAAACAAAGGATGGTCCTTGTTCTGGAGAAGCTCACAAGCTGATAGGGGAAATAACCCATAGACAACTGTCTTCAGACAAGGCAAATTTGAAATAAGCAAGAGGGAAAGCACTGGAATTGAGGGGTTTCTGGAAAGGCTTTCTGTAGAAGGTGGGATTTTAGCTAAGACTTGAAGAAAGCCCAAAAAGTCAAGATATGGAGTTGAGAACATCCCAGGAAGGGAGAATAGCCTTTGAAATACCTGAAGTTGGGAGATGGAGTTTCTTCTTCAAGGAGAAGCAAGAAATCCAGGGTCACTGGGTCACAGAGTACCTGGAGATAAGGTATAAGGTACAGGAAGATTAGAAATGTGGGGATGGGGGAGCAGAGGCGCTCTTAAAGCAGGGGTTCTTAAATTTTTGTGTGTCATGGACTTCTTTGTCGGTCTGATGAAGTCTATTGTCTCCTTTTGAAAGTAATGTTTTTAATGAATAAAATGAAATCTGAAGTATTAAAAAGAAATCCAATTATATAAAAATATTGTTCCTGAAATAATTTTTTTTTAAATGGAAAAGAAAAGAAACAAACCACACACAATTGTGGTCATGGATTGTCTTACAACAAAGGGATTAAATCTACATTCCAATTTCAGAGGGATCATTTTTACTGTAGAAAAGGGAAAAGAGATTAGAAAAAGGCTTTCTTTACTTTCATTTCCACAAAGATTGGTAGGTATACTATATTATAGGACAAAGGAAGGTAGTCCTTGCTCGCAAGACCTTTGGTATTTTGTTGGAGATCTAAGCCAAACATACCTGAAACAGCTAGAGAATAAAAAACAATGGCAAAGGAATAAGTATTATACTAGTGTAGTCTAGGAGAGTCAAGGAGTAGTCAGAATGGATTAGGGAGATTTGAAGAATGCTTCTTGGATAAGAGAACTGGAAGAAATTATGTGTATTACGGAGGGAGAGCTGAGAGCATTTCTCTAAGAGGAGAACAGAAATAACAAAACAACTGAGAATTAGACCATTCAAGTCATTACTAAATAATAATGAAACATGATAGAAATAATCCATTTTGAGAATGTTGTTGTTTAGCCATCTCAGTTGTATCCAACTCTTCACAACCCCAATGGGGTTTTCTTGGCAAAGATACTACAGTAGTTTGCCATTTCCTTCTCTAACTCATTTTACAAATGAGGAAATTTAAGCAAACAAGTTTAAGTGATTAGCCCAGATACAACTATCTGAGACTAGATTTGAATTCAGGTCTTCCTGATTATAGACCAATATCCACACCATCGCCTAGTTGCCCAGAATATACTATATTTCTAGCTCAAAATAAAGCAATAGCTATGGTTCTGGGACATTTCCAAAGATATGATTTCACAGGTGGAGATATTCTTTTCACTGCTTGATGGCTCTTATTCAGTAGTCACTGTAGCTAGAAATGTTTACCATTTGGTTTTCTCCAGCCTTCTGGGGATCAGCTATCTCCTAATAAGTTAGGATGGACCTCAAAAAATAGACCATCTGCCACTTAACCTTTATTTCAAAGTCTTCTCCAAAATGGTACAACTTGTTAGAGCCTGTATTCTACTGAGAGAACATGTATAAGAATCCAGAGTCACTTCAACTCCTGGAGAGGAGAGACCTGATTGGAAACTAACTCTTTTGAATGTGATGGTTTCGTTTTGATTGTTTTTACCAAAAGTTCTATAAAGTTGACATGCAAACAAAACAATAGTCCTCTCATAATAGAAAAGTATACTTTTTTTTTTGCTCTAGAATTTGTAAATTTCTGCCCTTGTACAAGCAATATCATTTGCTCTCATTTTATAGAACTGCGATTCTCCTTGGCTATGTAGTAAGCAGGTAGACAGATACCTGAGTGAATTGAGGAAGAATTGAATTGCAGTGTTTGTTGTGAAAATACTAGTTCTCCCCCAGTAACCCCACAGGACGGATGCTGGTGTTGATGAGCACAGTTATGACCGTAAACCCCAAAGTGTGACGAACTACAACATCTGACACAGGTTAAAACAAGAGAATTTACTGGTGATGGTAAACCTGATTTTGGGCTCCTGACCTACTTGGAATTTGATCTGTCATTTGTACTTGTGGTTACATGCAGCTAGATCTTCATTGTATCACCAGTCATTTTGGACCCATTACCATCAATAAGTTGCCTCTTTCCTTCATTATGGCTTCTTTTTTCATAGTTTGAAGATATGACCCACCTAAGCTTTTCTTTTCTTTTTTTTTTCTTTAAATCAATCCAGCCTTTTAAACTAACTAACGTCACAGATCTCCCCTCTCCAGTTTTAGTAATTCGGAGGGCCACAAATTTGCTAAGACTCTGAATGGTACGTGGTTATATGAAAGTACCAACATATATGATACTTGGCTGTTCTCCTTTTGATAGAAATCAAGGTAAAGAGAAAGGAAGTTGGGTATTTTTCTAGACAATAAAGCTATGAAACATATGGATGAATGTGTATGTGTATGTTTTATTTTAATGAAATAGGATTAGGGAGCTAGAAACACTTTTGATCTCAGGATAATAGCAAGAGCATAGTCATCATTCTTTAGTAGGAGGGAAAGTATAAAGCTTTGGTGCACCTCCACTTTGATCTCTGGGTCTGTCATTGCAATGTGAGTATCAGAATTACTAGGTCATTCTTAAAGTAAGTTGCTTTTCTGATTTAGTTTTGCAGAGAAAGGAAGGAGATCATTAAAGTGTTTCATTAGAGGGACTGACAAGAGGTTTGTAATTGACCTGCCTTGAAAACAGTTCCCATCTGGAAGATTTTATCAGCAAGAATTCATCATTGTAGTTTGCCCTTGCATGGATTCTTCTCCTTCCATCTTGAAAGCAAATAAATAAAGGTTTGATTCAATGTGAAGCCAAAAACTGAAGAGAAATCAAGTTAGTATAAGCAGGCTACCTAGGCGTTGGTCTACAAATTCTGCACAAAGAAAAAAATCATTCATTGTTGCAATTCATTCTCTAAGAGAATATTTAAATCCCGCTTCTATTTGCTTCCAATAGTGTCCCATTTTAGATGGTAAATTGTACACTTATTTCAGTCTTTAATTATTATTCTGTATTTTGATTGATTGAAGGACTAGCAGAAAGGCAGATGTTTGAATGTGTTCTTCAGTGTTAGTGACTGGAGGTTTGAGTAAGTCACTGGTCCTGTGACAACTCTAGACATCTCTAACCCAGACTTTCTTTCACATTGCACTTTTCTAAAAATTCAAAGGCTATTTCCAAGTAGACAAAGATTGCTATTGGTTATGTAATGTGAAGCTGTTTACTAGTTGAAACACAACCACAAATTCTTGCTAAACTGCGGTTATTGACAACCAATAGACTTGAAAGTCCTCCGGTCATATTTTTCTCTGAATCTCATTATTTCTCTTTTCTGTTTAGTTTGGTTTGGTTTTGCTAACTAACTGATCTATGTCAGTAATCATATTTCTCCCCCAACAATTTCCAGTGTGAAGTTACTTTCCAAAAGCATAAAGATTTCTTTCTTTCCTTATTTAACCAAACAGTAGCTAACATAGACCCAGATTTGCTTTCTTGGTAGCCAATAAATCATTTTGCAGGCCTTTAGAGATATGCTCTCATTCTTCTGCCAAATAAATAAATAAACAAACAAACAAACAAAGATCCATTCTTAAGACTTCTACTTCAATTTACTCATATCCCCTACACATTTCTCTTTTTCATAGTCATCCTAACCTCATAATCTCATCACTGTACTATGGAACCTTGTAACACGAATTTAATAGAACCCTGGCAGTGTTTTTACTAAGTCAACTAGGTGCTATACTGGACAGAGTGCTAGGCTTGGAATTAGAAAGACCTGAATTCAAATCTATCCTCAGACACTTTCTAACAGTGTATGGACAAATGAGCAAGTCACTCACTCCCTACCTCAGTTTCATCAACTGTTCATAGCATCATCTACCTCCCAGGTTATAAAGATCAAATGAGATCATAAAGTTCATAGCACAGTGCCTGGCACATAGTAAGCCTCATCTAAATGCTAACTGTTGTTATAGCTTGTTTAACTAGGAGGTATAGTGGTCTGTAATGTACAGTCCTCATAACTACTCATACTGTGGAGGTCTGAGAACTTGGAGACTAAAGTTTTAGTCCCACCATATGCCAAATGCCTGCCATAACTAGATGTCTCTTAAGGCCTCAGTTTCTTTTTTAGAATGAATAGGTTTAGGCGGCAGCTGGGTGGCTCAGTGGATTGAGAGTCAGGTCCAGGGAGGGGAGGTCCTGGGTTCAAATCTGGTCTCAGACACTTCCCAGCTGGGTGACCCTGGGCAAGTCACTTAACCCCCATTGCTTAGCCCTTACCACTCTTCTGCCTTGGAACCAATACCCAGTATTGATTCTAAGATGGAAGGTAAAGTTTTAAATTTTTTTTTAAATAGAAAGAATAGGTTGGACTAGATAAAGCTATGGTCCCTTCTCTCACTTAAGACACTTTGTGTCATCCTAATCTTCAAACTTTCCTTCTAGCTCTTGTTAAGACAGCCTTCAAACTAGCTCTTGCTCTGGAATCCCAATTCCAAGGCATGGAATTTTGCTGAAGAATGCATTTTGGAACACAAAGTTTCTCCTGAGGCCTTCCTTCTTTCAGCAAAATGTACTGTTTGCAGCTTGCACTATGGATAACCTCCTACTTTAATACCTCAGCATCTCCTTATCAAGTTCCTTGGGTGCAGGGCCACATCTTGTATTCCTTTGCACCTTTCAAAATACTTAGCACCGTAACTTGACCATAGCAAGTTGTCAATAGGTATTTTTGGATGAATGAATGAATATATTTTCAAGGGAATCAAAATTATTTCTTTCTTTTCTGAAACAGATTGAAGATCCTTACTAGAATTAGAGAGCTGACGTTGCAATTTCATCTCTGATACTATCTATGTATTAAGAGAAAATAAAGATTATGTATAAAATGCAGTTAGTTTAGTGTGAGAATCAGTCCGTGCTTTCAAATTGGAATATGAATGATCCTTCTGATTCTTATGCTAAAGTAATTGTATACTTTATATATTATATATATTTATGTATATTTTATATAAAGTACATTTTATACATAATCTTTATTTTCTCTTACTAGATATAAAATGGGCTAGAGTGGCCCATTAAGTTCCTTTATGACTCTAAACTTATCCGAGAGCATTATTATCATTCTCCTTGAAACATTCTCCATTTTTATTCAAATGTTTATTTCTCTTCTTGTATATGAGTAAAGTGTTCTTCTCTTTCTGCAGATTAGTAAAATAAGTAATACACATTAAGGCCACAGAATCAAAAGCAAATATGTGGACATAATGAAACATTTAGCACATTACATAAGCAAAATAAAGGGAAGATTTTTCCATGTTGCTAATTGGCAGGAACGTTATATGTTATGGTAGAGATGGGATTTTTTTTTCTATTTTTCTTTTTGGTAGTCAAGGTTACTACAGTATTGAGAATCCAACAGTTATAGTGATAATAAAGGGGGAAAATCATTTGACAGATTTTATTTATTGTTAATTAGTTTACCAGAAAGAAGGAGGTGGTAGAGTTGAGACATTCAAAGATAGCTGTCTTGGTCCAAGAGACTAATTATCTTATATTCCCCTTCTTCCAGGAAGCATTTCCTGATCTCTTTCACAATACCGTCTCTCATATATGCCATTGTAGATAATGACTTTCTCTATCAGATTTCACATAGTACTTCGCAGCTCTCTTATATACTTATCAATACCATATTTCATTATATGTGGTATGCCTTTACTAAACTATAAGCCCCAAGAGGGCAAGGACCTTGTCTTATCTAAACTTGATTTGTTGTTGTTCAGTTGTTCAGTCTTGTCCAACTCTTCATGACCCCATTGTCCTTGGCATTCCAGGTCCTTCTATACTCTACTGTCCTTCAAAACCTGTCCAAGTTCATGATCTTTGTTTCTATGACACCTCCTATCCTCTAATCCTTTGCCATCCTTTCTCTTTTTGCCTTCAATCTTTCCCAACATCAGGATCTCTTCCAGTGAGTCCCATCTTCACATTATGTGGTCGAGGTATTTAAGCTTCAACTTCAATAGTTGACCTTCCAGTAAATATTCTGAATTTATTTTTTTAAGTATTGACTGATTTGATCTCCTTGCTGCCCAAGGAACTCTCAAAGTCTTCTCTAGCACCACAGTTAGAAACTGATAATTCTATGTGCTCAGCTTTCTTTATATATAGTCCAATTCTCGCAGTGATACATTGTTATTGGGAAAAATCAGAGCTTTGGCTATATGAACCTTTGTTGACAAGGTGATGTCTCTGATTTTTAGTGTGTTGTCCTTTTTTGCCATAGCTTTCCTTCCAAGCAGCAAGTATCTTTTAATTTCATGGCAGCAATCACCATGTGTAGTGATCTTTGAGCTCAAGTTGATAAAATCTGACACTGCTTACATTTCTTCTCCCTCTATTTGCCAGAAAGTGGTGGGACAATTGCCAAGATTGTAGTTCTTTTGATCTTAAACTTGAATAGAGCTTTTACACTCTCCTCTTTTACTGTCATGAAGAGGCTTCTTAATTCTTCTTTTCTATGATCAGAGGGATACATTTGCATATCCCACGCAGATTGTTGCTATTTCTCCCAGTGATCTTAATTCCAGCTTTTGATTCATCCACTCTGCCATATCTCATGTTGTACTCTGCATATGTTAAACAAATAAGTTCACAATATACAGCCTTATCATGCTCCTTTGCCAATCTTAAATCAATTTGTTGTTGCATGTTCAGTTCTAAACTTGGTATCTCCCTCATAATGAAAACTGCTTTATAGATGAAGACATTTAATAAATATTAGTTGAGTTTAGGTCACATATTTACTACTTAGGGGTTATCTTTCATAATATCTTTACTGCAAAGGAAAAGTAGCCAATAATTTGTAATAAACTAGACTCTCACACTTCAGAAAATAGCACCTAAAATTCCTAGCTAATATCTTTTAATATTTTAGAAAATAGTTTTGTGTCATATTTTACACTAGTTTTTATCGTGGTAAAGTCATAGATAACAAAGCTCTTATGAGAATTAAATTATAACAAAGCTTTTATTGAATGCTTATTATGTGCCAAGCACTGTGCTAAATCGTGAGAATGCAAATATAAATTAAAAGAAAGACAATTCTTGCCTTCAGGGAGCTTACATTCTACTTGGTAGAAGGACCTGAAGCCAACATCTAAAAAGGGAGCAGGAAAGCAGAAGAGGGAATGCAAAGAATGATCCCATGCAAGTCACCAAGAGAGTTCAGAGCCAGCTAAGATGTTTTAGAAGTGAGCAGGCCTGACGCAGGCATGTCTTCAGTTGAAGGATTTAAGGAGGAACACAGCCAAAGAAATGTGATTGGCATAAGTAGTCTGCAGCATGCTACTTATGACTTATTTCATTAATGAGTATCATGGGCCTCAATGACTAGAAAAGGATATGAGCTTATTGTTTTTCAAAGATGAAACAATAGATGGACTGTTCACGAGTCACACAGAGAGAGGCCTCCAGCACCCTGGATAGGTCCTTTATAGAGTATTAATGGCATAAAATGTATATCAATCACAAATGTTATGATCAGGTCCTAGAGAGGGCATAGTTAACTTGAGCAGATGGAATGACCACAGATGAAATCATGGCATTACAACAGTACCCAGAAAATGCTTTTTAGAATTACCTATTATTGCTGTGAATATTATTAATAACAACTCACATTTATGTAATATATAATTTACAAAGTGCTTTCTTCACAACAAACAAAAGGTAGATAATACTGATTGTTATCCCTATTATACAGATGGAAAACAAAAACTAACTTGCCTCCAATCACAAACTGGAAAAGTGTTGGGGCTAGGATTTGGTTCCAGATCTCTTGACTTCCAGCCTATTTTATCTGCTACAGTACTTTACTCTTATACTTGATTTTGATTTCTTTGTAAGTTTTCATTTTGACTTTTTTTCTATGTGATCATTACATTCACAGACAGATCTCAAATGGATGCCAGTGTTCAAACCCAGATAACAGATAACAGATGCCCATTTGTCCCTGTATGAGAACCTCTTTCCTCAGTTGACCTTATTAAGTTAGGGATAGTCTAATTACAGGCAAGTGTTGACCTAGAAGGTAAAGAGGCTAAATAGTAACAAATGATAAGCAGGGAGCTCCATCCTTCTGCCTGGGGCACCAAAATTTATGTTAACTTTAATTGTGTTCTCACTGCTTCTTAGCAATTCTTTTATTTACATCTTTTCTGTTCTTCCCATTATACTTGTTATTTCAATTGTTTGGGATGTTTTCCAAAGGCCACTTATGGAAGATGACCTTTATACCTGCTTGATGAGTTTTACTGAGTTCAAGACCACCCAGCATGAATTTCCATTTCTATTCTCTTCAATCTCAAATTGTCTTTTTCTGTACCCATATTTTATTCATTCCTTCCAATCTTTTTTCTTCTCCAAAGGTTAACTCCAAAGCCCCTGTTCTCCAGTTCATTTTCCATGAATCCCAACATATTGTTTTCTCCATTAACTCACTTGTCATTAATTTTCAGTCTCTCTCTCTATTATGATCTGCCTAAAAATATGACCATCTTTCTAATTTTGGGGAAAAGCAAACAAACTCTAAAACATGGAGAACTTTGCTGATTGCTACTGCCTCCCTCATACTTTTTTTTTCCTTTCTTGACTAAGTGATCTATACTTGACTACCTCTTTTTCCCCACTAGCTATTTCCTGCCTAACCTCCTGTAATTAAATTTCCAGGCTCACATTCTACATGATTTCCCTAAAGATCTGCAATCATGAAAATCGTTTTGTCAGTTTTTTTTCCTCCAATCTTTATTCTCCTTGTTTTTATCACCTAATTCCTGAAGTCTCCTAATTTAGCTCCTTTAGTACTAGATTTTCTTCTCTACAATTGACCCTATATATTGTTGCCAAATTAATCTTCTGCAAACACTTCTGCCTTATTCCCCCTACTCATAAAACCTTCAGCAACCTTTCAAAACAATGATCTCCAAAGTGGGTGCCTGATAGGGATATTTCAGTTTGTAAAGTTATAGAGATGGTGACTAGACAACAGGAGAGCAGACTGATGCCTTCTTTCTAGAAGCACTGATAGTATTGATTTGATGATTATGGAACTGGAAAATGGGAGACTAGCACCACAATTCAAAACTGTTGATTCTAAGTGTTCAGCTTCCCTTATATAAAGTCCAACAATACTCACAGCTATACATTGCTACAAAAAAGTTTGAATTAAGTCCAAAATACTGTGGGACATAAAGTGCAGGCCTATTAAAGAGAATTCTTCCTCCCCATAGAACTTGTAGTATCACTGGGGGGAAAAGCCCACTGTACAAGAAACAGAGAAGACTAGAAAGTATGGAATGAAGTGTTATACAGAATGACACAGACCTGAAGGTCAATCAGAAGAGAGTGGCTTTTTAAAAAAAAATTATCTTGGAAAATGATTGGGGAATGGCTGAACAAATTGTGGTATATGTTGGTGATGGAATACTATTGTGCTCAAAGGAATAATGAACTAGAGGGATTCCATGTGAACTGGAACGACCTCCAGGAATTGATGCAGAGTGAGAGGAGCAGAACCAGAAGACATTGTACACAGAGACGGATACACTGTGGCACAATCAAATGCATGGACTTCTCTACTAGCAGTAATGCAATGATCCAGGACAATTCAGAGGAACTTATGAGAAAGAACTCTATCCACATCCAGAGGAAAATCTGTGGGAGCAAAAATGCTGAAGAAAATCATGATCAATCACACAGGGTTTTGGTGTTAAAAGATCACTCTACTGCAAATATAAACAATATGGAAATAGGTTTTAAACAATGATACACATATAACCCAGTGGAACTGCTTGTCAGCTCCAGGAGGGGGGATGGAAATCATGAATTATGTAACCAGGGAAAAATACTATAAAATTTAAAAAAATTTAAAAACACATTATCTTCTGTATCAGTTTCAAAACAGAAGAATGACAAAGGCTAGGCAATTGGAGTTAAGTGACTTGCCCAAGGTCACATAGCAAAGAAGTATCTGAGACCAGATTGAACCCACGTTTTTCCAACTCCAGACCTTGTGCTCTATCTATCTATCTATCTGGACTACCTTGCTGCCACCAATTCTAATATCTTGGGAGTGTTACATTATTTCAACTAGGATTTTTTTTTCTTTTAAAAATATTTTATTGACATCTTTTTTTAAAAAATCACATTCATTTCCAAATATAGTCTTTCTCCTCTACTTTTTAGCAAGCCATTCCCTTAACAAAGAATAAAAGAAAGAATAATTAGTTTCACAAAACCAACCACCACATTGACTGGGATTGTAAGCATGTGCCATATTCTATACTTGAAATCCCTCCATCTACAATGAAAGGAAAGAGGTGCTTTTTATCAGCCTTTCTCTAGGGCCAAACATGGTTGCTATGATGAAAAAAAATTGTCTCTTTTTTTTCTTGTTTCCATTTATGGTGCTTTAGTTACTGTTTGTAGTATTCCTCACCCTCAAACTCTCAAAGCAGTTGTGAAATACTAGATATATTTTTTTAATTTAAAGGTTATTTGTTAATATGAACTGAACTTGAATATGAATGTTTTAGGATACAAAGGAAAACAGACAAACAAAAATGGCATCAGAAATTTATCTGGATTTAAGAAGATAGTTCAGAGGGCAGGGATAGGGGTGTGGGAGCAGCATAAATAAAATTTAATGGCAGTGAACCTGATTAGAGTAAAGATTTCATTTGGAAGACTAATGAAAAAGAAGACTAGAGGATCCTTTCCTCCATTCCCACAATTGATGACCACTGCTCTAGTCTAGACACTTATTTCTTCATGTCTGAATTACCGCAATTGTTATCTGTATTCTCATTCCCCACCTCTCTTCCCTCTAATCTGCCCATTCATCCTATCAGAGTAATCATTGTAAAGCATCACTGTTAAATTTCTTCCACATCCTTTGTTAAGATATGTTTGGACCAGGTGATCTGTCAAGTTCCTGTCAATGGTGAAATTCAATGATTATGCTGATGAGACAAGTCCAAGCCTTAATTTGGAGTTTCTCATCCTTCCATTAAAAGTTTCACACCCCTTCGTAACCTGAACCTATTAGACTTACTCAAATTTCCCCCCTTTTCATTCCATCCCAAAGTCCAAAAACAATTTCCCTCCTTCCATACACTACCATGAATCTTTGACATTCTTTCTTCTCTCTGTCTAATTTGTCCTTCAAGATTCAGCTGAAATTACATGCTCTCCATGATCTCTCCTGTCTTTAGCCTCCTACAATACTTAAGGTTTTCATACAAATTCCATAAAACCGTCTTATGTTATTTGTTTTTGTTTTCTAGTTGTTTCATGTAAGTAAATCTTTTCTTCTCAACAATATTATGAAGTTTGACAGTAGGAATAGAGATCATGCCCTATACTTCACTTGTTATATTGTCATATTCTATTGTCCCAATGTCTTGATAATGTCCCTTCTTCATTTTAACATTTGTGCTCTTCCTTTGAGGCTCACTTCTGGTGCCATTTTATCAAGGAAATTTCCCTAATCCTTCAAGTTAATTATGCTCTTTCCTACCTTATGGCATGAAGGACAGAACATTTGGTCTTAGAGTTAAGAAGACCGAGATCCAGAAATTTCTCTCCCTCTCTTTCCCATTTTCTTTCTCTTTCTCTCTTTTTCTACCTCTGTCTCTCTGTCTCTTTCTCACACATGAGCACATTTCTCTCTCTCCTTCATACTCAAACACCATTTCCCAGATATAATGCTAATTTCTTTTTTTTTTTAAACCCTTACCTTCCGTCTTGGAGTCAATACTGTGTATTGGCTCCAAGGCAGAAGAGTGGTTAGGGGCTAGGCAATGGGGGTCAAGTGACTTGCCCAGGGTCACACAGCTGGGAAGTGGCTGAAGCCAGATTTGAACCTAGGACCTCCCGTCTCTAGGACTGGTTCTCAATCCACTGTGCTACCCAGATGCCCCCTATAATGCTAATTTCTTGAAAGTAAAGATGGCTTAATTTTTTTATTGATATCTCCAGCTCCTATCACAGTACCTGGTACAAAGCAACAAATATATGAATACTTAATATCATTTTTAAAATTGCTTGTTGCTTGAATTATATTTGTAGTGCCTATCTCAGAGAGCTATTGTGAGGCAAATGAGATACTTGGAAAAATTGCTTTGTAAGCATTAAAGCACTATATAAATATATTTGAGGAATTGTAATTTAAATTATTCTCTCTGAAAGGAAACTTCATTTTATAAGATATTGGAACCTTACATGCAAAAATCTGGCCAAGGCTATAGTATCAGTCCTAAATCAGACTAGATTTTAGATAAGATCAAAAGACCTCTATGCCATTCCTTTACTATCTAAACCCCTCTGGTTCTTTGATACCTCTAGGTGCAAATATTAACTCCTGTTGGGCATTTAAAGTCCTTTATAAGCTGATCCTTACCTACCTTTTCTGACTCTACACAGGACTTTTATATTTTTATATATTATTTACATATTATTTATTATATATTAAATATATATTTTTATATATTTTATCTTATACTTTTAAAATTTGAGATTATAAATTCTTTGAGGACAGGAACTATCTTCTTTTTGTATCCCCAGTGCTTAACATAATGCCTGGCCATAGTAGATGCTTAATCAATGTAGATTTGATTGGATTATTTCCATCCATCTACATTCAGTGCAGTCCAACTGGCATTGTTAGTGTGCATCATACATGAGACTCCATTTCCTGTCTCTGTGCCTTGTATTCAACAAGCCTGAAATGAACTCCCTTCTTCTTTACCCTCTTAGAATATCTAGTTTCCTTTAAAATTCATCTGGTCTTGTTCTCTTTCTGCTATTTTCTTCCTTTCTTCCTCCCTGCCTCAAAACCTACCTTGTATCTAATATAATATCTATACTAATATACAAACATCAGCAGTGTGTGTATGTATATGTGTGCATATACACATACCTGTTCATGCATTTCTCTCTCTGTGTCTCTCTCTCTGTCTCCCTCTCTGTCTCTGTCTCTCTCCTTCTTTCTTTCTCTCCCTCTCTCTCTCCTCTCCTTCTCTCCCTCTCTCCCTCTCCCTCCCTCTCTCTCTCTCTCTCTCTCTCTCTCCCTCTCCCTCCCTCTCTCTCTCTCTCTCTCTCTCTCTCTCTCCTTCTTCCTCTCCCTTCCTCCCTCCCTCCCTCCATCCCTCCATCTATCTCTCTAGGCTCCAGGGTATTTATGTCAGTGCATCATCGGAGTTTCATGAATGAGTTGGCAAGAAAAGTGATACCATCTGCTCAGTAACAACTTTTTGCCCTTAACAAACAACATTTGTTTCAACTTTAGGGTAGTAATCATATTTATCTCCCACCCAAATTGAACAAACTACACACAAATTGTCAAACTCATAACAGTTTCTCTAATGATCACCAGGTGCTCCCCAGGTTCCATTTGTCATTGCTGAAGGATGGGATTCGATTTGTTTTTATTTTCCCTCATTCAGTTGAGGGCTTTAGACAATTCAGCAGAGCTTTTCAGAGTATTGATATTCTCAGAGGTTGTGCAATAATATACTCAAGCCTAATTGCTTGCACAGGGTAAAAACTAGGGATTTTTCTATTAAGTTTGTAAATCCGTGCGCTCAATCTTCATCCTCCAGGGTTTTACTCATGGGAATGAGGCTTCCTTTAGTTTTTCCAGGGCTTCCACTTAGCATCAAAGAAGTGTGCAATTTCTTCATATTTATAAACATCCGTACAAAGCATATACTGTAATGGACTGTAGAGCAGTGATGTGTAAGGGGATAGTTTGGCCTACGCAAACTTCAAAGGTGAACCAGGGGAGCCTGTGTGGAGAAGCAGGCACTAAATTCTCTTCATTCTCTCCAGCATATTCTAGGGGCTCTCACTCAGCATTTTGTTCGAGAGGGGGTGGAATTAAATGCTCTCTAAGGTCCCTTCTGCCTTTTGATCTATGATCCTATGTTCATCCTATTGGAGCTTGAGAAAAGCTTCCAAATTTCAGAATCGTGCTCTGCTGCAGTGATTGAAACAGTGTTTGGGAAGTGAAGTTCCATGGAATCGTGGCAAAATGAAGGAGGAATGGCCACTTAGGGAAAGGAGAAGGGCTATAAGCTACGATAGTGGGAAGAGCAAGAAACCTCATACCAATTTTTGATTCCTTAAAGTCTAATTTTCAAAGAAAATAAAAAAACAAACAACAACACTTCAGAGAGCTAAAAATTGGGATAGAAACTTATCCTGTGGAAGACCTACTCATTATATACAGGCTCTGAGTTTTTGAAGGCTATGCCAACTTAATGAAAATTATTGTAGATCTTACAAAAGGATATATTGGTGGTACAGTGGAGAGAGTTCTGGGTCTGGAGCCTGAAAGATTCCTCTTCCTGGGTTCAAATCTGACCTCAGAAACTTGCTAGGCACATGACCCTAGTCAAGTCATTTAACCCCATTTGCCTCAATTTCCTTGACTGTAAAATTAGCTGGAGAAGGAAATGGCAAATCCCTCCAGTATTTTTTGCCAAGAAAATCCCAAATGAAGTCACAGAGACTTGGACATGACTGAAAAACAACAAATCAAGGGATCTAGGGCTAAAACAGAATGCAGCATGGTATAGTCAATAGAGAGCAAAACTGAGTCAGGAAAACTTGGTTCAAATCCCACCTCTAGTGGTAGTACTATTATCTCATGAACTTATTAACTCTGTGGCCATGGGCAAGTCACTTAATCTCTCTTAAGTATAGTTTCCATCTTCCAAATTAGCAGTGATGGTGACAAGTGCCCAGGTCACAGGGTCTTGATAGATAATATATGTAAAGAGCTTATAAGGTTGAGCCACTAAATAGTGCAGGGTCTAGAGCACTAGATCTGGAGGGTTCCAGTTTCAGACACTAACTAGTAGTGTGACCCTGAGCAACATCTGTCTCAGTTGTAAAATGGGAATAATAATAGCACCTACCTCACAGGCTTGTGATGATTAAATAAATTAATATTTAATCATAGGGACTGAAGCATGGTAGATACCTAATAGATATTTGTTCTTTTCCCCACAACTCCATAGGTCAGTCATTTTCAAGTTCAAGGAGTCTTCCTGCCCAAGTCTGAAGCACCTATATCAAATATCTTTTTTTTAATAACGTTATTTTTATTTGCTCAATTTCAAGCATTATTCCTTGGATACAAAAGTCATTTTCTATTCCTCCCTGCCCTCCCACCATCCCTCCCATAGCCGATGTGCAATTCCACATGTGTCCTTGATCCAAACCCATTTCCATCTCAAATGTCTTAATGTGATTGACCTCCAGTACAAACAGCTCCTGTAGACCATCCCACAAGACAGGGAAGGGGAAAGTGAATTCTGTCACTGGACACGTGCCTATATTGATATTATTTTAGATAGAGATCCATAAGAAGGAAAAAAAGTCTTAATTTTTAAAAATGAAAACAAGTTCATATAACTGAATAGGCATACTAGGAGGACAATAAGATAAAGGAAAACAAAATGAAAAGATTTTGTTTAGAATTCTTATCAGCATAATGACCAGTTATGACTTCAGAGAACTGACAAGGAGTCACTTAATTCTGTCTTAGTTTCAGTTTTAGTTTAGTTTCATCAACTGTAAAATGGGGATAATAATAGCTCCCACCTTTCAGGATGGTTGGGAAGCTCAAATATTCTCTCTCTAAAGTACTTAGTTAGCACAGTGCCTGGCATAAAATGCTCCTTTCCCCTCTTTCTTCTCAATAGAGAGATGGTGGGTTTCAGGTGCAAAAAGAGACATCAGTGTTTACATATGGTGAATCGATCTGTTAATTAGTTTTGCTTTACTGTACTTGATCATTACAAGAGAGGTTTCAGTGGGGTGAAAGGTTGGGAGGGAGTAATAAGGAAAAGGTAAATAGGTAAATAGGTAAAGAGGGAAGTAATAGCAGGTTTTTTTTAATCAATACATTCCATCTTGGAATCAATACTTAAGTATTGGTTCCAGGGCAAAAGAGTAGTAAGGATTAGGCAATGGGGGTTAAGTGACTTGCTCATGGTCATATGACTAGGAAGTATCTGAGGACAGATTTGAACCCAGGACCCTAACATCTTTATATACACTGCACCATCTAGCTACCCAGATAGCAATAAAAACCCCAACAAACCATCAACATAACATTTATAAAAATGATAAGGAAATTTAAAACTTAAATTAAAACAATTTAAATTTTAAAAATTAAATTTTTTAAAAAAATTTTAAGATAAAATTAAATCTTAAATAAAGCCTTTTAAAACTCAGAAATTAAAAAATAAAAAATGAAGTGCTACTGATTAGTCACCTATATTTAATATCAACCTTGGGAAAGTTAAGCATTTTTTACATCCTCTGTATCTACATAATACAGAAGGGATAGGGATAGGAACTAGATTGTTATTTCATTGGTAAAAGGAATTCTTTGTTGAGGAAGTTGCCTCTTTCAATGCAGTGCCCATTCCCAAGTCCTTAGAAAGCCAGTGGAAAATTGGTACTATTGTCTAGTTGTTTTCTCTACAGGAGACTAAGCATGGGTGAGAAAATGAGTTTACCAATAGGAATTCTTTTCTCTTTGCTAGTGTAAAGGCATAAAAAGAACTTTAAATGAAAGAAAGTTGGCTAAATTTCCCTATCACCATTCTTTGAGAAAGAAATCAAAGGAGCTGATTAATGGTTCTGATTAATGACAAACATCCTGTCTGGGAACAAAGTATTTTTCTGCTGCCATGAAATAAATGGTGAAAAACAACAATAACAACAAAAAGAATACAGAATGTAAAAGGAAAAGAACTCAGTCAATTCAATCTAGATTTTAACAGAATTTTACCAGAGAATAAATTTGATATTGTAAACCAGGCAGGCCAATATGAGGTGAGTCATCAGATATATATATATATATATATACATATATATATATATATATATACTATATTATACAATTCCCTTTATTATTTGAAGAAATTTTTTTCTATTTTCTTTCTAATATTTTCTATCTCCTCTTTCCCAGACCTTCTACCACAAATTCAAGGCCTTCTCCCTCCTACAGTTGTATTTATTTTTTCTCTGTAGATTTGTGAAACTTCTCATAGGCAGGTATCATTTTGGTGTCAGAATCCTCAAAGTCTTGCATAGAGCAGATTCTAAATAATTGCCAAATTAAACTGAACTTAGGGACCTCATGCTCTACTTGGCTTCTGTTGACCATTTGGATAAAGATGAACCCTAGTTATTCCAATCTTATATTTCTTGCTTATTGTAAAACATTGCTGGAATATCTCTTGGACACTTCAAATGAAAGATGGCCAAGAGAATGATCATTTTCTTATATTTTGTTCCTGCTTCCCTGCACCCCTTGTAGATTTCAGATCTTCACTTCTTCAACTATTCCAAAGTATATTCACCCCTTGTATGTTTCAGATCTTCACTTCTTCAACTATTCCAAAGTATATTCACCCCTTGTATGTTTCAGATCTTCACTTCTTCAACTATTCCAAAGTATATTCACCCCTTGTATGTTTCAGATCTTCACTTCTTCAACTATTCCAAAGTATATTCACCCCTTGTATGTTTCAGATCTTCACTTCTTCAACTATTCCAAAGTATATTCACCTCTTGTAGATTTCAGATATTCACTTCTTCAACTATTCCAAAGTATATTCAGATATTTTTTTCTGGGGAGGAATAGTGGAAACTGGCATTTGTGGTCAGTTGCAAATGCTTTGATTTCCTTATATAGGATAATAGGATTTCCTGGAGATCTTACACCCTAGATGAGACACCCATTTGTCTGAAACAATGGAAATTTGCCTGGTTTACTGGTTTTACCCCACCATCCAATATTCATTCTTTTCTGTGTCCTTAACCCCCACTCTTTTTTTCTTGGCTTTAACCATCTAAGTGCTTTAACCATCTTCCCTGATCCATACTGATGATACAGAGACACATATAAGAGCAATGAATGTTCTTAATAGAACTCCTTAATCATTTTGGAAGATTTTGCAAAGGGGAAAATTTCTTTCCACTAATCTGTCAGGCCCACTTCCTTACCGACCCAGCAAAAGTGAAGAGTGGAAGGTTTTGAAATCCATTTGTTTAATGTAGTTATTTTGGGGGAATGTTCAGAGGAGTTGAAGTTATACTCCATCAGAGCTGTCTTAATTAATTCATGACCTGTATGCTGACTCATCATTGGGTGCCTGAACAACCACAGACAACTGTGTGTGCTTTGAAATCACCCATCTTAACAAAGAAGGTTATTTATCCCCCCAACACCCTCAATCACTTTTGTATTGCCAAGAGTGGAATCTGGATGAAGCCTAACAAGGGCCATCTGGAAGAGTGAGTCACATGGAGTGACTTGTGCAATGTATTGGTTATGCTTGCTGTTATTGGTACTGCTCAGGGGCAGAACTAAGGGAGAGGAATGGGTTTTCCATCACTAAGAAAAATGAGCTCCTTTTACCATGGCACAATCAATAGAGAACTTTCACAATCATTCATTCATTTTTAGAGAGTTTGGGGGTGATGAGAGATATAGAAGGTTTGGAATCATGGTAGGAGCATCCTCTCCCTGTACCAACTTTTGGTCCCATGAAATCTTTTTTCCAAAGGAAAAATAACACCTCAAGGATCCAAAAATGGGGGCAGGTAACACCTTCATGAAAGTCCTACTCCAGTACCCTATCATGGAGGCCCAGAGTTATCATCAAAATTTTGGTTGGTCCTACCAAGGAAATTGGAGTAAGACTTTTGTGGCAAAGGTGACATTTGAATGTCACTTAGAGGGTATCAGTGCAATGGAATATTGCCATGACATAAAAAAGCAAATGTAAAGAAAAAAATGGTGAAGACATATATAGAATCAACCAAAAGGAGGTGCAGAACAAGATGTACACGATGACTGACTATATATTTTTTAGAAAATGAATCTAAACTCTTTATAAAGATTTTTTAAAAGGCACACAGAACAAAATATTATATTTTAAAGTACATTTAAAAATACATTTAAAGTATATTATCATTTTCACAATGTAAATAGTTCAGATTGTATATTTGTATTTTCTATTTTTCTATGTACTCATTGAGTTATTTAATTTACAAGAAAAATATCATTTTAAAGTAAAATCAGTTGCAAATATTAAGTACTTACTATGTGCCAGATGCTATATATTAAGCATTGAGGATATGCTTCCTGTTCTCAAAGAATTCTCATGCTCACGGAGAAGGCAATATGAACAACTTTGTACACTCAGGAAATATAGAGTAATATGAAAGGTAATCCAGGAAGGGCACTTGTGTGAGGTTCTGGAAAAGGCCTTCTATAAAATATGGACTTTGAACTGAATCTTGAAGAAAGACTTTTTAAAATACTATTTTGTACATTTTTTAAAAATTGATTTTAAGAACTGAGTTCCAAGTCAAGGTGACTAGACCTAGCAGTACCAAAGATTAAAACAACAACAACATAAAAACAATAGATGTTATTCACCTGTTTCCTAATAAGGAAGATGTATAAATGTTGGACATAGGTACTAGCTTTGTGATTTCCTTCATAATGAAGATTCCCAAAGTGGAAAGTTCATTCTATGCATGGAAGTAGGCAGCTTTATAAAATGAACAATTTAGAGAGTTACCTGGGAAGCAGAGATTAAATCATTAAAAAGTCTGAAGCAATACCTGAACCCGTGCCTTGACTCCAAAGCCAGATCTCCATGTACTGCATCTTGCCACCTCTCATGTATCTTATCATTACTAATTTTTTAGAAATTTAATTTATTTCTCTTGATTACTTTTTCATATTGTTACTGAGTTTTAGATTCAGTATTTCATATGTGAAACTGATAAATATAACCACATTTAATAAGAGTTGCAAATGTTAGACAACTGGGGTTAAGTGACTTGCCATCAAGGAAGGGTCTGAGATCACATTTGAACCCAGAATCTATCATCTCTAGGCCTAGAGCTCTATCTATATTACCTAGGTGTAGGTGCTCCAAACTGTAACTTGAAGTGATTTTCTTTGAGTGGAGGAAGCAAAACAAATCTTGGAGACATTTATTCATTAGGAGCTTTGTACTGTGTCTTAATAAATAAATATTCTAAAAATATTTGTTCATTCAATTTAGTTTGGGCTGATCTAATGAAATTAGAATATTTTATCTATTCACAGTCTGTTTTCCATTTTTTTTTTAAATTTCAGTCTTTATAATAGATAAGTTTACTGGAATTTTTTTTTTGTTACGTTAATTTCGGTATTCCTGTTGTGGCCCAGCCCCTCACATGTGGAATAGAAAAAGTGAAAACATCACCTAAAATTGACTAAGCAAGCACCCACTGTGTACTAAATGCTATCCTCGTTGTTGGGAGAACAAAGGAAAAAATGAAAAAAATAACTACTGCCTCAGTAGAAATTGGGCAAAATATTTTTTTCTGAAAAATTTTTATGGCTGAAAAAATGTGTCATATGCCAATTTTGGATGTATCCTAATTGGAGAAAAATACTGACTATATTTTTGTTTTTCTCCTTTTAAAACTTTTGACCCTTTCTATCTTTAAACTCAGTTGTTGTATAAGTCATATTTTCCTCTTCAAAGCTCTATCTGGAAAACTTTGCTATTAAATAATCTCTTATAGAGTCAAACTCAGCATAACCAGATTATGAATATGTGTCCCCCCAATATGGACAATAAACTCTTTTTTTCATAGAGCAGAGTTCCAAGAAAAAAAGAGACATAAGAAACAAATTATTTGGTTTTAGAGCTAAAAAAGATCCTTTTAGAAAAGGAAATGATTTCTAAGCCAACCACCTCATTTCAGGAATTAGGAGACTTCAGTCTCCAGAGGCATGGAGTAAACTGGCCAACCCTGATGAAGAAGGGAAGCTCAGAACATGACCTATTTTTTTTTTTGGATGTGGCCAATGGCAATAATTTGTTTTCTTGACTATACATATCTATTCCAAAGGTCTTGTTTTTGTTTTTCAATGAGTGGAGAGAGATGAGAGAGAAAGAAAATAGATTTTTGATAATTGACAAAAATAAGTTAAATTTTTAAAAAATGACTTGCTCAAAATCATACACTTCCACTAAATAGCTAAACCAGGAGTTAAATCCATAATCCCTGCCTATGAATCCCGTTTTTGTTTTCTTCTCCTGTTCCATGGTGTTCTAATCTTCTCATCACCTTTTTAGATCTTCATCTCTATAAAATTCAGACCTCTATTCCACAGAAAAAGGATTAATATTCCCCTATTCCCACAACTTTAACTCTTTCCCTTTACTTCCTATCCCTTCCTTCAACCCCTCTCAAAGTACTGATTACTTGACTTTTAATAGAGTAATGACTGAAAATTGACTGACTGGAGAGGCTGATCTTCTCTGTGTCAAATTAAATTTGACAGATAGAGCAACTAGAGTTGTTTTATGGGTTTGTTTGATGATGGATATCAAGTTTAATTAATTACCTGCTCCTCATCTCCAAGTACTCACTCACCTGGACCTTTTCTCTGAAACTTACTTGCCTAATTACAGATTGATCCTTTGAGTGCAGGCTCAAAGTTTAGTAGCCTGGAGGATCATTTCCTGAGGCAATATAATAAGGAAGTGTAATGGGAACTTTGGTGACTCAGAAAGATGATGTCTAGGGCTGATTCTTCGTGTGACTAATGCTTCATTCTGCTGTAAACAGAAATGACTTATCTAGTCCACTGGCCAATCAGAACCATCCCTCCCTGGCATGGCTATTCAAAGAGACTCAGCAGTGAAAACTTCACCTCATCAGAGCATGAACTTCCACAGAGGAAAGATGGAGGTCCATGATGCCCCGCGTGTTCAAAACAAAGCATAGATTGTCTGCCCAGTTAACACTTTTGAAACCTTGGCCCTAAATGAGTTAGTTTTGGCCTGGTTTCCTATGGCATGAGATTTAAGCAATCCAGTTTGTCTTCAGAGTGGTATAAGAATATCTTATTAATTTATTTGCATTCTATGAACTAGTTTAAATCCAATTTGAAAGTCAGGGCAAAGGGGGTAGATTTACTTCCAAAGAGCAACAGGACAGTATATCTTCAGCATCTTTGCTTAATTAAGCAGTGTTTGCACAAATTTCTCTTCCTCCTCCTCTTCCTCTTCTTCCTCCTCCTCTTCCTCATCCTTCTTCCTCCTGCTCTTCCTCTTCCTCCTCTTCTCTCCTTCCCTTCCTCTTCCTCTTCTTCTCCTTCTTTACAGATGTTTTATATTTGGTCTTGTGCAGTAGGAAGATCATGTTGACAGTAGAGGAGTAGAGGGAAGGTTGAACTGGCATAGGGAGAAGATTGAGGGAAGGAGGCCAACCAGCAGGCATCACAGATGAGGCATCACACCTGAACCACGGTGATGGCACTGTCAGAGAAGATTTGGGGGTTATATATGAGAGATGTCATGAAGGTAGAAATAATACAAGTTGGTTTGCATGGATTCTTTTTTTTTTAACCTTCACCTTCTGTCTTAGAATCAATACTGTATATTGGTTCCAAGGGAGAAGAGCAGTAAAAGCTAGGTAGTGGGGGTTAAGTGACTTGCCAAGGGTCACACAGATAGGGAGTGTCTAAGGTCAGATTTGAACCCAGGACCTCTCATCTCTACATATTCTCTCAATGCACTGAGCCACCGAACTGCATTTTTACACAGATTCTTAAGACACTTTGTTTCACTAGTCATTGTTTGTCTCACAGAAAATCCTGATTCCTCTGGTTTTTCTGTAGTTCATAAGTATAAATTTGGCTAATATACTGAACCTTAAGGAGAACAATACTGCATTTTTGTATAAAAAATTTGAGTTAGGATAGAATTTAGCATGTAATAAATGCTTTATGAATAATTGAGGGGTAAGGAAAAAGAGGGGTAATTTTCACATTCACTATAGTCATCTTTTTCCAGTTTTTCCTTGTGGCCTCAGTCACTTATGAGTTGTGTATCAGTGAGCTTCACCCCAAGTTTTTTCAAGTCAAGTCACAGCACCTCCCTCAGCGTCAGTTAAACTTTCTGTGAAATGGTACCTACCTGAAAGAGTTGAGAGAATCAAGTAAAAAAAAAAAAGTAAAATGCCAGATAAATGCTAGTATTTTGGGAGAAGGAGGTTCATCTTTAAAAATTAGCCTTAAACCATTTTCACTCTGTTTCTAGTTCTCAATTTTAAAAACTGACTGGCATTATGGACTTTTATAAGTGAGTTTTTAGAGACCCAACTTATAATCCCCCTATGCTGTCAGTCAGCCACATACTGATATTACAGTCCTTGGGATAAGCCTTGCATATGTACATCTGTGATCTGTCCGATTATATGATCAGCTCCCCCATCTTTCTTTGTATTGTCTCTTTTGTGGGTACATCTGTACACAGAAAACAGTTTTTTAGCCTGCAAAATAGAGCACAATTGGACATACCCCTGCTATTTGGACAGATCCTCGACGCAGAACTACATAAACCTGTATAGTTTATACATGACTTTCACTGAGGTGATGAGTGGGATTCGCCTTAAATAACAGCTCATAAGAAGAAACAATGCAAAAAAAAATCTCTCTAGCTCTTAATGATTTAATAAGAGCAATGTGTACTGTGACTATTGAATCATAGGAACAAATATGTAAACATCTATATGTTAGAACATGTAAACAAATGGAGGCAAAAGTCTGGTGGAATTAAAACTTTACAAGAAAGCCTGGTATTCTTCTTTGTGGCAGAGAAACCACTATTTAGGGCCATCAAAACAGCATCCAGGCTTGATTTACTTCCAAGTCAGACTGGTAATGCAAATGTCTGTTTCAGAAGGCTCCAGGGTAGTGCTTTGTGGTGTAGGAATCTTTTTCTTTCTTTCTTTCTTTCTTTCTTTCTTTCTTTCTTTCTTTCTTTCTTTCTTTCTTTCTTTCTTTCTTTCTTTCTTTCTTTCTTTCTTTCTTTCTTTCTTTCTTTCTTTCTTTCTTTCTTTCTTTCTTTCTTTCTTTCTTTCTCTCTTTCTCTCTTTCTCTCTTTCTCTCTTTCTCTCTTTCTCTCTTTCTCTCTTTCTCTCTTTCTCTCTTTCTCTCTTTCTCTCTTTATCTCTTTATCTCTTTCTCTCTCTCTCTCTCTCTCTCTTTCTCTCTCTCTCTCTTTCTCTCTCTCTCTTTCTCTCTTTGTCTCTTTCTTTTTCTCTCTCTTTCTCTCTCTTTCTCTCTTTCTCTCTCTCTCTTTCTCTCTCTTTCTCTCTCTCTCTCTTTCTCTCTTTCTCTCTTTCTCTCTTTCTTTTTCTCTCTCTTTCTCTCTCTTTCTCTCTTCCTCTTTCTCTCCCTCCCTCCCTCCCTCCCTCGCTCCCTCGCTCCCTCCCTCTCTCCCTTCCTTCCTTCCTTCCTTCCTTCCTTCCTTCCTTCCTTCCTTCCTTCCTTCCTTCCTTCCTTCCTTCCTTCCTTCCTTCCTTCCTTCCTTCCATTTCTCAGCATTCATTCCTCTTACTCCTGTAGCAGGCTTTCACCTAGAAATGTATTGCCCCAGAGTGTTCATAAAAATCCTTAGTGAAGTAAAATCTAGTAACTCAGCAGCCAACTCTTGTAAGAATGGAACAACTCCCTGTTGTCAGGAGTAAGCTATGTCTGTAGAACATTTTGAAATAGGATTTCTGTTACACGTATTGTAAACTTGTATAAACTTTATACTTGGAATGGTTTTACAAAATTATCAATATAATGTTCCAAAACTTCATAGGATTATAGATGTAGTGTTGAAAGGAGTTTTGGAGATCATCTAGGCCAACCCCATCATTTTGCAGATGAGGAAACTGGAACTGAGAAAAGTTAAGTGGCTCATGGATAGCCAACAAACTATTAAATATCTAAAGGGAGGATATAAGGCAGCTAGGTGGGACAGTGGATAAAGTATCTGTCAAGTCTGGAGTCAGGAAGATATTCTGAATTCAAATCTGGACCCAGATACTAGCTGTGTGACACTGGGCAAGTCATCTAAACCTGTTTGCCTCTGTTTCTTCATAGTTAAGGGAGTTAGCCTTTTAGGGCTTTTTGTTTTCCTACAGACTCCTTCCTTAAGGTAACTTGGAATCTCAACCATATTTTGAATTTAGAGAGACAGAGACAGAGACGCAAAGAGATGGAGACAGAAAGAAAGAGAGAACCAAGACAGAAAGAAACTAAAAGTCTCACAAGCATGTGTTGTAACAAGACTTGGTGTACTTGCAAGCATACCAAAATTTGATAGACACAAATAGGAAGTTCTGAAAAGGGAAAGAAAAAAAAGACTAATTCCTTTAAAGTTTCCTGAAATACTTTGGATTAAAGGAAACACTGTCAAGAATGGGTAATACTTTGCTGACACAGAGGAAGTCTTTTCTTGTCAATAAATATAGAAATGACATGTGTGGACTGATCTCTAATCCAGTTAGGGTTCAAAGAATCTAAGATACCTTAATATGTTGCTTCATTAATGAAACTAAAGTCAACCACATTTATATCCTGATTGTAAAAAGAAAAAATTAAATTACTGTTATTGAGAGAATTAAGTGAGGTGCCATTCCACTTTGCCCCAACAGCATTTGGCTTTTATCCTTTTTACATTGAAATGGATAGAGTTGACTGATTTTGACCAAAACTGGCCCATTAGTAAGGAGATGGATTAATCTGTACTATAAATTCTCTTCATGGATGGAAATATTTAAGTGGGCATGGGGGAGAGCTTCTGTACTTTTTGATAGATTTAACAGGAGTTTGACCTAAAGAGAAGTAAAGAAAGCCAGAACTATTATACACACAACTATTAGTTCAGACATACTCAAATGGTCAGTCGACTTTCAGAAGGGTGTTAGAGACTGTGGAGAATCTCAGAGAAGATTAATTCTTGGTGTGGTGGACTTCCAATTTAAGAAAAAAAGAATTTAAGGTGTTGTTTGTTAAAGAGAAAAGCACTTCTAAGCATAAAACCTTAGTATAAACCTGAGGGGGAAAATAATATTAAAACTGATCTTGGCACAAGAGAGGAAAATTTCTTGAATAAACTTTTGATGTTCTTTTCACAAAGAAAATAATTTTCCAGTTTCTTTGTAGGGAAATCTTGTTAGGTGATAATCTGAATTTCCCCGATTCTTCTGCTAATACTAGACAGCATAGTAAAATAACAATGAAAGACTTTAGCACTGAATTTTCTAGCCTCACTTGGCCCAAAGAACTTGTTTTCCAGATTGCTAATCTGTTTTTTCCACTCAGGAAGCCTGTCTTTGCCATCTGAACTGTTCTTCAAAACTCAGCCCTGTCATTCTATTCACAATCAGAATTTCTAGATTTAAAATTGTTCATTTGCTTACTTATTCATTTAAATAATTTGAGAGAGCTTTCCAGGAAGGCTAAAACTAAATGAATTAAAGAAGGATTGGGTGAAAGCCTTATCAAATTACTTAGAATCTGTATTCCTATTCAAAATCTGATAAGTAAGAAGAGAGAGCCAGAATGTAGTATGCAAAAAATAAAAATCTATTATTCCATATATGCTAATAAAAAGCTTGGCTAAAAACAAATAAAATAGCCTTTGTTAGAGTCTTCATTGGCCAGGTGGACTTGAGCAAGTTTCAGGTTTGGAGAGTGGTAGGAATAATGTCCTTTTTTGGTTCAGGAAAGTTGAGAGGTGAGCCCAGCACCCCAGCTGTATATGACATAGCAACTGCCTAGATATTGTGATTCAAAAGGTACTAAAAGGGTCCTTTTTAAAAAAAAAATTACTTTCAGTTCCACATTCTTTCCTTTCTGCCCTCTCTCCCCACCCATGAGAAGGCAAGAAATCTGATACCCATTATGCTTGGGAAGTCATGCAAAACAATCCTCCTGCTGAAAAGTCAGTAGCTCCCTATTGCCAGTTGAATAAAACACAAACTCTGCTAATAAAGGCAATCTACAGTAAGGCTGCAACCTCTCTTTTTAGCCTTCTTTCAGGGTACTCTTCTTCCTGTGCATGACATTATAAGGAAACTGGATAAGTCATTGTTGTCAGCTTTTATTTAGCTTTCTCTTACCTTTGAGCACAACTACCTCCTTATGCTTGAAATGTTTCCCCCACCTTAATTCATCCCATTTTCATCTTTCTTCTGTGAAACTCTGCTCTGGAGCTTCTTTTCCCTGGTCTGTCCCCTCCCTTTCCCCTTCTTGAGACTCTCTGGCTGCTCTTTTCGACCTGCCTCTTAATCAGTCACTTTATAACATAAGTTTCCTGAAGGATTATATCTTCTTTTTTTCCCACAAGGAATTACAGTGCCTTGAATATGGTAACACCTAATAAATCTTTAAGTGGGGCTTACTTTAACTTGATTGAGACAGTTTCTACCAATTTGCCCAAATTGGTTATACAGTTTTTTGCTTTCTGGTTCTCAGTCAAATATTCTTGAAATTTTGTTTAGCCTGGTGAAAGCCCAGAAATCTTATATATATATATATATATATATATATATATATATATATATATATATATATATATAATACATAATATATACATATATTATATAATAAAATATAGTATTACAAAAATATAGTATTAATATATATTAATACTATATTTTATTTATTTTATATGTAATATATTATATATATCATATAACATATTATATTATAATAAATAAATATATATATATATATATATATATATAGTTCTTTTTCTCACCTGTGAGATGGAAAGATCTTACAAAGACAGATACTCCAAGAAACACAGCTGATGGATGGACAGAGGGCTGATCGTGATTATCTTTACTGCCTTTATGTTCTTAATGCTTCTGCATTGCTCTTACTGGTTTCTATAAATAAAAAAGTTCTTACCCTTGGTGATCTTATTTATACAAATGGGAAAACAGGGAGGTAGTTGTGTAAAACCTCCTTTACAAAACATTTTCTGAAAACTGGAGCTGTGTGAGTGACTTCCATCCCAGCACAGACCCTTGCACATGGGTAGGCTCTTAATAAATGTCTGTTGATTGATGGATTACTTGTTCTGTTCCCTGGTGGTCCATGGAGATTTCTTGTTGCCAGATATGTTGTAATTTCCAGAGTCGACTCATCAAAACAATCAATCCAAGATCTCTTTTTGCATTTTTGCCTCGTTTTAAACAGTGAGACAAATGGGTATATGGCATATTTCATTTTCCTCTTTTTCTTACAAAAATAAATCCTCATGTACTATTGCAAAAGAAGGGAAAAGCAGAGCCTTTTGTTGTTTGAGAATTTAATTAGCACTGTGACTTAATAAGATTTGCATCAATTACCACCTTCATTCAAACCCCCAATTTTCACTCTCTTTGTTTATATAGAAAGAGGTGTAATGGACTAGCACTCAGGAATAGTAGACAGTTCAGAGTTGTCAACACCTTAGAGAACAGTTTGATCCTGTGAGTTAATTGACTGTTTGAAGTGAGGTCTTGGTTTAAACCTCTGCTGAGTGGCATTTTACATGTGAATGTGTGTTCCATGGTAACTTGTGCAGGAGTTGATTGATTTTCATTAAACCTGGTACATTGTAATGGGACAGAAAGAAATATTTTAAGCGTGATTTATGGTTCAACTTGTCATCTCTAAACCAAATGGAATTGGCCAAAAGATTTTGAATGGGCATGCAGACAGCTTTAAACAGATTTCAGTGAAATTAGTGGAGGAGCAAGCAGAATGAGAACTGGAAATAAGCAGAGATTATGAGTTCAGCACAGTGGTCACAAGAAAAGACACTTGAAATATTATTTCTTCATAAATACGTGCATTGTAGGGCTATTAAATTATGTCCTCCATAGTTTTGATGCCAAGTCAGATTCCATCTGTTAAAGTGAGAGATCATCCTGTTGGGCAGCACAGTAGGGGAAAGGGAGAACACACCAAATTTGTAGCCATAAGAAGTGGGCAAACACAATTTTTAAACCCTACCTTAAGCACAAAACAGTCTTGTCCTGGCTCTCTGAGTAAGTTATGGAAACATGAGGTTGCAGTGAGTGAATATTAGAGTCTACAGAAACTATAGTCATTACATTGTGTTTTTCATGAACATAAATTTGCATATTTGACTGGAAGTCGGGGTCATTCTCATTAAAGAGATTTCTGGCTCTTACCAACAAGTGAAATAAAAGAAAACTTAAAGAACACTTGACTGAGAATCAAGAAGAATTCTCTCTCTCTCTTTTATGTATTTGGATTCATTCAATCATCAGGCTACTTCTAGACAGTGAATTACGTTTAAGTAAGGTAAAGCTGAATTTTTAATAGGTGAGATGTATGTATTTTCCTTAATTCATTCATTGATTTTTATCTACTGCATAGTGGGTAAAGTGGCACCACAAGATGAAACTGGAAGGGATCTTGCCACCCCTCCTGACAAAAGCAAAGCAACTCATTCCTTTAAGGGAGGGAGGTAAACAACATGGCATAATAATATTAATATTAATAATAATAATACATTGACTTAGTGCTGCAATCAGGAGACCTAGAAGAGATAGTTTAGATTCTAATTAGCATATTAAATTATTCATTGTCCAGAAAAGGGGCAAATTTTGGTCAGCAATGAGAAATGAAATTGAAAAGCTCTTTGGGGAGACAGATGATGGAAGGTTTTGCAAGTCACATAAGCACTGTCAAGCATTCAAATTCTACTACTAATGCTAAATAATTAGCATTCATGTAGCATTTGGAGCTTAACAAATATCTCATTCAGTCTTCCCAATCTTGGGGGATAGGTACTAATCACCTCATTTTAGAGATGAGGAAACTGAGGAAGATAGGTTAAGTGACTTGCCTAGGATCACACAGCTGCTAAGACAGATTTGAATGGGGGTCTTCCTGACCCCAGGTCCAGTACTCAATCCACTGTGACATCTAGCAGCTGTCTCTAACATTTTTTAGTTTAATGACTCTCTACAAGTCACTTAACTACTCCAAGTCTCCCTTTGATAGATAGTCTGTAAAATGAGAGGACTGTACTATATGATCTCTGAAATTCCTTCCAGTTCTGTGTTCCATGAGTCTGTGTTTCAGGTAGTATGAAGAAGCCAGAGTCCTGGATCCAGAAGTTTCCCTGTTTAGAAATAAGGAACTTTTGTAGCAAAAACTTTCATCTTTAAGTAGTGATTTCCTCCCCCACCCCACCCCATCTGTTACCCTTTGAATATCCTTAGAAAGATAGCCCTTATTAGATTCAAAATACTAATTCTTTTTTTTTTTTTAATTCAGGGAAGGTTACCCAAGTAGCTTGTTCTGATGGACTCTAGATATGTTCAAAAGTGTTTGGGTTCTGGAGAGCATTTTGGACCTATATCTCAAAGTCTTTAAATCTGTGCATACCCTTTGATCTAGCAATACCACTACTAGGACTGTATCCCAGAGAGATTTTTAAAAAAGTCAAAGGATATATTTGTACAAAAATATTTATAGTGACTTGGAAATTAAGATGTCAATCAACTGAGAAATAGCTGAAGAAGTTAACTGTAATGCACTATAAGAATTGATGAGGATGGTTTCAGAAAAACATGAAAAGAATTACATGAACTGATGTAGAATGCAGTGAGCAGAACCAGGAGAACATTGTACATAGTGACTGCAATAATGTACGATGGACAATTGTGAATGACTTGGGTATTCTCAGCAATAGAGTGATCTAAGACAATCCTTATAGACTATAAAAATGTTATTTACCTCCTGAGAAAGAACTGATGGCGTCTGAATGCAGCTTGAAACATTTTTTTCTTCATTGTTTTTGTTCAAGTTCTCTTCCATGAAATGACTAATATTAAAAAGTGTTTTATATGATTGCACATGTAAAAATCCACATCATGTTGCTTACTGTTTCAGGGCAGGGAAAGGGAACAGAGAGACAGAGGGAGAGAGAGAATTTTTGAACCCAGAATTCTTTTTAGATGTTAAAAATTGTTTTTACATGTAATTGGGGAAGAAATAAAAAAAAATTTAAGCGTTTGGGTTAGGATGACAAAGATAAGGAAACGAGTAGCTTCTTTCTTCAGTTTTGAATTCTAGTCTGAGTTGCTTGGTAGGATTCCAGCCTATCACTGGTACACTGGGAACACTCAGGCAGAGAGGGGTTGTGTTGTCATTCCTCAGAACATTATTTCTCAAGGTATCTGAATCTGGGAAATTAGCTCAAGGCAGAGAGGCCTCTGAGTGTTTTAAGTTCTCTTAGATCCATACTAGGAGGGGGAAGTGTAGTAGAGAGGAAAGGGCATTGAAATTAGAATTAAACAATCAATTAACAAGAATTTATTAAGCACTGATCAATACCAGGTTCTGGGGGAGACACACACACACAGAGACAGACAGATAGACAGACAGAGACAGAGACAGATTCAGACAAAGAGACAGAGAGACAGAGACAGACAGAGACAGACAGACAGACCTATCATCCTTATCATACTGCAGGGAGTAGAGGAGAGAATATGCACACATAGAAATAGATAACAAACACACACACATATATATGTATATATATATATATATATATATATATATATATATATATATATAAAGCAGATACAAGGTGATTTGGGGGAAGGATAAGGAAATTAGGAAAGGACTCCTAACGGAGGTAGGTCTTGGAAGGAGACTAGAAATTCTAAGTGATAGAGGTGAGGAAGGAGTAATTGAGGATCCGCGAACAAGTGGATGGAACGTTGCATGGGAGGGACAGCAAAGAGGCCAGTTTTATTGAACTGTATAATATATGTGAAGAGGATTCATGCATAGTCGCTTGTTATCAAGGAAAGAGAAGCATATTGGGTGATTTAAGAGTGGCTGTGACTTCCCAAGTTCCCTTCTACCTTCTGGCTTTGAGTACCACACCTGTGCAGCCTCAGTGAGCAGTGATGGAGTATGGGCAGTAAATTCAGTCTAAAGAATTCCAAAGTCCACCTGGCCCTCAACTTTTGTCAGGCTAATTAATTATCCTATGCATTCCTTTGGAGAAGTACATTGCTGCCAAGGACCTAATCTACCAAGAAGCTGTTTTACAAACTCAAAAGAGTAGTTTTCTAGAATTTAGTAAACTTGCAAGTGGACAAAATCACAAGAAGAAAGTGTGCATTTGGACACTATATAATGTAGGATGGTTGGGAAATGCAGACTCATGTTAACATATAGAAACAATAGTTTCTAATTTGCTTAAATATGTTAAAGCATGAATAATAATTTAAAGGTAAATAGAATGATAAATCACCCTTCATCACCCCTGCCTCATTAAAATTTTTAAGACCCTCCCCCTTCCCACTGGCTATATTTTTATTAAACCCTTATCTTCTGATCTCAGAATCAAATATGCTGGGTATTCGTTCCTTGTCAGAAGAGTGGTAAGGAGTAGGAGTAGGCAATGGGGTTAAGTGACTTGCCTAGAATTACACAGCTAGGAAGTACCTAGGAGGTCAAATTTGAACCCAGGACCTTCTGTCTCTAGATCTGGTTCTCAGTCCACTGAGCCACCTAGATGTCCCTATTTGTGCTATATTTTTGAAGAGTTTGATCATAGATCTAGAGAAAAAAAGGGATATCAAGGTGGTATAGTAGCTGGAATGTGGAGCTGGAGCTGGAGGATCTGGCATCACATCCTCGATCTGCTCCCTATTTATTGCCTTTGTGTCTCTGGGCTTCAGTTTTCTCCATCTATAAAATGAAAGGGTTGGATTACAAGCCACTTCCAGCTCTAAAGTGCTGATTCTATGACTCCATTTGAAAGCTCATTTAAGTTTTTAAACCCATATTTAGATCCCTATAAAGAAACTGAATTGCCCTTTTATACTGGGCTGGGGATGCCAAGACTAAAGACGTGTTCTACTTGAAGAGACTCCTTTCCAAAAGTTCTCCAAAAGTTTGATAGACTATGGATCAAGGCAATCAATTGCCCACATCAACAAGGGCACATTTAATTTTCTTCACTGTAATTGCTTTTGCTGGTATTTTCAATTCTAAGAAAACCATGAATTCTCTTTGGATTTTGAAATTTACATTTGAGGTTTAGGGCTATAGAGAAGGGTGGATGAAAAAGATATTAGAGCTTAAAGGAGAAAGAACACAGAGGATGTGTGTGTGTGTATTTATATTTGTCATTTCACTGGTCTTGGGGCAGTGTCAGAACTCCTGCTCTATGAATATTAGTGGAACAGACACACTCACTACAGTTTATCCCCCTCTATTTTCCATGCCCAATAATTTTGGTGAGCCATTCAGGGGACAGATGTAATGCTTTTTTAATTTTGTGATCTACAGAGCACCTCTGGATTTACCTTTCTTATCCACCGATCCACCCACCCCCTCATTCATCCATCCAGCTATCCATCATTAAGCATTTATCAGGCATTTAAGTGTGCCAAACAATGTTCTAAATTCTGGAGATACAAAGAGAAAAGTGACTATTTAGTCACCACCTTCAAGGAGTTTATATTCTTTTTTTATTTTTATTTATTTAATGAATTTAGAATATTTTTCCATGGTTACATGATTTATGTTCTTTCCCTCCCCTCTTCCTTTCCCCCTCCCAGAGCCCAAGAGTAATTCCACTGGATTTTACATGTACCATCATTCAAAACCTATTTCCATATTATTAATATTTGCTCTGGGGTGATCATTTAAAGTCTACATCCCCAATCATATCCCCATCAACCCATGTGATCAAGCAGTTGTTTTTCTTCTATGTATATGTTTCTACTCCCACGGTTCTTTCTCTGGATGTTTATAGCATTCTTTCTCATAAGTTCCTCAGAATTGTCCTGGGTCTCATTGCATTGCTGCTATTAGAGAAGTCCATTACGTTTGATTGTACCACAGTGTATCAGTCTCTCTGGATTTTGTTCTCCTGGTTCTGCTCCTCTCACTCTGCATCTCTTCCTGGAGGTCATTCAAATTCACACAGAATTCCTCCAGTTCATCATTCCTTTGAGCACAATGGTATTCCATCACCAACAGATACCATAATTTATTCAGCCATTCCCCAATTGAAGGGCATTCCCTCATTTTCCAATTTTTTGCCACTACAAAGAGTGCAGCTATGAATTTTTTTTAATTTTTTAATTTTAGTTAATTAATTTAGAATATCTTCCTGGGGTACCATGATTCATATTCTTTCCCTTCCCTTCCCCCTCCCATAGCCAACAAGCAATTCAACTGAGTTTTACATGTATTATTGATCAAGACCTTTTCCATATAAGGAGTTTATAGTCTTATCAGGATAGACTAAATGCTCCAAATAAGTATTATCTTGGAGTGGAGGTTGGGGATGGGGAAGGAACATGCATCTGGGGAGATCAAGAAAGACTTCAATAAAGAAAGTAAAGCATCAGTAGAGTTTTAAAGGAAACAGGTAACTAAAACAGAAGTTAGAAGGAACTTCATTCCAAGGAAAAGGTACAGCCAGTATGCAGAGACAGGAGGTGGAGTAGACCAGCTAGGGAAAGCAAGAAGATCAGTTCATGTGGGCCATAGAGTGCAGGAAGGGAAGCAATGTATAAATAAATCTGGAAATAATTGGCTAAAGCGTATATACTCTTTGTTTGGAGAATAATGGAGAAGTATATAGAGGCCAGATTAAAAGATTTTCTTGAGGGTCTAATGAGTTGGTATTTGATACAATAGACAACAAAGAATTATTTCAGTTTCATAAACAATTACAAGAATATTTGAGAAAGATAATTCTTATATTTAGGAGGAATTGGAAGAAGAGACTGAAACTAAAGGGGGCAAGCTTGTAGGTTCCTATATAGCTTTTGAGAACAATACAATATAAAGAAGAGTTGCATTGTAATTATGAAAATGGAGAGGAAGTGAGATGAACCCACAGTACCAAAAGGCAGGTACTGGGTTAGATTAGGGGAATTAAACTTAGAGAGGTTATCACGTGTCTAAAAGGTAAAATATTTATTATTTTTTTTAAAAAGTCACCCCGAGTTTACCTTTTAACAAATAGGAAAACAGACACTGAATATGTAATGATTTAGAATCACAGCCTTTGTGTTGGAGAGAACTTTAAAGGTCTTTTATAAGAATCCCTTTAGATGACTTGATCAAGGTCAATCAGTGACAGTTCATGTGTTCTTTGAACAAATACTAATTGTGCTAGGTGTATGAGCTTTGGAGAAACAACAAATAAGATGCATATCTTTTAGCTGATTTGGGAAGATAAGTTCTTCATTCAAATAACTAAAATATTGGACACGATGTGAAAATGGAATAAGAGGTTCAGAGTGCTATGGGAAGGAAGGAGAGAATTTCTGACTGGTAGACTTAGGATAATAAAGGTAGGTTTCATGGAAGAAATTGCAATTAAACTGGGTCTTGAAGGAAAGAGTCAAAAGAAAAGAAATTGGGATAATTTTTTGATATATTTTCTTTATTTTGTTAAATATTTCCCAATTACTTATAAAAATTAGCATTCATTTAAATACTTTTTGTTCAAATGCTCTCCCTTTTGTACCTTTTCCCCCTCCTTTAAAAGATGAACAGTCTGACATTGATTATACATGTGAAGTCATCCAAAATGTATATCCATATTAGCCACTTTGCAAAAGAAAACATTTTAGAAAGGAGAAAAATAAAGAAAAAAATTAAGGTTCAGTCTGCATTCAGAGTTCATCACTCCTCTAGAGGTTGAGAGCATTTTTCATCATAGGCTCATTGAAAATGTCTTGATCACAGTAGCTAAGTCTTTCACAGTTGATCATCCTTTCAATAGTGCTGTTATTTTATACAATATTTTCCTGGTTCATTCAGCATCAATTTCAACCAACCCTGTGAACCCCAAGCCCTGTCAAGTCAATTAGCATTGATTAGGTGCCTGCTCTGTGCCAGACATTGTGGTAGGTGCTGTGGACACATAGAAAGGCAAAAGACAGTCCTTGCCCTCAAGGAGTTCACACAAGTCAGAGCATACCTAAAGATCATCTCCTGCAAGACTTCTTTACTTGGGGGGGTCTATTAATTTTTTTTTTTAATATTTAGTAACTATTTCAATATAATTGGTTACCTTTGTAATCATTCAGATTTTAGTTCATGAATTTAGAAACATTCTTCTGAGAAAGGGTCTGTAGGTTTCACAAAGGAGTCCATGAGATTTAAAAAAAAAAAAGCAACCCATTCAGAACACCTACTCTAGCACAACCCCTCCATTTTGGAGGGAATTTATTATGTGCACTGACCTTATGCTTTCGTAATTAAAAACTGGAATTATGAGGCAAAAGGGGCCCAAAGTCTCTCATACGCCAGTGGTTTTCTGTATCAAAATGGCAATAGTTTCACTACCCTTTTCCTTCTCCAGTCTTTGCTATGTATAATATTTTTTGTTTTAATGAATGAAATTTCCAGACCAAGCCATCTTTGTTGGCAATCCTCCCCAATTCTCCATAAAAGAAATGGAAAGGACTAAAAAGTATCTTAAGCCACATGATTGTTCTTCTGGCGAGGTTGCTCCAGGATAGTAACTGACCACCCTTTTTCATTGACTGTCAGCTTCAACTATAAATGAGATAGATGTCCAAAGGAAACTGTTTAATATAAAAAGAAGATGGATCATTTATGCCCTTTATAAATTCCGCATAGTACTGAACATCCCAGACTAAACATATAGGTGAAACTTAGCCCACAATGCCTTTCAGAGTTCCCTAACCACTTCTGCCTCTCAGCAATGTTATTTCACTTTCTCTGCCCTTCCCCAACCTGTTTATACATTATGCTAAGATATTACCCTTAGGGGTATTTGCATCTTAACCAGGGACTCTCCAAGATGAAAAGCTTTTGACACCCAAAGCAATGAATCACTAATGGTAAAATTTAAGTGACTGACAGGTTGGGGGAGATATTTGGGGAAGAAAAATCTTCCCAGCCTCCTCAGATTACAGGAGTCAGCCAGCCCTTGGGTAATGCTTTATGCCAAGCCTTCTGTGGGTACTTAATTAAAGAATTATATTGCCACCTATTTATGATTTGAATGCTAGCTATTTAAGATAAGAATAATCTTTAGTGAAGCAAGCATTATACAATTTAGACAGTCAAGCCTTAGTGCAATTCTATCTTTAGTGATAAGATGACCTACAGACCATCTGAGGACACCAGTGTTAATTAAATTAAAATTTTTAAAAATCCTACCAGGGCCTTGAGCAGTCCCAGGAAAATTATTTGTAGATTGTGGGAAGGCAAAACAAAAACTCTTGCACAAAAGTGATATCCATTCTCCCTTTGAAAGTTTAGAAGTACCAAAGGCAATTTTACATTTTTTAGGAGATTTAAAAATACTTCAAAACAAGAATATGATGCCAGAAATATACCTAGAAATTAGACAGTAACTTGCCACTGGCAGGCTCTGCTTAAACCTGTTACTTAGGCTCTCTGGAAGCAAAGCCAATGCCTTCATGTATTTCCCATCAGATAAACATGTATATGGTACTATGTTAAAAGCCAGTTAAAAAATTAGATATAAAACCACTTGATGCCATCATGTTTCTACTAAAGTGAGCTCTGTGAGGCCCAAGACACACCCATGGTCAAATGCAATTGATTTTCCCTCAGCTTTACCAAAATTTAAAAACAAAACAAAACTTTCATTTCCTCTTCAGAGTGGGTGTTTTATGGGAAGGAAGGATGAGGGAAGCTGGAGTCAGAAAAACATATGAATTTGTCATTATTTATACCTTAGAAAATATTTTGTGAAAGTTAATAAACAAGGGGCAGCTAGATTGCTCAGTGGTGAGAGCCAGACAGAAGGTTCTGGGTTCAAATTTGATCTTAGTCATTTCCTAGCTGTGTGACCCTGGGCAAGTCACTTAACTCCCATTGATTAGCCCTTACCACTCTTCTGCTTTGGAACCAATACACAGTACTGATTCTAAGAGGGAAGGTAAGAGTTTTTAAAAAGAAAACAAATTAATAAACAAAAAAAGATACCTTATCAGACTGGCAGTTTTTATCTTAGTGCTAGCAAATTCATCCAGATATTTGGCTGGAGTTTCAAAACATGGCCTTCATTGAGAGTAGAGTTGATGCTATTTTCTATGGTAATAAACTTTACCAATAGTTCCCCCCCCCCCCCAGACCTGGAGCTTAGGAAAATGATTGGGATATTAGGACCTAGGTAGGTAGAAATAGGAGGTGTTATTTAACTCAGCTTCTTGAAGTTCAAGCAGAGAAGCTTCTCCCCACTCACATTCATTGTAATTAAAGAATCCTGGTGCCATGTTGGTCAACATTAATATACCTAGTCTCCAAATAGAATAGGCAGGACAGTTTGACAAACATTTCACTAGACTATATTTCCTCCATCGCCTGCTAACTGGAGACTTTTTTTTTTTATTTCAAAAGGAGGCTGCTACCTTGCTATCTTTTAGTGGTACCCATGGCACCATTTCAGGCAGTGTGTCAAGAGAATCCTTCAGATCATCAAAAAGTGAGGGGAATCCAAATTGTAGGAAACGTAAAGACTGCTTGTTCCTTAGATCAATAAGTGGTCTCATGAATTGTTATGAGTTCCCCTGGTGCTTTGGAGAAAATCCTGCCAGTGTGACTGGAAGGACATTTGCCAAATGCAACTCATTGAGTGTGAGTCCTTCTCTAGGACTCACATCCTGAATTCACAGTCATTTATTATATCTTGGTTCCTGGTAATTTTCTTCCCAATAATTGCTATTAGACAAATTGTTGTGAGCTGGGGGTTGGGATGGGGGGGGTGGCACCCTTTAAATTGGAAAGGTTTTCATAGACCTTTCAAAGTTAAGGATGTTTTTTAAGCCACTTGCTAAAACTTATTGCAGAGACAATATTTGATTTCTCTAGCTTATCAATTATGTTATAGAATTATCCTGGAAAAATCCAAAAGTAAATCTTGTAATTTTTGTCTGTAGAATGGGCACAACTCATTATGATGATATAAAATATGTTTGACATTGTCCGTGTGTACTTTTAAAAATACCTTACTTTCTGTCTTAGTAATATCTCTAAGAAAGAAGGGCAAGGGCTAGGCAAACAGAGTTAAGTGACTTGCCTAGGGTCACACAGCATGGAAGTGTCTGAGATCACATCTGAACTCATTTCCTCCCAACTCCAGGCCTGGCTCTCTATTCCCTGTGCTACCTACCTGCCCCTTCTAAGTGCATTTATTCAATATCCTAGAAATTTTAAACTTAATACTGCTGGTGGCTTAAAGTTCAATGATATTAGCTGAGAAGTCAGGACAGGGAGGGAAATCTAAAAGTTCTAGAGGATTCTTTATATTAACATTCTGTTTACTAATAAGCTATATAATATGCAAAATGATCTGCCTGTAGGTTAACAGAGAGCATCAAAGGCAAATTGCTTCCTTGTCTTATTGTTCAATATTATCTCATTATGAGAGTAGTATAATGTAGTGGATAGAGAATTTACTCTGGAGCCAAAAAGAAACAAATTCTCCTTCTAATGCACATTGACTACTGTCTGCAGGAATCACTTAATTTCTCTGTTCTAGGCAGGTTTCTAAGATTATAGATGACAAAGAAAAGGTCTGTCTGCATTTGTAGAGGGCATTTACTCAACAGGCTATTCCTTAAAGGGATTGAGTCATAGATCCAATCTCATCCCCCTCAACAAGCACTTAATAAGCCTTTATTATTATGCCAGCTATCCTAGATACTAAGAGAGAAATGAAACATTGTCCCTGAACTCAAGGAGCTTACCTATTCTTTTCTTCCTTGCAGTCACAATTAAAAACACACAAATGTATGTGAAGCAAACATGTACACACATATATGTGTATTAATCTCTATTTCTATCTATTAGTGTATCTATCTCTATGTATCCCTCTGTCTTTATATATGTGTCTATGTCTACCTATCTCTTTATATCCATTTATCTCTGTATCTATTTCTATCTCTCTACTTCTATCTCTCTGTCTCTGTCTCTCTCATTATGTATTTATCTCTTTGTATCTCCACCTTTCTCTATGTATCTCTACCTTTTTTCTGTCTCTTTAACTCCCTAACTATGTATCTATCTAAATACCTACCTAGCTCTCTCTATAACTCTCTCTATGTATCTACCTCTCTTTATCTGCCCAAGTATATCTATCTATCTATCTATCTATCTATCTATCTATCTATCTATCTATCTGTCTGTCTGTCTGTCTGTCTGTCTGTCTCACCTATCTATATACATATATCTTGGTCTAGAATTGTTATTTCATCAGTGAAGTTCTATTGTGGAAATTCCTTATAGAGTGAAGAGAAGCAATGAGGCACTGAGCAGTTAAGGGGCTTGCTTATTGCCATTAGTTATTGTGGTTCAGAATCAGAACATGAAGTCTAAACCTCCAGACCAATCTTTTGTTTCTTCCTCTCCTCCTCTTCCCTCCTCCACATGTATGTGCACACGCGTATACATATTGAAGCCTACAAACATGTAGGCTTCAATATGTACATATGTATATGTATACATAGGCATTTATATCTCAGCTACTATTTGGGTGGTTACAAAAATACATACAACGTTAGTTATGATTAATAATGGTTTCTCAACATGAGAGCAAAAATAAGATGATAAAAATAACCTGTTTTGTCCATGAAATTTATATGCCATCCTCATAAGACCAAGTAGTATTAGTTTCCTATAGCATTAACTTGAAAATCCTTCTATATTCGTTTTATCCATGTAAAGATTAAGATTAAAGTGTCATATACCTGATTTCATTTTATGAAGTCCCCAACTTTTTGTGGGATAGGTTGCTACTCTTCGTCTTTTGGAAGCCTTGCAATGCAGTGTGTGATTGGTTGCTGACTGTTCCATGTGGGTTGATAGAGAAAAGGAGTGTGGACTTTGTGAATGGTCCTCGTTTTATCCCTTCCCCATACCAAATCTTGACCAGTGGTGGGACAGGGGAGTTTGCCCTGGAGAACCACCCATTAAAGCCACTGAACCAGTAGAGGGTTTGTAAATGGAATCCACAAATCTTCTCATGTTTCCATGGTTAGATTTCAGAGGTTTTGTGATTATGGAGGGGGAATAATAATAAATTTTATTTTCACCAACCTCTAACTGAAATTTAGTATTTCCTCTAATTGCAAGTGTTGACAAGAAGCCATCAGTACCTATGATGGTCACACATAGAAATGAATAGCTATTTTCATATTATATTATAGTCTTTGCAGATATCTTGAAATATTTATAGTTCTTCAAAATTATTATAATTATTTGCTCCCTTGCTAGATTACAAGTGGTCACAACTTTCTGGCTACAAACAATATTTCAACATAATTGATTTCTTTGGTAATCCTATATATTTTGTTTTCTACATTTAAAAACATTATTCTGAAAGGGGGTGCATGTTCAAAGTATTCACTTGTTTTTTGGTCATGTCTCACTCTTTGTGACCCCGTTTGATCAATGGAGTGATATCAATCCTTGAATGTCCCTAACACTTCCAGCCTGGGAAAGAGAAGACTCAGTCCCCCAAAAAATCCATTAAGCATGGTGTCTTGCATTTTTTGGGGGAGGGACTATCAGAGTAATGGGTTGGGATCTGTAATTCTATCATTTGAGAGAGGTTCTTATGAAGAAGCACTCTCCAAAAAAGCAGCTCTCATATAACTTACACTCAGAAAATCTCTTGTGGAATCTTCAATTTAAAGTGATTTGCTCACAGTTCACACTGTTGCAATATGTTAGAATTAGGATTTGAACCAGCCTTTAATGAATCCAAGGACAGACTCATTTGTTTGGATTTCAAAGCATAACTGTTTAATGAACTGAATCAAATTCTTTACCAATTTACTGAGTACCCCTAAAGTTAACTGAAAACAGGTAATTTTTCTTTCAAAATCCCCCACCTTATATTTGCTGTTTATTTAACTAATTTGAACATTTCCCCCCATTTTGATGAGTTAAATGATGTATACAATAAGGACTGATAGGCTCACATTACCTCTTTATAAAGTTATATATACCTATATTATCTCATTTACTTCTTGCAACTATCCCATCAGTAAACTGAACATAATCACATACTTGGTAAGTATTAGAGCCAGTATTAGACCAGGATTAGAAACACAAGTTCTCTAAACTTTTCAAGATCAATGCTGCATCTGCTACAACTGACTGCTTCTATCTTCTCTTCTAGGGTACCCCTGGGGGAAAGCAGATAGTTCTGTGTTAGTATTAGAATTACTTTTAAAATATTTCTTAACATTTTGCCAGTGATCTTATAGGCAATAAGAAAGTCCCAGGATTTTGAGGTTCATTTCCATAAGTTCCTTTCTTTATTGACTGTTTATTTCCTGAGACTAAAAAATTAAGTACTATAATTGCTTCTAACTCTAGTAGCCCAATTTGGAGGAGGAAAAGAAGGCATGCCACAAAAGTCATATGAGGCCTTTTCAATTGAAGCTTTCTAAGTGAGAAGAAATAGAACCTTCACCTTGGGAATTTGGATTTCTTTTCCCTGAATGGGTTTTCTCACCCACTGCTAATATAGTCAGGTTCTCCTGCAGTTGATCAGTTTCTGGAAAGAAAGAATACATAAAACCCCTTCGTCTTCCTTAGGATCAGCCTCTTAAAATGGTAAGAAAACATGCTGTCACATGAGTATGAGGTGTTTTCTTTTTCTTTCTTTTTTTCTGTCATGTTTGTGGTTATTCTATGAATGGTAGTGATAGTAAATACTTAGGTATTTCTATTTTTCTCTTAAAATCTGTTTGGTATGGGATCAGGTGGAAAGGGGATGGGGAGGGACTATGGTAAAAAAAAAAATCAACCTCAGAATCTCCCCTGTCTCATCAGAAGCATTGACAATCATTGCTCAGATGTGTGTCTGTACACATACATAACATGTATATGTGTACATGTATTTACATATATGTGCCATGCAAAATACAAATGTCATGTCTGTATGTGTTGTGATTCATAAGCATATATTTGCAAAAAACTCTTTGAAACAGTATTATTGCAGGAAAGTATTTAAATGTTTTCTGATCACATATCTTTGGAGGGTATTCAAGGCATTGAGACTCCAAATTCAAGTAGATTCTTTTCGCTCTTTCACGGTCTTAAGGTTCATTTAAGAAAGAAAGCATTCATCCCAGAACAGCACTGTACCACTGAGAGTTAGCCGGAAACAGTCGCTGTAAAAACAAACGACGAATATCCTGGGGCACCTAGAACCAAAGACCCAAGATGGCACAAATCCCAAATATTGTTTGTAAAGCTTCTTGGGCATTCTGCAGGAACAGTGCTGGAAATGTCATTTGTAGGAGAAATTACGTACTTTTCCTAGTCGGGGTGAAATGGGATAGAGAAGGGAGAAGAGAGGAAGAGGAGAGAGGGGGGTGGAGAAGGAGGGAGGGAGAAAAGGAGGAGAGAGGGAAAGAGAGAGAAAGATGAGAGACGAAAGAGATAGGAAGGAAAGAGGAAAAAGAGACAGACAGACAACGGACAGACAAACTTGCAGAGGACGAAGGATGTATTTCTAGAGCAGGTGCTTTTTGTCTCGTGCCACCAGGCAGGAGTCATGAGAGTGCGCGTGTAATGTGTTTGTGTGCGTGTGTCTGCTCGCGCCTGTCCGATTCAGCTTCGAGGTGGCAACTGGCAAAGGCTACTGTTGGTTCCACGCCGGGTTTTCCGCCTCTCCTACACACACACACACACACACACACACACACACACACACACACACACACACACACACACACGGTCTCTGTCTCTCTGTCTCTGTGTCTCTGTGTGTGTGTCTCTCTCTCTCACACACACACACACTCTCTCTCTGGTTCAAAGGATGCCGCCGCCAGAGGCCAAGAGCTGAGCTGGGATGCTCTCCTTGGAGCCAGTGTTAAGAAATGCCCCATAGAAACGCTTTTGCTAGTTGAGACTGGGATCCTGCCTGAAAGGAGTCCGGAGGACTGGAGGGGAAGATCTTGCCATTCTAATTCCCCTGCTTCCTTTCCTTTAGATTGGGGGGTGATGTAGTGGCAGGGTATGGATCTGGACAAGGAGGGCAGCAGCAAGAAAGGACAGTAGGTAGTGTTCAGAAGAAAGCAGCAGCAGTTCGGGCTATGTGTTGCTGCTGCTGCTGCTACAAGGAGGAGTTGAGAAAGAAAACAGGAAACGTGGTGGCCGCTTACACACGGCAGCAGCTGATTCATTTCTGCTTGAAAGTGCCTCCCTGAAGTCACTAAGGCGTCCGGGCGGGGAGGGGGGAGGTAGTGAGGCGGAGGGGACGAGGAGGAGGAGGAGGAGGGAGGAGGAGGAGGAGGAGGGAGGAGGGAGGGGGATAGTTGGAGAGGAAAAGGGAAGGTGTAGCCATTCTTCAGTCTAGGGAAAACTGTCTTCATCCACCAGACTTCAGGAGGAGGAGGAGGAGGAGGAGGAGAGGGAGCAGAGCCTAGATTTGGGTACAAAGAAGCAAGTTTCTGAAAGGCACAGTCAAACAGCCCGAGAGGCAGAACAGCACCCAGAACCTCCCATCCGACCCTGTACAGTGAAATTGGGTTAAATGACTGGGACTTGCTGTCCCCAACACCGTTTCAAAGGCATCCTGAGAGAAACCCCGACCAGATCCAACTCAACCAAATCAACAAAATAAAAACTACTGGCTGGAGTTTCCGAGCCCTCTCTGGACCTGGATTTAGAGGGCGCCAAGCTGGAGAGACTTTGGGGTTCCCTCCGAGAGGCTGTTTGCCTCCCCAGCAGAGCCTCTTCTCTTCCCCTGGTGCCTGGCTTAACAATATGAAGGAGCAGCACTCATGTGTGGGCACTGGGCATCCGAGCATGGCTGGGTATGGCAGGATGGCCCCTTTGGAGATGGCTGGTAGCCCTGTGAAGTGCTTCAGAACTGAGTACCCCTTTCCCTATCTCTTCGCAGAGGAGGCTTACCAGAAACTGGCCAGCGAGACCCTGGAGGAGCTGGACTGGTGCCTAGACCAGCTAGAGACCCTGCAGACCAGGCATTCCGTCAGTGAAATGGCCTCGAATAAGGTAAGGGATAACCCTCTGACTGTGCCCACCTTTGCCAACCTAGCTAAAAAGAGCTAGGATTCCTGCAGCCTTCCCTCTCCTCATTATTCCTGTCCCTTTTCACACAGGTTAAAATGCCCCCTCCCACTTAACCTTTCGCATCTGTGTGGGGCTAAAATTTCGCTGTCTTTTTAGTAGTATTTCAACTCCTTTGGAGTTTCCTGAGCTCACCTTCTCAGTCTCCTTTTCCCTTTCCTCCCTTCCCCCTTCATTCAGTCTGGTAAGTTAATCCATTTTGCAAAGGCATCTTTGATATTGATTAATGACATCACTCTCAGGTCTCATTGGATGACCTGTTTTTAATGTCTCCGTGTAACAGTTGGCTTCTGCTACTTGAGCCAAGGCTGTCATTTGACCAGGATTTTAAAGTTTGATTTTAAAGAGTTTTTGTTTTTTTGTCATTCTATGTCAGAAGCTAGTGCCTGATTTTTTTCTTTCATTCTGCAAATCATTTTTAGTTCCATTCATTGAATTAACTTGAAGCTATGTCTTGTTTTTTCAAGAAATAAAAATTTCTGAACAAACAAAGAATGCTTGGCAGGTACTGGGGGGTGGGGAATAGCGTTATTTACTTAATTAATCATATACATAATGAAACAGAACCTTGGTCATAAGGACATGATCTGGCCACAAGGAGTCAACTAGCTATATAGAGAAATTGAGATGACTTCATCACAGCTTTTTCTGTTTTGATCCAAAATAAAATTTAATTTCTTACGTTACTTAGTAATGATGATATTTTTGATTAAATCTTTGGGCCACATGAACTGAATGCTTGTATACCCTTGAAATCATGTTTATTAATATTTTGTGCTTATAAAGTAACCCATGAGAGGCAAGTTTACGATAGACTGGTAAGAAATCTAGGTTCATGTTTTGGTTTTTAGTTATAAGAGGCCATAGTTGCTTTCATGTCTTGTCCTTTGGCTGAGGAAAAAGGCAAAGGAAGCATGCACATGTTGGATACAGATGGTTAAGGGATTCAGCCAATAAGGACTAGTCATTATTTTGATGTATTATTGTAAGTTTCTTTAAGAATTCAATAAAAAAGGCATAATTACCCTATAAAGAAATTTTAGTTAAGTAATTTTGACCTGGTTATAAAGCAAGGAAATGAACCATTTCATTTATTTAAATATCATACTTTCTATGTATTCTCTTCTTCCCTACTCCATCTTTTCTTTCATTCCCCCCCCCCCCCATACACACACACAACCATTTACTTTATTTGCTACTCTAATCTGGCAACTACTTGATTTTTTTCTTGTAACTTTTCTGTTTACTGGTAGCATATTGTTCTCTGGTTAAAATGCTAATCAAAGTCAGTAAAAGTAAGTAGTCTTTCTTCCTTTTTTTTTTTAAACCCTTACCTTCCATCTTAGAATCAATACTATGTATTGTTTTTAAGGCAAAAGAGCAGTGAGGGCTATGCAAGGGGGGTTAAGTGACTTGCCCAGGGTCACACAGCTAGGAAATGTCTGAGGTCAGATTTGAACTCAGGTCCTCTCATCTCTAGGCCTGGCTCTCCATCCACTGAGCCACCCAGCTGCTCCTAAGTAGTCTTTCTAGTACATTCTCTACACTCAGGTTTCCCTCATATACATATCTGCAAAGAACACTGACATTAAAACTTATTCTTTTCGAATTTGTACACTGCTTCTAAATTTACCAATATTCCCCATCAAAATATAGATGTCTTTTCCATTACTATGGCTATATCTATTCCTTGCCCAAGACATCAGGTTTAACTCCATGCAGCATCATTGAAGTATTCCTGTTCTAATTTAGTTGTTACTCCTTTTATATGCTTCGTCTTAGAACAAAAAATCTAGACTTTGAGGGTCATCAGAAGATGTTCAAAGAATGATCAAAGTTCAAAATAGTCTTTCACTTAACTGTTTAAGCAAAAGGAAGATGATTGGCTAGATCATTGAAAATTCAGAGCTTTAGTCCTGTAGTTTTACCAGAATATCTCTACTATGAAGTTTAAAAGTCGTATCACTGCTAATACTGTTAATGTTGTAAGCTGTCATTTAATTCAGCTGTTTGTGGATGCTTGTTCGAGTTATCCTTTTAGAGTCAACATATCAAATAGGAATGGGTCCTCAAATAAATGCTCAAGTCACCACTCAGGATTTAAAGCTAGATTTGTTTTGGAGAAGCTATCCTCACGAAAGAGTGCATAGGATGCTCTTAATATAGTAAATAAAGGTATCTTGTGCCTTGAAAATGAGAGAACTGTATCTTCTGAATGAAAGGTCAACTTTAAATAATTCTGGGAGATTAAACTCTATTTTAAATTGGATTATATTTTAAAATATTGATTTTCAATTGCAGTCATTCGAAGCTAACTCTCCTGATTAAATGTGGCTTTTTTAATGTCTTAAGTATCATGTACATAGTTATAAGAATCTCACTTTGTTTTATACAGCGCTATTAGAAGATCCTAATCCTTTTATAATACATATTGAAGTAAAAAAGTACTTGAAAAACTAGAGTAGAGGTAAAATATATAACACAAGAAGTAAATTGAGTTGTACAACTTATTTGAAGGTCAGTGAGAATGAATTGCCTTAAACCTGAAATGGGAAATGTATGTAGTATTTGAGTGCCACATCAGACTGTTTTGTTTGTTGAATATGAATAAATTTGAAACTATTTCTATTTGTTGATGTTAACTTTATGTTTTTGGAAGGCATTATATCTTCCTATGTCTATCTCATGTGATTTTGAGAGTTTTAATTTTCTCTTAATATTTGAAAACATCTAAGAAAAATAGAACCATTCTTGTATTCCATAAAAAGAATAATAAGAGCTTGGTATGCTTGATTAATAGATTATTTGATTGGTAATAGATCAAAAATATTAAATATGGAAATGGAATTGAATTTAAGACTTTGGGGGTTAATTATTTATGGTAAAATACTTGTAATTAGGCAAAATATTATTAATAATAGTATCATTTGTGCCTAAAATACATGTTAAAAGAGAATTGAACTAATTAGCAAATTTTAATATTGTACTTTAGAAAAAATAATGGGTTGTTTCTTAGAACAGCCATATTTCAATAAATGCAGTTAGGGAAACTGAGGCATGTAAGTTATTTGATTATTTAATTTCCCCCAACATATAACATCAGTACCTTCCTACCCCTTACCCCCATCACTGGCTTTGAGGGCAATACTACCTACCAAAACAAAATGGGGCAAAAGATTCCAGATCAAATTCCATTTGAACAATTACATACCACACATATAAGCCCATAAACAGATTTAATTTGCCAGAGGTAATTTTTACAGATTTGCATTCTGACCAAGCTTGGAAAAGCTGTTTTGAGTTTAGTTAATAGGTTCTTTGTTAACAGGGTCCTTGTGTTAACCAAAGGATATGGGTGTTTTTGCATGTCTGGATTACAGCTTTGAACTTTTGAATTTCCATTTTGAAAATGTAGAGTAGTAAATACCTAAATAATCTTGATACTTGCCTGCTTAATTTGTGTCATTATCTTAACTGGGACAATGACCATGTCTGTAATTACATAGATTGTTTCCAATCAGTATAGTAATCTTTTCTTCTTACTTGATAGTGCATAAATAACCAGCAAAGAAAATTAAGATTGATGTGTTACCCATTGTTTTATCTTAAAACTGAAATATTGTCATTGAATTTTTGCATGACAAAAGGGCACGTCACCTAACCTTGAGCCTCAGTTTCCTCATCTGTAAAATGAGAGAGTTGCACTATATAGTTTTTGCTAAGCTATTATCTAGGCGTGTGGTCCTCTGAAGCAAAAGTTATATTGGGATCTCCAAATAGGGCTCGTTATACCTACACAAATTGCAACCTTAGTAAACCCTTCATGAATTGCTGCATCTGAAAAGGATTTATTACCTGGTAAGTATCCAGACTTACAATGATTTTGCTTTTCTAGACTTAGCTAGGCTAGTTTTTGGAGTCTGTCATCAGCTTGTCCTTGATTCCTTTCCAGCTTCTTTGAACCTGCCAGAGCTTGTACTTGTCCATCTCCTTTGAGAAAGGAGAGTCTCTTACATACCACAATAAGGCATCAGCATAGATTTTTAGTGTCCTTTCTCTCCTCTCTTCACTGTTTTTCTCCTGTCTGCCATCTGTCTGTACAGTTTCTTTTGAACTCCTGAATTTTGCTTGTTCTCTCAAACAAACAAAAACAACAGCTTTGTCTTTTCCTATGTCAATGATTTATGATTTTATTGGTTTGAATATTCTTTGGAACTGATGGTCATTGTCACTCCTCTGTGCCCTATTTGTTTTTATCAGTTGTAACTAAGGAAAAAAATTCACTACCTGCCACCACCACCCCCAGCCCTTCTGTCCTTGAGTTTCAGATAATTGTGGAGGTGAGCCTGGATTCTTGGGTTCTGGAAAGATTATGATGAATTGCATATTAGAGGACCAGCTAATTCCCAAAAGAGTTCTTTTCCCTTTCCTATTAAAAATAAATTGAGGTGGACAGATGGAATTTTGTTCAGAGGAATGAAAGTATGCACAGGACATGGATAACCGTTATTAGACCAATATAAACATCACCCTCCAGTAACTCCGAACACTCTTGGCTTGGCCATCAAAGATATTTGTGATGGTGTGCTAACGACCGATTGAGAGTTGAGGTCATTTTAGAGTACTGGAAATGTTGGGGCATTTTATAGACTGGGTAAAACCAGGTTAAAAGGTGGTTTTGAAGTTAGGATTTCAGATACCCTGGACAAAAATATGCAAAAACTCCATTCCTTTTGTTGTGGAGTTTCAGAGAAAATAACCATTTAGGGCTAGCCATACAAATATGATCATGCCTTCTTTATGGAAGAATTTTGGTTTGGAGGAAGCAGATTCTTCCTTCCTTTTCTCTTTTCTTCCCCTTCCTCTTCTTCCTTCTCTCCTTCCCCCCCTCCCCATCTCTCTCTCCTCCCTTCCCCACTCTCTTTCTCCCCAATAACTGACTTCTGCAGTTTTTCCCAGTGTGCAGTAGCTATGTGCTCCCCCTGCTGTTTTGTAATAAGCATTGCAGAGTATACATCAGAGTGTTCTTCCTGGAAAGGGATTATGAATAAGCTATTTAAGGTAGGTTTGGGGATTCCTGCATGTGGCTACATCACAGTGACATTTCAACTAGAATGGTAGTACTCTTTCCTTCCTCCCTCAGGAAATAATTACACCTCTCTGGCAGTAGGATTTTCGAGACTGAATCAACCAATCAATTGACCTAAAGAAAACATTGACTTTTTTCTCTTGGAAATTGTACTAACGATTCCAGCTTTTTCAAGAGTCACATCCTTTGTTCAATGGAAGGATGTTAACTCCTTTACAAAACTGATGTTTGGTTATTTTTTTTTTAAATTAAGTAATGTGAATTAAAATAATTTCATTTTGGGGAGCATTTCCTGTTTGTTAGAGAATTTTACTACCCTTTGAGATATCTGGAGATTGCCTTAGATTGACTTAACCAAGTCTAATAATCGTTGCTTTTAAAAGCTTAGGTATATATTGTTCTTTCTTTTCTGCAAATTTAAGTACTAATGCCAATCATTAGACAGTGATCTGTATATTTTAGAAACTTAATATCATTTTTCTGAATATCAAAGCTTCTGATTTTAATTTATTGCAACTAAAGAAAAAGTCCTTTCTTGTCTGTGTTGTCATGAACTTAATTGTACCTTCAGGAGTTGGTAACTATTAGCTTTCATATCACAGATTATAATTGAAGTATCTGATTTCATAATTCAGAGGGCTGATTGAACATCATTAGGGGATTTTATCTACTTTTAAATTGAAAGTGTCTCTATACTTTAGTATAAACTCAGTAATCATAGGGAAGTAGGACCCTCCATTGTAGAGTAATGCTTTTTTGGTTAAGAGTAGCATACTTTGGTTAAGGGCGATATGCCTTAGTTTAATGACTAGCTCCTTATTTTTTTTTTATTACATTTTTCTAAAGTATGAGGCTAGGCCAAGTTTATATAGCATCCTTTCCTCTAATGTAGTGATGGATTAAATTAACCTGTTTCCAATTAAGGAGGGGATGGATAATACTTTCATCCAATTTTAAAGGATTTAAATGTCAGTCCCTTAGATTTTAGCTATTACTTAAAATTAAATGATATGCTGGACATGAAATGCTGAAGAAATCTGTAAAAACCATAACTTTCAGCTCTATTATTCAGCATAGTGAATCTGAATGCTACTCCTCTGCAGCAAAGAGTTGCTGGTTGAATCTGCAGATCTCTGTGGTTTATGATATGAAGGCTTTGCTTATATAATAGTTGGCAGTAGCATCACAGTTGGCCACTGGATGTGATCATTTAATTGGCTCCATCTTATTCCCTGATCTTTCTAGGAAATACAGAAATGGGTGAGCCCTTTGTTTTAGAACTCATGCCAGTTTTGACAGAGAAGCCACGAATATTAAATAAAAACAAACAAGGGAGCTGCTTTCGGTCTCCAGAAAAGAAAGCAAATCTTACTCTTGCTTTTGATAAGAAATAAAGAGTTCTCATCCATTAAATCTGAAATAAGTTGAATTAAAATATTAGTTTCTAGAATAATTTCTTCCTGACCTCTCTCCTTGGATACATTAAGACTAACCTTGAAAATTATGTCTCAGAAAGAAAAAAAAATATGCTGCTTTTCATGGTTGTTACTTTGGTTCCATGTTTTTTTATAAATGATGGTGGGGGGGGGGGTTGCCAGTGAATCATTAATAATAGCAGTAGCTTTAGCCTAGTTTAGTGTTGGCAGTAACTATAGATGTCCACACTTATTTCTATCAAAAAGTCAATGCAAGAAGAAGGTTTTTTCTTTTTCCAAAATAGCAATTTATCTTAAGCTTTCTTGAGTTGATAAGCAGCAAGACTATTCTTACTAAAACGTAAAGTTGGAAAGTTTTCTTTTTGCTACTCTACATCTTTCTTTCTATATCAACAATTAGTATGGCTAATTCTTAAGCAAAGAAAAGGGTTATTCTCAGAAACTGAGGTTATCTTCCCCTATCATAGTAAGCCAATAGCCAGATGCAAATGCTATTTATACAGTGGAAAAAAGCCTTTGGTTTGGAGCCAGATGGACCTTGGTTCAAATCCCAACTTTTTTTTTTTCCTATGTAAACTGTTTCAGCTATCTAGATTAAAGTTTCCTCATCTGTAGTATGAATGGTTTGGACTAGATGAGTTTTGAGGTCCTTTCCAACTCTAAATTAATGGAATTCTATGAAAATAGAGGAAAAAATGGGCAGTCATTCAGATAATTAGATGAATTTATTAGTCTCCTAAGTGTTTGTTAGAGGTAATAGTGTAGCTTACATTTTGTCAAGGAAATAAAAATCAAAGAATTGGGGCATCATTCATTTGTGCTTGTTGGTTTCTCTCAGATTATTTAGAAGAATTGTACATGATCTGGGTTCTCAAATAAAGGTCCTTTCTACATTGAAACTTTCCCCATTACAGTTCTTATATATCACAGAATTGGCATAAGAAATTAAATGGGAATTTTAGGGAATTTTGCAGGAGTTGCAAACATCACACAAAGGTCAGCAAACAGCCTAGGAAAAGTTAAGAGATCATATAGCTTATGACCAAATACCTAACCCAAATTTTACAAACAAAATACTGTAAATACCACTATAAAATCAAAAATAAAAAATTCTGACTTTTCTCTGGTAGGAAGGGAGGACCAAAAAGTTTTATGAGGATCTTCCAGATCATGGGGGCACCATGCTACTTAGCCTAGTAATATGGAATGGATATCTGCATACTGACATTTCGATTTCAAAATCATTCAAATCCTCTAAAATGAGATACTAATAAAAGGAGGGCATGATTCTAGAACCTAGGATCATAGTTTATTGGAAATAGAGGGAAACCTTAAGACATCATCTGGGTCTTGTTAGTTCTTGATTCTATGATCCCATTATCAATACCTGGATGGTAGAGTGAGTAGAGTGCTAGGCTTGGAGGCAGGAAGACCTCAATCTATGCTTAGAAACTTGCTAGCTGTGTGACCTTTAGCAAATCACTTAATATCTATTTGCCTCAATTTTCTCTGGTACGAAATGTAAATAATACGTTTTAATAAATTGTATATAATATAATAAATAATAATTTTAAGAGTTGTGAGGATCAAATGAGATTTTTGTAAAACCCTTACTTAGCAAATAGTTAATAAATGCTTTTTCCCTTCCTTCTTTTCATCTAATCAAACTAATTTATTTTATAGATGAAGAAACCGAGGCTTAGAAAAGTAAAGTAACTTGTGTAATATAGTAGGGGTTAACATATGTAGACATACATATAGAGAGAGTATGATGATGTTAGAACTAGCATTATGCTCATTCTCAGCTCTTTAAACTCTAGGGAACGACTTTATTCCCTAGATAGATATTCAATAATAGATCAGTTGGCTAGTCAGCCATGGAGTGGATGATTTGAGTACAAGAACTTCAGTGAAAAATACAACTAAAAACTTTCAAAATTGGATTAGATTAAAAAATACATTCTAGAGAAATGTTAAAGTTGGGTGGCATCATGAGCAGACATAGGGAAATCAGAAGGAAGAACTGGTTTGGGGCAGGAAAAGAGGTGAATGAAGTTATAAAAATGGTTTCTTTTTGAATATGCTGAATTCAAGATGCTAGCAGGGCTGACATCCAAATAGAGTTGTATAGCAGGTAGTTAGAAATGTAAGTCTTGAACTTATAGGGAAATGAAGAGAGATTAGAGGTAAGAGTCAGAAGATTCATAGGAGCCAGCAGTTGGAAAGCTAGGAGTCCATTTAGGATGGATAGTGGAATATAGTGGAAATCAGCTGTGGAGAAAATTTTATGAGTGATTTATAATATACTGTTCACTATTGTCAAATATTATGGCAATATCATGGAGGACTGGAGTTTTTAGATTTGGTGAGTAAGAATTTGTTGATAACCTAGTGAGCATTTTCAAGAGAAAGGGGAAACATAAAAACTACATTTCAAGTAGTGGATCTTAGAGACTTAAATGGGACACTGAGAGATTAAGTCATTTGCTTAGAGTTGCAATCAAGATGTCAAAGGTAAGACTTGAATACATATCTTCAGAATGGATATCTATCAGAAATGAATCCTCTAACCATTTAGGACATTACTATTGTTCCCTGTTGCTGTGGTAACTCTCTACTACAAGAACTTGCAGAATAAGTGCCCATTTCCATTGGTAGAAAAAACTCCTCATTGGGAGGTCCTTCCCTAATGAAATTAAAGGTCTAATAAAAAGAATAGTGGGTAGTAAATAAATAAAATTAAGGAAGTAAGATCGGTTTTGGAAGTTTAGTGGTGAAAGGAAGGAGAAGTGTGGACAACAGTTTAAGAAAGGTGCCAGTGTTGAGAGGTCTTTCGTTAGGTTAAAGAAAAAGGAAACAAGTGTAAATTTATAGATGAAATATTCAGGGGAGAGAGAGAATAAAAGTATAAGATTTTTTAAATGACAGCTGAGGTAGAACACAGCTTGAAGCTTAGCCTTGGAAAAAAGGGAGGATGACACTTTCTCAATGATTCGAAGAAAGGAACTTATTAAGAAGTAAAGAAATGTTAAAGCAGATAGAGAAATCAAGGTAGTTACCAACACGAGAGGAATGGAAATTGCTTAGAATGAAGAGATGGGAAGTTAGGAGGGGAGGGTGTGTGATCTCTTATGAGAGTAAGAAGACTTTTGATGTAATAGGGAAATACTAGAAACTTTTCCAATAACTGCCAGGAGTAAAGCAAGGAAGCCCCTTTCTTTATTATTTGACATAATCCTGAAAATACTATCAACATCAATAAGGCAAGAGAAAGAAATTAAAGCTAAAGATAAGCCAGGAGAAAACAGAACTACGTTATTTGTCAAGCACATGATGGCTTCTTTAGTAGAATCAGCAAAGAAACTAATTTTCCAAAGCTTCTATGGAAGAGCCATTTAAAAGAAAAATCTACAAAATCAATAATTTTTTTTTGTATTTTGAACAGTATTAAAATTCAGAAGAGAAGACTAGAGAGTCCTATTCCCAATGGCTATTATGGGGGAAAAAATTGGAGAGTTCTAAAGATGAAAGAAATATTATCAGTCTAATGTATATAAGGAATTTCTGGATCCCATTAGGTTTTCTATCATCCTATCTAGGGTTAACCCTTTTCTGAAGATTTTCTAAAGATGCATTGTCATCTGCCTTTCACTTTCATAGAATCATCTGGGTCTTTCCATCTGCTTTGCAGTTACACTTTCATATGTGTTATCTTCCACATTAGAATGTGAACTCCTTGAGACCTTAATTTTCCTTCTTTTCTAATTAAGAAGCTCCTTCCTACTTCCCTCTCATCATAGGGGAGGGGAGGAAAACTCTTAAAACATATGCCAAGCAAAACAAATTTGACAATGGCCATGTCTATATCCCTCTCCCTCTCCTTCTCTCTCTCTCTCTCTCTCTCTCTCTCTCTCTCTCTCTCTCTCTCTCTCTCTCTCTCTCTCTCTCTCTCTCTCTCTCTCTCTCTCTCTCTCTCTCTCTCTCTCTCTCTCTGTTTTCTTTGTCAGGTAGTGGGTAGCATTCATTAGTATTGGTCTTCTGGATTTTGGTTGGTCATCCTGTTGTTCAGAACGCTTTAACTTCCTGCATTTTATCTATTTATCTAGTAAGAAGACTTTTAAAACTTCATTTAAAAATTTTTGGTAGATTAAATTTTATTCTGTAGTATTCAACTTTCTTTGAGGGAGGTCATTCCCCTTTATCTTAGCCTGAGCCTATAAAAGCAGAGCAGCCAACTGATTTTTCCTTTCCCTCTTTCTTTGAGACAATGACCCAGCTGAATCAAATAGTTTAGGTTTCTATCTTTATGCCTGCACTAGCATCTAACTAAATAAATGTTTTTAAATGCAATTAATTAAATTTCAATCGAGATTTTTACCATAGTCTCTTGGATCCTATAATGTTTTGCATTTTATCTATTTCTGTGTTGTGAAGGAAAGAGACTTCTTTGAGGGGAGGGTTAAGAAATGAGAAAAAATCCATTCAGTAGAGAAGCTGTATTTTTATATAATAGATCAATCAAGTTCTTAGAAATAAGGTGTTAGTTTTAATCTACTACTTCCTAATTATGTCAGGAACTAGCTACTTTCAGTATATGCCCTGGAGTTTGGTTAAGTTAATAAAATCTCAGTTCCACTGTAGAATTACATTCTATATATTATATAGTCTTTATCTGCTAAGACATAGAGGAACTTTCTTGGTTTACAAAGATTCCCATACCCTAAAAAATCTTAAAACTTTTTAAATATGATTTTAAAAATATCAATTAATTTTAATAAGTTAAATAATTTATTTAATTAATAAAATGTAACCCATCAAGACAATTTATTTATTCATTATTATTCAATAAGTAATAATAACAATAAATTTTTTATTTCCCAGTACAATTTCTGGGAGGGTTTAATACAGTATATACTTACATAAGTGTCTTTTGGGTATCCCTTTTAACTTTGGTTAGTTTAATAAGTAACAAGTTTGTAAGAAGAGGCAAGAAGTAGGCAGCCCTCTCAGTGCCTATAGTCGTAAAATTACTTGCCATCCCTGACACTTTTGCTTTTAAAACTTATGTGTTACTGAGCTCAAATGAAAATCCTATTAATTCACTTTTTTACTGGACATTATTTACTCAAGCTAAAAATGACACAGTGTGGCACTCTCTCCAGCCCAGGTTGAAGGAGTGTTTTGTGCAGGTCCCCATGTTTGCCTTTCCGAAACCTTCTATGCAGTTTTCTAAGTGACTTGCCCAGATTCCTCAGCATCCCAATCTTCTACATATTGATCTCCAAAATGACTGCACTTAGCTTGCTCTCATTGCTGTCCAATGGCTCATTCTACTATTGCAGGCTTCTTAATAGGAAACACCTAGATCTGTCCTAAATAAGTCAGGTCCAGGGAGTGCAAAGCATGAACTGTGGCACAAATGTGTCCATAGCAACCCAGCAGGGATAAAACTGCCAGTAAGGCATTATCTCTTCTAGAACCCGGAAGAGGTCTACATGCACTTACTATTTTCCTTATGTGCACTAGAGTTTTGGTAGAAACTTGGCAGATGTTTTGCAAAAAAGCACTCTTGACCATTCTATTTAAGTTATTGGCTCTTTAAATATATTTGTTGCTGTTATTTTGTTGCCCCCAACTTTTTGTGACCATCGGAGTTTTCTTGGCAAAGATACTGCTGCAGTCTGGCATTTCTATTTCCAGCTCCACAGATTAAAAAACTGAAGGAAACAGAGTTAAGTGACTTGCCTAGAGTCACACAGCTACTAAGTACCTAAGGCTGGATTTGAACTCATGAAGGAAGAGTCTTTCTATTTTCAAGCCTAGTGTTCTATCCACTGTGCCTCCTATCTACCTCTTTAAATATATAGAAAAACCTTTATTTTTCTCCTACTTTTTCAGTCCTTATACACCCATACTTGCTCCCTCCCACTTTTTTTCAAAGAAATGACAGACTTCCCCATTTTCAATGGGAAATTTTGATAAGATGGTAACTTTTTTTCTTTTTTCAGAAAAATTAAGTCATTAAATGGCAAACAAATAGAATATTACTTTTTAGAATCCTGCACATCAAAGTTCCATAATATTTCTTAGTAAGATGATAATGTTTACTTTTTGTTTATACTGCTATTTTCATTTATACTTTTAAAAGCATGTTCAAATACTGTCCTGAAAATTTTTGGATAGATGTATGATTTTATATCATTTTTTCAAATTAGTTATATTTCTTTAGGAATATATAATAAGTGTGAAGCATACTGTGTAGCAGAAAGTATGATATGCATATGGCTTCACAAAGACCAAAGTTCAAATCTTGCCTTGTGATACTTATACCTATTTGATCATAAGAGAGTATTGTTCATGACTTCATGCTTATCTTTAAGATGAGAACGTTATTTAGAAGCTTCTGAGGTCCTTTATGAAATCCTATGACTCTAGTTATATTCTAGGGACTTCAGAAAATTCCAAATACTGAAGGGTTTTATAGCTTTAAATAGAGGCTTACCATTTGTCTAAAATACCTAGATTAGTTACATCCCTATTTTTGAAATAAACTTTGAGAAAGAAATGAGTAAGTTAGGACATATTCCATGTAAGAGATAAAATATTCAAAAAAGAGGAAAAAACAATAAAAACTTTGCAAAATCCTATGAAGGGGTATTTTTAAAATGAAGTTGGATTTGGAAAACTAAAGTTCTGGCTCATACTTTATTTTCTGTAACCAGGATGGTGTTTTGTCCACAATAGGTATTGAAGTCAATTTTTGTTGATTCATTTTGGCTCTGCTCATTTTTTTTTTTATAATCTGTTATCATTTTTAGTTTTTTATGCACTTTTGGGGAAAATTCAATTGAAAATATTTCATCAGTTTTTAAAATCAATTTTGACTTATTTTTGTTGGAATATTTTCCCAGTACCATCTCTTATTTCTCCTTACATAGTCCATGAATTCATTTAGCAAACATATAGTAAGCATTTCCTATGTGTGACAGACACAGAATGACTGTAATATATGTCAGGTATTTTCCTAAGCCCTGGGTATGTAAACAAATTAGCCTTGGCCCTCAGAATATATGTTCCAGTGGACCAGGATACCATATGAATGGGAGATGGCAATCAGGGTTTAGCAGGAACGAGATGTTACCCTATGTAGGGAAGTGGGTTGGGTAAGGTTTTTGGCAAGGCAATTCCAGCTAGGCAAGAAGTGAGCATGCCTGCAGCCTCTCCGTATCATGTCTGAATGAGTGTGAGGCATTTTATGGCTGATAACTTCTTTGAACAAATTGCTATGTATCTGTTACAGGTTTTTTTTCAAGTTGGCAGACATTTAGAAAGTACATACTGTGTATTCAGAGTATGTGTTTGTAAAGATAAAAAGGTTTCTAAGGAATCCCCTCAACTCTTGGATTTTATTGTCTACCAGAATACAAAAACACAGAGATGCAGAAGTGAATACAAGTCTTCTTTCTAGGTCTGAGGAGAGTTCTCATGTTCATTTCTAACAAAGAGAAGTCAGAGAAGCATCTTAGGGGTAAAGAACTTTGTCAGAAAGGCCAGGAAGTGAAGGAGTATTTAGTTAGAAAGTTGGAGTGTCAAGAGAGGGATAGTTTGAATTAAGGCTAAAAAGACAAGTAGTGCTACAAGGGAATGTGAAGTAATCTCTCCCAGCCTTCTCATTTTAGAGATCAGGCTGAGACTCCAAAAAATGAAAGACTGTCCAAGTTCAAAAAGCCAGGAATCAAATTCAGAGGGAATTTCCAGATTGTGTTTTAAATGCTTCTTATTAAGGAGTTTAGACTTTGTATTTGATATTCCTGAAATGACGAGAGAACTCCAGGAGGAGCTCTTTATGTTAGGTGGAGTCACAGTGGTCACTGGGTTTGTTATTTTCAGTTGTGTCTGACTCTTCATGACCCCATTTGGAGTTTTCTTGGCAATGATACTAGAGTGGTTGGCCTTTCTCCAGCTTATTTTACAGAGGAGGTAATGTTAAGTGATTTGTCCAGGGTCACATAGCTAGTTAAGTGTCTGAGGCTGGATTTGAACTCGGGAAGATGAGTATTCTTGACTATAGGTTGAACATGCTATCCACAGTGCCACCTAGCTGTTCCAGGAAATGTATAGGCAGACATAAATGATTGTTGCACAAGATGGATTTTGATTTGTATCTTTAGATGCAATAAGTATATCATGAAATTAGAGAGCTGGGATATTATTGGTTTATTGGAAACAATAATAATAGAATGAAGTATTTTCCAAATTCTTTAATGTATTTCAAAACTTGATTTCATAAATACTGGTTTCCAAGTCTCTTTTTTAAATAAGTTTTTATTGATGCCTTTTATATGACTCCAAAGATACTATAACCCTTGCCCTCCTTCTTATAAAAAGCCACCACATGTAACAAATTGCATTTTTTAAGATTTAAAAAAAGAGGATAAAATAAGCAAAACTGATCAATATATCAAAGAAGTCAGAAAAAAAGTAGTAAGAAAATGTGCTTCTCATGCTCTGCAAAGGAATGGTAATCGTTTATTCTCATATCTCATGTAATACTTCTTAATATTTTTGTGACATTTACTTTAGAATTGTGTATATATGTGTGCTTTATGGATATATGACTATTGTCATTGTAGCTCTAATTACTTTATTTTGAATCAGTTAACATATATCTTCCATGATTCTCTGTATTCATCATTTCTTATAGCACAGTAATAATTCATTATACTTGTATAACACAGTTGTCAAAACAATGGACATCTACTTAATTTCTGATTCTTTGACACTTCAAAAAGCACAGTATACATTTTATGATATATATATATATATATATATATATGGGGTTTTGCTTCCTATCAGTGGCTTCCCAGCCAAGCTCTGTGGAATCTTGATTTTGTACCATCCCAGGCTGCCAGCCTGCATTGCTATGACCTGCTAGAAATCCTTTTCTACAGATATAAACCCAATAATGAAATTTCTTTGTCACAGGGCATGGACATTTAATAACATTATTTGCATAATTCCAAAATGCTTTCTAATGGTTTTACTAATTCACAGCTCTACCAATAATGCACAAATATTCATATCTTCCCACAAGTCTTCCAACAGTTACTATTCCCATATTATGTCTTCTTTGCCAATGTACATCATGTGATATGAAACCATAGGATTGTTTTGATTTGAATTTTGCTCATTAATTGTAATTTAGAGAATTTTTTCTCATATTTGTAAATACTCTGCAATTCTTTTTTTGATAATTGTTAATAAGTTTGATCATTTTTTTCTGGGAAATGGACTTGGATCTGAATCTTAATAATTTCCCACAGAATTAGATACTAATGTGTAGTGAAATAGTAAGGGGAAGATAAGGCAAATATGCTATATTAACATGCATTTTAAAAATATTTCTTTTTTATTATGAATTTGATAAATTTCAAGAATCATAACCCTGCATCATTAACAGTCAGCAGTCAAAAGAGAGTTGCTTTTCTAGAATGGAAAACTTTATGGGACTGTCAACATGGAATCTTGAAATCCCAAACTTGTAGCCTAGTAAGATCTGATGAACCCCAAGTTTTAGGACTAGATTGTAAGTTGGAGACCCCAAAGTTTGTACTTGTTCCCATGAGAATCCACCCTGAAGAGAATCTCAAGCTAGTAGTTTCAGACTGAATAATGGACCCTAAGGTAAAGACAATCTACTTGAGGTGGAGGCTAAGTCCAAGCCCAGTGACTCAAAAACTGAAGGTCCCGAGTTTGATCCCCAGAAGGGAGGGTATGATATACTGGGAAAGGCTTCTGGAGATAAGAAGAGTTTCTAGATTCCATCTTGATTCCATGTTGACAGGACTGTAAATGAATAAAATACTACCTTGTGGCTTTTTAATTTTACTTTTTCAAGGGTGCTGCTGGGTGGCTCAGTGGATTGAGAGCCAGGCCTAGAGATGGGAGGTCCTGGGTTTAAATCTGGCCTCAGACACTTCCTAGCTGTGTGACCCTGGGAAAACAACTTATCCCCCATTGCCTAGACCTTACCACTCATCTGCCTTGGAACCAATACACAGTATTAATTCCAAGATGTTAGGTAAGGGTTTAAAAAAATTTTTTTTCTTAATTTTTCAGAAGCATCCTGACCTAGTGTATGGAGAACTAGGCTTAAAGTCAGAGAAGATCTGGGTTCAAATTATACCTCTGAAACATTCTAATTATATACATGAGACTCAGTGTTAGACAGCTTCATAGAATTTATCAACTAAGATAGTGACAGCTTTGTCTTCATGGGATGAATCCCACACTGGGAACTTGTACATCATTTGCATTTTTTCCTTTTAAAATTATATTTGGGAAGTCATTTACAGCAGCTGGCATAAAAGCAGCAAAACAATTTCTTTCCCTTAAATCATCTACACAAAATGTTTCTGTAATGGGAGCAGTTATTTCAAAGAGCATTCCACTTATGTGCAAGTAATTAGGTAGGTATGACATGTAAATATCAACAGTGAAGAAGGAGATGGGAAAACTACAATGATCTCCCAGTTTACATTTTAAAAGTACAAAATAATTACTCCTCTAAGATGAGCCAACAAGTCTTCAAAGTAAGAGTATCTCGAGTGAGCTTCAGCAAAGGGACTCTGTATATTAGACCTGGTTTTGGAAATACCCAGATTCATATTTGCTTATGTAGAACACCAGACTTGGGATTGATGACCAGTTTAACTGCTGGAGTGAAGCATACAGCTTATGAATAGTGGCAGAGACTCCACCAGTTGGTGATATTGGGAAGGCTACCAGCTGAGTGAAAGGAAAGATGAGGGCAGGTTGTAGAGGCTGGATGGGAAAAGGTTGTAGGACTGAACGATCAATCAGTGCTGGACTGAGCACCTTAGCATCAGAATTGGGACTGTTCTGAGACAGAAAGGATTAATTTCCGGGAGAAACTCATTTAGGTTGAACAACTAGGTACTTAGGGGTTACTTCTGGGATAAATTGAATGGAGGATGAGGAAGAGCAATTGGAAAAATGCTAAAAGGTAGGTGAGTTGAATACGCACTGGCCTAGGGGTGGTAAGAAATCAAAATTCTATTCTATTTGGATATTTGGGGAGTATTGAAGATGAGCATATTAGATTCCATTTCTGTTCAAACAACTGGGAAACTCATTCCATCGAGGATCAGATCTCCCCTTCTTATGGGATCTAGTTTTTAATGCTACCTCTTTTTCTGTCATCTTTGTTATCCTGAATTGAATCCAACAAATCTTTAAGTAGAGCTACAAAAATGAGAGGAGTGGGAGAGGGAGAGGGAGAGAGGTCATTTCTGACCTTTAGCATCTTACATTTTATATGATTCAAACATAGGAATGTACATTTCGGTACATTCGGGTGAAGCCATTTAAAATGAACAAGAAGGTCAGAGATTGGGAATTATCGTTGGTATTGAGGAGTTTCAGGTTTAGAGTCTTATTGTATGAAATGAAACTCATTTTTAACCTCCACCAAAGGCCAGCTCCTTTTCCTCCTTCCCACACCCATTTGTTTTTTGAGATTTTATAAGACCAGAGTGTGAGATCCTTCCAGAGCATGGTCTTTGTGATTCTTGATAGAATTTGCCAGTTCTAGCTAAACGTGAGGCTCAGGTTGCCTATTTGTAGATAGAACAATGCAGTTAGACAAAGGAGTTATTAGAGAGTAAACACAGGGTAGAATTGGGTAGGGTGAGAGTAGAATTAAGAAGGTTTTATATGGGCGCCAGACTTTGAGGTTGGTGAGAATAATATTGAATAAATTTAGTAGTTTCCTGTGAGATGGGAGGTTAAATGGGCTGTCACTTTACCCCCCCCCCACCTTCCCTGCCCCCCAAGTCCTGTTTTAACCATTCTGGATTATGGTAAACTTTACACTTCACATTCTAGGTATAAATCCTTCCCAACCTGGGAAGGACTCTTTATAAACTTAAAAGGTCAATTTATATGATGCCATAGAGATAATCCTATACAACCAAGAGCCTGAAACTACCAGCCTATGGTGAAATAGCTTGCTTGTGCCTTTGAAATGCTAATCTCCAGGCCTGATGATTTATGGGATCCCACTATCTGGCTGGCAGGATTGAGTTGGTTTTAGTGGGAGCTGGGTTACTAACATACTAGGACTCTGCATTCTTCTTTACATGGCCACAAACAACCACTTCACAAATATCCCTTAAAAATTTAGGTGGAACTATCCAAGGAAGAACATTTTTCTAAAAGGATTTGATGGCTTCACATACATATTTTTCATTAAAAAAATATTTTAACTATTAAATGACATCCTTCCTGGGATGTCACTTTTGCTTTTTTCTTATGACATAGAAAATGTGACTACTGAGAATCAAGTGCCAATCGTCGTTCCTGTACCTTCTGTTGTAGAATTTCGATTGTGCATTGGTTCTAAGATAGAAGAGCAGCATTAAGGGGAGTTAGTAATGCCCAGATTCACACAGCTAGGAAGGGTCTGAGGCCATATTTGAACCCTGGAGCTCTCATCTCTAGGCCTATCTCTCCACTGAGCCACCTAGATGCCCATTAAGCTTGAGGGCAGAGGAAACAAGAAACAAAAATAAACACATCTCCCTTTTCTTTCCCCAATTACTGGATTGCTGAGAAGCAGGGAATAGACTAGATGGTCTTGAGGTCCATTCCATCTTTAGGTCTTAGTATTCCTTATGGCTGAGCCAGAGAAGAAACTCCCCATTGGTGTAACTGGTTTAGGGCTGCTTTGAGAGGAGCCTCTTTTAACACTGAATAGGGCAGAGACATGGTGCTTTTTATATTTTAGAGCAATGTTAAGCAGCATATTTTCTGTCCACTTCAGCAACCCTAGAACCAGCAGGCTCCAAGAATTCTTGGGCTTGGTTGGCCGTTACCTTGAACTTTTAACTTTCTTGAGTGACTAAAATTCTGTGGTGGTTTGAATTCAATAAGATGCATTAGCAGGAAAAGGGAACACAAGGTCAATATTTCTTTTTAGAACAGATAAAATGTTTTGCTCAGGTGTATCCTGGCTCCTCTAATTGATGTTCTGCCTTTCTTCTGTTTGATCTCCTTTGGTGTTTTCAGCCTGTTACTGATATTGAAACTCAAGACTCGTAATGCTTTCCTGTATGCTTTCATTTAGTCAGGCAATTATGGTAGCTAAATGGTGTGTGTAGTAGATAGAGCCATAGACCTGGAGGCAAGACGTATTTTTGGATCCTTCCTTGGCTACTTTTTAGCTCTGTGACCCTAAGCAAATCAGCTAGACTCTCTGGACCTTAGTTTTCAACATATATACAATGAGAGGGAAGGGTGAGACTTGATGATGTCTTTTTTTTAACCCTTTCCTTCTGTCTTAGAATGAATACTCTACTTTGATTCCAACGTAGAAGAGCAATAAGGGCTGGGGGCAATGAGGGTCAAGTGACTTTACCCAAAGTCATACAGCTAGGAAGTGTCTGAGATCACATTTGAACTCAGGCTCTCCTGTCACTAGTCCTGGCTTGCAATCTACTGAGTCATCTTTCTGTTCTTCAACTTGATGACTTCTTAGGTACCTTACAGCTCTAAATGAGCCAATGAGGCAGCACAGTGGAATAGAGTGTTATGCTTGGAGTCATAAAAGGCATGAGTTCAAATTCTACCCCACTTATTAGCTATAAGATTTGGCAAGCCACTCAACTTCTAACTGCCCCACCAATTATCTCATGTATAAAATAGCTCCCAGGTGGTTATGAGGGTAAAATGAGAAAATACTTGTAAAGTGATTTGCAAATCTTAAAGCACTATATAAATGCTAGATATTATAAAATAGTATGATTAAAATGAAATAATATAAACAAAATAAGTATAAATATATTATCTGGGATTAATCATATACGTATAATGTATCCAAAATATATAACAGAAATAAAAATGGACAAACAAACAATAAAATAATCAATCATCCTATATATATATTGAGTCTAGATGATTAGCACTGTGTAAGTCCTGGTGAGAAGGCAGGAAAATTGACAGTGTTGAGTGATTTAGTTTGGTTCTTGACCCAAGTCTTGAAGAATGGGTAGGATTCTAATAAGTAGAGAGCAAATGGGATATGTAGATTCATACAAAGAACCTGAGGCCACAGTAAGCAGCCCATCTGGCCATACTCAACAAAAGAAGAAGTCGGGGAGGAATTTGTGGCAGAGGAGACTGGAAACAAGTTGAAGGTCCCTATTCTGAAGGGCCTTTAAAGCCAGCAAAGTTGGATTTTATTAGATGCTCAAGAATCATTGATAGTTATGCGAAGAGTGATATCAATATGTCTTTTTGGAATACTGGTATGTTGTGTAGGATAAACATGAGTTAAAAGAAAGCAAGGAGACTAGTTGGCAAGCTCTTTGTAGTAGGACATATTTAGAGCTGGAAGAGATATTGGAGACCATCTAGTTCATCTTTTCATTTTATAAAAAGAAGAAACTGAGGCTCAGAAAGGTTGTGAGCTGCACATTGTAGTAATACAGGAGGCATGCCATGAGTTACAGCACTGCCTGTGAGAAAAGATTGGGGAGGTGGGAGAGCAGGAGTGGTTATTGGCAGAAGTACTACAAAGAAGGAGACATTAAAAATTAATGGGTCTTGGTAACTGATTAGATGAGGGCTAAGGAATAGGTAAATGGGGAGGCATATATATATATTTACATATATATAAATATACAGCTCTATGTATGTCTATATCTCAATATGTATATAATTAATGCAGCATTACATGACACAAAAGGATCTGGCATGACAACAGGTCTGTGAGAAAGAGCTGGGTTGGTTTGCTTGTTTGTTTTTAGCTGACTGAACAGAGCTCAAGATGAGGCAACAAGGGCATCTGGATGCTGCTATGACGAGCAATATCGTGGGTGAGCTTTCTCTGAGATCCTTCACTTGGACGTCTCAGGGAGGGTGAGATTAGCAGAGGGAAGATAATGAATGGAACTTAGGACATGCTGAATTGGAGCTCTTAGCCTGGTGTCTGGTGGGATTTCTGGAGCATGAGCACTGGGGCTCGGAAGAGAAGTCAGGGCTAAAGTTAGGGACCCTGATTTGGCTGGGCTTTATATTAGAGGTAGCATTTACTGGGACATTTGTTGGGAATACCTTTGCAGTATTGTAAGGCCATTTATTTGGTGGAAGGTTTTTTAATTATAGCATATACTTAAGTTTTTAATCCTTTCCAAAACGTTGATTCATTTTTGTTTGCTTCCCTTTAACTGGACTCAGCCCAACAGGTTCTTTCAACTCAAGCTCAGCACCAATGACATGTGTATGTTTTTGCCAAGTCTAGTCCTGCTTCTATTGTTCTAAGTTGTCTTTTGGGGTATTTTAAAATTCATCTACTATTGGTTGTAATTTTGCTAGCAAATTAGTTCCTATGGAAAATGTTCTAACCTTTCTCTTCATTTATTTTTTTTCCAGGGCTAAATGTAGAAAAGGATAGAATTCTGTTCCCTGTTCCTAGCCTTTTCACACCCACTAACATCTTTATTAAAAGTTAAATATCTTAAAACATAATTCAACTGAAAATTCCAAACATAAGTATTCCAAACAGTACGTAGACATAACTCAAAGTTTGGTAATGTTGATATATCCCATATGTTTCTTAAATTTCATTTTAAAAATATAAAATTTTAAAATAAAGGTCCATAATCTATGGAGAAGGGGTTTTTTTAAAACCCTTATCTTCCATCTTAGAATCAATACTGTGTATTGGTTTTAAGGCAGAAGAGTGGTAAGGGCTAGGTGATGGGGATTAAGTGACTTGCCCAGGGTGACACATCAAGGAAGTGTCTGAGGTCAGATTTGAACTAGCTCTCAACACACTGAGCCACCCAGCTGCCCACTATGGAGGATAGTCTTGAATGAGTTATTCAGAATCGGGTACTGATGAAATGTCATGGAAGTCAATATGAAGTCCTTCATTTAAAAAAAAGCAAAACTATTGTACAATCACAAATGGAGAAGCATTTCTTCTCAGAAAGCAGTTCTTCCTGTTAAGAAGACCTGTACTTTTTTAGTTGACCACATGAAGTTCAAGATAAAGCTGGCCTTTTTTCTGGTTGCTAAGAAAGCAACTGCAATCTTCAACCACATGAATCATAGGGCTCAGGAGGCAGTGTGTAGTTTTGCTACCCTCTAACATGTTTAGATCACATCTGAAACCTGCTGTGTACCATGCTGTAATGGATATATCAATAAGTTCAGTTTCCCAGTCAAGTCTGTTTCTCTGATTTATAAATGGCTCATTTGTAAAAACTGAGTTACAAGACTTCATTGCCAACTCCCAGCTATGATCTTTTTTTTTTTGTCAAAACCAAAATACTAACAGACTTTCTTGTCCAGTAATCTATTTCTAAAATACAGGAATATCTATAACTGCATTCTTCCTTTCTAGGAATCACAATTAAATCAGAAATCTGGCTTTTGGGGAATGTATTTCCCATAGATTCTAGTGTGAAAGGGAACTCCGGGTCAATCAGCACTCTTGCATCCAGGTTGTTGCTCTTTAACTGTGTAGTCTTATCTCACTGTTTGTGATCCCATGGACCAAATTGTCCATGGGGTTTTCTTCACAAAGATACTGGAGTGGTTTGCCATTTCCTTCTCCAGCTTATTTTATAGATGAGGAAACTGAGGAAAACAGGGTTAAGTGACTTGAAAGTCACACAACTAGTAAGTGTCTGAGGCTAGACTTGAACTCAGGTCTTCCTAACTCTAGGTTTGATACTCTATTTACAGTACCACTTACCTGCTCCCTATCTTTTCTCCTATTTGCCATTTGAATAGTTTGATCTATTTCTCAGCCTTACTTTTCTGTGATAAATTATACATCTTTATTAATTTTTCATATTTCAGGTCTCAATTTTTCCTTCATTTGTTTATTTATTTTGGCATTCACAAAATTGCAGTTCATTTTTATTATTGTAAATATGACATTAAAATGTAATGATCATCATTGTTCTTTTGTTCATGTAAACAACAAAGGCAGATAATCTACTACTTTTATTGGTATTAGAGCCTATAATAGTTGTTATAGCAGCTCATTCCTGATACTGAGAAATATTTCCTGCAAAAGCACACTCAGAAATTTTCTAGCCTTGAGTGGGAAATGGTTGAAGAGATTAAAAGATTTTTTCTGAGACTCTCAGGTGTCTTTTTAACTGGTTTCTCTATTTTCTTCTGTGGTTTCTCTAATCTCTGTACTCTTAAAATGCATAGCCTCCAATTGGCCAGAGTAGTTCAATAAAGGAGCAGCTAATTGGCAAAATGGATAGAGTGCCCAGCTTAGAGTCAGGAAGACCTGAGTTCAAATGTGACATGTAACAAGGCATATGACCCTGGGTAAATTACTTTACCCCTATTTGCCTCTGTTCCTTATCAGTAAAATAGGGATGCACTTGAAAAAGAAATGGCAACCCATTCTAGTTTCTTTGCCAAGAAAACCCCAACTTGGGATGGGAAAAGTTGAATACAACTGAACAAAAGCAAAAACAACAACAAAAAATCCCTCAAGCCTATTTTAGCCTTTGATTCTCTTCCCAAGCCAGAATCTCCAACTGACAGTCAGCCCAAACCAATTTATGATCCTCTTTCCCCATCCCATTCCCTTCTTAGTTTGGGGATTTATTCAGGGGGAGCAAACCTTTATGCCAAACTCTTACCCAGTAAATCTGAAAACAGCTTCAGCATTCTTCCTGTATTACTTGTAATACTTATCCCTCATAACCTAATGACAAAAAGAACTTGGGTTTATCATGAAGTTCACAAAAAATACACCTTTCTTTACAAAGACTGTTAGCCACTGAGTACAGTATTAATAATACAATATAATAATAGTTATATTATATAATAATATATTATGTATATTATATATAACCATATATAATATATAATAATAATGACTCAATCAATTATAAAAAGTTATCTTGTGTTTTATGAATTTTAAGAAAGTAGGGCTATTGTTAAAAGGAGCCTATATAGAAATTGGTTAAAGTCTTTTCATTCTTGGTTGTTGTTTTTTTAATTTCACTTAAAGGAGTAAATTACTTGCCACTTGGAAAACTTATTTATGCAGCACAATTTATTCTCAGAAAAAAAAAATGATAGTGTTTCTTCTCTGGAGTTTCTGTAGCACTGAGTGATTGTGACTTGGCCACAGAGATACTGTGTGTCAGAGGAAAGAGTACTTGAAGCCAAGTCTTTCTGTCTCCAAAGCTGGCCCTGGAACAACAACAACAACAACAACAAAAGTATTTGAATGACGTTTCTCTTGATGATGCATTTTTATTTCAGTAGCTGATGAAATAATTTCTTCAGCTATTCCTAAGAATGTTATGAAAAACTGCAGACTGAGGCATTTTGCCAATTGCATGGCAATTTCATGTCTAGCCTTATCACCACAGTTGTAGTCTGTATGTGATTTTTAAAAAGGAATAAACTATATATTTCTATATTAACATAAACAAATAGAATAGATGAGCATTGATCAGTAAACATTTATTGAGCAATCAATGTGTACAAAAAGGTATATAAAACACTTGAGAGATTTCTGGGAAATAAAAAAGACATTTTAGTTCTTTTATTAGAGAACCAATATTCAGAAACTCTTCATTTCAAGCATACAGACAGAATAGTATAAAAGATACATGATGATAAATATCAGACCATTAACAAAGATGAAGATTTTTTACTTTAGGGTTTTCCTTGCTCTCTCAGTTAAATCGCAGGTCCTGTTTGTCGCCCCACAGTATACACATATATATTTAATAGCTGGTTAATTATAGGGATAATTATGCACTTGGCATTTTTAAACGTCATTCACTTTGTGAATTTTTTGTGAAAGCAGCCATTGTGTGCATCAGGGTCCTGCTGTCTGTGGATTTGTCATCACTAGAGGGCAGTACGAACAAAAAGATTCACTAGATTTCCTTTTAAAATCTCATTAGCATTAACATGAGAAAATGACTTTTACAACATAAAAATTAGGTGTTGATTTATTCAAAAGACTTCCTAAGAGAAGTTTTTATCATGTAGCTATTCAGATAAGCTTTTGTTATTTTACTAGTTGAAAGAGAATTCTTGAATATGATAAGCTAATGGTTATAATACACATCTCTGAAAATGACAGGTTTCTTTGGGTATGCTCTTTTTTTTTAAATGGGAACAGTATTTTTGTAATTATATTATTTAAAAGTTGAGTGTTATTCTGGCCTGTAATTTTCTCCTCTTTAAAATACACGCTTCCCCCATTCCTCCCCCGCCCCAGTGAAAAATGGAAGTTTAACAAATTAAAATTGAAATTCGTTATCACATTTTCTTGTTTAGTTGTCCATATGGTAGGACTATCTGAAAGCCTGATTTGTGCATTTTTTTTTTACTTTTTGTCCATAACATTTTCTATATTATCTTATAGTTTATAGATGGAAAGTATAACAATCTTGATTAGATATACTATAAACAAGAAATTTATAGATGGCATGACAAATGCCACCAAACAAAAATCTTTTGAACATTTCTTATATAGGCTCCTTCTGACCTAAAACAGTGCCAGCATTCTGGCCCAAGAATTCATCATCTCATGACTGAACCATTGTAATAATTGGCTGATTGGTCTCCACTTTAGTCCATCTTCCACCTCATGATTGTAAAATTGCAGAGACTGAGGGCCAGGGAAATTAATGATAAAGACAGTGTCACACAAATAAGAACAGAAGCAGAATTGTAACCTAGGATCTCTTGTTTAAAGACCAGTTCTCTTTCTAGTATATTACCCTTCCTTTGTACTTAGGAAAGATATACAGAGGCTACGTGAAGAGAATTGTTGTTGTTTTTGGAACATAGTAGGTGCTTAATAAATGTGAGTTGAGTGTACAAAAGGTCCAATGGATTAACACATTTTAAAAAGGTGCTTAACACTCACAGATAAAATATATTTGCTTAAAATATGTGGAATTATTAAATATTTATGTTTCTTCCAGAAAATACAGGTTTTTACTGTTTTAAATTTCATTTCTTGGTCACTGATAACTCATTTCCACATCCTCATACACATATAGTATGGAATTAATATTTATTGTAGAGTTAAGTAAATTTCATTTAGTTCTCTTAAACATTGTTAGAGGGTAGGGGACTTCATTCCAGATGCAAAAACAGATTGCAAGAAGGGGAAGCTAGATAGCCCAGAGGATAGAAAATCAGGTCTGGAGTCTAGGAAGTGTCCGAAACCAGATTTGAACCTAGCTCTGGAATCTTGGGCAAGTTACTTAACCCTTATTAGCTAGCACTTGCTGTTCTTCTGTCTTAGAATTGATACTAAAAGAGAAGTTAGAGGTGTCAAAAACAAACAAATACCCCACCACTGGAAAAAAAAGAAAAGAAAAGAAAGAAAAGAGAGAAAGAAAGAGAGAGAGAGAGGAAAAAGAAAGAAGGAAAGAAAGAAAGAAAGAAAGAAAGAAAGAAAGAAAGAAAGAAAGAAAGAAAGAAAGAAAGAAAGAAAGAAAGAAAGAAAGAAAGAAAGAAAGAAAGAAAGAAAGAAAGAAAGAAAAAAAAAGGCAAGAAAGGCAAGAAAGGCAAGAAAAAGAAAAAGAAGTTAAATGGTTTGGTTTGCTTAAGGTGATAATCAAGCCTTTCTCCAATTAGTAAAAATCCTTGTCATTTAGGGGGAAAACCTCTATAACTAGGGTACTGTGACATCACTAACCATGCTTGTCCAGAAAAGGTAAAACCATACTAGAGTTTTAATTTTCACAGAATCCTAATTCCCTTATCATCACAACTCTCAGGCATGCTGTAGTTTTTGTTGTGTCCAATACATCTATGGATATATTTGACATATATAAATGTGATACGTTTTAAAACTGACTTCTTTTAGATTTCATTTTTAAGAAAATAAATGACTTCCTAAAGTTAATGGAGCACAAATTTATATCATTAATAGCCGAACCATCCCTGATAAAACAGATTAATCAAAGAAAATTAGGACATGTTTTCAGCAAGCTGGGATAACATATGATATGACAGGAGTACAAACAGCCTTAATAATAATAGACATTTAAATGCTTTCATTTATTTAAGTAAAGCAGCATGTGTATATTATCTGCAAGAAACATAAATATTTAACAATCCCATATAGTTTAACTAAATATATTTTATTCATCCATGCGTGTTAAGATACCTTTAAAATAGTTATTAATCCATTGGATCTTTCATTCATACAGCACACATTTATTAAGTACCTGCTGTAGACAAAAAGCACTGTATTATTTTCTAGGGATATAAAAGCAAAAAAAGTTACTTTTCTAATCCTTAAGAAACCGAACATTCTATTGAGAAGAACTTTTATTAAACAGTCATATTGGATCTTACAGGAACAAAGTATAACATTCCATGAGAAAGCTCACAGAATAGGGAGAGGGAGGGATGACAAATAATCCAATTTACTTAAATCATAGCCTACATGGAGAAGAGTAGTGTGGGAGAAGGTTAGAAAGAGAACAGAAATGCTTTGCTAGGTGTGCAGAAGGCTTTGAATGGCAGGCCAGGTAGTTTAGACTTTATTGATTAAAAAGTAGGAAGTCATGGAAGAGTTTAAGCAGAAAAGTGACCTCATCAGACATTAGGAAAATCAGAAATTGATGTGAAAGAGAAATTAAAGGGGAGAGAGGAAAGGCAAGAGGACCTACTGAGGCATTAACAGTTGCCTTGTTGTTCAGTGATAGTTTGTAAATTTAAAAAATTATATCTATTTTTTTACAAATTGATTTACTTTGTAATCCTATGAGTTTTATTTTAGGTAGTTATAAAACATTTTCCTTTGCAGGGAGCCAAATACCTGACCACATTACCAAAGTTGTTCTTGACAGACAGACAGATGGACACACACAGAGACACACACTAAAACAGTTTTAAGAATCGATGATTGTAATAAGGGATCCTACTTCAACTCTCTCCCTCCTCCAGTCTATCTAGGTGATAGTGCAGAGAGTTTGCCATGTTACAGAGAACTGATAGGCATTTGACTCTTCGCTTTCCCTCCTTACCTCCCACTTAGTCAAAAATATAGCACCACAGGAAAGGGGATATGTATTTATATATCACTATATATATATATATATATATATATATATATATATATATATATATATATTTATATATCACTATGGTATATGGTAGACACTATGTTAAGCTATTTTTCATAAATATTATCTCATTAGATCCTCACATCAACCCAGCAAGGCAGGTGCTATTATTACTTCCATTTGATGGTTTAGGAAACTGAGGCAAATAGTTAAGTGACTTGTTTAGTCACACAGCTAGTAAATGACTGAGGTCAAATTTGAACTCGGGCCTCCTGTACGTTAAGACCAGAATTCTATCCCTGTATCACCAACTTCCTCAAATACCAGGATTCTGAACATGAGAGACTCGGTCAAATGTGGTAGCAGGGACAGAAATAGCAGCGTTCAGAAGGAAGGTCAGGTTTGTTATTATCAAAGGAGGACTAACTCGGTGTCATATGCATTGAACTTGAGGCACTAGCAAGATAGCCAGGTAGGGTTGTCCTGTAATTCATGCTATGGATTGGAAGAAAGGTCAAGCATGGAGATATCAATTCAGAAAGGTGCATACAGGTGATAAGTCCAATCGGCCTAGCATTGAATGGTCCTAATGGAGGCGAGGAGGAAGAGGAGAATGATGAGCAGAGAGTTTGGGGACAGAATATAAATAGGAGAATGGGAGATGATCTCAGAAAGAAGGCACTAGCTTTGGAGGGGACCAGAAAAGCCTTTTGCAGAAAATAAGATTTGAGCTGAATCTTGAAGAAATCCAGAGAAGCCAAGAGATGGAGACGAGGAAGGAAAATAGTCTAGGAATGGAGGAGAGGCAGCAAAAAATCATGGATTGGAAGATTGGAAGAGCAAGGGGGAAAGTATTTTGATATTTGCAGGCTATTTGTTGTTGTTAATTTTTTTTGATTGTGTCCAACTGTTTATGACCCTTTTGGGAGTTTTCTTGGTAAAATACTGGAATAGTTTGCCATTTTCTTCTCCAACTCGTTTTACAGATGAGGAAACCCAATCAGGGTTAAGGAATTTGCCCAGGGTTACATAGCTAGTAAGTGGCTGGGGCCAGATTTGAACACAGGAAGATGAGTCTTCCTGAGTCTAAACTCAGCACTCTATCCTACCTGCCCATTTGCAGGATCTCCTTAGTTTAAAAGACCTGTGATTTCATTGGTGTGAGTTCTCCCTACTATCACAGATCCCTCCAGTCAATAAGCATCTACTGTCTACTATGTATGGTGTCCTGGGAGCCACTCAGAGCTTGGTTCACATTCCTGCTTCTAATACCCCTTTGCTGTGAGACCTAGAGCAAGTCTCTTCACTCCTCAGTGCCCCAGGGAACTTTCCTGTTAGGTTACAGAAAAGATGTGTTCCTGTATTGGTAAAGGAACTTTCCTTATCAGGGAATTGCGTATATCAGTGAAATCGCAGGGCAATCTTCATGCTCTGTGTGCCAGGCATTTTGCTAAGCAAAATATACAGAAACAAATGTTGAAAGTCACAGCTCTCAAGAAACATACATTCCATCCAGGGAGACACATACATAAAATACATTTAAAATCATTATAGGGTAGATAGTTTTGGAGTTTCTGTGGTCAGAAAAGAAAAAACAAGAAATAAAACCCAAATCACTTGCTGGTCATCTTTCTGATGTTGAGATTCCAGCTTGGTGTACGATTATCAGAGGTAAAGCTCTACTGATAAAGGCTCTGAGGATCCAGGGTCACCTCTACCCCATGATGAAGCATATGGTGTAGGGCTTCCGTGGGAGGCTGAGTAAACTACTTCTATTAAAAGCCATAATTTAACCTTATCCAATTTCCACCTTGCATAAAAGGCACTGGTGTTGTTTTCAGAATTCTAGTCTCTCACTCCTCAGTGAATTCTAGCCCTTAACAGTGCCTAGCACATAGTAGGTGCTTAATACATGCTTATAGACTATATCCTGAGTTTGTACTGTCAGTTCTGAGTACATATCATAGATCTTGAGTTTACTGATCACCTCCATAACTAAATAATCTTGCCTTTCCCCAAAGATGTCTTCTGAAAGGAAAGTCACTGCCTCCCAGGGGGTTCCCAAGGCAGCCCATTACATTTTTCAGTAGTTCTAATCATTAATATATCTAGCTTTTCCCATCTACAATTTCCAAATGTTACTCAGTTGTCAGCTTTGGGGAGCCAGTAAGACCTAATCTCATCCCTCTTCTACATGTTCAGTCATTTTCCAGTTGTGTCTGACTCTTTATGATCCTATTTGGGCAAAGACACTGGAATCGTTTGCCATTTTCTGCTTCATTTCATTTTATAGATGAGGAAACTGAGGCAAACAGGATTAAATTATTTGCCCAGGATCACACAGCTAATAATTCTGAAGACAGATTTGTACTCAGGAAGATATGCCTTCTAGATTCCAGGCCTGGCACTCTATTCACTGTGCCACTTAGTTGCCTTCTTCTATATGACATTCCTCTAAATATTTGAAGATAACCGTTATGTGCCTGCTACGTCTTTTCTGAGAGAAATATCCCCTCTTCTTTCATCCTTTCCTCATATGACATGTTCTTCAGGCCCCTCATCTCTTAGCACCTCAAACTTTGTGTATTTAGCTTCATTTTAATCCTTTCTCTCCATTATCATATAGATATTTTCTCTTCATGATTAAAATATAGCATTAAAATGGGTATGGGTATAATCTTTAAACAAAAATGCTTTTTTACTAATGAGTTAGATTTTTGTAAATACTACATTTATTTTTCCCCTCTAAAATATCAGCGATTAAAGTAATTCAGTATGAAAATAGGAAACACATGAATATGTATTTAATAAATCCATGATCTTTTCAGTGTGGATACCCTGTTGCTGATTGTAGCTTATTTATTCCTTCTCATTCTGGGCTTATTCATCTCCCTCCATGTTATCCAGGAATCTTACAAAAATGTTTGTAAATTCTTGGCTATTGTAGTTGGCCTAGGAAAGATTGTTTACTAAAGAGCCAAGGGTATTGTTGTATTGGGTAACTAGCCACCCATATATAGTCCTGGATTTCAAAGATATACCTAATTGATGTAATTATGGCATTTATTTTAAGCATACAAACTGCTCTAGTGAACAAAGAATATCAGAAGAGCAGAAGATACCTGTGTACCACCTCACCACCATTGTAGACCTCCATATTGGTTCTAATTTGGAGACATGAAACAAGTTACTGTTCCTTCATAGAACTTTGTAGGCTAAGTCTAGGTGACTTAAGTAAGTGAAACACAGGCACTTCTGAATTGAACAGTTGTGTGTAGGTCAAAGATTGATAGCATTCCTTTGGTGGTGTCAAGAGCTACACTTAATGAATTCGTCAATCACTAGATATTTCTATTTCCATGCCTTCTCAAATGGAGCATAGAGAAAAATGTTCATCTAATTCACACATTTAGAAAATATTGGAGTCATGTCTTGTACCCACATCTTCTGACTACCATGTTTAGTGGTTTGTTTGTTTTTTCTAAATTGACTGTCTTCTCAAGATATTCACAGATCCCAATCTTTGTATTTGTAACTTAAGTAGTTCTGCTTTGGGTTATCTCTACTTCCCTTGGTAGACTTATAGACAAACTAATATCAGAGCAAACTAACCCTAACATGCTAACAAACATAATTGAAGAGGTAAATCTGCTTTTACATATTATGTAAATAAAGCATTTAGCAGGCAAAAAGGAAAAAAATCATATCATTCAGAATAAAGATTATTCAAGCTACTTTTATGACATATTGATCATTGAGATCCACCAATTCGAGGGAAATTATGAGCTACCCAGAAAGTATAAAATAGCCTATCATCTCCCAATCCTAGATTTATTCTGTCTGACACTCTATTTGAGGGAAAAAAAAGAAGAAAAACAAAGAGTTTGTAACAAACATGCAAACAAACAAAGCAACCTCCCACATTGGCCATATCCAAAAATGTATATTTCAATCTACAGATTACTATTGTTACTTGGATTTAGCTTTTAAAAAAACTGAGATGGACATATATTAAAAAATAAACCAGAGCAACAATCTAGGAGAACTTCTATGGACTTATGATGAAAAAAGCTATCCACTGCCACAGAAGGAACTGATTGAGTCTGAATGCAGACTGAAGTACTTCACTTTATTTCCTCCATGAATTTTTCTCTAGTGTAAGCGATATGTAACTTTTTACAACATGATAAACATGGAAATATATATTGTATGATATATATGTACTCTCTATATCGTACTGCCTCTTGACTTGGGGAAGGGAAAAGGATAGAAAGGAGAAAGAGACCATGGATTGCAAAATGTCAGAAAATATTTATTAAAAATTGTACTGACATGTAAAAAAACTTTTTTAAAGCATAAAAAATGTAATTGGAAAATTTTTAATGAAATCAATAAAAACACAAAAGAACATTAAAAATAAATGAACTAGATGATTTTTTAGTTTCAAAGGCATTTAGCAAAACCAGGACCAATTTCTTAAGGTATGTGAATGAAAGGCAAGAGTCTCCAAGATGCCTTTGCTCTTTCTGTCTCCTATTGCTTTGATATAGTTAGGTGACCCAGAGAAGACAGCTCTAGATTTGAATTTAGTAAGATGTAAAAGTTCAAAATTGGCCCCACTTGTGTGATCCTGGGCTTAACATCTTCACCTCCATCTGCCTCGATTTCCTCAACTACAAAATGGGGATTAAAAAGTACTTACCTCCCCTGGTTGTTATGAGATTGGTTGAGATGAGGTTCACTTGAGATATATTTGGTTAAGCACAGTGCCTGCAGTACTAGATACTTAATAAATGCTTATCCCCTTCCCTGAAGATTGTTGTCTTCCCTGAAGTCTCCCTTGTTCTCTTATTTCTTTCTCACATTGTCCCTTCTTTGACTCCATTGGAGGGCAGCAGAATTTCCTCCTGATTGGCTACTTTGGGTAAGAGAAGAATGGTATTAGAGTAGAGCTAAGAAAGAGTAGATAAAGACAGAATTTAGAATCAGTACATATGACCCCAGCAATCCCAGGGCAAAATACTACTTCAAGTCATTTTGCTTTTTCTTTGGATTATATTAAATATAGCGAGGAAAAATTGAAAAATTATTAGACATATAGATGAGGTATGACCATAAAGTGCTTTAATGAGAATGATTTTCCATTCTCTGGTTTATAGGAATCAGCCTCCTTCCTGTGTAGTCATACTGTGTATTAAGTAATGGACTTTGGGGAGTCAATTTCATCCTCAGAAAAGTCTATTTTGTGATGATGAGCTCCCTGTTCTCACAGTTAGAATATTTGACTGCCATATATTTAAGGGACCTTTATATTTTCTTATATGAAGGTTCATCCACATTTCCTTTCATAACCATTATTAGAAATCGTTCCTGATGAAGAATGAGCTGTTCAGAAACATTTCTAGGTATTTTAAGGACATTATTCAGCCTGACAAGAGAGAGAGACCCCACTCATCTCTTTCTTTGGAAAACTCCCTGCTGCAGGGATGCCTGGATTATTACATGGCATTTACCAGAGAAAAGAAGAAATACCCTTTCTGTCCACCCACCCCACCCCACTCCTGCCCCCAAGAGATTCTCCCTTTGCCAACCAATCAGAAAGTAGCATACATTGAATCTATATCCCTTACTCCTATATATTTTAGCATGGAATGTGATTGGCTCTTAGTTGAGGCTTTCTGGGAGGGATTTCTTGACACTGTTCACAGCTTTCCCTGCAGGTCCTTATTTGGTAGCTGTTGACAGAGCAAGTCTTCCCAGCAGCCAAGCATCTTGACATACATTATTCATTAAGCCCTAGTTCTCAGAGAAAGATGCAGACCCCTAGATCTTTAGCGATTTCTTCAACTCATGCAGATTCTTTAATCAGACTAGTTCTTGCATTTCATTCTACTTTGGACTTTTACAAATGGCATTTATTCAACCGGAAGACTGCACAATGGGATTTTATGCCAGAATGTCTTATATGTACTTAATTACAAAAAATATTTAATGATCCAACAAAACACTCTGGCTTGTGGAGATTGATAGTATTGAGCGTTGTAAAGGAATAAATATTTCAAATCTTAATAATAATATAAACAAGCAATCAAAAATGCCTGAAGCAAACTATTTACTGTCAGTGTCTTGGGGCTACATAAAGGTAGGAATTTTTGTTTCAATTTTTTACTTTTTTATTGTGATTCATGGGTGTACATAACTTACTGTGATTATGTGATTTATCTATGGAGAAACTACCAAAAAGATAATGATTTTGAATTTTGTCAATAAGGTATATAATTTTTTTGTGGTAGTTGAATATCTGGAATTTGACAGAGAAATAAGGATTCTAGTGCCTAAGCTTCTAAGTATCCTGATCTGGCTATTTGACTTGGTGCATTAGCAGAGTGTAAGATTAAAGAGTTCAAAATGAAAAGAACAATTATTCCATCACTCTGGGTCAGTTTAAGTACAATATGCAGTTAAAGTAACTTCTTTTAGGGTAAGAAGTTCTCTCATATGAAACATTGTAGAGTTCAGTTATTCTTTGTAATACTCAGGTGCCAAAAAGAAATCTTTGCTTGAGCCCCTTTCCCTAGAAAACTCTTATACCATTGAATGAATTCAGCTTTAAGTCTAACTGCATTCACATATAAACAGATAGGATCTGAAATCAGTAGGATAGCATGCTCAAGGAAACGGATTCCTTTTTCCCTTTGTTTTATTTTGGCTCAAAGCCATAGAATGTTGTTGTTGTTTTTTTTTTCCACATACAAGTTATCTTGTAATTTGGGGCATAGATTACGAAAATAAAAATCTGTTCCCATCTATCTTGCAACTCTAACTCCTGTGAATTGTAAAGAATTATGGGGTTATTATGTTATCCCAAATCATACTGTAAAGGAAATAAATTGAGGTGCTAAATTAAACCTAACCATTTTCATGCCTGGTAGATTTTCTTGAATCCTCAGTGATCAGGTCTCTGTAAAGGAAGCCAGAGGTGGAACAACCCTCTTGAATCACTTTGTCCATCTTTTCCTAGTAAAACATTGCTATGGAAACTAAAGTACGTGAGGCAACCAAGGACAGTTTCTCTTTACCCATGTCTGGCAGAACTAAGAGGGTTCTCTCTTTCTCTTCCCCCCCCCTTTTCCCCCATCTCCCTACCTCTCTCCCCTCCCCCTCCCCCATCTCTTTCTATCTGTCTCATTGCTTTTTTCAATGGAAAATGCTCCTTTAGGGTTAGATTTCCTAGAATGCAAAGAGGACTTCCTTTGGCTTTTCTTGACAAAGTAGACCCCGCCACCCCCATCCATCACCACCCTTTAACTTTTGTCTTCTTTGCTTTGGTGTGACTTTTAAAAGCCATCTCATAGCCTTAACCTGCTTCTCTTTGATACCTACAAAACTGAAGAAATGCAAGTTATAAACTCTAGCTCCAAAAAATGATGGAGTAAGGAAAGGCTTTTCAACCATCACTTTCAAATGAAGAAAATATGCATGGGGTCATTTATGTGTGTGGTGTTATTGCTGTACACCAATTCTAGAAATTCTTAAAAAGAAAAACAAAACCTCTAGTTGTTAAAGCATGATGCCTTCATTTCAAAATAAGCAGTGTAGCAGATAGTAAGATAATAGTGTTCACCAGCACTTTTCTTATATTCTTTTTTGAACAGTCACAATGCATTCTCTTCAGAGGAACAAAAAAAAATAAATTTGTTCCTTGTGTCTGAATTGGATGTTCTTTGCCCATATATCAAGAATACTATGCTATATATGCTGTTTAAAGGCATTAGTATGTAACTACAGCTTTGGACCAGATATTCCAATCTTAAGATTTTAGTTTGTCCTACAATTGAACTACACAAACTCATGTAAAACACATACAATTTGCATAGTTTTTTTCTTCAATCAGAATAAGCAATGCATTTTTCCTTCATGCAAAAATGAGTTAGGCTTTAAGTTTAAAAAGCAGAATAATATGCCAATATGGGCGTGTTTTCACCTTACCTCATTCATTAATGCTGTGCAGCAATGAAATACTGATGCTTGATGTGAGAACAAAGGACCTAAAAATCTCTGCTTTGAGATTCCCTTTCTTTTCTTTTCTTTGTGGCGTTTTATTCCTCTGTGATGTCTTCAGCATATTCAAGAGCAAAATAGTCAGGTTAAATCTTAAAGAGAAAATAGTTTGGGGATGGGGTAGTTTTAGAAAACAATGCAGAAGACATACTATTTTATTGTTCTCTTACTCACTTGTTTTAGGCAAGTTGACCTAAATCTCTTGGACCCAAACTGTAACCACTATGCCAAATGCAAAAGAAAAATATCTCAATTTTATTCACTCTTCTCAAGACTGAAAGAGAAGATGATTATTATTACTGTCTAATTTTATCTTATTATTTTAACGAAGTATGAATATCCACGTGTGATTAGCAATGTCTGTGATAAGCTTTAATACACTGCCATGCTGTATTGTCCCCAAAGTCTTACTGTTGTTTTAAGCTTTAATAGATTAAAACTCCTCTTGCACTTTTGGGATATCCTATATAATGACTAGAATCATGCAGAAGCCAGTTTTGTGGCATATATTCTGATGGGGAATGCCTGAAAAAGGGAGCGCAGAGAATGTTTTGTTTGGGTAATTAACTTCTTTTCTTTGGTCTAAAAATCTTAGGCAACACATGTATATATAAACACACATACATATCAGAGGCAAAGTTGCATGGTATTGCTTCATGGAACTTTTTTCTTGTCTTTGTGAAGTAATCTCATTTTGTTTTGTTTTTTCCTGACCATTGAAATTTCTTGCTAGAAGGTCACCAACAATTACATACAAATATATTGTGAATGAATATTGGTACCTTCCAACATGTTGAATACAGTATATGAAGACATGGTGTTCATAGATTGGTTATTATGTAGGCAAAGGGTTTTTGCTCTTTATATTTCATATTTTTGCATTTGTTTGTACCTTGTAGCTTTTTGTATTATGCAATAGCCTATTTTGATTGTAGTGTCCTAAAAGGTTTGTGACCATTCACCAAAATGAGTTGTTAAAAAATATTTTTTATTGTCGTGCACATACCCCCCAAATGCCTACAAGCAAGTAAAAGTTGCTAGGGGAAAATCAGGTACAATTCTAGCCAATTGTCTAACTTAGAAATTTGCATAAAAGCAATACATTTCTAAGTGTTTCTGTTCATATAAAGTTTTCCCTGAATAAAACCATGGAGTACTTTCATCTGTTTCCAAATGAATGCTTGACTACTTGGGCATGTGTGTGCTGGTTAAAGGTCAGAAAGAGGTTTTGCACAAAACTTAGGTTTGCTTCCACTTAGAAACTGGACAGTATTGGAGGGAAAGAGGAGGATCTGCAGGAAGAATTTGGGAGAATTGATGTGTCTCTTGTTCCTGGGTTGTACTTCTGTTTGCTCTCAAGATCGCTCTCGGCCACTTCTCGACTGGCATCCTCACCTTCTACAAAACCACCTACAAATCTGAGTCCATAAGCATGAATGAAATGGTGTTAGCAGATTCAGTTCAAATGCTTGCTTCTGAGGTTACTGTTTGGGATTCAGTTAAGAAGGTAAAGGTAGCAGAAATAAAATGAGATGATTAAGCTTTACAGTTAAAAATACCTTCCTCATGATACATTGTGAGGTAGGCAGCAATAAATTGGTTTTCATTCGAGGTAACTAGGTGGCTCAGCAGATTGAGAGCCAGGCTTAGATATGGGAGGTCCTGGATTCAAATGAGAACTCAAAGACTTCCTAGCTGTGTGACTCCTGAGCAAATCTCTTAACCCCCATTACCACTCTTCTGCCTTGGAACCGACACACACTATTGATTCTAAGACAGAAGTTAAAGCTTTTGGGGTGAAAATGTGTTTTTATTCCCCTTTTGAAGAAGAGAGAAACCTCAAGATTAAGCCATTTGATCCAGGGATCATATAACTAGTGTTAAAGCTAGAACTTGAACCTGAGTCAGCCTAACTTCAAATCCCATATGCCAAACTACACTTCATTGGATTGAAGATATTAATTTTTTTAGCATGAATTACAGGCACTAAGAAGAGACTTCTTCTATTTAAAGGTTTTTTGAGGCACTATAGAAATGGTAGGTGATGATGGGATTATAGTAATGATCACAGCACTGCTATTTTTCTGTGTAACAGGAGGTGGTCCCCTTAAGCATATATTACTGAAATGTATTTTGGCACTTGATCTTTGTATCTTCTAGTATTAATAAAGTCATTAATCAGGGATATGGTATACTCTGCATTTTCCATATCTAGACAGGGTAATATAGTGAAAAGAATGCTGAATTTGGAATCAGAAAGATTTAGATTCATATTCTTCCTCAGACACAGCATCTGTGTGACCTAGGGCAAGTCATTTAATTTATCTCAGTTTCATCATTAAAAAAAAGGGGGGGGGGATTGCAGTCACTTTCCCAATGTCACTTCTAGATTTAAGTCTATGATCCTGGAAATCTATTTGGAGTTTACTTATATTTGTGTGTGTGTGTGTGTGTGTGTGTGTGTGTGTGTGTGTGTGTGTGTGTCTACTGATGGTAAACTCTTTTATATCAGGAACAGTTTCACATTTTTACTTTATATCCCCAGGACAGGAGCACAGTGCTTAATCCATGTTGTTGTTCAGTCATTTTTCAGTAGTGTTTTACTCTTGTGATGCCATTTGGGATTTTCTTGGCAGAGATACTGAAGTGGTTTGCCATTTTCTTCTTCAGTCCTGACCCATAGCAGACATTTAATAAATACTTTTTTGATGGATGGCTTATTGATTCTCCAATGAAAACTATGACATTGTTAAAGATGGAAGAAATATATAATATATAGACACTGTTGTGAATGATTTGATTAGTAGATTCCTTGAAGGCATTAAAAATGGGAAATCATTCTTTTAAAAGGTGCCAAATCATGGCAACAAATGTGTTGACTCTTTTGAGTGTCGACCCCCATAATATTACCATATGAGACTGTGGTGATAGTCATCTTTTCTCTTGTTTTTACTCTAGCTATATGAACCAAATATTTTTAGCAGTTTACTACATGTTGTGGTAATGGTGAAATTCCTTTATTCCAATTAGGTGACAGGTAGGGATAAAGAATGAAACATGTAGGGGCAGCTATGTGGTTCAGTGAATAGAGAGCCAGGCCTGGAGACAGGAGTTCCTGAGTCCAAATTTGGTCTCTGACACTTCCTGCCTGTGTGATCCTGGGCAACTCACTAGACCCCAAATGCCTAGCCTTTGCCATCTTCTTCCTCCTTGGAATCAATACTTAGTAAAAAGACTCTAAAAGAGTAGGTAAGGGGTTTTAAAAAGTGAAATGTGTAAGTGGCTTGTCAAGGGAATTTGTTGGAGTCAGGATGATATAGTGAAATGTTTCTTGAACTTTTTTTATCTTAGAACCCCTGCTGCCCCTTTACATTTGTAGGAATTAAATTTTAATGGTTTGACTAAAATATATGAAAATTATAAATAATAATGGTGGTTACTGATTCAAAGTATAATGTATTGCTCAAAGTTGAAATGACTTTTAATAGCTTTTATTTACAAAAGAGGCAGAAAGAGTGAAAGTAGAGATATACAAAAGGGTAGAGAAGACATTAGCCTATCTAACTAAATATTGCTCCAGTGACTCAACCAGGACTTCTCGAACTTCAACTGAAATTAAACTCTCTTCAGAAGACAGGAAAGGAAAGCCAGCTATCCACTCACCCAAGTTCCCTCCAAGAGGAAGGTCAAGATGATGGTTCTAGCTGAAGGTGACTCCTGAGGCCAACTTTCTTCTTTAAGCTGAACTCCTCTTGAAGCTGACCACCCCAGCCTCAGCCCCAGGGCCTTTTATAGTGTCTTTATGTCTCTTCCCCTCTCCACAAGGGCCAATCATAGCTTCCAAATTGCCCAGCACTTCCCAGGGAGGCAGTGTCTGTAGGATCCACTTCTCACCTTCTACAGCGAGGTAAATTCTCATCAAAAGGGTTCACAATTTCCTGGCTGAGTTTCTGAGGGTGTGAATTCTTTAAGTGGTTTGGGAGCTCTTCTACATAGTTCAAGTTTGTATTGATTCAATAAAAAGGTAGACAAAGGAGAGTTAATCCTGTCTTCACAATCTAGTGAGGTATTAAGTAGGGGGTACTTAAATTATTGTTAAAGTGTTAACTCCAACTAGGCAAAGAGAATTAAGGATTCCCTTTTTACAAGTGTTAACTCAGAATAGACAAAGAGAACCAAGAATTTCCTTTCACAAAATCTTAAAAATAATTATTTATGAGTCCAAAGAGCTTTTCCTCTCTGGTATTATAGATATTAAGATATACTATATGAGAAATCAAAGTATATTATTATGAAAGTAGTTTTGACCTCATAAGACCCCCTGAAAGTATCTCAGGAGCCCTTAGTAGTATCCAAGACCATACTTTGAGTGCTACTAGTATAGTAGATTAAACTGTGGATTTGAAGTAAGAAAACCTAGGTTCAGATCCTTGTACAAACACTATATTAAATGTCTATTCAAGTCATTTAATGTATCGCAGCCTCAAGTTTCTTCATCTGTAACATGGACCTATTTTTGAGGATCAAATTTAATAAATTTCACAAAACTCTTAGAAAATTTTAAAGAATATCTATTTTTTTTTTATTATTTCAATTGTGCCTGAATTTTCATAACCCCATTTGGGGTTTTCTTGGCAAAGATACTAGAGAGTTTGCCCTTCCTTCTCTAGCTCATTTTACAGATAAGGAAACTGAAGCAAACTGGGTTAAGTGACTTGTCCAGGGTCATACTTCTAGTAAGTACCTAAGGCTTGATTTGAACTCAGTTCTTCATGACTCTAGGACTGGCACTCAATCCACTGCTCCACCTAGCTGTCCCCTTAAAGTGCTAAATCATCCATTAATTACTTTTCCTTCTGGTAAACGTGCATAGTTTGCTCTGTGTGCTCTGTCCAGTCACTTTCAATTTGTTTTGTTTAAGAGAAAGTACAAAGGATGTTCAGAGAAGCCAGTTTGTAGAATAGGAACACCAATTCAGAAAAGGCATTAGACCTTAACAAGATGGCAGACCTCATCAGAGCAGGGGACTGTTGAAGACTTTTCTGGAGTAAATGATTCCAGGGATCCTGTACTTATTCTAAATGTTGCTTCAAATCCTTCCTGGATAAATAAGGCACTCTGTAATCAGTGAAATATATTATAAAATAACAAAATTAGAACTAATTGATCCTGTGTATGTGCATGTGTGTGTGAGAGAGACAGACACACAGACAGAGAGAAGATTTTTACATATTTGACTTAGTAAAAGAGGGTGGTAAATTGTAGCAAAAGAAGTTCTTTTAGAACTTATAAAATCATAACACTTCATCACTAGGGAACCTGTACACTGCATAGGACTCTAGGACTGGAATCAAGAAAACCTGATTCCAGATCCAGCCTCAGACACAATAACAAATCACTTAAAAAAAATGTGTTTGCCTTGGTTTCCTCATCTGTTAAAATTTAATAATAGCACTTGCCTCTCAGGCTTGTTGTGGGGATTAGTCGGGATAATAGATGTAAAATTCTTAGCACAGTACTTGGCACATAGTACGCACTTAATGTTAGCTATTATTATTGTTATTGTCATCATCACTATATCTGAGCTATTGGCACATTGTTAGAGGTATACCTGTTGTTCATGTTTCTACACTTTAAGCTGTGTTTAGCATCTGATTGAAAATGATACATGTACCTTTTAAAGTTTTATAAGAGTAGTAAGTCATAAAAATCAATTGTGATTTTTCTTTAAGTTTTTTTTACACTTTCGGGTAACAGGCCATTCCCCCTGCCCCCCATCCCCCTTATAGTACCTGCACACAATCTACTTAAATTAACATAAAAGTAAAGCGGATGAAATATTTTGTATTTTTTAACCTAGACTTGCAATTTCATCGATGAGGAAAATACCATATTTTACCAGTGTAGCAACTCTTCTGGAATGTGTTACTTTAGAGAATAATTTCTTAACTTGGATGCCCATGACCTTAAATACGAAAAAAAAATCAACATTTTAATTTTTTTGTAATCCCATGTATTTTAAATTTTATGAATGTGAAATTTTTATTCTGAGAGCGAGTCATAACTTTTGCCAGGTTGCCCAGGGAGTCAGGACACCCATAGAAAAGTTAAGAACTCTGGTCTATTAAACGACTTGAACAGATAGGGAATGTTAGAGACAGGATTTCAATGTCAACCCTCTCCTTTCTGATTCTAACCATTATATGGCACATTGTTTTTTCTTGTTTACGTATGTAGATAAACATCTACTTCTTTAGTATATGAAATGCCACAGTGTATCTGAATTTGTCTTAAAATAGGGTATACTTCCATGATGACATATATTATATTTGCTGTGTTCTTACTGTAGTTTTTCATGTTTTTGAGAAATTCTTAAACTTTTTTTAAATTCTAAATGTACATTGACCTATAATCAATTTGTGTCAATTTATAAAATTTTAGGGCTGCATGAATTCTTGGAGTTCATGTAGTGCAGTCTTTATTTTATAGATGAAGAAATTGAACCTTATTTGGTAAAATTACTTCTCCAAGATGCTGTCCTCGTGGCATATGTATTATTACTTGATGTCTCCCTTTTTTCCTGTATACTTAACATTGATTTTGTTTCTGATTTTCAGTTTAAAAGAATGCTCAACAGGGAGCTCACCCACCTCTCAGAAATGAGCCGATCTGGAAATCAAGTCTCTGAATTTATCTCTAGCACATTTTTAGGTAAGACCAATAATATGGGACTCTATTCATTTATGCTTTCCAGTTTGGGTTCATTTCCTTTGGACAACTTTTGAGGAAACCGCTCCATTTATGTTCTTTCATCGTATTGCCCCCTTAGTTTGTCTTCTCCTGAGTATATGTGTACTTAATAAAAAAAAATAATAACTATTGTTGTTATATTGTGCTTCAGGGTTTGCAAAGCATTTTTAATATATTATCTCATTTTACTTGATCCTCAAAACAAACCTCTGAAGCAGGTTTGATTATTACCTATTTTACAGATAAGGAAATGGAGGAAGGTAGCTATTTAGTGACTATTTCTTGAGCCACATGGCTTGTAAGTATCAGAGGCAGGCTTCTCATTCAGGTCTGCTGTATCCAAGTCCAACACTCTTTATACTTCCCACTTAGATATACTTTTGGATAAAAATGCTTGTAAGAGTATTACTGGATTTTCATATCACTGCCCACTGAACACAATCATAAATTGAGAAATAATGTGGCATCATGAGCTGTATTTGAACTTGTTCCAGGTCCAGTATTCTATTGACTGTGCAATCCAGCTGCCCTGATGATACATATACTAGACTTTTTTATTTGATTTTCATTAATTTGATTTTTAAAATAAATAAATTAAAATTAGATGTTAAATTCCCTTTTCAGTGTTACTTTTGGATTTAATTTCATTCATATCATTCCTGTCCACCCACCATTCAATTTGAGAATTACAAGTTATCTATACTTTTTATTTTATCATGAAATAAAAGAATTTCCTCTCTTTCAAAAAAAAAAAATAATGTGGCATCATGGCTCAAGAATCAGCCTCCAAGCCTGAAAAATCTGGGCTTAAGTCTCAACTTCCCGTGCTAGTGTAGACATCTTTCTAAGACTATAAGGTGCTGTGGAGATGTGGTTGTCCTTTGGTGGGGAGAATTACTTTCCTTATCTGCAAATTTGTGAAATCCATGAAATCACAGGTACAGCCCTTATTGCTAGAATAAATTAATAACATGTAATTAATTATGTTTTCTGTAGAGATAAATAGTATCATCTTAGTATTTGGAAGTATAAGAAATCATAGAAATCATCTAGCCCAATCATCTCATCTTATGTACAAAGAAACTGAAGCTAGGCTGGATGAAACAATATGGGTGTGGTCAAAAGAATACCCTAAATACCCAAACAATATCACATAAGAGAAAGACCATAATTACTGTTGTCTTGATATTTATCAACCATTCTGTGAGAAAAAATAATTTGTCATAGGTCAGCCTTAATAATGAAGATATGTCTCTATGTCCCTTATTCACTCTATTCATTCAGTAACCATCTTTTGCGGGGAAATTCCATTTTATACAGAAAAATTTATAGTAGACATTTTAAGGCTCTTATTTTGATGACACCTAATTTGAATAACAAAAGCCCACAAACACAGATTACTGGGAATGAATGGTACGTTGAAATTTCCTATCTGCAGATAGAACAGTTGATAAACTAGTCTGAGTCAACAACTGAGCAGACCAGGGCTATGAAAAGCTCTTCAGCAAGGCTCACTGACCTGGTATTAGTTAATAAGCTTGGGTTTGAGAGGAACATGATAAAATGTAGTCTCTTTTCTATTAAAAACAAAACAAAACAAAGTGGGTTTTTTTGTTTGTTGTTTTTTTCCCCCAGAGGGAAAAAAAGAAAGACTGATCAGCAGTCTCTAGAATCAGGTTAACACTGATGTCCACTTTAAAGATGGCATCTTTACTTGGTCAGATTTAGGATCTTTTTGAACAAATTAAATGAGATAGTCTTTGCATATACTGCCCTTCGCCATGACATGACAACATGCCATGGGAAAACCCAGTGAAAAGATGACAAAAAGATTTTCATCTTTATGGGTTCCGTTATCAACCAAAAGAAGTAAAAATGGCTTTAGAAGCTTTCATTTAAAACTTTGTTGAGCAATATATGCCTTCCTGTATTTATGTGCAGTGAAAAAAACTTTTAGCTTTTGAATAAGAAAACAACTCTTATAATTTCATTTGTGTGATTTTGAAAAATGTTGACTCCAGTTTTTCAAAGCTTATCATTAGGGTGGGAAGAAATTCTTTTTTGCGCTTTATTTTTTCCTACGCAGTTCCCTTCATGAACTGAGATAAATGGAAAATTAGTCCAGTCATTTATTCAGCAAATATTTATTGAGTATTGTGGCAGGCATTGTGAAACATACAAAGATAGCAGTAATACCTGATTTTTTTTTTTTGGGTAACACATTACTGGGTTGTTCTTTTTTTTGTTTTTTGTTTTTTGTTTTGTTTTTGCCATCTAATTATTGAGAACATTTCTTCTATGTGAATAACAATTTTGAAAAAAAAAACTAATAACTCCTGAGATTGCTAGAAACTGAGGGCAAAAATAGTTTACTCTTGCTTTTAAGACTAGTGGACTTAATTCTTTTGAAGGAAAGGGTGATATATAATTCCAACAAATGAATTTATTAGTAGGATTACTCTCATTCTTCTTCTGGAATTCTTTTGTCATTTTTTTTAAATTAGGAAATACCTTGGAATTCCCTGACATTGTTTGAAATCTTTGAAGAATGTACACTTTATCTAGGTTGAATAAATGTGACAAATCAGCTTAGAAGTCTCTGCTCTCAGATGGAAGGAGATTTTGAGCCTGACTAGAGCCATCAGCATCAGGATTTACATAACTTTAGCTATTATTAAAGTGTAATTTGTATGCACCCTTTAAAAAATACAAAGGAAGGCACACCAGGAGTTCTCAATCAGAAGTTAAAAAATCAATGACAACAGGGATCCTTTTGAGAATTCCAGATCATTTCTAGTCAGTATTGGGAGTTTTTATTTAGGAAATATAAAGCATGAGAAGCAAAATTGCAAAATTGAATGTATTAAATGCAATTTCTATTCTCATCAAGTGACCCTCTCCAGTAAACTGACTTCAAAGCCCACACTCTCCTTTTTTATGTTCAAGAATGTTCTTCTGTTTGAAAGTGCTAAGGGTGAAAGAGCTTTTTTTTTTCATGTGGGAAGGGCGTTTTCCAACTACTGATTGAATTTCAAATGAGGAGCTGGGGGCAGGGAGAAGAAGCCCAGGGAGATGATAAATGGGAAGAAAGAATCTACCAGCAGCCACTGTATTTAACTCTGTGTACTCTTTCCTGTAGTGTTAACTTATTAATGATAGGAATAATTTGTATAAGCATTGCATCTAAAATAGAAAATTCTTCTCATAGGAATCACATGTAGAATACTGTTTAGGACCTAATTAACTTGAAATATGATTTACCAGTTTAAATCTAAATTACAGTCATTCCATAGAATGATTAATTTTTTAAAATAAAAGAGATCCAGCTTCCTAGTCTTTTTTTTTTATTTCTTTAAACAATTCACTCCATCTAGTTTTTGAACTACACTCGATTGAGTGTCAGCACTCATCATAGCTTGAAAATAAAATTAGTGCAAAATTGGGAAAAATTATATCAAATAATGTATTATAAAGTGCTTCATGAACACTAATTTACTCAGTTCCCACCTCATAGTTTTGCTTCTGTGACTTCTTTTTCCTTAAAAACAGCAACTTTTTTTTGATGACTAAATGATGACTTTGGATATTGTAAATTTTCTTGAAGTCCATCTCAAATATCACCTTTTCCATGAAGTCTTGAACCCAGCCAATAAGTCATTCACAGAGAACTCACCTTTTTAGGCACTTGATATACATATATTTTGTAATTTTAAAAACTAAGCTTTTTACTGGTCTTTTAGAAATGTCATCATCGTTTTCCTTCAGTATCCCTTTTCCTCCCCTTCTCAGAGAGCACTTTCATATAACAAAGAGTAATTTTTAAAGACCAAAAAAAATAAAGGTACTTCATCAATAAATATAGTTTAAAAAGTCTGATGTGTATTAAGTGCAACACCTGTGGACTTCTCACTTCCACAAAGGCATGGAAGTGTTTTCTTATGTCTCTTCTTCTGATCCAGACTCATAATTTTATAACATTTACTTTTGATTTTTTTTGTGGTGGTCCTTTATATTTATATGTCATATGATCTCTCTGAGCTATAAACTCAAATGACCTCAAGGACCCTGTTTTATCTTAACACTGTTTATCTAAACTCTTTATCTCTATGTAGAACTTGGCATGTGTTATGCTTCTTCCTACAAATACTTTTCCCAATGGGTATATTATTTTTCATTTTCATTTTTTTCTTTTTTTAAAAAATTAATAGAATTTATTTACAAGACTCTCAGTTCTTCCCTCCCCTCCCTGTATCATAGAAGGTGTTATCTAAAAGACACATGCACACATACATTTATATATACATATCTATTCACAATTTATTCTTCAAGTATTAAATCTGTATCTGTGTATAATGTTCTCTTGGCTCTACTCATTTCGCTGTTCATTATTATCCTGTGTAGTTCTTTTAAAGTGTTTTTTTTTAATTTATTGCTTAGGAGTATTTTATTACAATCATGTACCCCAGTTTGTTTAGTTATCCCCAGTTGATGGGCATCTCCACAATTTCTATAAGGAGAACTGTTATAAATATTTTGGAACATAGATTCTTTTCCTTTTTTCTCTTAAAGAAACAGACTGAGCAATGATATTTCTGGGTTAAAGGATATACACTTTTAATAACTCTGGGTATAATTCCAATTTCCTCTTCAAAATGGTTGTATCAGATCATAGCCATATCAATAGTGTATCATTATCCTTTTTCCATATCCCCTCCAACATTTGTAATTTTGTTCTTTTGTAATTTTAGTCAATCTGATGGTATGAGATGATATCACAGAATTTGGTTTGCATTTCTCTAATTAGTAGTGATTTAGATTAATTTTTTTTTCCTATATCTATATATGACTTTGGTTTCTTCCATTTGAAAATTGTTTGTTCATCATCTCATTTATCAATTGGGAGATGACTCTTATTCACATAAATCTGATAATGTTCTCTATAATTTTAAATATAAAACCTCTAACTGAGAGACTTTCTATAAAACTCCACCCCCTTCCCAATTTTCTGTTTTCCTTCTGATCTTGGCAACATTTGTTTTATTTCCACAAAATCTTTTCAATTTAATATACTCAAAATTATTCATTTTATAATGCTCTACAACTCTTGTTGACTCATGAATTCCTCTCCTATCCATAAATCTGATAGGTAATATGCTTCCTGTTCTTCTAATTGCTTATGAAATGTCCTTTTATATTATAGATCATGTATCTATTTTGATCTTAGTGAGTGATATAAAATACTGGTCTATACCTAGTTTCTGCCAAACTATGTTCCAGTTGCCCCAACATTTTTTACCAAGTAATGATTTCTTATCCCCAAACCCTAGTTCTATGCTTTTGTCAAATTCGAAATTACTATAATCTTTTACTACTGTTTATTTTATGTCTGTCCTGTTCCACTGATCTACCTTTCTTTTTCTTAGTCTTTACTAGATAATTTTGCTAATTACTGCTTTATAATATACTATAATATATATAATATAATATAATAAAATAACTGATATAGCTAGACTTCATTCCTTTTCATTTTTAAACAAATTCTTTTGATATTCTTGGCATTTTATTCTTCCTAATGAATTTTAATGTTTTTAGATCAATAAAAATTTTTTTGGTAATTTTGTTGGGATGGCATTGAATGAAGTAGGTACATTATTAATACTTATTGAACTGAAGAATGAAAGAATGATAATTATCTGTATTGACCAAATATGTTGAGTTTTATATATTAAAAATAAATCTAATTCACAGATAAATTTAGTTTATCTCCTTCAAGTGGGTGAATATGGAAATGACCTAAGGAAGGCATTTCTGAACCATGTGCTACTTTCCTAGCCCCTCTAAAACTTTTCACTTTGTTATCAAGTATCACACTTGATCCTTATCACACTTATTTCCTACTTTCTTTTTCTTCTCTTTTTAATAGTGAGATTGTTATGATTCATGAACAAATGAAATCAAAATTTTATTTTCATGTCATATATATGTGGGTATGCATATATATCTATCTGTATCTATATACACATATACATACATGCACACACCAGATATATTGTTTATTTGTTATCTGAAACACTCAAAACTGGTACAGAGAGATACACTATAAACTTATTTCTTATTGTACGCTACTATATCCTCTTTAGTATATTTGGCCACTGAACATAGCTTTAATGACAGATTTACTCAATGTAATCCCCTAAATAAGAATTTACTTGCCCAGTTCTTGGAAGCACTTAATAGGACATACCATTTTCAGCTGGAAATACTGTGTTTATAATAGGAAACACAAAGAGTTTCTAATGAAAATGGAAATTCACTCCGTGATCTCCTTATTTTCTTTTGAAGACAAGCAACATGAGGTAGAGATTCCTTCTCCCACCCAGAAGGAGAAAGAGAAAAAGAAAAGGCCGATGTCCCAGATTAGTGGAGTCAAGAAATTAATGCACAGTTCCAGTTTAACAAATTCCAGTATCCCACGATTTGGAGTGAAAACTGATCAAGAAGATGGTCTTGCCAAGGTAAGATCATGAGCTTCATAAGTTTCTAATACCTCCTAATGGTTTTTGGTTACTTGTTATTTTTGAGCCCAATAATAAAATAATTTTGACAAATGTACAACTATGTAAAAGGATTTGCTGATGCAAAATACATTGTTTTTGTTTTTAGTTTGAGCTGGTGTCATTGGCACATGCCTACAGTTAATTTTTATTTTACAGGTGGCTTTTATGAGGAGAAAACTTATTATATATCAGGTTTATAGGGACAATATTATAACATCTTGTTTTATCCTTGCCGAAGTAATATAACACACACACGTAAATGTTTCACATATATCATATAAAATTTTTAAAATTCAGGGCAAACATCTAGTTTTTTGCGGTTTTGTTTGTTTTAAGCAAGTTTGTATAATGGGAAAGTACACTGAATTTTATTTGGGAGAGCTTGGCATCATGTCCTACTCCCGATACTTATTTTGTGACTATGGACAAGTCTTTTCACCTCTCTGAACCTCAGTTTCCTCATCTGTAAAATGGTGATGATATCCATTGTACTCATAGGTATGAGAATCAAGTTAAATAATTCATGGAAAGTGCTTTACAAGACTTAAAGGGCTGCTGTTTGCTATTCACTCATTTGAGTCAGATCAGACTCTTCATGACCCCATTTAAGTTTTTTTTTGACAAAACTCTTGAAATGGTTTGCCATTTCCTTCTTCAGTCCATTTTACAGATGAAAAAACTGAAATAAGCAGAGGTAAATGACTTCCCCAGGGTCACATAGCTAGCAAATTTCTGAGATTATATTTGAACTTAGTCCTTCCTGACTCCAGGTCCAGCACTCTATTCATTGCACCACTTTGCTATCCCCATAAAGTACTATTATTAACCATTAATGTTACTCTTCTTCCTCCTAGAAAAACCTACATAGTTTTATTCCATTTTCCATGATCTGATGGGGTTGCTTGTACTTGGAAGGGCTATTCAGTCCTACCCTTCCTTTCTCTCCTTATCCCATTTGCATCCCTGCCCCATACTACCTTCAGCCTTTAAATTATTCGTCTTTCAGGAAAAGACAACTCTTAGAAAACTGATGTGGAGTGGTGGTATTTATTGAAAGCCTATTTTGCTAACCTTTGTCATCAAATGTTATTTATCTTCCTCTAACCCCAGGAATTAGAAGATGTGAACAAATGGGGTCTTCATGTTTTCAAAATAGCAGAATTTTCTGGGAATCGACCTCTGACAGTTATTATGCACACCATTTTTCAGGTATGTTGCTAGAGGACTAAAACAGCTTTCCACTAGCTCAGTTTTTAAATTGTGCATCCTCTATTTTCCACTGGGGAAGGTGACATTTATTCACTTGCTATCCTCCCCTGTGAAGGGAAATATATTAAAGGAATAATGTTTAACAAAACCCCCATTAGCCAATTCTATCCTCTTCATAAAATATTGGGTATGAAAAGATTGAAACTTGCTAAAAATTAGGTTTTTAGATAATTCCTAAATAGGATATTGAATTAAAAATCAAACAAGTTCCACAGAACTGCACTGGATCACTCCAAAGTTTACCTCGATCCTTTCCCTTGATTGCCTGTTACCTTTTTCCTAGTCTAGCTTTAAATTTTTAATTATTAATAGGGAGTCATAGCAAAGATATTATAGGGCTGGGGTGGCCAGCTATATACTCACAAGGAATCTATAAGAAGCCAGAAAAAATGACCTCGTGGCCAAAGAAATGGGTATGATCTCTTACCATTAAAGTGAAATAGTGATACTTTTGGAATCTAGAGTTGATTCCCAGAGACCAAATAGCTTTGACCAAGACCCATGTGGCCTCCGAAAAGGATGACTCAATTATGATTTGGTCTTAGTGTGTCCAGTGCTCTGTCAGTTTCTTCCTATATTCCACTCTCCTGACCAAGCATTGGTTCTGGTCTCCTTAACATAGAGTCACAGAACCTGAGTTTGAATCTTAGCTCTACCACTTCCTTCCTCTGAGACCTCTGGCAAATCCTTTTTTCTTTAACCCCTTACCTTCCATCTTTGAATAAATACTGTGTATTGATTCCAAAGCTGAAGAGTGGCAAGGGCTACGCCATGTTGGTCAAGTCATTTGGCTAGGGTCACAAAGTTAGAAAGAAGTCAAATTTGCACTTGGGACCTCCAGTCTCTTAACATGGAGCTTTCTAGCTGACCCCCTGTCAAATCATTTATACCCACTAAGCTTCATAATTAATAAAAAATTTTAACAACAAAATGAAAGTATTTCCCCCCTCTTTCCAGGAACGGGATTTGTTAAAGACATTTAAAATTCCAGTAGACACTTTAATTACCTACCTGATGACTCTAGAAGACCATTACCATGCTGACGTGGCATATCACAACAACATACATGCTGCAGATGTAGTTCAGTCTACTCATGTGCTGCTATCAACACCTGCTTTGGAGGTAAAAATTCCCTTTTCTACAGTTTCAAGTTTAATAGTATTCTAGATTTCTAGGTCCTTCGTTTGTTAATGTCTTTGTGGGGTTTTTCTGAACATCGTAATTATTTTCTTGCATTTGTTTCCATCATTCTCATAATTCTCCCATACAACAAAGAAAAATAGTCAGAAAAAACCCAACATTTTTACCAAATGCTTTGTCTAAATCTGTCACATTTGGTGTCTCTTGTCATCTGACCTATGGATTCAGGGTTGGTTTCAGCCTTTTTTCTGAGTTATTGTCTTTACTTATTTAATTTTTAGATTTTTTTCAGTCATTGTATATATTGCCACTCTGGCTCTGCTTACTTCTGTAGCACGCATTTCATGCATGTCTTTAATTGGACTTTCTAGAAATGCCTGGTAGAACCAAAGTCAACATTTTGTTGATAATTCTATGAAGGTTTATATGTGTTCTTTGTATCAGTTCATATAGATCTTCCTAGGGTTTTTTAAAACCATTTTGCTCATCATTTTTATAACACAATATTGTATTCTCTCACAATCATATTCCCTAATTTGTTTAGCCATTTCCCATTTGATGGATATCCTCTCAATTTCTAATTCTTTGCCCCTGTAAAAAAGCTATTATAAATTTAAATATATATATGAATGTGTCCTTTTCCCCTTTCTTTGATCTCTTTGGGATATGAACCTAGAGTTGATATTTCTTGAGATAGGTCTTTTGGGCATATTTTAAAATGATTCTCCAGAATAGTTGAGATAGTTTATAACTCTACCAACAATGGAATTTATGTAATTTTGTACATCCCCTTCAGCATTTGTCATTTTCCTTTTGTTTCATGTTCGCCAAATGTTCTAAGATATGAGGTGGTACTCCAAATTGTTTTAATTTCCATTTTTCTAAAAAATAGTGCATTTTTTCATATGACTATTGATGGCTAGGATTCTTCTGCTGAAAATTGCCTTCTCATATTTTTGACCACTTGCCACTTGGGAATGACTTGTATTTTTTATGAACTTGACTCAGTTCCCTGTATATTTGAGAAAAGAGGCTTGTATCAGAGAGCAATTAATCATTATAATATATAGGATGAACATTTTATGGATTGTGAATAAGTAATGCATGACATTCACTCGTTTCATACAATGCATTGGTAAAGTAACTGATTTTTTTGTTATTCTAAGTATTTCTTTAAAATGATCAAATCAAGGTAATGGGGATTTTTAAGCCCATCTACATTCCAAACATAGTACTAAGCTCTGGAGATACAAAGAAGGACAGAAACAATCCCTGCTCTCAAAAAGCTTACATGTTAATGGGGGAGAGAAATATGTAAATAATGAGGTACCTACAAGATAGATATTGAATAGATCAAAGGAGAAGTCACAAACAGCTGGCAGGACAAGGAAAGAAGATGGAATTCAGTCTATAATGAAGACAGGGAATCTAAGAGGTGGAAGTGAAGACATAGAACATTCAATGCAAAGTGGGATGTTATGTGTGAGTAGGTGGAGGGTAGTAAAATGTAAAAAGCTTAGGAATTTTAAAAATTAATTTCAGAAAGTGAATTAATAGTAAAAGACTTTGCTTTTCCAAATGGTTTTTAAGAGGGGGAAACCATTTCTAATTCTTGCTCATTTTATTTTTAAAGTTACGTCTTTTGCTCCATTTCTATAGTGTTCTTGTTAAAGTCCTATCACTGTCACAACTGAAAAAAAAATACGGTATTTTCTTTATGGATTTTGCTTATATCTAGGAGCATTATATGAAGCATCTTTACAAATTCACCTGTTGGGGGCAGCTGGGTAGCTCAGTGGATTAAGAGTCAGCCCTAGAGACGGGAGGTCCTAGGTTCAAATCTGGCCTCAGCCACTTCCTAGCTGTGTGACCCTGGGCAAGTCACTTGACCCCCATTGCCTAGCCCTTACCACTCTTCTGCCTTGGAGCCAATATACAGTATTGACTCCAAGACTGAAGGTAAGGGTTTAAATAAAAAAAAAAACAAAAACAAATTCACCTGTTTTTTTGTGAAAGCTCCTTTTTGGGGAGTGTTTTATTTATTTTATCATTGGAAAATAATGAAAATCTTAGAGCTAGATCAAGGAAGTAATTTTTTCCCCCTATGACTGGAGCTAAAGATCATCGCCACTTAGATTTACCCAAAACTTCCTTTATAGCAATACTGTTAATGAGGCAGGGCAAGCACAGTATTATTGACATTTCACAGATGACCATAGACCAGAGAGGACTTTACTACCTGCTACATCATGATGTTGAAACATCTGAAGTTTTTTCTTCCTTGGGAAACTCAATTTTCAATCCACTAACTGTTGTCAGTCTTATGGCTTAAGTCATTGATCTTATCTATGCTTGGCTTTCCAGGCAGTGTTCACAGATTTGGAGATTCTTGCAGCAATTTTTGCCAGTGCAATACATGACGTGGATCACCCTGGAGTCTCAAACCAGTTCCTGATTAATACCAGTATGTATGGTCGATTTGGGTTCTTTTCTCTAGAGGATGTAAGGGAAATGGTATAGTAGAAATAGGAGATAAGAGGACTTTGTTGCTAAAAGGTATTTTAGAATAATTCTGTGGAAAATGAGAAAATCAAATGTTTTCTGCACCCCACATATGGTCATGCTTTTTTGAGTTGTGTGAATAATGGCATTTAATCATTTTTCTTTTTCCTGTAATTTAATTATGTAAATTACCTTCATGCTGTACTAGACACATGATAAAGTTGGAGTTAGCAAGAGTTGAGTCCTAGCACTCCTCTCTAAAAAGCTATTTCCTTGTACTTATTCACAGGTGGAAAGCCCAGGGATAGACATGGACATAGGTAGCTGGTGCAGAGACGTGTACAGATTTGGAAATTTGGCCCAAATGGAAAATGAAATTAGAGAGGAAATTCATGTTCATCTTGCCCTTTATTTCTCTCCAGCGTTTTAACTCTTCCCAGTATTTATTCTTCCAATTTGCTATTTTTCTCCTGGTGAGGCAGAGGCTTCTCTTTTTTTTTCATATGCTGTTTATTATTGACAAAAATTTTCTTTACCTAGAGACAATCTGTAATGAGTGGCTCATTACCAGTCTCAGAAGTCTAGCCTTTGTAAGGGACCTGAAAGATCATAGGATGACTAGTTTAGGACTGTAAAGAATGTGAAAAATCATTGAACTCACCCCTTTCACTATGAGGAATGACATGAGAAAACTTTAGCCCAGACTTGTCTTGCCCCAAGGTCACACAAATCTGAAATGACAAAACCGAGATTTAATCCTGAGTCTTCTGACTCCACATCCATTTTTCTTTCCATGGTGCCAGGCAGGATGCCTATCCCCAGGGGATTTCCCCTTCATGGTATGCAGAAATACCCTTTAGAGGGGAAGTTCAAATGACAGGCTTGTGAAAAGATGTTTAGTCTTGGAAGAAGTCATATTTCTGTGGTGCTTCAAATTGGCAAAAAGGAAATCATGGGTTAATGAATCCTTCAGGTCTTCTCCTTAGTCCTATTAATCCCACTGAAACAAAGGAATCCCAAATGTAAAACAAGTTTAAATGATCTGGTTCATATCAATGAAATGAAGGGACCTAGATGAGCTCTCAGTATTCCCCCACTTTCATTTCTCTGATTAATTTGTGGATTATAGCCTTCTTCTGGCCCATATGCACAGATTTACATTTTGAGTGCCTTAGTAGGAATTCACCCTTCTTACCAGCCAGTGCAGCCAAATTAAAAGAGAGTTCCAGCCTTCTGCCTGCTCTGGGAGGGATTAACACACACCCTTAGGATTATTTGGATCTATTTTTATATCATTTAATAGCTTCAGGGCTCCCCTATAGCAGAATACAATTTAGTGACTCACAAAAAGGAGGATTGGGAACGTCACCAAATTTTTGAGATGTGGTGATAGCAGCAAGTGCATTTCATCATCCTGGCAGAAGAACAGACTGGGGCGACTGGAGCACAGAAGACCATTTACTAGTCAAACTGTTTAGAAATGGCAGATGTGAATAATCCTTTTCCTGAGAACTCATAAATAACAATATATTACTATTGGATATTACCCCAAACTATCACAAAAAATACATTTATTTATAAAATATTTTATGGGTCTTTTACTGCTTTATTTCATTTTTTCATCTGTTCGGTTTTTTTCTTTCTGAGAATTCAGAATAATTATGAAATGCTACTTATATTTAAATATAGACCAAATAAAGGACCACAACCATTTGACCAGACTTGAGCAACTGTCACCTCTGTGAAATGAGTTTTGATCCTTTTATTTTTTTAAATGAAATGCCAGCTGACAATAGGATCATAAATCTAGAGCTGGACAGAACCCAGAGGCTATCTAATCCAACCTCATCATTTTTAAGATGATCACAAAGGGTAATAAGTGGAAGAGGTGTTTTGAATCCAGGTCCTCTGACTGTTCTTTACATTTTTTCACATTTTATATTCAACTTTGTCATTTAAGAAGAATAATGGTGGCTCAGTGGATAGAATGCCAGGATTAGAGTCAGGAGAATCTGGGTTCAAAACTGGACTCAGATACTTCTTAGCTTTATAATCCTGGCCAAGTCACTTAATTCTATTTGCCTACCCCTTGCCCTTCTGTTAACTAAGAGAGGAAGTATGGATTAAAAAAAAAGAAGAAGAAGAGTAACATTTTAAAGATAGCAATGCATAATTCCATCCTAGTATGTTTGGAATCATTTGTTTATACTTAAGTCAAATAACTTGAATAAGAAGTAATCTATAAGAGGACGAGAAAAAGTCATAAATAATGATATGCTTGAGTGGTCTGCAAATACTGCTTCCTTAGCGTCTTCTTTTTCCCTTGTTTTTGACTTCTGACAAAAATTGCATTTTTTAAAATGAATCACCAAGAGATAAAAGGGCACGCCATGTTGGGTAACAAAGGGGGCCCTTTTGGGTTAGTTGTAATTCATGATGTCATAGTCTAAATATCAGAATTATGTGGTTGACTTAAATTCAGAGTAAACCCTCTTTGTTCAAAGGTTTCACTTACTCATAAAATTATAGTTTCAATGATGATAGAAAGTAGAGGAGGCACAAGGTGACAGTGAAAAGAACACTAGACCAAGAGTGAGGAGTCTTGGGTTCCTAGTATAATTCTGACATTAATTAGCTAAGTCACTTACAACCTCTCTGATTAAATCTCCTTGTCTAATAGAATGCAGTTTCCTTGAAGGCAGGGACTGTTTCTTAACTTTGACTTTGAATCTTCAGCACACAGTCAGAGCTACTTTATAAAGACTTGTGGATCATTTCAACAAGTTTTCTTTACTGCTGTACTTGCTATATAGTGACTTTAGGAATATCAGGAAATCCTTTTTTTTATTGTTCGTTTTAACCCTTATCTTCTGTCTTGGAAATTATACTAATTATTGGTTCCAAAGCAGAAGAGCAGTAACAGCTAGGTAGCTGGAGTTAAATGACTTGCTCAGGGTCATACAATTATTAAGTATCTGAGGCCAGATTTGAACCTAGGACCTCCTCTCTCTGAACCTGGCTCTCTGACCACTGAGCCACCTAGCTGCCACTCAATACTCTTTCTATACACACTTCACCTTCTGCCCCAACTAGGCTACTTTGCAGTCCCCTGAATTCAGTATTCTCTCCATCTCTCACTTCTTTTTTCCAATTCCAGTTGCCTCAGAGCTATTAGCTTACTTCCAAACTTCGCTGAAGTGCCCTATTTTCTATAAGAAACCATTCTTGATCACTCTACTCGTTAATGCCATAATACTTCTCAAACTACCTTATAATTACTTATCTGTTTAAATATTGTATCCCTCAGAAGAAAGGGCTGGGACTCTTTTTGCCTTTGGAATCCTTTCATATATGCACCTATGAATCTATGACTAAGTGCTGAAGGATTTCAAAGGCAAGGGGGAAATCAAAGACTTCTTTCTTTGACCCAACATAATTTAATGGGCAGCTAGAGCAGTAGATAGAACACAGTGCCTAGAGCCAGGAAGACTCATCTCTTCCTAAGTTCAAATTTGGTCTAAGTCACTTCCTAACTGTGCAACGCTAGGCAGGTCACTTAACCCCATTTGCCCCAGTTTCCTTATTTGACAAATGAGCTGGAGAAGGAAATGGCAAACCGCTTCAGTATGTTTGCAGGGAAACCCCAAACGGGGTGACGAATCTGAAACAACTGAACAATAAAAATTTACTTGATCATCAGGATCATCCATATTAACAATCGATTTCCCTTTCAACTGTGAGATTCCGTCCAGCCCATATCTCTTTTCCTCCCAACCAAAGGCCCTCTTACAATATACCTAAAGCATGGTCATCCAATTTTTCTTGGGGAATTCCATTTCACAAATGGAGTCAGATCAAATGAGAGAATATTTATGAAACACTTAGCATGGTGCCTGGCACATAGTAGGTGCTGTATAAATATTCATTTCTACTTTTTTGGAGCTCTAATTACTACATACATTTTCCTTAACTCACCCTCCCTTCCCCAATGTGCTTCTTTGAACTTCTGCACCTTTTCTTAATTCTGTCCTTGGTAATTCAGGAGTATCTTTCATGAAGGTAATCAATCCTTTAATAGAGATGTCACATCCCCTAGGGGATTCTCCTCTACAGTTCCATACCACCACCCATTTCTCCTAAAGCATGATTTTGAGGTCTTTTAAACCATCCTGGTTGTCATCCTCTAGACACCCTCCTACGATTATACATTTTTTCTCCTTATGTAAAGACTTGATCTTCATGCTTTCAGTTTGTTAGTCATGTCCCCCAGTGTATTTTGGAAACCTTTGGCCTCTAGACCTTGCAGAAGTCATTCAGTAGCTAATCCTTGTCTTTCTTAAAATGTGGTGCCTAGAACTGAAGAAAACTTTAGATTAGATGAGAGTAGGACGGTGCTGGCCACCCTAGTCCAGGCTGTCTCCTGGATCCTTATATCACAATATGTACATTTTTATTAAGTTTCAAGTCCACATTGAGATATGCTTTCAGCTGTCAGATGAGCATTTACCTAGTTACATCTTCCTTGACTTATATGATTTAATGGGAGAATGAAGTTTAAAATGTTTAGTAGGCACTTACTATTTGCCTCATACTTGCTTTATTGTACTTAGGAAGTTGATTAAAAAAAACAAAACTTAAGCAAAAGGCTTTATATTTATTCTTAACTAAATTTTATTTTATTAGATTTTGTTGCATTTTCTAGTCTCTTTTTTTTTCTTTCTTTGTTTTTTGTAACTAGACTCTTTTCTTACTATCTATTCTTCCTATCTATGGCTTCTAAGTTTACATTCAAGCATTAATGACTACTTTTTCCAAACTAGCCATCCAGTTCTAAATTTATCTAATTACTCTGTCTCTTGAGTAGCAAGAATGATTTTGTCTAATGCTTTGTTAAAACAAGGTAAATTATATTTAACATCATTCTTGTGACCTGACCATTATAGTAACCCTTTCAACTGACAACTTCATCTTATTTTATTTTATTTTTTTAAACCCATATCTCCCATCTTAGATTTAATATTGTAGATTGGTTCTAAGGCAGAAGAACAGTAAGAGTTAGGCAATGGGAATTAAGTGATTTGCCCAGGGTCACACAGTTAGGAAGTATCTGAGGTCAAATTTGAACCCAGGACCTTCCCGCTCTCTATCCACTGAACCACCTCACTGTCCCTGATATAACCTATTCTTGATGGAGCCATTTTGATTCTTTGTGAACACTACTTGTTTTTTCTAAATGTACATTAACAATCCTTTTAATAATGTGTTCTCGGATTTTTCCCAGATTCAGAGTCAAACTTATAGGGTGTGCAGTCCATTTGCTTACTCTTTTTGAAATTCAGGCTACCGTTGGTCTTTGGCTGAAGCATTTGGCATTGATAGGATCTTAGCAACCACATCAAGTCTTGGTGACTTGACTTCATAAAGAGCAGCGAAGTTTTTATTCTACTCTCTCTGTACATATCTTGAGTTTCAACTTTCCTATAAGCCTTTTTTGTTCGGTCTTTTCCAATTCAAAATTTGTTCTCTTTAAATAAACTCATTCAAATGGGAAAATAAAAATTAAAAAAAATTGTAAAAATTGTACAAAAATTTAAAAAAATTGTTCTCTTTGACAAAGAAGATAGATGCAAAATAAGTGTTCAGCAGCTTGACCTTTTGTCATCTGTTCTTGTCATCCTCTCAACTCTGAGCAGCAGCATTATCCTTTTTTTTTTTTTGATCTTTATCTTTTCCTCATCCTGGCTTTAAAAATACCAATAATTTTTCATAGCCCTTAGAGTTCCTCGTAGCCTCCACTCACCACGAGGAAGCTGCACTGCCCCAGAAACGCTTCTCAGAAAACTGTGTCATGAATACCGTGGAGATAATGAAGCAGTGATCACAGAGTCCCTTCAGGTGTTCCATTGTTCGACAGCTCTAATGATTATTTATACTAAACTGAAATCTACGTTCTCTCATGTCCATCCCTGACCCCATTTCTCCTCCTTGGAACCATATGATGGAAAAGTATTCGCCTCTATACAAATAGTCCCAGACTGCCTGTTCTTCTTCCTCTCAATGCCCCCACTATGTAGACAGAACATACCTGAATTAAATCTATATTCTTGGCCAAGGAGCTTAGAGTCTAGGAGACAAAATAAAACCATGTGCAAAGAATGAAACCGTCCAGCAGGCATGCTAATACTTCTCTTAGCACCTGTTTTGTAGCTAAGAGGAAGGAGAGAGAACTTTAACTAGAGGAACTAGGGAAGACTTCTGTTAGGAGGTAGCATCTGATCTTGGTTTTGAAGAATGTGCAGGATTTCCTCAGCCAGAGATTGCAGCTAGATAAGTAAGAAAACATGTAATAAAAAATAAGTAAGAAAAGCATGGAGGGGGCAAGATGACAGGCATGTTATGGAGATACTGAGTAGGTCCAGGGCCTTTTGCAGTGTGAGATATATGAAAGGGAATACTGTAAGGAGAAAAATGGATGTGGTCCACACTGCTTCAAGGATCAAATATTTGTTAAGTACCATAAGAGTGAAACAATTTCCCTTCACAAGGAGGCTTTATGTGTCCTCACATCACCTCTAAGGTGTTGGATGGCAAGCTAAAGAGTGATGGGCTCAGCGCTATATGTTAGGGTATTGAGTGGATTGGAAGACCTATTGAGAAACTGTCTGAGTTGTATATGTGAGAGGAAACTAGGTCCTGAATGATGGCGATGGCACTGAAAACTAAGACCTGTCCAAGGGTGCTGGTCGCTTCCTTACACCATTTCCCCCCCTCCATTCCGATGTAAGAGATTAGCATAGCCTAGACGCCCGATGAGTGGCTCTGAAGGTATTGTGCTTTTATGACATGCATGCCTGAATGTGATATGCTTTTAAATTCTGTAAATAATCCCGAGAACAATGTAAGTGAGATTTCCCTTGTGGTACTGATTTATAATTCAGGTTTTCCTGGGGAGTGTTATTTTATCTTTGAACAACCCGTAGTAATAATATTTTAAATGAATACTTAATTTCTAATAGTATGCTTATTTCTGTTGATTTTCCATGGTTCCTAACTTAACCAAGTGTGTGTAGAGTTAGATGAATGGAGTAATCCAAAGCAGTGGGGATGATTGTGAGGCAGCCCAGTAGAAGAGAAAAGAGTTCTGGGTTTAGAGGCGTGGGACCTGGGTTCTAGTCCCAGTCTTCTCAAGTATTGCCTCTGTGACCTCAGGAAAAACTTTTAACCTTTCTGGACCTTAATTCTTTTCATCTGTAAAAACAGGAGTATTGGACTGGGTGTTCCAAGTTGCTTTTCAGTTCATTTTATAAGAAAATAATTATAATAAGAGCTAACATTTATACAGTGCTAGCACAGTGGATGGAGTTCTGATCCTGGAGTCAGGAAGACTCCTTTTCCCAAGTTCAAATCTTTCCTCAAACATGTACTAACTGCATGTGGGCAAGTCATTGAACTCTGTTGACCTCAGTTTCCTTATCTGTAAAATGAACTGGAGAAGGAAATGGCAAACCATTCTAGTATCTTTGCCAAGAAAAGCCCAAATGAGGTCACATGGAGTTGGACACAACAGAAATGATTCAACAAGAAGTCTAGCGAGAAAGTCGTTTTCCAGCTCACTTGGGAAAAGAATTTAATGGCAAGGCATGAGCACCATAGCAGGGTGAATAGGGGAGACCTGGCACGAGAGTCAGGAGGACCTTGATTCATGTCTCAGTGAGGACAAATTCCCATAGAACCCTGGGCAAGTTACTGAATCTCTAGCTTCACCAGGAATCTCCCTAGGATTGTAAATTGCAGAGTAGGTGCAAATATGGATTGTTAAAGGAATTTTTTCAACACAAATATCACAGGTCTAAAGAGAAAAGAATGTTGTATTCACTGTTAGTTTTCTTGTTTGCTTTAAAATGCCCTGACTATATTCCAATTGTCTTAGCTCTGGGCTTCAGTAGCTATAGAAAAGGGTTTATTTATGCAGGATTTCTTCATGCAGAATATTCACGTGTCCAGGAGAGTGATTGCAGTAGAAGGAATAATGAGGTCATAGAAAGGAAGCCAAACACTAGAGTCCCTTTGGGATGCCCACTGGGGGAAATAGGGAAGAGTGGTGTTTTACCATCCCTGTCAAAATCCTTGTAAGAACAAGTACAAGCAGTAATTGAAGCTCACACTTTGAAAAGTGTAGAAGAAAGACAAATCATAAAATCAATGTTAACTTTTAAACATCCAAAATAGCCATTTGAATTCCTTAATTAAGAGGAGTACAAATTCTGACATTCTTCCATTATACATAAACTTTTAAAGGTTCTTTCCTCAGTGACCACGCACAAAACAACTCATTTTCTGACATCTTGCAAAAATCAAAAATAATAACATCATGCCTTATCACATAGGGTTTATGCTACCAAAGGGATTTTTTTTTAAATATATTTTATTTGATCATTTCCAAGCATTATTCGTTAAAGACATAGATCATTTTCTTTTCCTCCCCCCCACCCCCCATAGCCGACGCGTAAGTCCACTGGGCATTAGATGTTTTCTTGATTTGAACCCATTGCTTTGTTGATAGTATTTGCATTAGAGTGTTCATTTAAAGTCTGTCCTCTGTCATGTCCCCTCAACCTCTGTATTCAGGCAGTTGCTTTTTCTCGGTGTTTCCACTCCCATAGTTTATCCTTTGCTTATGAATGGTGTTTTTTTTCTCCTGGATCCCTGAAAGTTGTTCAGGGACATTACACCGCCCCTAATGGAGAAGTCCATTACGTTCGATTATACCACAGTGTATTAGTCTCTGTGTACAATGTTCTCCTGGTTCTGCTCCTCTCGCTCTGCATCACTTCCTGGAGGTTGTTCCAGCCTCCATGGAACTTCTCCACTTTATTATTCCTTTGAGCACAATAGTATTCCATCACCAACATATACCACAGTTTGTTCAGCCATTCCCCAATTGATGGGCATCCCCTCGTTTTCCAGTTTTGGGCCACCACAAAGAGCGCAGCTATGAATATTTTTGTACAAGTCTTTGTGTCCATTATCTCTTTGGGGTACAGATCCAGCAGTGCTATGGCTGGGTCAAAGGGTAGATATTCTTTTGTCGCCCTTTGGGCATAGTTCCAAATTGCCCTCCAGAATGGTTGGATCAGTTCACAACTCCACCAGCAATGAATTAATGTCCCTACTTTGCCACATCCCCTCCAGCATTCATTACTTTCCTTTGCTGTTATGTTAGCCAATCTGCTAGGTGTGAGGTGATACCTCAGAGTTGTTTTGATTTGCATCTCTCTGATTATAAGAGATGTAGAACACTTCTTCATGTGCTTGTTAATAGTTTTGATTTCTTTATCTGAGAACTGCCTATCCATTTCCCTTGCCCATTTATCAATTGGAGAATGGCTTGATTTTTTGTACAATTGATTTAGTTCTTTATAAATATGAGTAATTAAACCTTTGTCAGAGGTTTCTATGAAGATTTTTTCCCAATTTGTTGTTTCCCTTCTGGTTTTAGTTATATTGGTTTTGTTTGTACAAAAGCTTTTTAGTTTGATGTAGTCAAAATTATTTATTTTACATTTTGTGATTCTTTCTATATCTTGCTTGGTTTTAAAGCCTTTCCCCTCCCAAAGGTCTGACATGTATACTATTCTGTGTTTACCCAATTTACTTATGGTTTCCTTCTTTATGTTTAAGTCACTCACCCATTTTGAATTTATCTTGGTGTAGGGTGTGAGGTGTTGATCTATTCCTAGTCTCTCCCACACTGTCTTCCAATTTTCCCAGCAGTTTTTATCGAATAGTGGATTTTTGTCCCAAAAGCTGGGATCTTTGGGTTTATCGTATACTGTCTTGCTGAGGTCATTTCCCCCCAGTCTATTCCACTGATCTTCCTTTCTGTTTCTTAGCCAGTACCAAATTGTTTTGATGACTGCTGCTTTGTAATATAGCTTGAGGTCTGGGACTGCAAGGCCCCAAAGGGATTTTTTTAAGAACTGAAAAGAGTACTATAGAGACGATCTAGTCCACTCTCCTTTTTCTAGACAGGAAACCAAAACTCAGGAGAAGTTAATTGGCTTGCCCAGGGCCACAGAGCTAGTCATCAACAGAGACAGATCTAACAACCAGGCACCCTGACTCACAACCCAGGATTCCTTCAATTACTTTATAGTCTTTCCTCCATTCTTCCATTTCAGTGATTTGTCAGGCAAGTAACTTGATTTTCAGTCTGAGACGCTAAGGAGAAGGACAGGCAGATCAGCATCTGAAAAAATCTAAAAAATAATTATACTGGAGATAAACTACATTTATATTTTTTGCTTTGTTTTTTTTTTTTCCCCCAGATTCTGAACTTGCCTTGATGTACAATGATTCATCAGTCTTGGAGAACCATCATTTAGCTGTGGGCTTCAAATTGCTGCAGGAGGAAAATTGTGACATTTTCCAGAATTTGACCAAAAAGCAAAGACAATCATTAAGGAAGATGGTCATTGACATTGTAAGTAATGCTTCCATCTCCCTCCAGATAGGCAGAAACAGAAGGAAAGATTCTGCCAGTTTCTAAGGTCAAACCATTAACCATTAGGTGGCAATGAGTTCAGGAAATGCTGAGGAGTACTTTTTTCCAAACCTGTGGTTGCCCTTCCTTTCCATCAGAGGAGGCTGCCTGCCAGTGCCAGTGCCAGACACTCACTTCTTCCTTGTGATGAGTTTTCCACTGTCAGCAGAGCTGCCATTGTTTCGAACAAGAATGGCCTACAATTCATCATTCAGATTGTCTTCCGCAAGGACATGCCAAGGAAGCCCAGGGAGTAGTTTTTGACAACATCCTTTTTCTACCATCAGACTAAAATCATTTGGAAGTATTTATGGGCCTTTCATTCTGCTAAATTATTATTATTAGGTTCCTGAAACTGGGGAGGACCTTATGGGCCATCTCTGGTCCAACCTCCCACCCAAAGCCAAAGTGCTATGTACAACCTTCCTGACAGATGGCTCTTGGCCATCTTTATGAATCCTTTGAGCTAACAGGAACTTAGTGCTTTTATAAGGGTAGCCTGTTCCATTGTTGGACAACTCTGGTTATCATTTATACCAAGCAGAAATCTGCTTTCTCTAAAGTTCATCCATTGACCCCCATGTCTTCTCTCTAGAGCTATACAGAACAAGTCTAATTCTTCTTGCACATGACGTTCTTTCTGTCAGATATTTGAAGACTGTTAGCATTTCACCATGAAGTTTCTTCTACAGATTAATCACACCAGGTTCCTTCAGATTTTTTTTTCCCTTTACGCTGTGGTTTCCAGAGCTCCCACCCAGAAGGAAGTCCAGAGTATGTCAGTGCCTTCCTTTTTCAAAAAGGGTACCCTATCTAAAAATCTGCCCTGTTTGGGCTTCCATCTATCAATTAGTATAGGCCAACTCAGACTGGCACCTTTTCTTGACACACACTTTTGACTCATGAGGGTGTTGAAGTCTGCCACAACTTCCTGCACGACCCAGGTCTTTTTTCACAAACTGCTGCTAAACTGATCCTGTCTATTTTGTGATTTTGCAGTTCACCTTTTGTTTGAGTCAGTGCCAAGAGATTTGAAATGCATAATGTCACCTTAGTTTTATTCCAGGCTGTCAGTAATTCTTTGATCAAATGAGATTAGAAACATTTATATATGCAGCTATGATATAGATGAAGCGTTTTGCACTTCAAAGTGCTAAATAAATGCTAGCTATCATTATTTCATTTCCAAGTTTGTTACAAAAATCTCTCAGCAACTCACATTTATCTTTCTCTGCCTTTGTTTCGTATGGTAAGTCCTCACTTCCCTGGGCAGATGCAGATGCACGAGAACCTCCACTTAGCTAAATTCTGATATGAGAGAGGGGCAGATGCCAGGAAAAGCCAGTGTCAGAGCCTTCAAGTGGGCTTGTGCTTTCAGCATATAGTCAGCTGAAGTTGCCAAGCACAGCATATCCATGGTACTGTATGGTGAAAATTAATTTAATTGTCTCATTGTAATTTTGAACTTTGCATTAAACAGAGGAAAAGAAAAAGAAAAATTTCCTTCAAAAGAGCACAATGAAATTTTTTTGTACACTATTCTATTCAATGAAGTATTTTCTTCTCTGTTAAGGTACTTGCAACAGACATGTCTAAACATATGAATCTACTGGCTGATTTGAAAACTATGGTTGAAACCAAGAAAGTGACCAGCTCTGGGGTTCTTCTTCTTGATAATTATTCCGATAGGATACAGGTAAGATTGTATATTAGTTCTCTCTGACTTTGGGCTCAAAACAAGGTCTGTCTCCAGGTTCTTATATCTGAGAATTAAAGTTAAATCTGACATAGCTCTTAGATTGGGGAGGACAAGGATAGAGGTGGAAAGAGGGTTGTGGCCTGAAATCAGACAGGCTCATCTTCCTGATTTCAAATCTGGCCCCCGACACTTACTATCTGTGTGGCCCTGGGCAAGTCACATAACCACCTTTGCCTCAGTTTTTTCGTTTATAAAATGAGCTGGAAAAGAAAATGGCGAATACTCTTCCAGTATCTTTGCTAAGGAAATCCCAAATAGGATCACGAAAAGTTGATCATTGCTTAAAAACAACATCTCTTAAATTTACTGCATTTTCTTTTCTGAACCATTTAAGCATCTCTGGTCCTAATCCTGCCTGTCAACAATTTCCCCCGCAGCATTAACTAGGTGCAGCAGAAGTGGGATAACTTGTGTCTATTAATGCAAGTGTGAACACCACACAGACACATCATGGTTCTATTATTCATAAGAAATCTTACACTACATGTATTTTGAAGTTTCACAGTCATTGAATGTGCCAGTGGAGAAAAAGAAAACTTGATTTCCCAGTGTAATCAGGTAGCAGCCGGTGCTGAGCAGAATGTGTTTATCTATTTTAGGTCCTACAGAACATGGTGCACTGTGCAGACCTAAGCAATCCAACAAAGCCTCTTCAGCTGTACCGCCAGTGGACAGACAGGATAATGGAGGAGTTCTTCCGCCAGGGAGACAGGGAACGGGAACGGGGAATGGAAATAAGCCCCATGTGTGACAAGCACAATGCCTCTGTGGAAAAGTCACAGGTAATCAGCCATTTGAAGCATATCATCGGAGTCCACAAAGTTGAATTTATTTATTTTTATTTTTTATTTATTGTTAGTCAAGACAAGTTTATGATTGGGAGATCCTTTACCTCCTCTGACTCATAAAGCAAAGAAAAAAGCATTAATCCTGAGGACCCTACTACTACATTAGCCTTCTGATAGAGGTCCCTGTCCCAAGAGTCTCTAATCCACCACAGCGATATCTAAGGCTGACCATTTTACTACACTATATCCAAGGAATTTCAATGGCTCCCCTATCACCTCTGGGAACAAACATTGATGCCTCTATGGCCCCAAATGACCATTTTAGCCTTATTGTACAGTACTTGCTTTCACATACTCTATGATTCAACATAACTGGTCTTTTTACTGTTCCCCAAACATTGCACTCTTTTCTCTATCCATAGGGCTGTCCCCCATGCCTCAAGTGAACTTCCCCCCTTACTTCTGCCTCTTAAAATATACACTATTCATCAAGAAATCTTACCATCCAGCAAGACTCTGCTCAAGGACCTCTTTCTCCATCAAGCCTATCTCCTCCTCCTCTCTTCTCCCATGCATACGTTACCTTATATATTTGGTGTACGTTTGTTTCTCCCAGTAGACTATCAGGTCCTTGAGGACAAGAACCATTTATTTCATTTGTATTCTCTGTGTCTGGCACACCATAGGCTCTAAATAAATAATGCTTGATGCTGTACTAATGGCAGAATAGTTATCGATGCTCCCTGAAACAAAGGGGCAGTGGGTGCTGATTGTGGGGTAAAATATTTGGCGACATCCATCCTTTGTGGAGCAGAGAGGGCTGTTGTGGTATAGATTGGAGAGATTTGTGCAAGCCTGTGGCAATCTTAAATATTTATAAGAACACCTGACCTGATGATTTGGATTATGTTTTTTATGCACTAGTCTTTAGCAGCTTAACACAAAGTAGATGCTTAATAAATATTTATTGATGAATTGATTGATTCAGCAAGTGGCATTAGTACCTCCATTTTCTCCGTTGTGAAGAACTCAAGTTGTGTTCCTTGAACTGGGCTACATACATTTGTTGTATTTAGCTTATGAAGAATGAGCTTAGAAGCCATAATCCATAGGAGATATGCATTGGGGGGGGGGGTCTCTCTCCTCTTGACTGATTTCTGCATCACATTTTTTGAAACAGGTGGGATTCATAGACTACATTGTTCATCCTCTTTGGGAAACGTGGGCAGATCTCGTCCATCCTGACGCCCAGGACATCTTGGATACGTTGGAGGACAATCGTGAATGGTACCAGAGCACAATTCCTCAGAGCCCCTCTCCTGCCCCTGATGACCAGGAGGAAGGCAGGCAGGGGCAGACTGAGAAATTTCAGTTTGAGCTGACTTTGGAGGAAGATGGTGAATCAGATACAGAAAAGGACAGTGGCAGTCCAGTGGAGGAAGACACCAGCTGCAGTGACTCCAAGACTCTTTGTACTCAAGACTCAGAGTCCACTGAAATCCCCCTCGATGAGCAGGTTGAGGAGGAAGCAGTGGGGGAAGAAGAGGAGGAGGAGGACCCAGCGGAACCTTGTGCAATAGAAAATGAGCATTCCCCTGACACGTAACAAACAGTGTGAAGACTTTCACTTTCTCCTTTTTTTTTGAGGAAAAAAAAAGTAGAAAATGGTTTCCAAAGTGCATGTCACATGCCACAACCATGGTCACACCTCACTGTCATCTGCCAGGACACGTTTGTCGAACAAAACTGAACCTGATTACTCAGTTTGGCACTCAGGAATATTGTAACCAGGATTTTCACCTCCATGGCATCAGAACAAGGGGGACGTATTCATGAAAAAGCATTTTAATGAGATCTCAGCTTGGTAGAGCTGATTCAGCAGCTAGTCTACTCCAACATGTTTCCATGGGAGTATACAGCTTGTCAGCCAGAGGCTGACATGGTTTGGGGTTCGTTTTGTTTTTATTTTGTTTTGTTTTAAATTTTTTTGGAAATAAGATGGTATTACATGACATGAAATTTTGTGAAGTTTTTAGAATACAACCAGAGCGAACTGAGGTTCTAATGGAGGAAACAAGGTGTGATGAGACACAGCATGAGTCTGTTACCAGGAGGAAGATGAGCCGCAGAAATTGCAAAATTTTCTAATTTCAAGTCTTCCTGTTATATATGACTGAACAGTGTGGCTCAAAGGGCTACACTGACCTCTACATTTTGTATGATATGTAAAACAAGATCTTTTGTAGAGCTTACTTTTATTATTATTAAATGTATTGAGGTATCACCTATTTAAAAATAATATGTTTGGAACTTCATCTGCCACTGGTTATTTTCCCCCCCCTAAGGAGTAACTTGCAAGTTTTCAGTACAGATCTGTGCTACACTGGATAATTCTAATTTAATATTTTTTTGCACCTTAGAGTTAATAGCAATGAACTGATCTGTAGCAATTCATTGTTTTATATACCAATGACTTCCATTAAAAAAAGAAATCTGAGTGGTAGTAGAACCCTCCCTTTTAATAGGATCCATTTTGCTTTGGGTTTCCTTTAATTTTTCCCAAATGAGCAGAATTGTATCTCCCCTGAACACTTTCCTTCATCACATAGAGTGAGCAAACCTTGGTTCTGCAGCCCTTTAGAGGGTTTTCTAATTTTTCTGAAAGCAGACCTCACAGAAACATTGGTTGGTTGATTGTGGAGTGAAGCTGGAGATATGCCTTCTCAGCTAGGTGTTAAACGAGAGTAGGGTCTTTCCTAAAATGCACATGAACCATGCTTGAGAAGGGATGATACTACATGCTTATATTCTGTTACAGCCAACTACCTGGAAGGTTCCACACACCTTGGAACCTTTGTTCAAGGCAATTAGGAAAGATCTGTCCCATCAGGACATTAGAATCATTATGCATTAGAAATAAGTTGGTTATCATCGTATACATCCCTACTGCTCATTTGTGTATATTGATTGGAATTCAAAGGAAAGTTGTCAGGTTTTTAGAGAAAGAGGATGACTACTTGGTTGACTAAGAGAATGAACCAGTTATTAGGAATTTAAAAAGTATACATTGGCAGGCCTAACCAAACCAATAAATAGGGTTTGCTTTCTATAACTTTTACTGAAAGATTTAAAATCACATCAGTTTAAATTGATGGCTAAGAAGAAATTTGTAAAAGAGATTTGCTACCCATAAGATTTCCTAAGTGTAGGAAGAGGCTTCTATCAGTCAGCAAATGCTAGGGCAGAAGAAATCTTAGATACACTCCCTGAGGGAAGAGAGTTGGTGATGCCACTGGTTAGGGTTGGAGGTGGAATATTTGTCAGCAGAAGGCTCAGACCTTAAGGTCCTACCATATAAAATTAGAAAATGAAAGTTATCTCTGCCTAGTGCCTCCTTGAATCAGCCCTTAGAAATTCCATTGAGATTGAAGAGGTAGATATTTACTGGGTCGCCATAGTCCCAACAAATATTTGATTAAAAAAAAAAAAAAACTATGAGCTTCCCATCAAGTTGTTTTTAAAGAGGATCTGTAAAAAGATACCCATGAAAGGAGAGAACAAAGGAGCCTAGTTATGGGAAAAAAAATATAATTTTAAAAACCCAACAGAATGAGGACCACTATGAGAAGTAAATCACTGGCTTGGAGAATAATTCTAACAATTTTCTGTGCTAGCTGGGGGCTGTGGCAGTCTCTCTGGCCCCACTCCAGATAGCCATCCTGATGTTTACATAGAACTTTCTGGTAGAAAGAATTCCTTGAAGTTGCTCTAATAGTAAGTGATTATATCAACCCCATTCCTGCACATCCCTCACACCCACAGCAACAAAGAGAACAAAGATGAACCCCTTTGATCAGTGATTCCACCTGAATTATTTTGTTGTCGCTTTCTGTTTGGGCTTCAGAGGTTGAAAAAGATCTTTCCTGCTTACTAAAGGAAAGATGGGCAGAGCTTCCTCATTATCCTGTCTGTGGTTTCTTCTCTTTCCAGCATGTCCCTTTCATCCCCATGATCCATAGGGCTTTTTCCCCACAGAGTGCCTGTAATTTTAAAGAAGCAATATAAGTACCTAACCAAGTACAGACCTGAAACAATTATATAGCTGCACTAAAGGAAAAAAAAAAAGTACTTTTCAACTGCCCCCATGTTGTGAGAGATAACCACAGATGGACAATCATACCTTTGGAAAGAGCTAGGGATATAATGCATCGTACAATCCTCTTTACATACCCCCTTCTTGCCAAAGTGTGCTCCCACATCACCTGGCTACTTTAGGAGGAAAAAATCCTTCTGTGGGTGGCTTTTAAAAAAAATGCATGAGAAAGTGGAACATTTGGGTACTGTACGGGGAAGAAAAGAATCCCAGTTTGCCTAAAACCAGTATACTTTAGCTTGCAAGTTACTTAACACAGTAATGCTGTTTTTATTTTCATTGTTTTCCTGGTGGTGTTAAAAATTCATGATGAGAGATAGTAGAGTTAGAACAAATGGTAAAGAGAAAAAAAAACTTGAATGAAATGGATTTTACAGAAAGCTTTATGGTAATTTTTGAATGCATTATTTATTTTTTTGTGCCATACATTTTTTTCTCACCAAATGACCTTACCTGTAATACAGTCTTGTTTGTCTGTTTACAACCATGTATTTATTGTAATGTACATACTGTAATGTTAATTGTAAATTATCAGTTCTTATTAAAACATCCCCCATGACTGGGTGGTGTTGGTATATTTGGAAACTCTTGGTGAGAGAACGAATGGTGTGTATACATACTCCTTATACATGTTTTTTCCTCTTGTAACATAGTCTGTGTCACCTTAGAGCTTGTTTATGGAAGATTCAAGGAAAACTATAAAATACATAAAAGATATATAAATAATAATAATTAACAAAAAAAAAAGCTGCAGGTCTTTGGTCCCAGGGCTGTGCCTTAACTTTAAACAATATTATCTTCTGTTTTGCTGCATTTGAAAGTAAGGTAACAGTGGGGCTAGGGCTGGGCATTCCAACCAGGTTACTTTGAACTGATTGGATTATGAGCAATAGCTGGTTTTTACAAAACCACAACCAACCTTGGAAAGTTTAATCCCCCCTTTGAAATATTAGCTCCTATTTGCAATGGGGCAGCACTGTGGACACAATTCTTCCACTATTGACCAGGAACAGCTTCAGGCAATCCCTTTCAACCATTTCCTCATTTTAAAACACTACAAGATGAACACACTAGATAGGCAACGGGGACTTCAAGAGCACTTAGGAAAATGGCGTGAAATGAGAATCACAAATCATATCTACATATAGCTATTTTTTTTCATCTTGCAAGAGCTGTTACTCTCTCATCACCTCTCATCCGGTAACGATTATTTTTTAGCCCAGAAATTTCCTCTAGTAAATAGCAGCGAAACCTGTCCTTTTCTGCATATGAATCTCTCTGCACAGAGGTTACATAGAATAGAAGTGCACAGAGCAAAAAGGACTCCTCTTTAAGACATATTCACTATAGCTGGTATTTGGAACTTTGGGAATTTCACCATTTCTGGTGGTCACCTCCCGAGTGCTGCATGAATTTCCTAGTGTAAGATGTGGGTAGCTCTTCTTCACACTGCTGATGCCCAGCCCTTGAAATATGTGACTGTTCAGTGAAAGGAGAGATTCTTTTTCAAGGAAAAACAGAGCCTCCTTTTTTTGACACAAACTGTAGATTTTAGCAGCCCTGGCCCAAAGGAATTTGATTACTTTTGTTTTAAATAGTATAAAAGGGACATTATAACTACAAACAAAAAAGAAAATCCTGGACAGTTGTCATTGTTTTTAATTTGGTTTTTCCTTTGGGTATGTCTTCAGAGTGGCAACTTGTGTGTGAGTATTACAAATGATTCTCCCGTTTCTTAGCCTCTCTTACAGCCCATGGGATAGTACTGTACATCAAATACCTTCATATGAAATTTTTATATGCAATGAAAATAAAAGCATGGGTTGATTCTGCCTAGCTATTTATGACTCTGTCTTTTGCAATAAAAGATGATTCTGTTTACAGCCATTCTATGAATGTTTTAGGGATTTGGGGAACATAGTAATATTTGTATAGCGCTTTAATGTTTGCAAACCATTTTTAAAATTTAACTTCAGAATAACCCAGGAAGGTTGGTGCTGGCGTCATTTTTACAGATGAGGAAACTAAGGGCAATGTTAAGTAACTTGCCTGCTGCCTAAGGCTAGATTTGAACTCAGGGCAGCTAGGTAATACAGTGATTAAATAGAGTGCAAGGCCTGATGTCAGGAAGACCTGAGTTCAACAGTGGCCTTTGACATTTAGTAGCTGTGTGACCCTGAGCAAGTCATTTAACACTGTTTGCCTCATCTGTAAAATGACCTGGAGAAGGAAATGGCAAACCACTCCATTTTCTGCCAAGAAAGTCCTAAAAGGCATCATTGGACAGGTTTGAAAATGAATAACAGGAATTTCCAAATACAAGCTCAGCATTCCTCCACATGTATATAATATAGGTTGCCCTAGCCCAGTTGCATCAAAATCAAAGAGTATTGACCATTTGTCCTATTTTTAAAAATCTTCCAATGAATTTAATTTCATGACAGTGTATGGTAAAAGTCTTTGTTCAGATTATCCTTGTTGATCAAACGTTCAGGTTAACTGAGAACTGCCACATATCATGGCCAATTTCCAAAGGATTACAACTGCAGGAGCACACACTTTGTTAGCAATCTGATGATGGAGGGGCATTTCAGGTACTTTTGTAGACCTAGGATCCTGGGCAAGACTTGCATGCTACACTTCCTCATCCATCGAAAGCTTTGAGCTCTTTCACTATAGCATGCAAAACTGGGCTAATTACTGGATGACCATGTAGAGCTGCTATGGAGAAGATTCCTATTTAAGTGCAGGTTGTATACATTTGATTCCGAGGTCTCTTACAGCAGTAATTCTTTGGGAGGACTTGATCCCAGACTCTGGGGCCACTTGGAACATAGTTTACCCAAACTGTCAATAAGTATCTTTTAAGTGCCTGTAATGAAATAATACTTGTCAAACCCTCAGTACAGTGCCTGGCACCCAGTAGCTACATAATAGATACTTCTTTCCCTTCCTGTTTTATCCCCAGAAATTTGCTAGATGCTGGGAACACAAAGATAAAAGAGAAACAATCTCTGCCCTCAAGGAAATGACATACTTTTCCAAGGGACTTATTTGGATTAAGCAATACGAGGGTCCAAAGTAATGTGAGCTTGTCATTATCCTCAGAAAGTTTCCTTCTTTGTGGTTCTAACATTCCATGGTTTCAGATTTCAGAAATTCCATGTTTTCATGACGGTGGATACCCCCTTCTCTGATCCATGCTGATGGTAATCCCTGCATCCCTTAGGAGATGATTTCATGAGTTGTTATGGGGGGAAACACCAGCACCTGAACAGAAGCCTTCTAGTGCTAAGTCTTAGGACTTATCTAAACTAGTTGGTATTCAGACAGCAAATCACATAGAGTGCATCTCTGGGTCCACATTAGAAAGCCTTTTTAGTGTGGCAGGATTTGGTGGGGCTCACTCTGCTTTAGTCATATATAATATCTGAGGGTTACCCTTGATGTCATAGCAGAGTACTCAGTTTAATTTGACACCAGACTTGAAATTACCACCAGATCAATACTTATATGGCTCAGAGAGAATTTTATGGCATTAGATTGATTTATTAAAAGGAATATGAAAATGTGTTTTTTTATGCTCTTTTTCATTTGTTGTGCTCAGTGTGGCTGTTTACCTTGCCTACCTGTAGTTCCAGGTCTTCAGGGTCCCCATTTACATGAATTATAATAATAATAATAATATTAACAATTATTATTACACTGTCCTGGGAAGAGAAACATTCTGCTTATTAGCAGAATATAATATATTTAAATATCTAATATATATTATACCTATACATTTAATGCTAAGCAAGTATGTTAATGCTTACAACTATCGCTTTTGCCAAATGCTCATCATTCTCTTTCCAGTTTCTATCTGACTGCCACAAGTAGCAAAAGTGGTTTGGGATAACGCTGGTTAGAGAATGTCTTAATGCCTTGCAGTCTGGCACCATGATTTATTTTGTATGGGGACTTCTTCCAGCGATGCAGGTTGCAATTCTTGAAGCTTCAGTAAATAAATGGTCTTCGGGATTTACTGGATCAGAAAAGTTTGCCAACCACAGCCAATGAATCTAGCTAGGAGGACAGGCATAGCCCATCACAAGCCCTTTGCAGTTTGCTCTCGTACCTATCGTGCTTTTATTCAGACGGCCTTGAGGACTCGGATGCCTTCCATTCTGCAAGGAGCCATCAGTTTGGGACTTTAGAGGAGGGAAGGCAAAAATAAAGAAAAGCCACATATAATCTCTAAACCAACCCATTTTCAGAGCCGCTATGAGTAGGCAAGAGTCCACATGAACCTCTAAGTCTTTTCATCACAGGGATACTTTGGACCTACATACACAATATCAGCATCCCAATAACATGGTCTTTTCTCCAGACCCTCAGCCCTTCCTTACCTATCCCTTTGTTTCTGAGACTGGCATCTTTTCACTCATAATTGACTCCTGTGACTCAAGATAGCCCTACTGCACACAATGTTCTTGTTCTTAAAATTAAACACACTTCATACACAACGGCACATATTCTGAGCAATTTGATCGAAGGATAGGAACCGGCTTCTGCCTTCATCGATGTGAGGACCTCCCCAGTGAGGGAATGCTTCCACTAAAGTAGTCCAGTGCTCTTCACAACTTCAAAACTTGTCCTGATGTATAGTCAGGTGTAAGAGGGCGAACTTTAATCCAGCTAGCTTTCTACTTATAGCAAACAAAGAAGCAGCTAAAATATTTCATTCCCACCTCTGTGTGTGTGTGTGTATACACACAGATGAATGTAGATATTTATTGTTGTTGTTTAGTCATTCCGTTCACTTTACATGACCCCATGTCCATGGAGTTTTCTTAGCAAAGATACAGGAGTGATTTGCCATTTCCTTTTCCAGAGTGTCCCCATTTTACAGATGAGGAACTGAGACAAATAGAGATTAGGTGTCTTGCCTAGGGTCATATAGTTAGTGTCTGAAGCTGGATTTGAACTCAGATTTTCCTGACTAACTTCTGGTGCTCTACTGACTGCACTAACTAGCTGCCATCCATGTACATATATGTATGTACATAAATGTAACATATTTGCATGTATTTATAATATGTATGTGTATCTATATCTCTCTATCTAGGCAGTACTTTCAACTTGAAAGCAAAATGATTTTGATTTGATACTTTGATACTACTGGTAGGGTTTATTTTGATATCTACTTTATAGCTGGAAAAATGAAACCCCGAAGGGTTACGATTTGCCTGAGATTTCAAAGTGTATCAATGGAAACTCCGTCCATACTTTGTTTTATCATCAGTGATGATGGGGGCTTTTTGTCATCTTGTGTCTGGGTCTGCATTAAAAAGTGTTTGGATACCAGTCAGGAAGTGCGTCTCTTATCCTCTCAGTCTCAGGATGTGATCCCAATACCTAGCCAACAAGCATTTACTAAGTTCTTTCTGGGCCAGGCCCACTTTATTTTGTGCTCATTCGTGCTCTTTTATTTGCCTTACCAGTGACACCTACTTATTTCTGCCATATACATTTCTATTACCCTTTGAATCATCTAAAGTTTTGATTCTATTGAGCAGGCAATATTCCCTAATGCATTGATATTAAAAGTTGAGTTTTTGTGGCAGAGAATTTCTGGAGATTATTCAAAAATACTAAACTCAAGTGTAGTCCAATCTAGGCTCCTTCTCCTACTCAATTCTGGATCCAATTTACCGTTCATCAGAAGGGAAGAAAGGAAGAAGGAGGGAAGGAAAGATGGAAGGAAGAAAGGAAAGGAGGAAAGGAAGGAAGGAAAAGAGTAAGAAGAGAGAGAAGAAAGATGAAAGAAAGAGCCTTTGAAACAATGATTCATAGTCAAGAAACACAAATTCCCATATTGGTCATACCCAAATGAATATGTCTTATTCTGCATCATGAACTCATTCCCCCTATTGGTAGCAGGTTTCATCGTTAATTCTTCTTTTGGAATCATGTTTGGTCAATGTGTGGATCGGAGTTCTTAGGTCATTTAAAGTTCTGTAAAATGAAGGATGTGATTTATAACAAAGTCACAAGCTAGTAACTCCTCTAGATCCCCTAATTCTACATCCAGTGCTCTTACCCCCTACTCCTACACATTATTTCCCAGGATGGAACCCAAGAAAGGATAAAAACATATACCAAAGAGAAAGACAGATCAAGAAAGAGAAGAAAGTAGGTATAAGGTGTCACTGTGGTGAGGAGGAGGAGGGGGAGAGGCTCTGTTCCAAGTGGACAGAGCATGCCTAAAAGCAGGTCTCTGCAGGAATGCTTGCTAGGGATACACCTATGTCTGGGGAGAAGCCAAAGGAATGAAATGTGAACACAGAGGCAAATAAAGCAAACCCAGAGGTCTCTAATTCCCAAGCAGATTAGCTGTTCAGGATTGTCTACTACCTGGACACCCTTCTGAATCATTAGAAGCTGCTACGATTCAAGGTTGGAGTCTAAACAGCTTGGTTGGCTGCAGAACCATATAGTGTCTTAGAAAGAAGGATTGGTTCTCCTTTTATTTTGCTTTAACAAAAACAACATGGTGAGGATCATATGAAACTCCTCCAACCCTGTGAAGCTTTAGACTCCTGCTCTGGGTACCTGTATTAATTAGGAAACCATGCAGTCTCACACCTTGGGGCTTTGAAACACTTTGCTCATTTTTTCTCCAAGGAGTAGAGAAAATGCTTTTTATTGTTGTTTGTTTATAGAGGGGAAGAAATCTCAAGGCACAGTACCCTTCTTTCCATGCTGAAAAATGTCTCAGAGTTTTACCAGGGAATTCTTGGGGACAATCATGGAGCAGGAACAGAAAGACCCCAAGAAAACCCCTGGACAGTTGTTGAGCTACTAATCTAATTCCTGATATTTACCCTGCACCTGTTGGTGTTAGAAACTCTCTAAGACACAACAGCAAAATGAGACTGAAGTGGAAGACACCATCCCTGCTCCCTGAGACGTAGAGATTTGAAAATAATAGGTATCATCAGAGAGAAAGAAGAGTATTTGTCTAATGAGAACAGGAAATGAAGTTTAGGATAGAAGAAATCTCAGGAAAGCTGTGAGCTCAAACTTTATTTCTACAGCTTGACTCTTTCTTTACTTTTCCTTTCTTTTCTTTCCAAGGAAAAAGGCATGAGGGACCAGCGGAGAAAGAAGAGACAGGGGGCTGGGCAGGAAGGGAGGGTAAAGAACCTTAGAAAGTAGTTCCATGAGAGGTGGTGAGTCTCTGGACCAGAGGGAGGCAACCAGGACTTTTGACCCAGAGCACTCAGCATCCAGAGTCATTTCCTTAATTCCTTTGTCTTGCAATTCTCCTGGCTCACATCACAGTCCCATCATCTCTCCCTCACCTTGCCTTGAGATTCTACTTTTCACTACTGTGCTCCTCTTCCAGGAGAGGGGAAAGCCCTCTACAGCCCAGGTGTAGTCTTGTGTCCTTGGCTCAATGGAGCCTTCCCACATCTGCCACTATATAGTGGGTAGACCACTTGGATAGATCATGGTGGGGCTTCTTGCTTAGGTTTGGGCTCAATGACAGCTGAGATCCCTTCTGTCTCTAAACTTGGTGTCTGTAGCTATTAGAAATAATATATATGTGTATATTCATTTGACTAGATTACTATATATAATTACAGAATGCATTTTGTACTGATAACACATATATGTGTATATACATACATTTAAATATATAACGTGCTATATAATTAGTATAAATGTAAGTATATATTATGAATTGTTATAATTATATATTGTAAATAGGATTAAATATAAATACATAATATATAAATTTATATATATATATGATGTAAGCACAACATCTATTTTCTCTCTCTATATATATATATATTTCTATATATATATATCTTTACATATATATATATATATAACCATACCAGCTCCCATGTGTCTAATCATCTTTACTAAGCAGATGACTGACTCTCAGATCTAGATATCTAGCACCACCCCACAAGCACTCCCCTTACCTTTATATCCATATCACCAAATGATGATTATACATTCTAAGTCGGATAGTCTAGATACATCTTAGGCTCAACATGTCCAAAACTCACCCAAAGGAAACACCATCTTTATCCTGACCATTTCACTCTTCTTCCACCCCACAAACCTCAAGTCACTAAATCTTCCCATTTCTATCTCCAAAACACCTCACACTCACACAGCTACTTCTTTACTTCTTAAAACTTTAACATACTACCTCGCCTCATTAATAGGAATCTTTTTCTCAAAGCCCAAATCTTGTTCCTCTTAAATATGAAGAATGTATTTTTTTTTTTAGCAATAAAGCACAGCTCATTGGACCGATTCTTTTTTCTACCCTCATTTAGAGAGGCAAAACAGACTAGAAGTCAGGAAGATGGTTTCAAATCTTCCCTCAGATATTTGCTGGCTATGTGACCTGGGCAGGTCACTTAATGTGCCTAAGTCTCAGTTTTGACACTTGCAAAATGAAGATAACAATAGTACATTTACTGCAGAGTTGCTGTAAGGATCGAATGAGATGAAGCACTTTGAGAACTTTACAACGCTATAAAATGGGAATTATTTGGTCAACTCTAATCACATTGCTGAGCCTTCTTCTGTCCCTGCCAATCACAATAAGTAGCTGATTGAAAGAAAAGTATTTCTGGAACACAAAAATAAGTGAAGTTCAAGGACCACAGTTACTCTTTGTTTATATCTCTATCTATCTATCTATCTATCTATCTATCTATCTATCTATCTATCTATCTATCTCTGTCCGTCTGTCCATCTATCTGTCCGTCCGTCCATCCATCTATCTATCTATCTATCTATCTATCTATCTATCTATCTATCTATCTCTGTCCGTCTGTCCATCTATCTGTCCGTCCGTCCATCCATCCATCCATCTATCTATCTATCCATCCATCTATCTATCTATCTATCTATCTATCTATCTATCTATCTATCTATCTCTGTCCGTCTGTCCATCTATCTGTCCGTCCGTCCATCCATCCATCCATCTATCTATCTATCCATCCATCCATCTATCTATCTATCTATCTCGCTATCTATATGGAAAAAGTACTGAAGAATGTGCTTATTTGACAAATAGTCTCAGAAATTCCTGGTCAAGGAACTTCGAACATTTGAAGGTCAGTGAGATGGAAGAGAAATTTGACTGATTCCACTTGGCCCTAGGGGGCAGAACTAGGAGCCTTTAATGAATGTCTCTAAGTGACCTTGGGCAAATCACTTATCTTCCTTGGGCCTCAGTTTCTTCATTCATAAAACGAGAGGATTGAGCAACTTGGGTCCACTTTGGCTCTAGACCTATGATTCCAAGGAATGGAAGAAGTATAATTAGATTTGATTTCAGGAAAAGCTCCCTAACAATTGGGGATGTGCAAAAGTTGAATGGGCTGGCACTGGAGGACTTGAAGCAAAGGTTGAATGAGCACTCATCAAGTATATGGTAGAGGTTCTTATTCAGGTTTGGGCTCTGGGGCAGCTGAAGCTTCTTTTCTCTTTAAAATTCTGTGACTTTGTAACTATTATAAATAACAGATCTTTACATATAACTATTTATATCACTATATATAATTAAAGAATCTATTTTAAGCTTCAACTTTCTGCTAACATTATTCATTATGCCATTATTTCCACATGTGCTAACACACTGAAAGGAACACTGTTAGATTCAAAACACAGACCTACATTGCCAACAAGCTCTTCCAATACCCTCTCTCCATGCCAAGCTGATTTCCTTTTGCTACCCCCTAACCACACACACATGTCCCAAACAGCCTTCTTTGGATCCCAGAGAGCCTCATATAACCCTCTGAACTCTGGGGAAGCCTATATTTGCCTCTTAGAATGGGTTCTAGGTTTATTATTCCTAAAGGACACAGAAGGACTCATCACAAGTGAGCCCATCTGAAGACAAGACTTACACATCGCATCACTTTCAGGATCCTGGGCTTCTTCCTGTTTCTTTTCCATCCCAGGCTCTGGCAGATGATGTCCAGCTAGGTATACTAATAAGCCTGCCCTCCTGGGGGGGGAGGGGGGCAGTGAAGAAATGGTGTGCCTTCACCCTGCTACCTGAATAAAGAGCTGCCTTGTCCGTGGTCTCCCCCTTCTGGGCTGCTCTGGAGGTTGGAGGGCAGGGGAGACATGCTCCGAGTAACAGAACATAAAGACTCTGTTGTCAATTGGGTAGAATTGGGGCAGGGGTACTTCAGTGGAAAATTTCTATCAGAAATGAGGAGGCTGTTTTCTGGGCCAGGAACCCTGGCCATGATGTACCTTTGCAGAGCATTGGGGCAGTAGAATGACAACACCGTGCCCCTCCTAGTTTCCATTGCCCTGAGGGAACAGGGATAGACTATTTCCTGGAGAAAGGAGCTGGCTGAGGGGGAGAGGAGGGCAGTGAAAAATGTTCATGCCAGGGAAGAGAACTGAGCCAATGTTTCTGCATAGGCAGCAACTCCCACCTCCACTCTCTTGCCTATAGAAGACATTCAAATATTTGTCGAATTTAATCCTCAGCACCAGGGCAATCATATAGAGGTTCTATAAAGAGCAGAGGCTTGGAAATTTCTTTCTGGCCATCCTTGCCAGTCACTGGTACCCTCTCTCATATCTCCTGACGCACCCTTTTCTGCCCCTGTACTTTGTAATCCTGTGGAACACACAAAACTTCCCTGGGCATCCGGCCACCCACTATGGGCATCCCAAGGTTCCATGCTCAGTCCTTTTCTTTCTCCATTTTCTTTCTTGGTGATCTCATAATTATTCATGCACTTCATTATCATCTCTAGGTAGAAATAATCAGCCTCAGTCTCTCTCCTGGGCTTTAGGACTACATCCTCAGCTGCCCACTGGTCATTTTGAATTAGATGTCCCACAAGCATATAAAACAGAGCTCATTATCTCCTTTCCCTCACAACTCATTCGAACTCCGCCTTATTACAACCTTTCCTAGTTTCAGGCACTTGGGTTTACATCACGGTCGCCTTCAGGTAGCCATCAGTTGTCCGCTCTTACAGATCCTGCTTCCACAAATTCCCTGGAATCCAGCCCCTTCTTTTTTACTTTGAAGGCCACCACCTTAACGCAGTCTTCCCCTGCCTTTTCCCCAAAACAATTAGAAGAGTTTACCTCAAGTGACTCCTTCTCTCCTTTAAGAAGGAATTCAAATTTCTCTCGTTGGTATTTATTGTTATGGGCAGGAGGGGTACCCTTGGGGTTCGGGAAGGATACCTTTTGCAAGCATGCAATGACTCCGAAACTTAGCTTAAAAACAAAAAGAGATTTATTTGAGAGTGGCCAGGAGGATAGCAAGGTAGAACAGCAAGGTGGGGAGCAGTTCCCTGGGAGGACAGCATGAAAGGAAAGGCTGTTTCCCCATGGGGACAGCATGGATGGAGAGGCTGTCCCCCAGACGACATCAGTTCTGGGGTTTATATACTCTTTAGATACTATGTCCTGGTGTGGACGTGACCAGAATGTTAGTCCCTCAGGCATTTGGTGGGGTGAGGTGGTCATCTGACTGGGGTCTGCTGGAGGCATCGAGATTCGTCTCTTTGTCCACCTTAAATCTAGAGGATGATCAAAGAGGATGAACATCTCAGGACCCTGGGTGGGGTCATTGGGTGTTTCTAGGTTAAGAGTCACAAGGATGCAAGGGCAAAGGAGTTTCCCTGATAATAGTTGGCCTGGGTCTCTGGGGGTACAGTGCCCATGTCATTTATGTTTTCTCACAACCTGACCCCAACTTACTTTTCTATCACTGTGACGAAGTCCTCCTCTTCATGCATTCTCATGGATTCTGCAATCTAGCCCAATTATCCTTGTTCTCTTGTGGACGTGTCAATCCAAACCCTGTCTCTGTGCCTTTTTCCCATGCTTAGAATACACTCTCTTCATTCCTTCTAATCCTCTTGTTCCCTTCAAAGGTTGGCTTTCACGGGATGCAGCCAGTTATTAAAGCTCCTCCACCTTCCTCTACCAAATTGCCTTACATTTATTTGTGTACGCCATGTTCATCTGTGTGTTTATGGTCTCCCCTAAATAGACTGTAAGCTGCTTGAGGACAGAGGTTTTCATTTTGTCTTATTTCCCTAGGATACAGTAGGTGCTTCATAAGTGCTCAGTGTTTGAACAAGGCTTAAAAAAAAAATCCTTTAAAGACAATAGAGGGCAGGAAGAGTGGGTGGAGGGGAGGGAGGGAAATAATGTGATGATTGTAACCAAGGAATAATGTTCTAAATTGACTAAATAAACTTATTCAAATGGAAAAAAATTAAAAAAAATAAAAGACAGTAGAGGGACAGATAAGATATGGGAGCTTTTGATCAGAAGAATTTGTGAGCTATTTCAAAGGCAAAGGGGAATAAGTAGGCCATAGTGTATTGCCAACAATGACTTGTTTAGGAAGAAGGGCTTTACAAAAATCATTGAGGGAATGCATACGTGAAAGTGGAGATGGGCAGTCTGGGGGCAAGAGATAGACAAAGGATGGTCACCACTTGAGTGCTGCACTGGTGCCCACCAAGAGGTGTATATACAGGATGACCTAGGCATCATGGGAGATAGCATAAGCAAATTAGAAGAATATGACCTATCCAGATTCCTGGATAGGAGAAGAATTTATGAATAAACAAGAGATAGAAAGCATTATAAGATGTAAAATTGAGAAGTCTGAATCTATTAAGTTAAACCAAAAGTTTGTGTACAAACAAAACTAATGTAGTCAAGATTAGAAGAAATGGATGATTAAGTGAGGAAGGAGTTTTTATAGACAGTTTTACAGGGACTCTTTTTTGAGGGGATGTCTATCATTTGGGAAATGGCTAGGCAAGTTGTAGCATGTGGTTGTGATGAGATGCTGCTGTGTCATGGGAAATGACAAGCAGCTTAATTTAAAACACAAATATGGAAGGACCTTCACAAAGTTGTGAAGAATGAACAAGCAGAGCTAAGAGAATTTTATGTACAACAACAGAAATATTATTTGAAGAATGATTTGTGCATGTCCACCTGCAGATAAAAATCTGAAAAATAAAAATAAGCAAGCCATAGCTTTATGCATACATATATCTTTTGTCTAGTCATGCCTTCTCTCATGGAGAGAAAGAGGAAGGAAGGAAGTTACATGTGTATTTTGACATAAGAAATAAATGACTTTAGATTGGGGGGAAAAAAAGAAGAAGGCTACCCACCCTTGCAAACCTGGCAAGAGTATCACTGCATGGAAATGTGTATAGTAGCCCATGGGTGTGCAGCCACAGGGCTGGCCCTAATCAGCAAATCATAGAATTTTGAAAGTGAATGAGGGTCTGGTGGAAGGCATCTAATCTATTACTATTTTTTATAAACTGTAAGCTCCTTAGGGCTGGGACTCTTTCATGGTTATTTTTTTCTTTTTAATTCCAGTGTCAAGAACAGTGCCTGGTACATAATAATCACATTATAAATGTTTATTAATCGATTCTTTGTAGCTTTCTCTTTAAAATAAAAAACATACCATTTACCAAATTCAACACAATCCTACTAAAAACAAAATTTACCTTTAAGAAACTTAGCAACCCACTTTAGAGTCAAAAACTCCAATTTGACCTAACAAGTATCATTATCAATACAATGCATACGAGATCACAGATTTCAGCTAAAGAAGAATCTTAGAATTGATCTGACTCAGTCCTCTCACGTTAAAGATGAGATGACTGGGGACCAAAGAGGTCGTCACGTCACACAGGTGGTAGATCTCAGATTGAGATTTTTGAATCCTGTTTCTCTGAATCCAAACACAGGGTTCCTTCAGTTGAACAGACTGCCTCTGACAGTCATTGCTCCCAAGACCTTTAAGTGTCCAATTTATTAGGACATTGATGGCTGTGCAATACATCTCCAAGAAAGGCAGGGTTCCTACGTCAGCCTTTCACTCACCAACGGTGACCATCTAAAATGGGAAGAAGTCTGGGTGTCTTGTCTTCTAGTCTCTCTTCGGAGTCAGAGAGCTCTTCAATCTCCTTTGAATCCAAGCTCAAGAGGCTGATCCTCCAGTCCAACTCTGAGGCAGAGATCCTCCATCCAACTCGAATCTTGAATGGGATATGTCTTCTTCTGGCCACTGATCCTCTTTTTAAAGATTGTTTTCCCTTGTGTCACCTCCCCTAAATTTCACGTCTACCAATCACAGCAGACGCTTTGCTCCAGGACTGCCCACTGTTCACACCTTACTTAACACCTTTTTTTGGTTAGTTCACCTTTTGTAGTTACTTAACACCTTTTGTAGTTAAAATGGGTAGATCTACTTAAAATACTGAATTACCACCATTTTGTAGATTAAAATCTAAAAATAGATTGTGGATTACAATTCAATCTTCCCAATGAAGGAAGAGCTAAGTACCTTCATTGTTACAGTCAGGGGAGAGCTAAATCCAATCTTCACAATTCCTAGCAAAACTATGATTCCCAGGAGCCCACTCACTTCAAACTTAGTCACATAGTTCTATTTTATCAGATAATAAACTTTATAAAAATAATACCTGAATCTTGGACATTAATTTAACTCTTACATGATCAAGAGTAAAACTCACTATTACAGCCACAGAGAGAGTCAGCTTACTAAAAAAGGCTCCTCATAAGCAAGCAAAAGTAAAAGAGAGAGAGGAAAAAATAGAGAGTAAAGAGGATTTTGCATTTTCCTTCTTTAGGTCTCAATTTCCTCGTTTGTAAAATGACTTTCAGATCTATAATTCTGTGATTCCAATACTGAATGGACACTTTACCTGGCTGAGCTTTTCTGGAACTGTTCTTGAAATAGGATGCCTCAATCTCTGATTCCTTATGGAAATAGTAGTGAGATTAAAAAAAAATAACCCTTACCTTTTGTCTTAGAATCAATGCTAAGCATTAGTCACAAAGCAGAGGAGTGATAAGGGCTAAGCAATGGGGATTAAGTGATTTACTCAGGGTCAAATAGGTAATAAGTGTCTGAAGCCAGATCTGAACTGGGAACCATCTTTAGGCCTGAATCTCTATGCCCTGATCCACCTAATAATTACCCCTAACAATGAACTTTCAATGTGACTACCTGGAACTTAGCCTCCACGTTTCCCAGCAATCTCTACCTCAAACTGCCTATTTTTTGGCCACCACTGTCATTTCCTCTTTACTAGAACTTTGAACTGTTCCCTCCTTGTTAGTTCCTCTTTTTGTGCTATTCTTCCATTAGAATATAAGCTTATTTAAGGTAAGGACTGTCTTGCTTGCTTTTATTTTTATATATCTCCTTAACATAATGCCTGTTACATTATGTGGAAATTTCATTTCAGTCTTCTCTGACTGTGATCTCATTTAGGGTTTTCTTGACAAACATACTAGAGTGGTTTGTCATTTCCTTTTCCAATTCATTTTTACAAATGAGGAAACTGAAACAAACAAGGTAAAGTGACTTGCCCAGAGTCACAAAGCCAGGAATTATCTGAGGATGGATGAGAACTCATGGAGATGAATCTTCATGATTCAAAGGCCAGTGCTCTATCTACTGTACACTTAGTTGTCCCATCTAGCACATAGTTAATAAATGTTCTGTCTTCTAATTTCTCTAACACTTTCTTTGCCTTTTTCATGGCCAATTTGTCTTTCTAAACATAATAAAACCATGTAGATGACCAGTATATACATCTAGTTAATTCACCAGTCAACCACCTGTGAAGATTAAATTGTAGTCCCCTGATTGTAACAAGGAAGGTACTTAGCTCTTCCTTTATTGTGAAGATTAAATTGAAATTCCCTGTCTATTTTTAGATTTTAATCCCCAAAGTATAAAACCAGTGAAGTAGATCTACCCATTTTAACTACAAAAAGGTATGAACTAACCTCAAAGGTATGAACACCCATTTCATACATTAAGTGGGAGGTCTGTGACCCACGTGTGAAAGAGTGGGCAGTCCTGGCATGGAAATATCAGCTGTGATTGTTAGACGTAAAATTTAGGGGAGGTAACACAAGAGAAAAAGGTCTTTAAATAGTGGAAACAGAGACACATAGAGAATCATCAGACACTCAAGAGTTGAACTGGAAGACAGTCTCTTGGGTTTGGAGTGAAGACACTTGGCTGTGGAACTGGACCCCTGAAGGAGACCTTAGACTACTTTCCTTTTAGACTGTCACCATGGTGAGTGTAAAGGTTGACTTCTTTCCTTGCCCTTTCTGGAGGTGTGAACCTCTGAGAAAGGCCATCACCTTGAGACTCCTTTCCCCTGACTGGTACCTTAGAATTTCTAACTGGTTCAGAGGAAGCCGGAGCTTTCTTGCTCTTCTCTCTCCCCTTTTCTCTCATTCCTTAATATCTTCCCTCTTTTGTAAAATAAACTACCATAAATTTCATTTACTTGAGTAATTCATTTTGGGATTTAGTAATTAAATCCCTGGTGACCACCAAATAAATATCCAGTCCAACCAAACCAATAAATTTAACACACCTTTTCCCAAACCAGAAAACAATGACAGATATTAATGATCCTGAAAAGCATGTGGAAGCATGCAATTAGGCATGCACAAAAGCCCTCTTCTTATTATTGGGGGAATTTATACTATTCACTATGCAATTCCATCACTGAGAACCACTGGCTTCCCAGTCAATCTGGAACTCACAGCACAGTATTCTTGCTCAATTTAGTTTCTGTCTTCTCTGGCAACATCACTCTAAAGAACAGAGGCCCGTTGAGGAAGAGATCATCAAAGGAACTTTTTATTCTTCTCAAAAGTAGAATGTCCAATTTTAGTGATTTGGAGACTTAAAGACTTTGAGATTTTCTGATGATGCTTTTGAATTTCTTTCGATTCTAGAGGTCTTCAGCTCAACATGGGAAATTTTCTTAGACCATTCTCTAAAGGTCAGAAATCAATAAATAGGATTTGTGCATTACTATATAACATAACCTACATCCTATTCACTCTGTGATCTTCTAGTCAGTGAAAATGCCTAGAGATGAGAGATGGGATATCTTATGTGACTAACTGGTATGAATTTTGCATCATCATTATCATAGCTAGCATTTATAGAATTCTTTAATGTTTACAAAGTATTTTATAAATGTTATCTCTTTTTGTTCTTGCACTATAATTCTGGGGAGATAGGTACTATTATTATTCCTATTTTACAAACCAAGAGAAAACTGAAGCAGAGGACAGATATTTTGCTATGGGTCACATAGAGTTTTAAGTGTCTGAAAACCGGATTTCAATCTCAGATCTTTCTGACTTTAGATTCAGTTCTCTAACTACTGTTCCACTTAGATGCCTAAGATAAAGCTTGACTTTTTAAACTAAGCTTTTCTGGTACTGTTCTTGAAATGAGATAACTCAATCTCTGGTTCCTGTGGGAGTAGTAATTTCCCCCTTATTCTGCTTCTCAATAGACTTGTCTTGAATTCTTACATTTGAATTTAGGTGACATGTATAGCTTTTCCTAAAGCCTTGGTCACCCACTTATGAGATGTCTTTGTGAATCTTAAAAACTACTCAGACTGTACTTTAGCTATTTTTATATTGTAACAATGGAGATACTTGGTCAAACAAGAATCAGGAATGTCTTGGGAACTGTTCAAATTACTCCACCCTACACAGACAGTGCCTTAGGGGAAGATAAAGTTGTAAACTCCTGATTGAACAATGAAAGTCCCTAACTCATACCTTATAGTAAAGCTAGAACCTTAAGATAGGTCTATTTCTAGATCTAATATAAAAAGGTGTTAAGTACCTGTTTTATTATTAATTAATAAATTAATACCTAAAAAGGTCAAGTAACTTACAACAGGCAAGCTTAATAAAGAGGTGTGAAGTACTCAGAAGATTTAATCTAACCAGAGAAAGTGAAAACCAAAGAAGGTAAAAACTAAGAATGGGCAGTCCTGGAAAAAAGCATCTACTGGGGGAGGTGACAAAAGAGAAAATTTTTTTAAAAGGAAGGGGTAGAAACTCAGGAGACAATTGATTCAGTTTGGAGAGTAATTTCAGTTTGAGGTGGAAGAACCCAGCTTGGAGACGCTAGGTCATTTTGGCCTAGGCCTTTTTCTACTGCTTGGCTTAGCCTGAGCCAGAGCAGTTTAAATTAATTCTCTCTCTCTCTCCTTCCTTTAATTCCTTGTTTCTTTATTAATTAAAATCTCCATAAATCCCCAGCTGATTTGGGTATTCTTCATATTTGGGAATTTCCCATGGTGACCACTTATTTAGATTTTAAGTCAAAACACTAAAAAATATCCTTACAGTTTTGGCATTATATCTTGGAACTAGTTAAGTTTTGTTTTTTTCCTTAATTGATCTTGATCTATCTTTTAAAAATTTTATTCATTTATTTTTTAGAATGTTTTTCCATGTTTACATGACTAAACTTCTTTCCCTCCCCTCTTTTCTCCCCTCTCCCAGAGCCAATAATCAATTTCACTGGGTTGTACAAATGTTATCACTTGGTACCTATTTCCATATTATTCATTTTGGCTATAGAGCATGTTTTAAGGTCTAAACCCCAAATCACATACCCATATATACTTTGCTTTTGCATTTCTTCTCTCCTAATTCTTTCTCTCATTGTGAATAGCATTCTTATGGGGACATAAGTCCTTTAGGAGTGTCTTGGCTAATAAGCAATGACCTTGATCTATCTATTAACCTCATTTTTAATATCATTACTACATATAGCAACTCATGACACTAAAATACTGTACACTGTTAGTATATAGACTGTTTTGTCACAATAAGCATTACCATATGCCCCAATTTGCCATGTCGAGGATCACATCTTTGGTTAATTTGTGTCAAGCCAAGACCATCCACTTGCTTTGACTTTGACCACTAACCATTGAAACAGCTTTTCTCCATGTAAATAAAGTAGAATTGGATGGCCCCTCTCACTCGTGTTGAGTTGAACAAAGACTTCCTGCAGTCCCTGTGGCTCCAGATTATCCTCCTACTTTTGGAAAATACTCTAAAATTATAACTTCTGGATGTTAAATTTTCAGAAAGATGAGGTCAAAAATGGGTCCCCTGAAGTAATCCATGCATGTCCTCCATTTCCTCATATCTAATTAGAGACTATAGTTAAAAGTCAGGGGCCTTTCCATTTGGCGCTGCTCTGATGCTTATTTGTGGGTTCTCTGAGACACCAAAAGTTTGTGTAGGTGTATTTCATTTGTATAAACTTCAAGATCCTCACCGAAAGCCCTCCTCAATGCCACATTCACAATAACCATTGATTTTCCAATTAACATTTTCATTTGATTCTGTAAGAAGGAATTCCCACACATTTTCATGAATGGAAAGCCCCTATCATTTCCTCTTCCTTCCCTTCTTAGTAGATAGTTTATGTAATCTATTGCTTTACATAGGCCAAAAAAAAAATTAAACAAAAAACACACCCACAGGCTATTCTATTGCTTGAACAGTCTTTGGTTCTTCATACTTAGTCATACTTAATTGTTCTTTTCAGGGTGAACTCTTCATTGGGAGACCTATGGAGAAACAGAATGTGGGAGTAAGCTTAGCATGGCTTCAATAGCATCACTGTACCTTCCTACGTTCTGACATGTCCCCATTTGCAAAGTTAGAGAATGTTTCTTTGCCAAATCTCCTTGCTTCTATCTTTATAACATGTTTCACATGCACCCCCTTCTCTCCACTTATGCAATCACAATCCTACTCCAGGCTCTCATCAACTCTTGTCTCAACAGTTTCAAGAGACTACTAACCAGTTTCCTTGCCTCAAGTATTCCCCCTACTCCATTCCATCTTCCACTTGACAGCCAAGGTGATTTTTTTTTAAACCCTTACCTTCCATCTTGGAGTCAATACTGTGTATTGGCTCCAAGGCAGAAGAGTGGTAAGGGCTAGGCAATGGGGGTCAAGTGACTTTCCCAGGGTCACACAGCAGGGGAGCGTCTGAGGCCAGATTTGAACCCAGGACCTCCCATCTCTAGGCCTGGCTCTCCATCCCCTGAGCTACCCAGCTGCCCCCCCACCCCCCAAGGTGATTTTTATAAAAGTAAGGTCTAACCAGGTTGCCCTCTCTCTTGCTCAGTGAGCTATAGTGGCTCATTATTACCTCAGAGATCTATGATAAAACTGCTTTAGTATTTAAGACTCCTCATAATCTGGCCTATTTCTGCTTTTCTCAATGCATTAAACTTTCCTCAGTGCAGTTCCTTGAACATGACACTCCATCTTGCAACTCTGTGGCATTATTTTGTTACATTCTCCAAAATTCCTGGAACATTACATCACCTTCAGTTGCTGTCTTACTACACCTAACTTCCTCTGAGACCCTTTTTAAAGTCCATCTACTCCACAAGGCCTTTCTCAGTCCCCTCCACAACAAATTCCTTCCTCCTTTCCTCTCTCAGATTTCCATCTCTCTATTCTGTGTATGTGGCTTGTTTATTGATTCTCCCCCCCCCCCCCATTAGAATATAAGCTCCTTAAGTGAAAAGAATATCTCTCTTTGCCTTTTGTTTAGTTCTTTCCAAAGTTCTGGCATACAGTTAGTGCTTAAGAAATGCTTTTTGCCTTGACTAATTTACTCTTTCTCTTAGAAGAGATTGTTATGCCACATACTTGCTTTCATGTAGCTATCTAGTGAACAGCAATGTGGCACAGTGGATTGAGTGCTGGCCCTGGAGTTCAAATCTGGTTTCAGATACTTACTAGCTGTGTGACCCTAGACAAGTCACTTAACCCTATTTGCCTCAGTTTCTTCATCTGTCAAATGAGCCTGGGGAAGAAAATGGCAAATCATTCCTATATCTTTGTCAAGAAAACCCCAAATGGGGTCAGGGAGAATCCAAACCAATTGAAATGATGAAACAAGTACATTTATCTGGCACCTTGCCTGTAACATTTGAACTCCAATATAGCAGGATTTGGAATTATATGACACAAGTTAGAATCATAGCTCTACTACCTATGTGACTTTGAATATATCTCTTCACATCTCTGAGTCTTAATTTGAAAGGTAGAAAGGGAAGAAGTGTCCAGGCATAGAAAAAGGACTTTGGAGACAGAGGACCTGGGTTCCATTTCTATTTCTGACACTTCCTACTTGTGTGCCCGTAGCAAGTCACTTACCTCTCTACTCCTCAGTGTCCTTGTTTACAAAATTAGGAGTCTAGATTTCATCTAAGATCACTTCCATATCAAAATATATGATTTTAAGATCTTGAAAGTCTTTTCTAACTTTAATTTTATGATCTGTGTGATTTAAAGAGAAAGTAATGCCATTGATGACATATTATTTAGTGGTCACCTACAGAATGGGCTGGTGGGTCCATCCAAAATTCTACCACTCTCCCCACTTCCTACAAGTCTAAGGAAAATTCCTTTACCAGATGTGAGGACCAACCTATCCATGGGGAGAAGCCTACTTTGTCTCTTGATGGGGAGTAAGGTATAAGAAGGTTGGAATGATAAAAGAGGGGTAGGTCATAAAAGGTTTTGACTCTCAAGTAGAGGATTTTGTATTTAATCCTGGAGGCAATAGGGAACCACTGTGTGTAATTGGAAATCTGTTACCCTAAAAATTGCATTTCCCAGGAGCCCACTGACTTCCTGTCATTGTGTACTTCCTGTAGACAGAGGGATAAATACAGTGGGGTCTTGGTCTCTGCTTCCTTGGTTGTGATTATAGTGGTAAGTGGGGTTTTTGAACAGGTAGATTAGCCATGGGCATGTGGTCTTATTTTGTTACCTTGTTATTCCTTAATTTCTAATGATCTAATGATCATTGTATCTCTTAAAATATAATATTTAAAATTATTAAGATTAATTTTAATTTTTACAATGATAGCAACCAGTGAAGTGGGAGAAAGAATTCTCAATTTTTTAAGATAGCCTAGACAAATTTTGCAAACCATGTATCTCCTGCCACAGCTTTTTGCTCCCCTCTCCCTCTCCCTCATGAACTCTGCTAGAACTCTGAACTCTCTTTGGAGCTGTTGCCCTGCTCCTGACAGTTTTTCCTCCCCACTTTTTTCTGGTTGCCCACCTACTGGCCCAGGTGCTTTAGTTTGAGGGACTTAGCCAGGAACTCTTGATGGAGAAGGGATAATCCACTTCACTTCTCTCACCCATCTGCTTGAGCCAGCATTCCTTGCTGCTGCCTCTGGCATTGCTGCTGCAAATCCAGCCTCCTCCCAATCTTTCTGCTCCTATTCCAATTCTGACTGGCTCTGGCTCAAGCTGCTATTGCTGTTCCTGTTGTGCTGCTGGTTGCTGCCACCACAAAGCTGGGAGTCCTTGGAGCCGCTTTCCAGGCAGCTGTGTATTCCTTTGGCAGTAATTAGCCTTCTAACTCCCTGTCCACATGACAAGGGAAACAAGCTGCTCCCTAGTGTTTTACCCCATGGGGGAAGAGGAAGGAAGGTTACTCTTCCAAACAGGAAGTAAAATTGCAAGCATGTAGCACTCTATGAAAGAGCAGTACATTGCCTACTTCAAACAGCTCCCAGTTTTAGGATACATTTTTTTCCTCTACCATTCCTGGGTACACTTGTCTTTGCAATTATCTTGCCTGAAACTCAGGGGAAATATACTTCTCCCTTACAACCCCTTGCCATTTTGGCCTGCTCAGTCTCTAAGATACACCCAATTTGGGATTTGTAGTTGAGGGGTTGTTATTTGTACTAGAGGGGTTAAGACTTTCAGTATAGATAGGGGGAAAGAGAATGGAGACTCTCCCTTCTCAAAGTGGGGTTCAAGGGAGACAGCAGATGTTTAAGGTTGGCTCAGAGAGAGGAAAGGGGGTTTGAAGATTTTCCCTCTTCTGTCTTCCCTCCTTAATTAAGTCTGTTCTCCCAGATTCACTCTTGTTTCTCTTGTTCCCCCTCCAGTACGGGAGACCAAAGGATCTCCTCTTGATCTGTTCACTCACACACAGCTTGGGGAAAAGATAACTATTTTAATGTCAACTCAATCAAGGTAATACAAAGTTATAATTAGCAGGGAAAGAATTGGAGAAGAAAATGAGGAAAAGGGGGTCCCTGTCTCTATCTAAAACCCTTTTCCCTCCCTCCTCAAGTTTGGGGGGAACTCAGGCCTTGGCAGCCTGAACCCCCTGAGAGAAAGTCAGTTTGACTCACCCTGGGTTTGGTCCCTTGGCCACCATTCAGACTCAGGGAAACAGGAGCTGAAGTAAAGTTGGACAGAGATTTAAAATGTCTTTCACAGGTTTCCTCTTCAATAGGAAATTATGGGGGAAAAGATTTCCAGTCACCAGCAGGAAAAGTGGGTAACCCTCAGGAGAAAGTCTTTTTCCCCCTTCTCTCTTTGGCTTCTCAAGACTGAGAGACCAACTGCTCTTCCAGCCAGAGTCTTCTCCTCCTCCATATTCCCACCTCCTGGGGCCCCTCCCCCGTTGAGGTGATCAGTTCTGCATACTCTTCAGCCGGGCTCTTTTCTTATGTGCCAGCCTCTGTCACATCTGTTACAATGAATCATTTTAATCTACTGTGTTTTGGCTATTAGATATATTCTGTTACTTTTCCCCTATGACTACTGAACAAAATATTGTGAAATATTGTAAAAGCCCATAAACATCCTTTCCTCCATTGTGCCTTTGTTAATTGTCACATAGATGATGATGGGTGAACTTCATCAAAACTGGTTACAACTGTATACAACCTTTGGAAAATTTAATGAGCTAAATATCTCAAATTGATTTTAAAAAGTCTTCGGACATGATTTTTAGATATCTTTTTTTTTTTTTCAATAGCTCTGACTGATCATCTTGCCTACCTATGTTATTTGTAATAAGAGGTAATGGGTCCATTTAGTAGCTGAAGTGAAGTGCAATTATAATCCCCACCTCTGCATTTGTAAAGATGTAAATAATTGAGACATAATAGTCTCATTCCAGAGGAGCTAGGAAGTTATTTCACGGGCATGATACCTCTGGATGCATCTCCCATTTGTAACTCTTCAGCTTACTCTACCCTTCCACCATAATGATCTTAGTGATGTTTTTAGACCCAACATTAACAGTACAGAGGTTTGTGCCTTTTTTAGACTCCTCTGCCACATTTTGTAATGATGGCAGTAATAGATTTTTTAAAAAAATATCTCAGACAAGGTTGAAAGATTGCTAATGGATCTCATTTTTTGGGGGGTGAGAAACCTTTGTATTCTACCTCTCCTTATCTGGCACAACGTGTCACTGATTGTAAACTATATATATTTTTGATTTTTTAAAATTTTATAATATTTTATTTGATCATTTCCAAGCATTATTCATTAAAGACAAAGATCATTTTCCTTTCCTCCCCCCACCCCCCATAGCCAACACATGATTCCACTGGGTATCACATGTGTTCTTGATTCTAACCCATTGTCATGTTGATAGTATTTGCTTTAGAGTGTTCATTTAGAGTCTCTCCTCTGTCATGTTCCCTCAACCGCTGTAGTCAGGCAGTTGATTTTCCTCGGTGTTTCTACTCCCACAGTTTGTCCTCTGCTTATGAATAGTGTTTTTTCTCCTAGATCCCTGCAGATTGTTCAGGGACATTACACTGCTACTAATGGAGAAGTCCATTACATTCTATTATACCACAGTGTATTAGTCTCTGTGTACAATGTTCTCCTGGTTCTGCTCCTCTCACTCGGCATCACTTCCTGGAGGTCATTCCAGTCTCCACGGAATTCCTCCACTTTATTATTCCTTTTTGCACAATAGTATTCCATCACCAACATATACCACAATTTGTTCAGCCATTCCCCAATTGATGGGCATCCCCTCGTTTTCCCATTTTTGGCCACCACAAAGAGCGCAGCTATGAATATTCTTGTATATGTCTTTTTCTCCATTATGTCTTTGGGGTACAGACCCAACAGTGCTATGGCTGAATCAAAGAGTACACATTCTTTTGTCGCCCTTTGGGCATAGTTCCAAATTGCCCTCCAGAATGGTTGGATCAATTCACAATTCCACCAGCAATGAATTAATGTCCCTACTTTGCCACATCCCCTCCAGCATTCATTACTTTCCTTTGCTATCATGTTAGCCAATCTGCTAGGTGTGAGGTGATACCTCAGAGTTGTTTTGATTTGCATCTCTCTGATTATAAGAGATTTAGAACACTTCTTCATGTGTTTAGTAATAGTTTTGATTTCTTTACCTGAAAACTGCCTATCCATGTCCCTTGCCCATTTATCAATTGGAGAATGGCTTGGATTTTTTTACAATTGATTTAGCTCTTTATAAATTTGAGTAATTAAACCTTTGTCAGAGGTTTCTATGAAGATTTTTTCCCAATTTGTTGGTTCCCCTCTGATTTTAGTTACGTTGGTTTTGTTTGTACAAAAGCTTTTTAATTTGATGTAGTTGAAATTATTTATTTTACATTTTGTGACTCTTTCTATGTCTTGCTTGGTTTTAAAGTCTTTCCCCTCCCAACGGTCTGACATGTATACTATTCTGTGTTTACCCAATTTACTTATGGTTTCCTTCTTTATCTTTAAGTCTTTCACCCATTTTGAATTTATCTTGGTGTAGGGTGTAAGGTGTTAATCAATTCCTAATCTCTCCCACACTGTCTTCCAATTTTCCCAGCAGTTTTTATCGAATAGTGGATTTTTGTCCCAAAAGCTGGGATCTTTGGGTTTATCGTATACTGTCTTGCTGAGGTCGCTTGCCCCCAGTCTATTTCACTGATCCTCATTTCTGTCTCTTATCCAGTACCAAATTGTTTTGATGACTGCTGCTTTGTAATATAGTTTAAGGTCTGGGACTGCAAGGGCCCCATCATTTGTGTTTTTTTTTCCATTATTTCCCTGGATATCCTTGATCTTTTGTTCTTCCAAATGAACTTTGTTATGGTTTTTTCTAAATCAGTAAAGAAATTTTTTGGGAGTTCAATGGGTATGGCACTAAATAGATAAATAAGTTTGGGTAGGATGGTCATTTTTATTATATTGGCTCGTCCTATCCATGAGCAGTTAATGTTTTTCCAATTGCTCAAATCTAGTTTTAGTTGTGAGAAGAGTGTTTTGTAGTTGTGTTCATAGTTCCTGTGTTTCCTCGGGTGATAGATTCCTAGGTATTTTATTTTGTCTAAGGTGATTTTGAATGGGATTTCTCTTTCTAGTTTTTGCTGCTGAGCTATGTTGGAGATATATAGAAATGCTGATGACTTATGTGGGTTTATTTTGTATCCTGCAACTTTGCTAAAGTTGTTGATTATTTCAATTAGTTTTTTGGTTGAATCTCTAGGATTCTTTAAGTAGACCATCATGTCATCTGCAAAGAGTGATAACTTGGTCTCCTCCTTGCCTATTTTGATGCCTTCAATTTTTCTTCTCTAATTGCTACTGCTAGTGTTTCTAGTACAATATCATATAGTAGAGGTGATAATGGGCATCCTTGTTTCACTCCTGATCTTATTGGGAATGCATCTAGTTTATCCCCATTGCAGATGATATTAGCTGATGGTTTTAGATATATACTGCTTATTATTTTTAGGAAAGACCCTTCTATTCCTATGCTTTCTAGTGTTTTTAATAGGAATGGGTGTTGTATTTTATCAAAGGCTTTTTCTGCGTCTATTGAGATAATCATTTGGTTCTTGTTGGTTTGCTTGTTGATGTGGTCAATTATGTGGATGGTTTTCCTAATATTGAACCAGCCCTGCATCCCTGGTATAAATCCTACTTGATCATGGTAGATGACCCCTTCTTATCACTTGCTGGAGTCTTTTTGCTAGTGTCCTATTTAATATTTTTTGCATCTATATTCATTAGGGAGATTGATCTATAGTTTTCTTTCTGTTTTTGACCTACCTGGTTTTGGAATCAGTACCATGTTTGTGTCATAAAAGGAGTTTGGTAGAACTCCCTCTTTGCTTATTATGTCAAATAATTTGTATAGTATTGGATTTAGCTGTTCTTTGAATGTTTGATAGAATTTACTGGTGAATCCATCAGGCCCTGGGGATTTTTTCTTAGGAAGTTCTTTGGTGGCTTGTTGGATTTCATTTTCTGATTTGGGATTATTTAAGAATTCTATTTCTTCTTCTGTTAGTCTAGGCAGTTTGTATTTTTGTATATATTCATCCATATCACTTAAATTGGTGTATTTATTGCCATATAATTGGGCAAAGTAATTTTTAATGATTGCCTTAATTTCCTCTTCATCAGAGGTGATGTCCCCCTTTTCGTCTTTGATGCTGTTAATTTGCTTTTCTTCTTTCCTTTTTTTAATTAGATTGATCAGTACTTTGTCTATTTTGTTTGTTTTTTCAAAGTACCAGGTTCTTGTCTTATTTATTAAATCAATAGTTCTATCACTTTTGATTTTATTAATTTCTCCCTTAATTTTTAGGATTTCTAGTTTGGTTTTCTGCTGGGGGTTTTTAATTTGATCGCTTTTGAGTTTTTTTATTTGCATTTCCAATTGATTGATCTCTGCTCTCCCTAGTTTGTTAATATATGCACTCAGGGATATGAATTTACCTCTGATTACTGCTTTGGCTGCATCCCAAAAGGTTTGACAGGATGTCTCGCCATTGTCATTTTCCTCGGTGAAATTATTAATTGTTTCTGTGATTTCTTCTCTAATTAAATGATTTTGGAGTATTATATTATTTAATTTCCAATTAGCTTTTGATTTGGTTTTCCATGTACCATTACTGATCATTATTTTTATTGCCTTGTGATCTGAAAAGGCTGCATTTATTATTTCTGCTTTTCTGCATTTGTATGACATGTTTCTGTGACCTAATGTATGGTCAATCTTTGTGAATGTGCCATGTGGTGCTGAGAAGAAGGTGTATTCCTTTTTGCTTATGAATGGTGTTTTTTTTCTCCTGGATCCCTGAAAGTTGTTCAGGGACATTACACCGCCCCTAATGGAGAAGTCCATTACGTTCGATTATACCACAGTGTATTAGTCTCTGTGTACAATGTTCTCCTGGTTCTGCTCCTCTCGCTCTGCATCACTTCCTGGAGGTTGTTCCAGTCTCCATGGAACTTCTCCACTTTATTATTCCTTTGAGCACAATAGTATTCCATCACCAACATATACCACAGTTTGTTCAGCCATTCCCCAATTGGTGGGCATCCCCTCGTTTTCCAGTTTTGGGCCACCACAAAGAGCGCAGCTATGAATATTTTTGTACAAGTCTTTGTGTCCATTATCTCTTTGGGGTACAGACCCAGCAGTGCTATGGCTGGGTCAAAGGGTAGATATTCTTTTGTCGCCCTTTGGGCATAATTCCAAATTGCCCTCCAGAATGGTTGGATCAGTTCACAACTCCACCAGCAATGAATTAATGTCCCTACTTTGCCACATCCCCTCCAGCATTCATTTCTTTCCTTTGCTGTTATGTTAGCCAATCTGCTAGGTGTGAGGTGATACCTCAGAGTTGTTTTGATTTGCATCTCTCTGATTATAAGAGATGTAGAACACTTCTTCATGTGCTTGTTAATAGTTTTGATTTCTTTATCTGAGAACTGCCTATCCATTTCCCTTGCCCATTTATCAATTGGAGAATGGCTTGATTTTTTGTACAATTGATTTAGCTCATTATAAATATGAGTAATTAAACCTTTGTCAGAGGTTTCTATGAAGATTTTTTCCCAATTTGTTGTTTCCCTTCTGATTTTAGTTATATTGGTTTTGTTTGTACAAAAGCTTTTTAGTTTGATGTAGTCAAAATTATTTATTTTACATTTTGTGATTCTTTCTATATCTTGCTTGGTTTTAAAGCCTTTCCCCTCCCAAAGGTCTGACATGTATACTATTCTGTGTTTACCCAATTTACTTATGGTTTCCTTCTTTATGTTTAAGTCACTCACCCATTTTGAATTTATCTTGGTGTAGGGTGTGAGGTGTTGATCTATTCCTAGTCTCTCCCACATTGTCTTCCAATTTTCCCAGCAGTTTTTATCGAATAGTGGATTTTTGTCCCAAAAGCTGGGATCTTTGGGTTTATCGTATACTGTCTTGCTGAGGTCGTTTTCCCCCAGTCTATTCCACTGATCTTCCTTTCTGTTTCTTAGCCAGTACCAAATTGTTTTGATGACTGCTGCTTTGTAATATAGTTTGAGGTTTGGGACTGCAAGGCCCCCATCATATGTGTTTTTTTTCATTATTTCCCTGGATATCCTTGATCTTTTGTTCTTCCAAATGAACTTTGTTATGGTTTTTTCTAAATCAGTGAAGAAGTATTTTGGTAGTTCAATGGGTATGGCACTAAATAGATAAATAAGTTTGGGTAGGATGGTCATTTTTATTATGTTGGCTCGTCCTATCCATGAGCAGTTAATGTTTTTCCAATTGTTCAAGTCTAGTTTTAGTTGTGTGGCGAGTGTTTTGTAGTTGTGTTCATATAGTTCCTGTGTTTGTCTTGGGAGATAGATTCCTAGGTATTTTATTTTGTCTAAGGTGATTTTGAATGGGATTTCTCTTTCTAGTTCTTGCTGCTGAGCTGTGTTGGAGATATATAGAAAAGCTGATGATTTATGTGGGTTTATTTTGTATCCTGCAACTTTGCTAAAGTTGTTGATTATTTCAATTAGCTTTTTGGTTGAATCTCTAGGATTCTTTAAGTAGACCATCATGTCATCCGCAAAGAGTGATAACTTGGTCTCCTCCTTGCCTATTCTGATACCTTCAATTTCTTTATTTTCTCTAATTGCTACTGCTAGTGTTTCTAGTACAATGTCAAATAGTAGAGGTGATAATGGGCATCCTTGTTTCACTCCTGATCTTATTGGGAATGCATCTAGTTTATCCCCATTGCAGATGATATTAGCTGTTGGTTTTAGATATATACTGTTTATTATTTTTAGGAATGACCCTTCTATTCCTATGCTTTCTAGTGTTTTTAATAGGAATGGGTGTTGTATTTTATCAAAGGCTTTTTCTGCATCTATTGAGATAATCATGTGGTTCTTGCTAGTTTGCTTGTTGATGTGGTCAATTATGTGGATGGTTTTCCTAATGTTGAACCAGCCCTGCATCCCTGGTATGAATCCTACTTGATCATGGTGAATGATCTTTCTGATCACTTGCTGGAGTCTTTTTGCTAGTATCCTATTTAAAATTTTTGCATCTATATTCATTAGGGAGATTGGTCTATAGTTTTCTTTCTCTGTTTTTGACCTGCCTGGTTTTGGAATCAGTACCATGTTTGTGTCATAAAAGGAGTTTGGTAGAACTCCCTCTTTGCTTATTATGTCAAATAGTTTGTATAGTATTGGGGTTAACTGTTCTCTGAATGTTTGATAGAATTCACAGGTGAATCCATCAGGCCCTGGGGATTTTTTCTTAGGAAGTTCTTTGATGGCTTGATGGATTTCAATTTCTGATATGGGATTATTTAAGAATTCTATTTCCTCTTCTGTTAGTCTAGGCAGTTTGTATTTTTGTATATATTCATCCATTTCTCCTAAATTGGTGTATTTATTGCCATATAATTGGGCAAAGTAATTTCTAATGATTGCCTTAATTTCCTCCTCATTGGAGGTGCTGTCCCCCTTTTCATCTTTAATGCTGTGAATTTGCTTTTCTTCCTTCCTTTTTTTAATTAGATTGACCAGTACTTTGTCTATTTTGTTTGTTTTTTCAAAGTACCAGCTTCTTGTCTTATTTATTAAATCAATAGTTCTATCACTTTCGATTTTATTAATTTCTCCCTTAATTTTTAGGATTTCTAATTTGGTTTTCTGCTGGGGGTTTTTAATTTGATCGCTTTCGAGTTTTTTCAATTGCATTTCCAATTGATTGATCTCTGCTCTCCCTTGTTTGTTAATATGAGCTTTCAGGGATATGAATTTGCCTCTGATTACCGCTTTGGCTGCATCCCAAAAGGTTTGAAAGGATGTTTCGCCATTGTCATTTTCCTTGATGAAATTATTAATTGTTTCTATGATTTCTTCTTTAGCTAAACGGTTTTGGAGTATCATATTGTTTAATTTCCAATTGGTTTTAGATTTGGTTTTCCATGTACCATTACTAATCATTATTTTTATTGCCTTGTGATCTGAGAAGGCTGCATTCATTATTTCTGCTTTTTTGCATTTGTGTGCTATGTTTCTGTGACCTAATGTATGGTCAATTTTTGTGAATGTGCCATGTGGTGCTGAGAAGAAGGTGTATTCCTTTTTATCCCTATTTATTTTTCTCCATATGTCTATTAATTCTAATTTTTCTAAGATTTCATTCACTTCTTTTACCTCTTTCTTATTTATTTTTTGATTTGATTTATCTAAATTTGATAGTGGTTGGTTTAAGTCTCCCACTAGTATGGTTTTATTGTCTATTTCTTCCTTCAATTCTCCTAGTTTCTCCATTAGAAATTTGGGTGCTATATTATTTGGTGCATACATGTTGATTAATGATATTTCCTCATTGTCTAGAGTCCCTTTTAACAAAATATAATTACCTTCCCTATCCCTTTTGATCAGGTCTATTTTTGCATTGGCTTTATCAGATATCATGATTACCACTCCTGCCTTCTTTCTATCAGTTGAGGCCCAGAAGGTCTTACTCCATCCTTTAATTCTGACCTTGTGGGTGTCAACCCGCCTCATGTGTGTTTCTTGAAGACAACATATGGTAGGGTTTTGGATTCTAATCCATTCTGCTATTCGTCTACGTTTTATGGGTGAGTTCATCCCATTCACGTTCAAAGTTATGATTGTCATTTGTGTACTCCCTGGCATTTTGATTGCCTTCCCTAATTCTAACCTTTTCTTCTTCGGCTCTACCTTTTAGTCCAGTGATTTACTTTGAGTCAGTCCCCCTTGTCCCCTCCCTTGATGTTTCCCTTTTTAGTCCCTCCCTTTTGTTCCCTCCCCCTCCCCCCTCTCTTTCCCTCCCTTTTTGTTCTCCCTCTCCCCCTCCCCCCCTTGGTTTTCCCTTCTCCTTACCCTTGTTGGGTAAGATAGAATTCAAGATCCCAATGGATCTGGATGTTTTTCCCTCTCAGAGTTGATTTCCCTGAGATTGAGGTTTAAGTAACCCCCCCCCCCCTCTCTTCCTCTCCTTCTTATAGGAGTTTTCCTCCCCTCCCCTTCCCCTGTGAATCTTTGTGTGAGAACCATTATTCTATTTGGTCTTTCTTTACCCCCTATATATACATTACATTTTCCCCACATATTAGTATACATAGGTTGATATAAATGTAGTCCTTATAGAAGAGAGTTTGAGTAAAAGAAGATAACATTTTTCCCCTTTCCTTAATATTTACCTTTTCAGGTATTCCTTGCTCTTTGATTTTCGGTATCAAACTTTCCACAGAGCTCTGGTCTTTTCTTTGCAAAAAGTTGGAAGTCTTCTATTTTGTTGAATGCCCATACTTTCCCTTGGAAGTATATAGTCAGTTTTGCTGGGTAGCTGATTCTTGGTTGGAGACCCAGCTCTCTTGCCTTTCTGAAGATCATGTTCCATGCCTTTCGATCATTCAGCGTAGAACTTGCAAGGTCTTGTGTGACCCTGATTGGCATTCCTTTATATCTAAATTGTCTTTTTCTGGCTTCCTGTAGGATTTTTTCTTTTGTTTGATAGCTTTGGAATTTGGCAATTACATTCCTGGGAGTTGTCTTTTGGGGGTTTAGTGTAGAAGGTGTTCTGTGAGCTCTGTCAGTGGATGTATTGCCCCCTTGTTCTAGAATCTCTGGGCAATTTTCTTTGATTATATCTTGTATCACCATGTCCAGTTTGGTGTTTATTTCTGGCTTTTCTGGGAGTCCAATTATTCTTAAATTTTCTCTTCTCCCCCTGTTTTCCAGATCTATCACCTTGTCGGTGAGATATTTTATGTTCTCTTCTAATTTCTTGGTGTTTTGGCTTTGCTTTATTAGTTCTTGCTTTAAAGCCTGGTTTTCTTTTACAGTTTGGTCAAACTGGTTTTGTAGATGCGTGAATTTCTTTTGCATCATTTCCCACTTTTCCTCCCAGAGGGCTTCCATCTTTTTGGTCCTTTCTGATTCAAATTCTTCATGGGTTTGTGGAGAGTTTCTATTTCCTTTGGGAGATTTTGGAGAATTTTCTTGTATATCTTCTTCTATCTGCTCTGTATTTTGTATTTTGGCTCCATAGAATGTGTCCAGGGTCGCCCCTTTCTTCTTATTTTTCTTGGTATTTTGGGGCTTCTGTGCTTCTGTGGAGTTTGTCATCTCTGAACGTGGAGGATTGGCTTTTCTTGTCTTTGTCTGGTGATCCGAGGCTTTAGTCCTGGGCAGATGTTGGTTCTACGAGCGTTCCCTGGGTTAAACTGAATATGCCTCACTGGAACTGGAATGGAAGGGTCGGACCACGAGGCCACACTCTCCCCCTGGCTCGATTTCCGGAAGTTGCCTTCAGAATCCCTGGCCGTGAGGCTGTTTCGTCGGTCTGCGGGGGGATGGGCTGCCGCTTCCCCAAGCTCTGAGAGCACAGACTTTCACTGAGACTTGGATAGCAGGATCCAGCCCGTGAGGCTGTCTTGCCCGCCCTGAGGGTTGCTGTTGTTTTGACCAGCTCTCTGCAGCGGAGGCCCCAGGCAGTAACTTTCACCCGGACTGGGACTTGGGTAGAAGACCCTGAGGGTTGTTGTTCCTCAGACCCTGCTCTCTGAGCCCGGCGCGTCTGCCGCTTCCCGGAGCCTTGGACTCTGCGCTCCTACCCCTGAGGTCCGAGGGATCTCGGGTTCTGGCTTTTAAGGGGAGCCGTACCTTTTGAACCGGGTCCAGGTCCAGGAGGAGGGTTCCCAGGGTCTGTGCTGTTGATCGTTTTGAATTTCGGCGCCTTAGGAGCTTCTAGTTTGAGATCGGTCGGGAAGGGTTTTCCGGAGATCTGAACTTCAGCTTTCTCTAAGCCGCCATCTTAACCGGAAGTCGGTGTATTCCTTTTTATCCCTATTTATTTTTCTCCATATGTCTATTAATTCTAATTTTTCTAAGATTTCATTCACTTCTTTTGCCTCTTTCTTATTTATTTTTTGATTTGATTTATCTAAATTTGATAATGGTTGGTTTAAGTCTCCTACTAATATGGTTTTACTGTCTATTTCTTCCTTCAATTCTCCTAGTTTCTCCATTAGAAATTTGGGTGCTATATTATTTGGTGCATACATGTTGATTTGTGATATTTCCTCATTATCTAAAGTCCCTTTTAACACAATATAATTACCTTCCCTATCCCTTTTGATCAGGTCTATTTTTGCTTTGGCTTTATCAGATATCATGATTTCCACTCCTGCCTTCTTTCTGTCAGTTGAGGCCCAGAAGGTCTTACTCCATCCTTTAATTCTGACCTTGTGGATGTCTACCCACCTCATGTGTGTTTCTTGAAGACAACATATGGTAGGGTTTTGGATTCTAATCCATTCTGCTATTTGTCTACATTTTATGGGTGAGTTAATCCCATTCACCTTCAAAGTTATGACTGTCACTTGTGGACTCCCTGGCATTTTGATATCCTTCCCTAATTCTAACCTTTCTTCTTCAGCTCTACCTTTTAGTCCAGTGATTTACTTTAAATCAGTCCCCCTTGTCCCCTCCCTTGATATGTTTCCCTTTCTAGTCCCTCCCTTTTTGTTCCCTCCCCCTACCCCTCTTCTTCCCTCCCTTTTTTGTGTTCCCTGCCCCTTGCCCCCCTTGGTTTTCCCTTCTCCCTTCCCTTGTTGGGTAAGATAGAATTCAAGATCCCAATGGATCCGGATGTTCTTCCCTCTCAGAGTTGATTTCCCTGAGAGTAAGGTTTAAGTAAAAACTCTCTTCCTCTCCTTCTTATAGGAGTTTTCTTCCCTTCCCCTTCCCATGTGAATCTTTGTGTGAGAAAGATTATTCTATTTGGTCTTTCTTTTCCCCCTGTTTACACATTACATTTACCCCACATGTTAGTATACATAGATTGATATAAATGTAGTCCTTATAGAAGAGAGTTTGAGTAAAAGAAAAAGAACATTTTTCTCCTTTTACCTTTCCTTCATATTTACCTTTTCAGGTATTCCATGCTCTTTGTTTTTCGATATTGAACTTTCCACAGAGCTCTGGTCTTTTCTTTGCAAAAACTTGGAAATCTTCTATTTTGTTGAATGCCCATACTTTCCCTTGGAAGTATATAGTCAGTTTTGCTGGATAGCTGATTCTTGGTTGAAGACCCAGCACTTTTGCCTTTCTGAAAATAATGTTCCATGCCTTACAATCATTCAGAGTGGAACTTGCAAGGTCTTGTGTGACCCTGATTGGGATTCCTTTATATCTAAATTGTCTTTTTCTGGCTTCTTGTAGGACTTTTTCTTTTGTTTTAAAGCTTTGGAATTTGGCAATTACATTCCTGGGTGTTGTCTTTTGAGGATTTAGTGTAGAGGGTGTTCTGTGAGCTCTGTCAGTGGCTGTATTGCCCCCTTGTTCTAGAATCTCTGGGAAATTTTCTTTGATTATATCTTGTAATACAATGTCGAGTTTGCTGTTTATTTCTGGCTTTTCTGGAAGTCCAATTATTCTTAAATTATCTCTTCTTCCTCTATTTTCCAAGTCTGTCACCTTGTCAGTGAGATATTTTATGTTCTCTTCTAATTTCTTGGTCTTTTGGCTTTGCTTTATTAATTCTTGCTCTTCGTCTTCGAGTTGCCTGATTCTGACTTTTAAAGCCTGGTTTTCCTTTTCACTTTGGTCAAACTGGTTTTGTAGATGCATGAATTTCTTTTGCATTATTTCCCACTTTTCCTCCCAGAGGGCTTCCATCTTTTTGATCCTTTCCGATTCAAATTCTTAATGGGTTTGTGGAGAGTTTCCATTTCCTTTGGAAGTTTTCGGAGCATTTGCTTGTGTTTCCTCTTTTATCTCCTCTGTATTTTGTATTTTTGCTCCATAAAATGTGTCCAAAGTTGGCCCCTTCTTCTTGTTTTTCTTGGAATTTTGGGGCTTTTGTGCTTCTGTGGATTTTGCCATCTCTATCTGAGTGGGGAGGACTAGCTTTTCTTATCTCTGTCTGGTGTTCAGAGGTTTTAGCCCTAGGCAGATTGTCCATTCTATGCAGTTGTTGTTCTTCCCGGGGAAGCCAGGAATTGCTGGTGTTTCCCTGTTCCTGTTCTCCTAAGTACTCTCCCGATGCTTCTCTGTTGCCTTACTTCCACGCTCTGAGCCTGGCTTGGCCCTTTCTGTGGGGTGTTTGTTTCTGTGCCTTAGCAGGCCAGGAGAGCCAGCACTCTGAGGGGGGAGGGGCCGCGGCTTCCCAGAGCTTGCAGGGCTCCTGATAAGATTAACTTTCTCTAGGTTGAACTGAGTATGCCCTGAGGCAGGGACCTTCCATGAGACTCAGATGGAAGGATTCAGCCAGGGGGCTGCAGGCTCCCCCCATCTCTCTCTGTTTACCTGCTGTCTGGGTGCCCCCTCGACTGGGTCAGGTTGTTTTCAGGAAGCAGCCTTCAGGATAGCCAGCCCTGAGGCTCTGAGGTTCCCTCTGCTGCCTCGGACTCATTGCTCTGGGTTGGCGGGATGGGTCCTGGGACCTTCTTTCTGCCTACCCCTTAGGTCCAAGTGACCTAGGGTTCTGGATTTTGGGGGGGCTGTACCTTTTGATCCAGGTCCAGGTCCAGGAGGAGGATTCCCGGGGTCTATGCTGTTGTTTGTTTTGAATTTTGGTGCTTTGGAGCATATAGTTTGAGTTCGGTAGGGAAGAGTTTCTGGAGATCTGAAATTTAGCTTTCTCTAAGCTGCCATTTTGACCGGAAGTCTATATTTTTTATTTTTAAACCTTTTTTTTATTATTTTCCTTGTATGTGCAATATAGTATTTGAGTTTTATTTTTTTTCTCTCCTTTTTGTATTTGAAGCACATGTCACCAGTATTAAAATTTTCTTTAGCTTTTTAAAATTTTGCAGTAATATAAGTTTAAAATACATTTGCCCTAATGTCAATGCATACCCAAAAAAGTTTTAGACTATAGAAATTATGCCATTGATTGTTTAAAAATTATGAGATTTTGCTTAATGATTGTGTCTGACTCCAGGAGAAGGGTATACAAAAAGAGCCAGTATACAGAGCCAAGGAGCACAAGGTTGAAAAGGACCAAGCCAATCCAGGTAGGATGGATGAACTTATATGCCAAGACAAGAGGACTTGAACTTTTTTGGTGTTCAAGGTTGTGGCTGTTTTGACTTATGTCAGGGGCTGGACTTCCTCTGAGCCACATTCTACCAAGTATCTCACTTTGGCTACCATTCCGGCCCCTATAATCTAGTCCCTTTTCTGTCTTTCATATTGTGGCAAACTTTTTGTAGTCCTGGCTACTGATTGGGTAAGTGCATAATTACATAAATCACTTTAATTGGGCCCTGATTCAAGGACCTGATACAGGTTTATTTTTCCTTTACTTATAATTTTAACACACAAGACTTTGATATTCTATATTTCATCCAGAATTTATTTTTTCTCTTTTATTTGGATTTTTTTTTATCTTTTCTGTTTTCTCTTGCCAATTGATTCATATATCTTACAACTCAGCCATACATCCTTAAGTGATGTTCAAGTGTTTTTCAATATCCTCCTTAGGAGGAAATGAATTATTATGTTATAATGCAAACTTTAAATTCATTTTGAGAGTAATTTTAGAACAAGAAACATGCTACCTTTTCAAATCCAGAACTGTTTGGAGAATGTGCCATGAAAATGCTTGCACAGACCACACGCTGCACCAGAGGATCCAGAGTGAACTTTGGGATGTGGTGCCTTGAACTGTGTGGGGTTGAATGCATTCGTTTTGTATGCATACTCTTATACCAAAGGGGACTGTTGTAATATTTATAGCTCAAAGATGAGTGGATATGAAGAACAGGGGATACGGAAGGTTTGAAGCAGGGAATGGAGGAATTGAAGGGAGAGAGGGAATATGGCTTTTGGTGAGGCAAAAGGAGAGAGATGTCCCCTGCTGAGAGGCTATTTTTGAACCAAATGGCGTATCCAAGAAATGAGCCACTGATGATAGCCTGTGGGATAGTCTTCTTGCTGGATTGCTTCCGAAGTTGCCCCAGAGTAGGCTAAACATGTACCTTCTTGAGGGACAAGCCTTTCCCCCAATTCTGGTCACCCAGCAGGGGTCCAATAAGGTCTGTTTGTAGTTGAATGACTGTCCTGAGGTTCAGCTCCCTCTATGCCCCCTGAAAAGATAGTCCTTGTATCTGACTGTGATATTGAAATAAGATAAATTTTAACAACCAGTTTGGATGGGAGAGGTATCAGGGAAGAGGGAAGAGGGATTTCCCTAGATAAAGTTTGAGTCTTTCTCAGCATTGGAGCTGAGGCCAGGCCTCACATCCTGGTGGAATGTTTCTCTTATTCCTGTGTCTACACTGTATCTATGCTAGTTTTCTTAATTTCAAAATCTTAGCAGTAGACAGCAAGCAACAGGAAAAATTCTGACCTTCAGATGTGGTTGGGCCTGTCTCTTTGGGCTGAAGAAAGTAGAGGCACGTCTATCCAGAGCCTGGGAAGCCAAGCTCCTCCCACTTCCAAGGCCAGGAAGGAAGTGCTTGTCAAAGACCAACTGCCACTCCAAGTTGTCACTTCCCCCACCAACTGTCAGTCTTGTCAATTTCTTCTCTCTCTAATATTCCCACTGTTGCTTGTTCCAACACAGTGGCAGAAAGTCCAGAACTTGTTTTAGTTTCCTTTCCACTGCCCCCAATTGGATTTTTGTTAATGCTGTCTAGGAATCATTGGTGTGTTCTTTTTCCCTTTTATTCTCAAATTATTGTAATGTAAAAGTTGATTATGTTAAATGATCAACTGGGGAGATTAGTCTCCCAAATGAGCATTGGGGTGAATGTCTAATTGGAAATGTTACCCTAAAAATTGCCTTTCCCAGGAGACCACTGACTTCCTGTCATTACGTACTTCCTATAGACAGCAGGATAAATACAGTGGGGTTCCTTGTCTTGGTCTCTTTGCTTCCTGGGTTGTGACTGTGGTGGTAAGCAGGGTTTTTGAACAGATAGAATAGCCATGGGCATGTGGTCTTATTTTGTTACTGTTTTACTCCTTAATTTCTAATGATCATTAATAAATCTCTTAAAAATAATATTTGAAATTATTGGGATTAATTTTAATTTTTACAACAGGAATTTACAGACATATGGGGGATATGATATGTTTAGACCTGAATTTTAGGAGAATCACTTTAGTGACTGGAAGATGGGAGAGAGCAATTTTCGTGAAATAATATCAGAAACCAGATTTTAAGAGGTTAAGAAGATTATGAGAGGAAAGAAAATAGAGGTATCTATTATAAATAAACCTTTCAAGATGCATAGCCACAAAGAACAGAAGAGATGTAGAACAATAGTTAATGAGGAGAGACAGACTAAAAGAGGATTTTTTTTTCAGGACTGGGGAGACATTGACATGTTTGTAGGCACTAGGGTAGACAGGGATACAGTGGAGATGATAGAGTAGGCAGTCTATTGGAGGAAATGGGATAGAATGGTATCACTGAAACAATTAGAGGGATTAGCCTTAATAAGGAATAAGGTTATTTCATCATATGAGAGACATAGGTGAAGGATAAGATAGGGATAAGAGGCATCTGAATGATTTGAGATGACAAAGAAGGTAAAAATGGAACTCATGGCAAGTGGTCTCAATTTTTTCTCCAAAATATAAAACAAAATTCTCATCTGAAATTATGGCAAGAGTATAAGAGATGGAAGGTTCTAACAAGGATGAAAGGTTTGGAAGAGCATCTGTGGAGAGTAGGAAAAAGGGTTGATAAAGAAGGTAGAACATGTTTGCTTAGCAGCAGTGAGAGTCTCTGGCCAAGGTTATGTAACATAAATTTGTCATAGAACCAATCAAAATGTTTGCATGACTTTCTCTACCTCTGTTCAGCAATAGGAACACAGGACCCAAAACAGCAAATGGTGGGAGCAATCCAGGACTGAGCCTTGGAAGGACATAATCAGTAAAATGATGAGGAGGACTAGAGATTGAAGGGGAGAGGACAGAGTGGCGTTGAAGTGGTTCACCAAGGGGTCAAGATGAGGAAAAGAGGAAATAGTGACTAGTGTAGGGAGATGAACTTGGAGAGAGTCAAGGGATTGGAGGTCATGATGTAAACAGAGTAAGGTTTTTAAGGGAAAGCAATGGGAGAGGTAAAAAGCCACAGATAATCTAAAATGTATAGTAGAGCTCTTTGAAGGTCAGTGGACGCGAGGCTAAGTACTCCTGCCTTAGAAGAACTAGGATGGGAAACATTAGGAGAGCATTAAAGGTGATGAGAATTTAAAGAATGTTTATTTTGACTAAATGTCAAAGACAGACAAAAAGTATTTCTAGTCGACTATTTGGGAGAGAGAATGTATATTATTGGAAAGAATTTTGGAGTTGGAGAACAGGGGTTCAAAAATGGTTCTACTAGTACTACTTCTGTGTGACCTTGTTATTTAACAACTATGGACTCAGTTTCCACATATTAAAGCAATGAGTCAGAATTGCTAAATGGAAGAAAATGAATTATCAGTCTCTAATGTTAGCTTGACAACCATTTTCTCCCTAGCTATTCAGTAATGTTGATGTTAAGAATAGCAAAAACCAGATTTGTAGGTGATTCATGGTGAGAATATAGCAGGTCTCAAATGCCAAGGGACAAAAGAGTCTGGAGTGCTAAACTTGGCAAAGTGAATGACTGTTTAAGTGAGAACAGTGGCTAACGCTAATGTCATTGGTTGTCATGTATGTTGGAGAACTCAGAAATTTTGTGCTCCGGATGGTTTTCAGTTTGACCATTACCTATTTCAGTACTCAAGCCAGAATATAGATCATATAGAGAAAACCACCGAACAGGATGTCATCCAATAGACTGATGACATGAACTCAAGTCTTGCTCAGATACTAACTAGGGGTGTGACTGAACAGCCCCTTAATTTTTCGGAGGTTCAATTTTCTTATCTGTAAAATGAAGCCCAAAATTCTTACACCATTGACATCACACAATTTTTGTAAACCGTAAAATACTCCCTAAATGAGAGCTATTATAGCTTCCTTTACTAAAATTCCATTCTAATGCCATATCATTATGGCAGAGAGGAAAAAGGAGTGCCCAGGTCTAAAACACAGAGTGGTAAAGGGTCGCTTTGGGTCTGAGCCCAAAGGCCCCAGCCGGGAAGCTTTCTTTGACTTCTTCCCCTCCCTATGCTGCTAACCTAAGCCAGTAAGGACCGATTACAAATGTCTAGAAGTAGCTAGCACACCGAGAAGTTTCCTTCTTCAGGCCTGGCTCAGCCTGCCTTTCCGGGCAAAAGCTCTCAGGAGAACTAAAAGTTCAGCCAGTCCACTTTATGCTTTGCTGCCCACGAGCAACAGGTACAATCCACAAGCCTTGTGATCAAAGGAAAAGGTTGGGAAATCCTCAGGGATGGATGGGATTCAGTCCTGAGATGGCGATAGGAGCTCCCTTCAATCCAGGGTCTGGGAACAAACTCCTCCCCTGAAACAGTTTTTCCCCCAGAACTCTCTGCTTTACAGCCTTCCAAAGGTCCTTAGTGGTCACTCATGCCCCTCCTCCACATTCCATCTCCTCTCTGCAAAATGTCACTTACAAAAGTGACAACAAGATTATAGGTTATGTCAATGGCATACAAGCTTATAAACGCTACGATCTCCTATGAGGCTGGAAAGGTTTTGAGAACAGAGTTTCATGAAGCACCAATCTAAAGTTCAGAAACTCATCACTAAGTTGTCTGCATTTTAAAATTTTTATTTATTTATTTATTCATTCATTCATGCATTCATCCATTTATTTATTTATCTTTTCATCCATTTATTTATCCATTCATTCATTTATTCATTTGATTATGTATTTATTTGTTTGTCTGTTTTAAACTCTTACCTTCCATCTTGGAATCAATACGGTGTATTGGTTCCAAGGCAGAAGAATGGTAAGGGCTAGGCAATGGGGTCAAGTGACTTGCCCAGGGTCACACAGCTGGGAAGTGTCTGAGGTCATATTTGAACCCAGGACCTCCCGTCTCTAGGCCTGGCTCTCAATCCATTGAGCTACCCAGCTGCCCCTTGACATGCATTTTTAAGCTATATCGGTTCTGATCTAAGTTGTAAAGGGTTTGAGATCTTTATCAGTGGAAGGATTAGTCACACCAATGAAATCACAGATCTTGGAAATATTCAACTAGTATTATCGCTTACCATAATCCTTTAGCACTTGTATATTTACACACAAACACATACACACACAAAACAGTAGCACATGCACTTTTGTTGTGTTTTGTCAATCCTCTGGGAAACAATTAAATTTGCCCGTATTTCAACGAGTTGTCTTTTGACTGAAACATGCTCAGTGTTGAGGGAAATCCATTACCATTTCTAACAGAGTCTATTAAGAACTGTGAACCCCAAAGTGATAAGAACACTTCAAATTGGCAGGGCTATTGGGGCAGATTCACACAATAGGAAATACATAAGCATTCAATTACTCACAGCCTCCTAAACACTGAAGTAAGAATAAACCAATGGGACAAGCCTTGAACTTGGAGAAATCCCAACATTCAAGAAAGTGGTTGTGCTATTTTTCTGGGGGCACAAAGAAAGGGAATAACAGTGGAGTCCAGGTTCATTTGGAATCACTTTTTGCCTTCAAGGAGAGCCAAGATGGGGTTTATTCTGGTTCAAGGAGCAAATGAATCAGCGCAGATCTCAGATTTCAAACACACTGATAGAGAAACCAATGATTTTCAGTAAAGGACTTTCAGTGTATACTTACGTATCAAACTGAAAGAAATCTAATAATAGCGAGGAGACAACTCAGCCAGCTGGGATTTTCATGGGATAATTATACCCTTTGAGGATTAAAGGTATCATTTGGGGACTGATTGTCTTTCAATGATCACCATAGTTGTGTCTCTGCTAAGAGAAATGACAATTTATGAGATGACTATGGCAGAACAGTGGATATAATTCTGTGCATAGTTATTTTAATGCTACCTTATCAAAGATAGTGTATTTATTAAGGCTAGAATAAGAGAATCACAAGGCATTCTTCTCTCCTTAAGTAAGACCTTATTTAAATAGTCTCAGTCAAATAAGAAGCTACCATTGTCTCTCTCTCTTTCTCTTTTATCATTTTTTTGAATGGAGGATGTCTTAAAATCTACACTAAGTCGTCAGTATGTTCATCAGTGCTCAAATGTTTATAAATTTTTAAAATAAAGTAAATTAGCATATCAAAATAAATCTCTCAGGCCTTTGATTTAACCCCTTTTTTGAATCTTCTTTGTGGAGATAAAGAAAAATTAAGTGCCATCTTCTCAGGAGGTTTATGGATACTAGAAAAAAAAAATGAACTCAAGTAACAAATTTATCCTGGCATTTAGGTGAATTGCTCATAGTCTACATTTCAATATCATTTTCAAGTTTTCAAATTTCTTTACACACAAAAATACATGTGTGTTTATATCTATATATTTTATACATATATACATATTTATATATGTACTTAAATATATACACATAAATACGTATACATATATATTTCTGTCCTTCCCACAACTCTGTGAGGTAGGTCCTACTATCATCTGTATTTTGATAATGATGGAAATTGATTGGAATTTGATGATGAGGAGGAAATTAAGTCTATATGTTTCCTTTTATCAGATAATAAAAAACCTTTGTATCCCATTGAATTTTCCTTTTTACCTAAGCTGACACAAAATTCAGAGCCAAATTCATGTCCAACTGTATTGATTAGTTCATCCTGGGTGTCTGGTAGCTTCCAAATAAAGGAGCCGAGACTCTTTTAAAAATAGTTTCTGATTTTTATTTTGTCCTTCATTGTCAAGTTAGACATATACTTAAATTTGTAAACTCTCTTAAATCTTTTAAGGATAGAGGATTGCTAAAAAATGTATATGTATAGAATACAAAAAGAGAATGTTAATTAGTTGAATATGCAATTAAAAGACTACAGGAAAAACCCCAAGAACCCTAAATTTAGTATGGAAAAAGTCATGAAATTTGAGAAGCAGAGGACCATGAAAATTTAAAGACTTTATAACTTAAAGAAAAAAGAAGATACATTCAAAATAAATATGAAAAACAAGATTTCATGACATGAAAATTTTTATATCTTTTTTTTTTTTGCCTCTAAAGGCAAAGTCAAGATAGGAAAGGAAAGTCAAGATAAAGGAATAAAAGGAAGTAGTTGAAGCTTGCTCTCTACTATTCCTTCTCCACAAGATTCTAGAAAATTCTTATTGGGAAAGTAAAAAAAGGAAATCACATTAAGTAATTTTTCCACCCAGGTCATCTTAAGGATACCAAGAGAACTTCAGATAGTGTGGCTGGGGTGTGGCCAAGAGTTGGCTAGATGGAGCATCTGAGTACCCAAGAACTGGATCTTTGGAGGGCCAAAACAGGGTCTCAGGTCATGAAGTATCAGAGGAGAAAGAAATCTAGGCAATCCTTGTGTGCTAGGTATAGGAAAAGGTACATATCTGGTAGGCTATCACCCACTATCCAGTGCTGGATCACAGATCTGGGGTAGAAAGGAAAAATTACAAGCAGGTGTACTTGGAAAGGATTGTTATAAAAATATAGCTTTATAGTTCTGAGCCCAGAAACAAAGGGGTAGGAGAGGAGGAACAGCCAGTTCTAGTCTTTAGTGCAGTGTGTAAACCTATAGTAGAATAACTGGGGCAGTAGCTCCAGACCAAATGGGAGCTGGCAAGTCAATCACTTTGAGTTTATAAACTCCCCAGGAGGCTAATACTGATAGGTAGACCCCAAGGAAGCTGGAAGTCCTGTCACTCTGCATCTATAGAACCCCAAAATGTATTAGCAGTGATAGAATCCAGAAGCAATCTATTGAAAGTCCCAGCTGAAGACAACCCAAAAGATAGAAACCTGGATTAGGAAATTTCAGAAATCAGTCCAGGAGATCAGTGAAAAGATCTCTCTCTGGATCATACCTCTTTGGGAATGCTTAGCAGGTCCCCAGACTAAAATATAGAAACATCAGAAGGATTTAAAAGGATAGAAAATCAGATTAGACATCCTTCTCCCCCCTCCCAAAAGTACACAGAGTCTAGCACCAACATAAAAGTCCAAAGTCAAGAAACTAGCCTGGAAGAATTACAAATTAAAAAAAAGAGCCGGATGATAAAGAACACTATGGTAACAAGGAAATTCAAGACAAAAACACAGAAAATAAAAAAACAAACAAGGCTCAAAAAACATCTACAAGTAAAACCCCAAAGAAAAATGCAGCTTTGACAAAAGTGTAGAGAAATTCTAGAGGAGTTATAATGACCCCCCTGCCCCCAAACAGAAATTAATTTTTAAAAACCAAATGAGAGTAAAAAATAGGGAATAAAAATGGGGAAAGAAATGAAAACTAAGGAAGAAAAATATAAAAAGAGAATAAATAGGTTAGAGAGTTACAAAACTTTACTGTAGAAAATAGCTCCTTGAAAATTAGATTTGGCCAAAATGAAGCTAATGACTCCAGGAGATATAAAGAAATCATAAAAAAAAAGTCAAAAGTCTGAAAAAATAGAAATGTAAAACATCTCATAGGAAAAATAACCAACCTGAAAAACAAATTGAGGAGAAATAATTTAAGGATCACTGGTCTACCATGAACAAAAAGAGCCTAGATATCATACTTCAAGAAATGATAAAGGAAAAATGTTCAAATATCTTAGAAACATAGGGCAAAATAGAAATTGAAAGAATCCACTGAATATGTTCAGAAAGAAATTCCCAAATGAAAACTCATAGGAATATTATAGCTAAAATACAGAGCTCCCACTTGAAGTAAAACTATTACAAGGAGATAGAAAGAAAAAAGATCAAGAAGCAAAAAGTCATAGTGAAGATCATACAAGATTTAGAAACTACCACTATAAAAAGGTGGAGGACTTTGAATATAATATTTCAGAAAGCAAAGGATCTAGTTTTACAACCAAGCAGAATTAAGTATAGAGGAAAAAACTGATTTTTAATGAAATAAAGGGATTGTTAGTATTCCTGATTGGAAAAAAAAATGTTGCTGAGTGAGATAGGAGAGTAGTTATTTTTTTAAATCCTTACCTTCTGTCTTGGAGCATTTGCCTTCAAGGTAGAAGAGTGGTAAGGGCTAGGCAATGGGGGTTAAGTGACTTGCCCAGGGTCACACAGCTAGGAAGTGGTTGAGGCCAAATTTGAACCTAGCTCCCATCTCTAAGCCTGGCTCTCAATCCACTGAGCTACCCAGATCAGTGTAGCCCAGAGTTGTTATTTTTAACATAACCTTTCATCCTCAAACTCAATCAACCAATTATTAAATACTTCCTATGTGCCAGATACTATGCTTAACACCATGGACACACCAAGAAAGCCCTCAGGGAACTTACATCCTAATCAAAGAAATAACATATTTACAATAAATAAGGAAATAAATTTAGGGGAGAGAGGAAATGACCTTAGAAGGGATGGTACTAGCAGCTGGGATAACTAGGAAAGGCTTCTAGTAAGACGTGCATTCAAGTTTACCTGCTGATATTTACTGGTTAGATGATAATGGATGTCACTTAACCTCTCGATGACTTAGAAAACTCTAGAAATATGAGTTGCAGAGGAGGTGGCAACTATACTTGAAGAGAGAATTTCATTACCTGGGAATTAACCATAACAATGAGAAGCTCAGTTTTATACCCCTAAAATAATCATAGGAGAAGAAAAATTTAAAATTAAAGGTAAAATGGTTAGATTAAATAGGAAACAAAAGATCATAAAATTGATAAAACTAAAAACAAGTGGTCCTTTGAGCAATATAACATTTTAGATAATAGCAAACCTAAGAATTTAAAGGAAAGATATGATTACCTTTTGTAATGCATAACTAGATTAATCAAACAAGAAATAGATATCTTATACAACCGCACAGAAAGCAAAAACTGAACAAGTCATAAAGGAACTATTCTACACACAAAAATCAAAGCAAAGGAACCAACCTTGTTCCAGAAAGAGGCATAGTTGTGGGGCAGGGGAAGGAAGAATCATTAACTCCTACCCTGAGATCAGGAGACCTGGGTTCAAATCCTGCCTCTGATATTTAACTACTTGTATGACCTTGGGCAAGTCTTATTGTTGAGTCATCATTCATTCATATCAGACTCTTCATGACCCCATTTAGGGTTTTCTTCAAAGATACTGGAGTACTTTGCCATTTCCTTCTCCAGATCATTTTACATATGAGGAAATCAGGGCAAAAGGATTAAATGATTTACCAAGTATCTGAAGTTGGATGTGAACTCTCAGGTCCTCCTGAGTTCCAGGTCTAGCAATCTATCTACTGTACCACCTGGTTGCCTACCTTCGGCAAGCCAAAATATATGTAACTCCTCTGGGTATCACTTTTCTCATATGTAAAAAGAGGGGGTTCAAGTAAATAGTTTTCAGGATTTCTTCTAGCTATAGCTTTATAGTCCTGCTTTTTAAACCACTTTAACATCTCCAGATGAATTCTGTCAAGTATTTAAGGGAAAATTAATATTTGTTCTACACGAATTATCACAATAATTGAAAAAAGCACTCTTCTAAATTCTTTTTCTGAAACAAATCTGACCATATTGCCTAAAAAAGGGAGGAGAGGAACAGAGGAAGAGAACTATAGAGGAAGCTCACTAGCAATATTGATATCGAAATACTAAATAAAATTCTAACATGATGACAGCTATACATGCAAAAAATACTATGATTATGTTGGATTTATTCCAAGGATATAAAGGACTTCAACATTAATAAATAGGTTAGCATAATGAGATTAATTATTAAAAGCAGAAACAATTCAAATTACATAAACATATCATTCTGGGCAGATAATTACTGACTAAAAATGGAAAAGCAGACAGTAGAACAAGTCAGAAAAGTGAAAATCAGAAATAATAAAACGAAAGCCCAGTGTTTGATGTCCAAAATAATCTTCTTGAGAAAGGACTATTTATTCAACAAGAACTACTGGAAGAATGCAAAACTTAAAATGGGTATATTATAAAATATACATGACAATAAATATGAAGTGAATAAAAAACTAACAGAAAAGAAACTGTATCTTTTATTTAATAGAGAAAAATGAAAGAAGGTATCTTTAGCAACTTTGAATGGGGAAAAAGTTTTATCCAAAAGAGATTAAAAAGAAAAAGACAATTTCAGTTCCATGAAATTAAAAATCTTTTGCACAAACAAAATCAATATAGGCAGGAGAAGAGAAATTATCGATTGAAAAGGAGGAAATTTACATATCTAATATCTTTAATAGAGGTTCTAATATTTAATCTATATAGATAATTAATATGAATAAATAAAACAATGAACAAATATTTCCTAATTGAAAGGTAATTCTGAAGAGGAGGATGGGAAGGGCATTTCTGAATATGACTAAGACCAAAAAAATGGAAGCATAAAAATTTTTTTTTAAGTCTCAGTTCTTTTAAACTATTTCCTTTTATCACTATCCTAGATAAAAATATCTTCTTATTTTATTTTTTTCTCTCTCCTGCAGTACAATATAAGACATCTGAATGTAGAGTTTTTTGTTTTGTATTTTTTGTCTTTAAACACTTAGCATCAAGAAGAATGCCTTGCACATAGCAGACAGTTGTGATGCTTTTTCTAGTGCCTTTCTTGTTCTCTTTAACTTCCAAAGGCAAATCTTGGCACTATAGTGATCATCTCATGCCCTCTCCTAATTAAAAGTGGTTTCTTATTGCCATTCCTTTAGTCCCATTTTCCCCTTTATTTGCTTCAAAAAGTGATGCCAGATTGATCATCCTTGCTAGAGAGTCCAAGGTCAACTAAAGTACGGCTCGGAATAAACCTGGACTGATTTCTCTAAACCTTCATAGTTTCCCCCAAAACATTCAAACCAAATCATATGACCATAGAAATAAGAATAGTAAATACCCCTCCATTCCTCAAGGCTTTACTCCTCCCTGGAAGAATGGCCTTTTCCCCCTTCTAAGATGATTAGGACCTTTCCTTCCAAGTTTGTATAGTGATAGAGGATTTCAATTAAATTTGTCCCTATGTGGAGCTTCATCAGGCGAGCCTAGGAGACTCCATGAAGGGAGGCATGAGGCACCTTTGTTCCTGGAGACACAGCCATCCATTCAAACCTCACTGAAGATGACTCATTGAGTCTCAGAATTCTGGGGGATTTGATTGGGTGAGTCTATTGTGGATTTGAATTAGACCTTTGGATTTCACCCAATAAAGAGAAGAGACAGAACCGCCACTGTCAGAATTAGAGAAATTGGAGAGATGTGAAGAGACTTGAAATAATCAGAGATTGGAGAATGAATTTTGGTCTTTGGAGTAGTGTGAAGCTTGGGCGTTAATAGCATCCATCTCCCCACTTCCATGTAATGCCCAATTTGGCAACCATAAAGAGGCAGTAGCAGAGTCCAGGGATCCTAGGTATGACTTATACCAGCCTATCTACTCAGAACACAGGACAAAAATGTTTTTTATCAAGTCTTACGCTATGGTGGGGTTTCGCCCCTCCTGTTTGGGAAACCTGTCATGCTAAAAACCCAGGTGATGTGGCATGATCAAACATTGCTGTCACTGTTTCAAGATGGGATCGAACATCTCTTCAAGGACCAAAGATGGCCTGGTTTTTGGTTTCAGTTAACAGTACAGGATGGAGAAAAACTGAAAATCCAGATCGTCACTAGGACGCAGGTTTCAGTAACCAAGATTTGTCACCAGGTTGTTGGAGCATCTCGCTGAGAAGTCAGAAATGGATGAATTGGGTTATGGGAATGGCCCAATTAAAATATAAAAACTGTATAGCCTCTGGAGCTGGGAGAGTGTTCAGTGACCATGTAAAACAACTCCATTTTCTCTGTGAAGAAACGGAGACCCAAGTAGATGAAATGGCTTTTCCAGTGTCCCACATAGTCGGTAATAAGCCTCAGAAGTGAAATTTGAATGACTGACCTCTATTTTCATTGACAAGTCCCTCATGCCTAGAATTCTCTTTTTTTAAATCTCCCATCTTGCCTTCCCTGTCTTCCTTCAAATCCGAGCTAAAACCTTATCTTCTCTAAAAGCCTTTTCCGATTCTCCCCAATACTAGAGTCTTTCCTCTATTGCTTGTCTCTAGTCAATCCCATCTGTCTCTTGTGTGTGTATAGTTGTTAGCTCTGTTAGATTCCAGGGTCCTTAAGAGAAGGGAAGGTCTTTTGCCTTTGCCAGATTAACTGGCCATGAGAAGGTGCTTAGTAAATGCTTGTGGACTCGTTGTGATAGGAGAACATGCCAGATTTATCTCAGGAGAATGAAAGTCTCATATAGGAGATAAAATCAAGAATCCTTAGAACAAGTCAAGAGGTTCCAGAAATTCAGGATAAATTAACCAAGGTGAGAGCCAACGGACAGATGCTTGGGAATGCCTACCATACCTCCTTCTTAAGGAGGAAAGGCTGCCAGATCCTAGGACTGGAACACATGGTGAAAAGCTAAACTATAGCTGCAATTGCATGGTTCAGAAGCCAATTTTCCCACCCTATCATAGGCTTCCCCCCCCCATCACATATTTTTAAATGACATTACTGAATGGAAAGAAAAGGCTAAACTGAGAAGATAAAATCTCTAATGCTTTATTCTTCCCCTTTCATTTTCCCACCTTCCCACCACAAAAAACAAACAAACAAAACCTTCAATACATCTAACTGCTGGAGTAAAGATATTTGATGTATTTTTATTTTTACAAAGGTATTTGAAAAGTATAGTCCATAAAATCTGATTCAGCTGGGACAAACTCAGCCTAAAAGCTGGGGCCAGGAGATAGCTTCCCTCTGGGTTCCTGAGGCAAAGTTATTCCTTCAGAGGGAAGAAAAGACACGCCTAGAATCTGCCATAAACCCCCATCCAGTCCCAGCTACCAGATGGGATGGGAAGGATTTGCTGCTGGCCAACTGGCAAACAGAGATGCAGCCAGCTAGACAAAGGCTCAGCCTGCATTAGAGCGTGAACAGTGGTAGCTACAGCTGTGTCAGGAAATGATGGCCCATCTGCGAGGCACATTCTCCTTCCTTATAAAGAGAGGGTCTCCCAGAAACCCTTCCCCCAAGATATTAAAGCAGGAAGCAGCTCTGAGCCTTCTGGGCCTTCTGGGTGAATGGGTGATGGTCAAAGTTTAGAATTAAAGACAAATTTGACCCATGAACCTTTTCTGTGCCCTTTTGGCCCCAAAGAGTCAATCAGAACCTTTCATTTCCCAAAGACACAGCATCCCGTTGAGGGAATAAAGGATCGATAGGGTAGGGAGGAGGTACAGCAGGGAGAGGGCCGCCCCGGAGTCAAAAAGACCAGAGTTCAGATTTGATCTTGGATACTTACTAGCTGTGCGACCCCAGTTAGGAAAGTCATCTAACCTGCTAGCCTCAGTTTTGTTATCTGTATAAGGGTGATAAACGGTAAGGGACCTTCCTCCTAGGGTGGTTATTATGAGGTTAAGTGAGATAATAGTTAAAAAGCTCTATATTAACACTATTACCATCATCATTATTATTGCTGTATTATCACTAATAAATATATTTTATTATACATTTGTTATACTATCACTATTATTATTACATATTATTATCACTATTATAATACATTTGCCAGGTGGCCTGACAAATAAGGACGTCCCTGAGTGACAAATGCTGTACGGTGTACACTTTAACAGTTACCCTACCAAGGGAAGTAGGTGGGCTATGTGGGCACCAAGATAATTGCCAGCCATGTAGGACTAGGCCTCCTTCCAATTCTACAGCTACTGGGGCTCAACTGTCTCTGTTGCATCTGTCTGGTGCCTTTTTGGAAGCCAGATTAACAAACAAACAAACAAACAAGAACTTACTGGTGCTTGTTCTGAGCAAACTGGGAAAGAGGCAAATCTTGACATTAGGGCCTTCCTCCTTCCCTTTCAGAGATGTCTCTGCTCTTCAGCTCTTCTACTCCCTGCCTTAGACTTTATCCAGTAGTTCCTTCCATCAAAGCCTTCCTTTTGCCATTTTAGATTTAATGGGAGAAGGAACTGCAGTGATCCAACAACCTCATTTTGTAGATGAGAAACCAGAATTCCAGAGGTGAAATGACTTGTCTAGGATCATTCAGGTAGGGAATAGCAAAACAGGTGCTATCAGTAAATTGTATATTCTTTTCATGGCACAGTTTCAGGGTGTCATAGTTCAAATCTTCCCCTAGCACCCCAAAAGGGTAAAGATCATTCCTCTTCTTATTTATTTTTGTTGCATTTTTTCAACTCTTATCTTCTATCTTGGTATCAATACTAACAGAAGAGCAACAAAGGTGAGACAATTGGAGTGAAGTGACTTGTCCAGGGTCCCACAGTTAGGAGGTGTCTGAGGCCAGATTTCCCATGTCCTCTGGACCTCAGATCCAGTGCCTTATCCACAGAACTACCTATCTGCCCTGGGATTGCATTTTAAGAAAAAGCTTTAAATATGAAAAACAGTCAAAGGGAAACATATTGTATTTCTAATGGTGGAAATTTTAAGGGGTTGGTGAGGGATGGAAGGGTGCATATTTTCCAGCAAGGAAACCTGCTAAACATCCTTCCAGATGGTTTTGAATAAAAGCTTTTATTAAATGCGTATGCACACAGGACTAAGTGTTGGGCATACAAATACAAGAGCAAAAATAGCCTCTGCCCTCCAGGAGTTTACATTTTAATGAGGGAAACAAAATAAATAAGGGAATCCTGACTAAGGAGGGACAGGTGTGGAAAGTTGGTGGCATACTGGATTAAGAGGTAAATCTAGAATCAGGAAAATCTCAGCTCAAATTCTGCCTCTGATGTTAGCTGAGTGACTTGGATAAATCACTGACTTTTGTATGCCTCAGTTTCCTCAATTGTAAAATGAGGAAAAATAACAGCACCTCCCTCTTAGGATTATTGTGAGAATCAAATTAGATATTTGTTTTAAAAAAAATAAAAGCACTTGGCACACTGTAGATGCTATGTTGTTACTGTTGAATTGTTTCTGATTCTTTGTCACCCCATAGACCATGTTGTCCATGGGTTTCTTTGGCAATGATACTGAAATGGTTTGGCCATATTCTTATCCAGTGGTATAAGGCAAATTGAGGTTAAATCATTTGCCCAGGGTCACACAGCTTGTAAGTATTCTGAGACCAAATTTAAAGAGTTCCAAGTTCAAGATTCTGAATGTATTGATTTATTAAGTGATGCATGCTAATTGCATTAAGAATTGAGACCAGCCCTCCTCTCCTGTGCACTGGATCCTGAATATGGGAGTAATAGATTTTCATGCATTGAAAGAAAATGACAGGATATAAAAGAAGATATGGCATTAGGTGATTTGATTTCGAGTGCCTGTATTCAGGCAAAGGAACATGGAAATAGTAATGGATTGTTCAGTTCTCAGATAAAATATAACAATTGCTTGAGGTTTATAACTGTGAGAAAAATCCTTGCATCAGTCTTTGAATTTGACCGGGTTTCTTGTTAGCATAATCTAGATCCTTGGTTAAAGTTCTCTAAGCAGCAGACACAGGCAGTCCAGCTTTCCAGGCATGTAAGATTAGGTTCAAACAATGCAATAAACTTTCTCTCAGAAGACAGAAATTGTACTAGATCCATAATTGAAAGGAAAGAGAACCCAGCTAAATCCACAATTGAGTCACAAAATAGTCAATATGCTTTCCACAATTCCTACAATTCTCTCATAGCACCCAAACCACCTTAGGCAGCATCTACTTGGTCCCTTTGACAAGCATATGAATATGAATATGATATGAAATGATACCACAAGGCTACAATAGCTTAGAATACAAACTCTTTCATAAAACAATATGGAGGTGCGGATCTCTTCTTTATCTTCATCATGGTTTCCAATTCTTTTCCTCCTCAGTATTTTTCCAAGTCATCTCCTCTGGCATAACTTCCTTCTTTTTCCAATTTCAACCCTTTAGGGAACCAGTTCAACGTTCCATTATACTATACTCTGGAATTTCTTGTTTCATTGATGCTCATGCGTTGCCTAACTCCAAACCTGGATTACTTCTACCATCTTCTACTCCTACGCTGCTGAATGGAATTGGAGGAAGTTATGCAAATATGCTTAGGCTATAGCAAAATTATATTATCCAAATTCAGCTGGTATAAACCCATATAAGTCACCAACATTTCCTATATATTACCAACAAAGTCCAATAGCAATAGAAAGAAAGAGAAATCCTGTTAAAAATAACTACAGACAACATAAAATACCTGGGAATCTATCTTTCAAGACAAGTCCAGGAATATATGAACACAACTGCAATGTACTTTTCACACAAATAAAGTCAGATCTAATTAGAAAAATAATTAGCAAAACATATTTCATAGAGCCATAAAAATAAAAAAAAATCATCTGGAAGTACAAAAGACCTAGGATATCAAGGGAATTAGTAAAAAAAAAAAATCAAGGAAGGTGGCCTCAACATTTTAGACATCAAACTGTTTTATAAAGCAGTAATTATAAAAACAATCTGGTACTGGCTAAGAAATAGAGTAGTGGATTAACTCAATATTTGACAAAAACTACCAGCAAAACTGGAAAACAGTATGGCAGAAGGTAGGCAAAGATCAGCATCTAACGGACATATAACATCTTATACCAGAACAGAGCCAAATGGATACATGATTTAGAAATAAAGGGTGATAATATAAACAAATTAGGGTAGCACAGAAAAATCTACCTGTAAGATTTATGATTAAGGGAAGACTTTTTAACCAAACAAGACATAGAGAACATTATGAGATGTAAAATATATATTTTTAATACATTAAATTTAAAAAGTTTTTGTGCAAACAAAACTAATGCAATCAAGCTTAGAAAGGAAACATCAAACCGGGGGGAAAAGTATTATAGCAAGCATCTCTGATGAAGACCTCATTTCTCGAACATATGGTTATATATGTTTATAGTTATGATATAGAGTCAGTTATAGAGAACTGAGTCAAATTTATAAGACTACAAGTCATTTCCCAATTGATAAACAGTCAAAGGATATGAACAGGAAATTCTCAGATGAAGAAATTAAAACTTTGGAGTCCTATAAAATGATCTAAATAAATATTGATTAGGGAAATACAAATAAACTAGAGAAATACAAACAACTCTGAGTTACCACCTCATACCTATCAGATTGGCTAATATGACAGAAAGGGAAAATGATAAATGTTGGAGGGGATGTGGGAATACTGAGACACTTAAAACCTTTTGGTGGAATTATGAACTGATATAGCCAATCTAGAAAGCAATTTGGAACCATGCTCAAAGGGCCATGAAACTATGCACACCCTTTGACCTAGTAATACCTTTGCTAAGTCTGTATCTCAAAGAGATCAAAGAAAAGGGGAAAAGGACCTACTTGTACAAAAATATTTAGAGTGGCTCTTCTTATGGTGGCCAATAATTAGAAATTGAAGGGTTTTCCATCCATTGGGAAATGGTTGAACAAGTTGGGGCATATGATGTAATTAAAAAACAATGATTTCAGGGAAAAAACCCAACACCTTGGAAGGACTTATATGAACTGATGTACAGTTAGTGAGCAGAACCAGCTGAGCATTGTACAGAGCAACATTAATATTGTATGATAGTCAATTGTGAATGACTTAACTATTATTAACATTGCAAGGACCCAGGACAACCTCAAGAGACTCACGATGAAAAGATTATCCACTTCCATAGAAAGAACTGATGGAATCTGAATTCAGATTGAAGCACTCCATTTTTCACTATATATTCTTCATGAGTTTTTTCTTGAATGTGCTATATGTGTATTTTTTTATTTTTTATTTTATTTATATTTATATATTTTTTATTTTTAATATTTTAAATATTTATATTTATATTTTTTATTTTTTTACAACACGACGAATATAGAAATATGTAGTGCATGATAGCATATGTATAATTTATGTTAAAGGAGGGGGAGAATGTCAGAAATTGAACCTTAAAAATTGTTTCTGTATGCAATCAGGAAAAAAATACAATAAAAAATAAAGAACAGAGACTTGTCTTTATTGGCTACTTCTCCACATTTCAGACCATCATCTCCCATCTCTTCTTTTCTACAGTGTCATTTTCATGGGCGGCTAGATAGTACAGTGGCTAGAGTTCTGGGACTAGTATCAGTTCAAATCTTGCCTCAGACAGTTATTAGCTATATGACCATGGACCAGTCTCTTGACCCCATTTACCTTAGTTTCCTCCTCTGTAAAATGATCAGGAAATGGCAAACCACTCCGGTATTTTTGTCAAGAAAACCCCAAATGGGGTCACAGAGAGTCAGACATGACTGAACAACAGTTGATGAAGGCAGCCTTTTCTTTTCTCTAAGGCTAACCTCTTTTACAATAGGACTGATTCTATCTACTCTCCCATCTCCTCCCTCACACTTCCTAATATTAATCCTACAGAACAAATGGAATCCCCTCATCCTATCAGTGTTCTGACTAATGAAGGCAGTTTTCTCTTAACCAAGGTGTAAACAATGCTAGTTTCTTTAACCAGGTTCCATATGGCAAGGACCCCAGGTTTCTTTCCTCCCTTCTTTCTTCCTCCTCCTCCTCTTCCTCCTCTCTAGTTTATCAATGTCCTTTTTAAACTATTTATTGAGAACTGAAGATGCGGCTAATCTGAGCAGAACAGAGTACAGGGTGGCAGTTTCAGAAGTTGTTCCAGACTGTGAATCTCCATGGTGTGTATTCATATAGAAAGGATGCCCCAGAGAGTGGACAATGCCAGTTACCAGAGAAAGATGATCTCTTTAAACTCAGAGGAGCTGGCCAGACAGGGATGGCTCTGAGCAGGTAGGGGCGAGCGGTTTGAGCTTTTAGGACAACCGGAAGCCTTCAATATGGGATTAAGACATCTATAGCCACGGGTGCTAAGACCGCAGGTTCCAGAGATTGTCCTGAAAACTTCATGGATTGGCTTGTGATCAAGCCTCTTTGCCATTATCTTCTTTTCAGTTATTTGTTGATTTAAATTGTATTTGTTACATTAAAGTTTCCAGGTCTCTCTTCATCTCCCTCTCTTTCTTCATACGTACACGTATATGTATGCATATGTTTGTATATGAATACATGTGTGAACATGTACATACATACCATGCATGCATGCACACATACAAGACAATATGTTTTGCTTGTTTCTGTTAGTTCTTTCTTTGGAGGTAGACATGCACAAGTTTTCTTCAAATAGTATTTCTGTTGCTATATATTATATTCTCTTGATTGTGCTTATTTCACTCTTCACAATTTCCTGTAGGTCTTCCCTGTTTTTCCAAAATTAACCTGCTCATCATTTCTTATGGTGCATCAAAATCATGTCGCAACAGTAATGTTCAGCCATTCCCCAATTGATGGGCATCCTTTTCATTTCCACTTCTTTGCCACCACAAAGAGAGCTGCTAGAAATACTTTAGAACGTAGAGGTTCTTTTCGTTTTTCACTGGTCACCGTAGGAAACAGATCTAATCATCTTCTTATCTTTTTTTCTTGGGGATTAACCCAGCTTACCTTACTTTACAGAGCAGCTAGGTTGCGCAGTGGTTAGAGAGCTGGACCTAAAGTCAGGGAGACTTGGGTTCAAATTCAGCCTCAAACACTTAGGCATGATCTGGAGTAAGTCATTTATCTTCTGCCTACCTCAGTTTCCTCATAGGATAACAAAAGGACCTAACTCCAAGGAGCATTGGGAGGACCAAATGAGATCATATTTCTAAAACACACTGCAAACCTTAAAGCACTACGGAAATTATAGCTATAATTATTAATGCTATTTACCATCTCCTTATCTATAGTACTTAATCCCTTAGGACCTAGATCAATGATTAGAAGTTGTTATGCCTCAGTTTACTCGCTGTAAAGTCTACTGTAAAATAAATATATCAGCTGTCAAAGAACCACATTTTGAGAACCAGTGATCAAGGAGAATGCAGAAAACAGCGATCAGATTATTCCAAATAAAATCGGAAGCTTTAAAAGGATGCTTTCTTCTATTTCAATAAATATGAGGCTCTATCAATAGCTCCCTTTATAGAAAATATGCACCATTATTTTCAGTAATGGCATCTACAAATATAGCCACCATCATCTGATTATACCTAGGAACTAGAACAACACAGGCCTGTAGTAATCTGGGTCATCAATTATTGTCACTGCCAAAGAACAGCAGCTAGGACACAGAGCAGAGCATCCTGGTATATAGATGAACGTACATACCCTAAAACAGGGGTGAGTGTCAAGTCTACATATTAATAGCAAGGGTCACTTAATCAGTCAGCAAGCATTTATTAAGAGAGAAGGAAGAAGAGTGTCTTAGGCATGAGGAACAACCAGTGAGAATGTCTGACTTAGGAAGATGGAGTTGTCGGAAACAATACAAAGAAATCAAATTCACTGAGTTGCCAAATTCATGGAGGGAAGTAAGATGTAAAGAAAATTGGGAAGGTAGGAAGTGGCCAGATTATGGAGGGCTTTACAAACGAAATGGAAGATTTTATATTTGATCTTAGAGGAAATAGAGGGTAGCTGGATGGCACAAAGGATAGCATTCTGAGCTTGGAGTCAAAAAGACCTGAGTTTAAATCCATCCTCACACATTTACTAGCTGTGTGACTCTGAACAAGTCACTAAACCTTATTTGCCTCAGTTTCTTCATCTATACAATGAGCTGGAGAAGAACTGGCAATATCTTTGCCAAGAAAACCCCAAATGGGGTCACTAAAAATTTGACAGGACTGAAATGACTAACCAATATCTGGAGTTGATTCAATAGAGGAGTAACATGCTCAGACTCTTAATTTGGTAGATATGTGGGAGATGTCCTAGACTGGGAAGCAAAGAAACCAATCAATAGACTATTATAATAGTCCTGGCATTGAGAGCATGGGGGCCTATCCCAGGGTTGGTAGCATGGTCTGAGAAGAGGCAAGAGCATATCCAAAATATATTATGAGGGTAGAAATAAGTCTTGGCAACTAATTGGATATGGGCAATGAGAATAAGGAATCAAGGATGACAGCTAGGTTGGGATTCTATGTGAATGGGAAGATGGTGGTTCTCTTGGTAGTATAAAGACAAGAAGGGAGAGTTTGGGGAGAAAGAAAATTAGGATTTTTTTTGGACATGTTAATCTAACATATCTATGGGACATCTAATTCAATACATCTAAAACATGGTTGATGATGCATGACTGGAGGTCAAGGAGAGAAGTTAGGGGTGGACAAAGACTTTAAAAATCACCTGCATAGAGATGATGGTTAAATCTATGGTAGCTCTGAAGATTACTAAGTGAAATCGTGTTGCTAAAGAAGAGAAGAGAGGAGAATGGAGCCTTAGGGACATCATGATTAGTGGATGTGACCTGATTAAGGATCCACGCAAAGAAGGCTAGGAAGAAGAAATTAGATAGGTAGGAAGAAAACCAGGGAACATAAATGTCACAAAAAAATAAAAAAATAAATAAAGAGAGAGAGTATTAAGTGGGGGATCAAAAGTATAAGAGGCTGCAGAGAGGTCAGGAAGGAAGTGGATTATGCCAGAGATATGTATTTCTTAGTCATGTATGCCATATGTTGCGTAGTCATTCAGCCATGTCCAACTCTTTGTGACCCTGTTGACTACAGCATGCCAATATTGTCCATTGGGTTTTCTTGGCAAATAGAATAGTTTGGATTGCCATTTCCTTCTTCAGTAGATTAAGGCAGACAGAGGTTGTAACTTGCCTAAGGTCACACAGTTAATAAGTATCTGAGGCAAAATTTTAACTCAGATTTGACACTAAAGTCAAGAATACCTGAGTGTAAATTAAACTTCAAACACAATAGGTGAATGTCCCTGAGCAAGTCACTTAACCCTGTTTGCCTCAGTTCTTCAACTGTAAAATGAGCTGGAGAAGACAATGGAAAGCAGCTCCAATATCTTTGCCAAAAAACAAAACAAAACAAACAACAACAAAAAAACCCCAAAATGGAGTCACAAAGAATCAGACATGATTGAAACAAATGAACAACTTCCTGATCCAAGGACCAGTTATCTACACCAAGATGGTAGCAGTGTCAGAGGAGAGAAGAGAGCATGTTTCCTTTCCATCTAGCTATGTAGTTATAAATATATATGTGGTATATGTATATTTATATATGTTACATACATCTATACATATAATAGTTATATTAATGTGTATGAGCATATGCTGGGAGCCATTGGACCCTAACGCCTTGACAGAGCCATGCGTGGTAGCTGGGGAGACCACAGAGTGGTCCTAGGAGAGATGTGACTTCCCACTCTATCCCCCTTGCATGACCTCTTTCATCAATGCCCCTTACCTATGAATTGACATGATTATTATTCCTCCTAGTCTTAAAAGAAATAATGCAAGAGCACCCTAATTCCCCAAAACATCACCAAAAGACCAGACCCTTAAACCCAATCCCCAAAAGACTATTATGGGTTAACTTTAATTTAGGCACATAATTCCCAACAAAACTGCAGCTACAGGCCTAGGCCAAAAAACTTCCCCACATACAGAAGCCTATTCTCATGAAGCCAGCACACAAATCAATCATAGAGGCCCAAGCGACAAGTACATCAAGCTTCAGGATGCCTCCGAGACTTGATTACACAAATAAGTAACTCAGAAACTCCCTAGAAGCCACCAGTCTAAATTTGAATTGTGTTCCCAGACCCCTCAACCTCAATGATATGATTGTTGAATTGTCTTTTAAGAACTGCTGATTAATTATTCCATTTTATTAAAAGCAATTCGTAATTTTCCTTGATTGTTTGTAAGCTCAAAACTTCTCACAGGGTAATGAGAAAATTAAGCCACTTGTGACAAAATCACTTATCTTGTGTGCAGCCTTTATTCTGTCTGTAATGTAAAGATTAAAATTTTGGGAAGCTGATAGAGGTAGAAATTAGTTTCTCTCTGCAAGGAGTATTATATTTTTAGAGGTTTGTTGAAGATTAAGCATTAAAGAAAATACAGGATGAGAAAGCACATGTCTAGGCCCAGGGGCCTAGACAACCTCACCTACATTATGAAAAGAGCCTCGTCTGCTTGCAAGCGGAAACAGGAAAGGGCTGCAAAAGCCTTTCCAATCAGGTTAAATACCCCTTCTCCATCTCGACCCAGGTGAGAATTCAGTGATATTACAAAGCATTCTGGGGAAGTGGAGCAAGGAATTATGGGGATTGAAGTCCTGGATTCAAGTCCATTTTTACAGTAATCACAATACAAAAATATTGAATGTTAATCAAGTGATTTGTTAAAAGTTAATGTATCACTTTTCTAATTATCTCTCTTTGATTATGTGTATCTGCATGCCAAGAAAATGGGTATGAAAATAAAAACCAAGTCTGGGATGGTGGAGCAGCTATCAGATGCAAAGCAATCCCATGGCTGTAATGATTAAGCTGTCTTCCCTTTGTTATTTTTGTTGACTGATCATTCGTCACCTATCGGGAAACCCTGGAGTCTCAAGCAAGGGTGGACTTTGCCCTCAGAAGGCATATAGATAGAAAGATAGATAAAACTGAAGGTTATCTTGGATGAAAAACACTAGAATTAAGGAGGTCTAGGAAAGACTTCTAGAAGGAGGTAGAATTTTAACTGAGATATGAAGGAAGCTAGGAAACACAGGAATCTGAGTAAATGGGAAGGAGAAATCTAGTTATGGGGGGACAATCACTGAAAATGCACACAGTTGGAAGATGGAATATCTTTTATGAGGACTATCAAGGAAGATAGTGCTGCTGGGCTAAAGAATACTTGGAAAGAAATAAAAGAAGACTGAAATCATAGGATGGGGCCTGGCTTTGAAAAGCTTTAAAAGCCAAACAGAGGATTTATATTTGATCCTGTAGGTTATAGGGAGTCACTGGAACTAATTGATAAAGGAGATGACATAGATCTGAGCTTTTAGGGTCTGGAGTGTTTAAATTAGTTAATGCTGACAGAGCCAAAGTTATGGATTCAATCCTTTAAGTAGAGTCAAATTTTGCTCCACAGCTAGCCCAGGTGCTCCCAACTCTTATGAGTATGTTATTGGCTTTGAAAAACATTGGGTAAGGGATCCTGGATGGTTCAGCTTATACCCTCTGACCACTATCAGAAAAACAATTCAAAATACATGCCCTATTGGCATGTGAATAGTATGATGGCCATGGAGTGATGGGGTACAAAGGGCAAGGGGATGATGAACCACAACTGTACTTTGTAAACCAGTGTTCCACAAGTCTCAAGGCAGTTTTATGTTTTAATAGTCTAAAATTGCACTGATTTAAAAAATACCCTTCATATCAAGGAATTCCTCTCTATCATGGTCTAATTCTTTTTTTGGGAAATTTTTATTTAGTCAATTTAGAACATTATTGCTTGGTTACAAGAATCATATTTTTTCCCTCCCTTCTCTGCCCCCTACCCCTTCCCAAAGCTGACACACAATTCCACTGGGTTTTACGTGTATCCTTGATCAGAACCTGTTTCTATGTTGTTGATGTTTGCACTAGGATCATCCTTTAGAGTCCACATCCTCAACCATGTCCCCTCGACCCATGTGATCAAGCAGTTGTTTTTCTTCTGTGTTTCTACTCCCACAGTGTTTCCTCTGGATGTGGATAGTGTTCTTTCTCACAGATCTCTCTGGGTTGTTCAGGATTACTGCATTGTCACTAATGGAGAAGTCCATGACATTCGATTATACCACAGTGTATCAGTCTCTGTGTACAATGTTCTCCTCGTTCTGCTCCTCTCTCTCTGCATCACTACCTGGAGGTTGTTCCAGTCTCCATGGAACTTCTCCACTTTATTATTCCTTTTAGCACAATAGTATTCCATCACCAACCTATACCACAATTTGTTCAGCCATTCCCCAATTGAAGGGCATCCCCTCACATTCCAATTTTTGGCCACCACAAAGAGCGTGCCTATATCATGGTCTAATTCCAATGAACACATAGGGGCAGGATTAGCAAGAAATCTCTAGGTTTCCCTTCATAGGCTTGACACCATTAGTTTACTATTCAACATTTAATTTGAAGATAATTTATTCCTTTATAATTCATTCCTTTATTCCTTTGCAGAAGCAAAAACACTGGTATTGACCCATTTTGTGTTCTTTATAAGAACCTTGGTGTTCTGTTTACTGAATCACAGCACAGCAGGCATTTGTGGCCAGATATTAGGACTAAAGGTTAATAATAAAAACACACACACCAGATCAGTAAAAAGCCGTGGGCTTAATGTATTGATCTAGTTATTCAAATGAATAATGAATTTAAAGGAAGAATGGAAGAAAAAGCACTCTCCTGTGATTTCTGACCTGCCTTGGTTGTTGTTTGGGTCCATTAGATCATAGAGTTTACCAGCAACCTGCTGACATTGTGTTGCTGCCCCTCAAGCGAGGCCACTTTGATTGGATGGGTATCTGAGTGGGTAACTAGCACACAGCTGGGCTGGGCTTTGTATTTGCTGCCAGCATCATGAAGTGTGGCCAGACTTCGGTGGTTCTCTGCAAGGTTTTATCATTGGTTTTTCTGGTATATGAACTTCTTCTCAGACAACTTAATTAATAATGAACACGAGCTAAGTTTTGCTCTTTGGAGGCCCAACGATAGGATGACTTTTAAAAGCTGACCTTTGCAGAGTGTCTCTTTCCTTAGGGTTTCAGGAAGGCTACTAGATATGTAAGATGTCAGTGGAAAATGTCCATGATTCCATTCGATATTTGATATGAGGAGCTCTCTCTGCTTCCTCCAAGACATTATTCTGGGAGAGACCAAGGCTTAAGCTAGAAGGACACAGGTAAGGGACTGATGACACAAAGAGGGATGCTCTGGGAGAGACCAAGGCTTAAGCTAGAAGGACACAGGTAAGGGACTGATGACACAAAGAGGGATGCTCTGGGAGAGACCAAGGCTTAAGCTAGAAGGACACAGGTAAGGGACTGATGACACAAAGAGGGATGCTCTGGGAGAGACCAAGGCTTAAGCTAGAAGGACACAGGTAAGGGACTGATGACACAAAGAGGGATGCTCTGGGAGAGACCAAGGCTTAAGCTAGAAGGACACAGGTAAGGGACTGATGACACAAAGAGGGATGCTCTGGGAGAGACCAAGGCTTAAGCTAGAAGGACACAGGTAAGGGACTGATGACACAAAGAGGGATGCTCTGGGAGAGACCAAGGCTTAAGCTAGAAGGACACAGGTAAGGGACTGATGACACAAAGAGGGATGCTTCCGGATAATGTATAGCACAGATTAGCAATCAGAAACTGTTCTCAGTACTGCTAAAGATTCATTTAAAGTATTATCCTCTGGTTTATAAATTGGTGAACTGGGAGTAGCGAGGAAGGAAAGAACAAATCTTCAAAGTATGAAAATAGGATTAACTCTCCCCTTGTCTATTTTTAGCTAATCAAATCAAGAACTTAAAGTACCCCTACTTACCATTAAGAATGAGAGTTCACAAGTCACTTACTAGAGTAAGGGACAACTCCAAAGGCTGACATTTGCAAAACACACTGAGAACTTTATATAGAAGACCGCAGTGACCAAAAAATAATATTATTGTTCTTTTTTAAACATTCTGGCCTTTGTCAGCCTGCATAATAAATTCATATGAACCTGGAAGTTTTAGCTTTTCTTCTGGAAAAGGTTGGTATGGCCTCAAGGCAGATAGGGGACATCTATTCCAATGCTATTGTCTGGGCTTTTGTTACAATGCTCCATATTTAGCACAGTGTGTGGGGTATGAGGAATTGGTGTTCTAGGCATAAATATAGGGAAAGGTGATGGTGCTCTTGTTGGGACAGAAAAGCAAACTAAAATAAGAGGAGTTTGAGAGCATTCTTCAGCTACATTTCTGAGTCCATTATTAAATAACAGTGTAAAAAGTATATATGTCCAAGATCAAACAGCACAGACAGAATTAGGAGCACTCTAATACCATGTCTTACTTTTCATCTCAAAGATGTGTTTTAAGCATCTATTGCTCATCTCAGAGCCATATTTGGTTACATGTGGAAAAAGAGTCTGATGAAACCATAAAATCACAATTTTTTTTTCCTATGTGATCTATTATACCCTATTAAGCTTAGTTTGTGACATTTCCTCAAAACCTAAAGCATAATACATTGGAAAGAGGATAGATTTTGGAGTCAGAGAATCTAGGTTAAGATCCTATCCCTGTTACTAACTAACTTGGATGAGACACTTAACCTTCTTGGGCCTTGGTTTCCTTTTTTTGTAAAATGAGGAGTTTGGACTAGTTGGCCTCCATGGTCTCTTCCATATCCAAACCTGTGTTCCTATGATCCTAACATGCCCTATAACTTTCTATAACCAGCAAATGGAATCCACTTAGAATGTTTACATTTGAATTGTATAATGTACTTTTAGCCCAAACTTCCTCTATTTTTTCCACAGATCTGATCTTTCTTCCCGAGAGGCGGCCCATTGGAGTGACAGTCTACAAACAAACTGTTTTTAGGCTACTGTTTGGGGATACTATTCTTTTTCTAGGTAGTAATAGGCCTCTGTAGTTGGAGTGAAAACTGATACTTTAATGCTGAGGTGTCAAACTGGCAGATGTATGTACCACATGATTCCCTAGATGCCATAGATAGATAGATAGACACACAGATAGATAGACACACAGACAGACAGATAGATGGAGAGATAGATAGGTAGATAGACATGAAGACAGACAGACAGACAAATAGATAGGTAGATAGACAGACAGCTAGATTGACATACAACTAGATAAATGGACAGATAGACATAAAGACAGACAGATAGATAGATAGGTAGACATATAGAGAAATAGAAAGATAGATAATGATTCCTTTTTTTTGTCACTACTGGTCCATGAGTCATTGTTATATTTTTCCATTAGTTGGGGGTAAAAAAGTAACCTGAAATTATGTATATATATATATATATATATATATATATACACACACACACATACACATACATATATATAACTAAAATAATTATTTATTTAAGATAAGGGAAGGAAGATAAGGGAATTGGGATAATCTATTTAGACTATAAATAACCTTTACCCCCAAAATCAAGCTGATAACCTACACCATTTATTACTTCTCTACTAAAAATCTAATTCCTACAACTAGCTAAATTAAAACCCCCTTAGTTGATATATAAAGAAGGTAAGGAATTGAAGGTAGCAGGACCAGGTCAAGAGGAAAGAGTTCTCACTGACAATTGCCACTTGGATGTCTTGAGCAACTCTGTTGGAAATCACTCTTATCAGCCACAAGATATACACACAGGGACACAGGAACCAGCTGTTGAATAAGGGAGAAGCTGTAAAATTCAGGGGGATAGACAAATATCCCTTTCTAAATACTATGTAAGTCTGACTTAAAATTATTCTCATAGGATCTTGGGAAGAATGATCTTGGGAAGAAGCACAGTGGTGGAAATTCAAGCCAATGGCGGAAATTCAAGCCAGTGGCATCCAATTTCTCAGGGATACCATAATAGCTCTGAAAGGGAAATATAGCCTTTCTTTGAGACCCAAGATTTGTCTATGAGAATGGGAATTGGAGTAAAGATCCTCAGAGCTTACATTAGCTACAGAGGCAACAAAGCTTACTTTGTGGGGGTGGTTATGATGGTCAAATGAGATTACTTGTTTCAATTGCTTTGCAAACTCTAAAACTCTAAATCTGTGATCCTATGAAAACTAGACATTATTCTTTCCCAGACAATTGACCATCTCTTCACTTGTGGTTACAACAAACTGACAAAAAAACATCACAGAATAATAACAGTGGCGAGAGAAAACAGGGGGCAGGATGCTTTTGTACAAAAAAGAAAAAAAAATCCACAATTGGGCTGCCATTTTCAAATGATTGGAAGTGATATCACCTAGGGAAACGATTCAGTGTTTTTGTATTTCCCCCCCAGGGCTCTATTGTATGTATATATGGTGTTCAGGGAGTGTGCAGAGGAATTACAGGTGACTCATAAGAATTGATTTTAAATATAGCATCTTCCTAATGCTTCACACAGATATGATAAAAGGAGCGTGAAGGTGATAAGCCAATGGCAAGATAGGCTGGTAGCTTGACAGGAAGCAGAAGAGGGGTGTACCATGGGGACCCGTGACCTTCTGCTCACAGGATCAGTTCAGTCATGGACAAAGCTGTCCTCCTACACTGTATGATTGTGTTGCCATGGCAACCTCCAGTCACTAGCACCATCTAGAGCCAATTAGGCAGAGAACTGAGAGCCTCACCGAGGTTCATCTAAGTAAAGAGAAGAGTGCTCATCAAAGAGAGCTCCATGACACCTTCTGCAGGTGGGGCTGGCAGCCTGTCAATGCATAGTCATAGAATCTCATGCACTGACCGAAAAATGTGGCAAAGAAGCCCTTCTTAGAACCAGGGATGACCCAGGGCTTTGACAAACCTTTCTTCCTTTAGCTTTAAGGGAATTCTATTGACTTGTGCATAGAGGGCTCAGAAAAGAGCTACACTGGCTTTTACATTTAGGAAGGGGGCCTCAGGAGTGAGCCATGGTCGTCCAAGACATCTATTGTGTTACATTCTTGTCAAAGTATTTAACGTTCCACTTCCATAGGATTAGGGACATTGACTTTTAGTTATTGAACAGAGTTCCACAACTGCTCAGTTATACTTTAAAGTCATGTGATTATAGACCCCCCCACACACCCCATGAAATTGGAAGGGACCCTTAGATGTTGTCTACTCTAACTCCCTGCTGACTGGATAAATCCTTTCTACAACATTCCCAAGGACTGAGAATGTTTGGATACCTCTGATGATGGGGAACTCTCTTATTGAACAGTCAATTTTATTTTATTTTAGGGCCACTGATTATTGGAAAGTTATTTCTCATTCTGAGTCAAAATATTTCTCTTTGTGACTTTTATCTGGTATTTCTAATTCTCTCCTTTCAATCCATGCATTATAAACATAAAAAGACTTCCACAAAATTAAACAAAAACCCCTTTACACAGCAGTGTAGGTTCCACAAGGTGTTTTTCTTGAGCAGCCCTGTGAGGGAGCTAGTGTAAGCAGGGTGCCTCCATTTCATAGACGAGGCAACTGAGGCTCAGAGAAACCAAGGAAAGCACTTGTAGTAAAACAGTTCAGAAATGACTCCAAAGTCTTTGCGTCCAGAGCTCTTTCCACTATACCATGAAAAAGAATGGCAACAGGATGTTCTTGTGTATCTACCAACCACTTAACACCTTCCTTATTCAGTGATTTGGCACATGCAGACTACTAATAGGGAGCCTGGATGGGTGTTTCCTCCTCTTTTCCCCTTCTATGGATCTGAGGAGGACAAGCGAGAACCTGTTCTCTTCTAAAGAGCTGTAAAGACAACCCAGAACCTTACCTAGCGAATCATTGATGCTATGTGGAAATGTCAATAAGCATCAGATTTGTTAGCTGTGAAATATATCGATTAATTGTTCAAAGAGATGACATCCAAATCTCCATGCTGCTCCAATACAATGAACGACCGTTGATGGGAATATATTGCCATTTTCTACGACTAATTTAATGTTCCCTGTGGATGCTATGATTTGTATGAGAAGAGTATTGACATTTTTCCTTGTCCCTCTGTCATGTCCATGCATTTGTTCTAAGCATATATTCCAGTTCTCTGTGTCTTATCCCTAATTAGAATGCACACTCCAGGCGGGGACCTCAGTGTTTTATCTTAACTGAATCTTTGAAGGTGCCTTCATCATCTTCCATCTGCAATCCAGGATGCTTCATTTGCCTGATTTGGGATTATAGTCAGGAAGGGGTCACTGGTGTCGTGGAAAATTTTAGGTCTACAATATTCAGAGTAATATAGAACCCCATCTTGGACATAAATGAGATTATTTCTATAATATATTATCTAATCCACTAAAAGTTTGACTTAAGAGTAATTGAATTTTAGGAGGCAACTAAGTGGCTCAGTGGAATGAGAACCAGGCTTAGAGATGGGAGGTCCCAAGTTCAAATTTGATCTCAGACATTTCCTAGCTATGTGACTCTGAATAAATCATTCACTTCCCCCCCCCCTCCACTGCCTAGCCCTTATTTCTCTTCTGCCTTGGAACCAGTACACAATATTGATTCCAAGAAAGAAGGTAAATGTTTTTAAAAACAAGTAATTTCATTTAAAAAAAAGAAAAGGAAGAAAAAGAGTAATTGAACTTTCAATTTATGAAGTCTTAATTTGTATTAGATTTCTTTTCCTTGTGGCCAAACCAAAGGGAAAAATAATTCAGATAGAGGAGGAAGGGTTGTATTTTTTTTTTTTACCATTTCCCTTATAAAATTTTATTGGTTAAAGTTAAAAAAAAATTCATGAGATTCCATGAATCACAGATATAAAAACTCCCTTACCTTCAGACCAGGCATACAATAATGGGATTAAAATCTTAGCTATTTAATAATACTTAATACTCTACTTAATAGTGATACTCAAACTGGATTAAGACTATCCACAGTCGCTGAATTTCGAGTCTGAAAATTTTTTTCTCTAGTCATCAGAATGAGTTCTTCTTTAATATAATCTTGGCAGCATTTCATAATTTAATCCTAGACAAAAATATAACTAGTGCAGTGCAAATGGCACTCTGCCCCAGAGTGCAGACATCTGGGGGAAGACGCATTACTCTATGGGATGACCATCAAGTTTGAGCTACACCTTGTAGACCTCAGTCTGTGGTTGACACGATCAGAGTATAACCACCTCTGGTTCTATTGCCCATTTTCCCAGGTCCCATTGCTTCCTTTTCAGCCCTTAGAAAAGGAATGAATGGATGTTCTGGGAAAAAGCTACATCATTCCTAGACTGAGTCCTGAAGTTGTATGTTAACCATTTTACTGCCACTAACGCCCTCACTGCCTTTGTACCAGATGCACAAATTCCAAGTGATAGAGGTCCGGTTCTGTATTAAGATGTAGGTAGATATCTAGGTAGTCTTAGTTTAACTTGTACCAAAGACAAACGCTCTGGAATTGCCTATGGTCAGTGACCCTGTGACCTAAATTGCTCAAGTTGTCCTCAAAATTAACCAGTTCTAACCAGCAACCTACTTTTCAATAAAGCAACCAATTTTGAGCCCTGAATTTTAAATGTGAGCTCATCCTTCTACAGCCAGAGAATACATTTCTGTGAAACTTGTGTTCGACACCTCTATTTATACATCCTCATGTTTTTGCTTCCCTTTAAGACCCAAACAATCTGCAGCTGAATGACAGACTGCTCAAATGACCTCATTTTAATCTACTTCCTTTAGTCTTAAAAAAATTGCCCTCAAATAGTCAAAAACAACAACAAAAACAAATACAAGGATGAAAGGAGGAAGCAAACAGATTTAGATTTTTAAAATGGAGATGAAAGGTTACTATGAAGTATTCGAGCAGGGAATTAATTGTGAGAAGAAAATGTGACATAATCCTCAGGGATTTCCAATGAATAGTATTCTTTATCTTTAACCATATCTGCGACACCGAGAGGGAAGTTAAATATGGAACAGTGGCTTTCATTTTGGCTTAAATAGCAAATGTTAAAGGAATTGTGGCATATGACAATCAGTCATAACATTCACATTGGCCTTAAGGGGAATGGATCATGGGATTATTTTTTTTTTCTCTCCCCTATCTCCCATGTGCTAGCATGTCTCTATGAATTTAAAAAAAAAATTGTAGATCATTTTTCTTTCCTTATATGGCCCCCATCCCTCTTCTCTCCTCTTTGTTATTTTTCACTGAGAAAGAATGAAAGGCAAAATGATGATGTCGTTCTTTTTTGCCTTGAAGGCAATTTGTTTTCAAATAGATTATGAACATTTTTTTTTAAATCTTTGAAAAAAGTTTGATTTTAGTCCAACTAAATCAATCATAGTTGATTTTTCTGAGTTGCCATTTTTTTCACATAATAGAATAAAATATAATATGACATAGCAATGATATAATATGTGATTTGTTATAAAAATGCAATAAATTATAAAAAAATATGCTTGTCCAAAAGAAACAAATTCTCACCTTAGCTATCTTCAGGAATCCAAGTCATTCTTTTTTTCTTTTCCTTTCCACTCCTCCCCAAGAAAGCAGGTAATAAAGTATAGGTTATACATATATTATCACATAATCTATATATATTTCCCTGTTTGCCATGTTGTGAAATAAACACATTGGTTACAATAGAGAAAAATTCATGGAGGAAATAAAGTGAAGAATGGTATGTTTCAATCTGCATTATCATTTACATAGAATTTTTAGGTTTGCAAAGTTCTTTATGTGTAATTATCTCATTTTACCCTCACAACAACTCTAGGAGGAAGGTGCTATTATCTCCATTTACAGTTAGGAAACTGAGACTGAGAGGTTAAGTGACTTGTCCAGGGTGACATAGCATGTCGTTCTTAAACCCAGGGGTTCTTCCTTGTACACCATTTATTATCTTTTAATCAAATGCTGAGTCCTTGTCTCAGAATGCCACTTTACCAATTTTCTGCAACGTTAAGTAAGAATTGTGGGGCCACAGAACCACCGACTCTAACATTATACTCCCTGTGTAACTAGATGGAAATCATTTCACCACAGCCTTCCAGGCAACCATCATACTGTCAAGTTACAGATAAGTCACTGACTTGCATAAGTAGAGGGAAGAGTTAACTAGACTGAATGAAGATGAAAGCATGGATCTATATTCTACCCTCTACTGGAATAAGGTCAAAACTACCGACAAACAAAAAGCAAAAAGAAAAATCTATTTGAAAACAAATTGCCTTCCAGTCAAAAAAGAACTACATCATCATTTGCCTTTCATTCTTTCTCAATGAAAAATAACAAAGAGGAGAGGATAGGGATGGGGACCATATAAGGAAAGAAAAATTATCTACCAATATAAGATGCCATCATCTGTTTTGCATTTGAGTGGTCCTTTTCATTGAAGCTGCCTAGTAGTTTTCCCTTCTTGTTTGATCACAGATTATCGATTTAGAACAAGAAGAGATTTCTGAGGTCAAGTCCAATATCTTCATTTTATAGAAAAGGAACCTGGGGCTCAGAGAGATTAATTAATTTGCCTGGGATGCCCTCTACATCTTGAGGGTATGAGGTAGGATTTGAACCCAGTTCTTCGTGACTTTTTGTTTCTAAGTTCAAAGTCCCATCTACTATGGTGGTAGGCTGCCTCTCATCACTTGGTGTTGTCCCAGCCTCTCAGTAGTGTGATAAGCAGTGTTGGCTTACTCTCTCAGATTAAATATGAAATGGGAGTCATTCAGGATGAGAAGTTATCCACTGGCGTTTTTCAACTACCTTTTCTGCTGTCTTCTATTAAACATTTTTTATTGAACAAAAAAGCCCCACTTAACCAAGTACCAGCTTTGGGTACAGTGCCACGCTATGCACCACCAGGGATATAAACACGAAGAGTGACAGAGATCCTGAACTCTAAGAGCTTACCATCTCATGAGGAAGGGATACGGCAAGGTTACAAGTAAGCCTGGTATTAGACAAAAGTGAAAGAGATGAAGAAGAGTTGGGCAAAGTGCTGGGAGAAATTTGAGACTTATTTTTGTTCGGTTGTTTTGGTTGTATCTAAACTCCTCATGATCTCATTTGGGATTTTCTTGACATTTTCTTTTCTACTTCATCTTCCAGATGAAAACACTGAAACAAACAGGGTTAAATGACTTACCCAAGGTCACATAGCTAGGAAGTGGCTGAGGCCGGATTTGAACCTAGGACCTCCAGTCTCTAGGCCTGGTTCTCAATCCACTGAGCTACCCAGCTACCCAGCTACCCCCTCCTACTTTCTCATTTATCACAGTCAACTGTTACTAAATCTCTCTGCTCAAACATTCCAAATATAATCCTTTTAATGTTTCCCATGAAAAACAATGTTTCCACCCCCTTAATGATTTTTATCACTGCTCTTTTTTGGGTTTTGTCCAATTTGTTAAAAAAAATTAATGTTCTATGGCTAAAAATAGTTCAGGCTCATTTGCTTATGATTCACATAGAAAAGGACCCATAAAATGTCACTGGAGAGATCTAGAGGCTTATAGGGGCAGTGACAGAGGAACTCAAATCATGGCTCCAGCTGTGTTTATATCGAGAGGTTCAATTAGATGTAGTGTTGCAAAAATCCATTTGTGAGCAGTCAACTGCCTGGAAAAAAGGGATCTTCAGCCTGTTGGTCCTTCCTATAGGATGTTGTTATATGAAACAATTGGACAGTGTGATTTGGCCCCAATAACACAGATGCAGCAAAGCAGATGATTTTTAAAACAAGGAAAGCAGAGCTTCCCCCTACCATTCCAGTTCACAGTGATCTTTCCCTCTTCTGAGTTTCTATACCACTGGTTATCTACAGCCATTTGGCACGTATTCATAGCTAACTTGGTATGAATCATTTAACTGTTTACTTGGGTATCTATGTTATCTAAGCAAAATGGTAAGCAACATGAGAGAGGAAGTGGTCAAGTCTGACATTTCTCCCTCTCTCATAAGGGGAACACAGTGTTATGCCAAGAGCAGTTACCTACAATACCTGTATTGATAAATGAACTCTGGACTGTCAGAAAAAACAGCAACAGTCAATGATGGAACTTGGGCTGGACTCAGAGACTCTCAGCTTCCTGGAGGGGGGTGATAGACTCTGTGTCTTCTAGACTGGTCATACTGAACAGCTAGAATAATATGTTTAGTTCCAAGTAGCATAATTTAAGAAGGAAAACTGGAGAACTGTCAATAAGACAGGTAAGAGAGTCAAGCTGGGAAGCGAAGAGTAGATGGCAATCAGAATCACTGGGGGGCTTGGGTCTAAGCCATGTAAATATCCATTAAATGAATAAAATAAAATAAAAATAAATAAAGGGAAAAAAGATCTCAAATCATAGGATCATCAATTTAGAGTTGGAAACAATCCCAGAGCTCATATAGTTCAGAGGAATCAAACACAAGGCTACCACACTCTTTGGTGGTTATGGAAGCAGATTAAAATGCCATTGGGAAATACTTAAGGAAATAAAAATATAACAAAACATAGTTAATATCTAGGTGGTGCAGTGAAGAGAGTGCAAGGATTGGAGACAGGAATACCTGAGTTTAAATCAAGCCTCAGAAACTTACTACCTGTGTGACCCTGGATAAGTCACTTAAACCCTTATGGCCTCAGTTTCCCCACCTGAAAGGAAATGAAAATAAGCTGGGGAAGGAAATGGCAAACTACTACAATATCTCTGCCAAGGAAACACCAAATAAGGTCATAAAGAGTCAGACATGACTGTAACAACTAAACAATAACACATATACATATCTTGTATCTTTATATTATTTATTATATGTGTTTTTGTATATGTTATATGTATATTTATATATGTGTGTACTTATGTATTATATAGTATATATGTTTGTATATTATATAGAGTATATGTATACTTGTATGTTATATATAGTTAATTATATAGAGTATATGCATATTTGTTTATTATAGTGTATATATATTTATTACAGATATGTAATATTATATGTATTTGTACAGTACATAGTATATGCATATTTGTATATTATAGATATGTACTATAATATGTGTATTGTTCACATATAAAATTAGTGCATGGTATAAATAATGAAAATGTACAAATCATCGAAGAAGAAAATGAAGAAGAGATCATAGAAAGTTAGAATCTTCAGGCAAATTGAGTCTGCAGTCAAAAAGATCAGTAAGAAGAGGACCATTCCTGCAGAAAAGGATAGAAGAGGACAATGCAGATGAAGAGAAGAATTCAGGAAATTAATGGACATTTTTAAAAGACTGAAAACTTATAAATTTAAAGACCTTGAAAGTTTGCAATGAAGAGGATCACAGGATTAATGGACTGATTGATTAAAATTGTGGGGTTATGTATTATAATACAAAACAACATAACATATTCACAAAAATGAACATAAATATATTTACTACCATGGAATTGGAGAATTATTCAAGCAAGATGAGATGAGAAAAGAAGGAAAGATATGAAGTAGTGGTGAGTATATTGCATGCAACAGTAACATAACACTAACATAATACTAACACTGACATTACACTAGTAAAACAATATAACAGCAAAAGTAACAACATAAAATATAGTTAGGGTACTAACAATGTTATAATTAGCTATAGATTAGTTAGTTACTAACAAAACTCAGTTATTAGATATTTAGTTTTAGTATAGGTATTTAGTTAGACAGAAGAATTTTGTAGATAGGGAATTAGTTAGGTAAAATTAAGTAGATAAGATAAAATTAGATACCGACTTGCATTAAAACATACATAACATCATACATTACATAACACAAATAACATATGACAGCACATATCAAACAAAATTCTAAATACATATGTAAATATATGTAAATAGTGTATATAATAGGATTATAAATTCATTGTATTGTGGTGTAAGCACATGCATATATGTAACACACATGTAATACATGCAAATATAAAGTGCATATAATTATACGTGCATATGTATAGCACACATGTATATATTGTATATGTGTACTAGATGCATGTAAATTATGTACATAGCTCACTTCTATCTATTATTACATGTAGTTTGAATAAGTGAGTTTAATGTTTTGGTTTAATTTCTGTGTAAAACTTATGCAATGTTCTGCTTATTGTAATTTTCAAAAAAATTTTTTCTCTAAGTTTGATGTTAATGTATTACAATAGTATTAGAATGTTCTGTATTAGCTGATAAGAGTAGTATTTATGAGTTTAGTATTTGCATGGAAGTTGTGTTCATCTTTTGCTTTTGATGTTATTTGCTTGTGCTTTTACATATATTTGAAATTTTACTTATTCATTATTTAAAACCCTTTTCCCCCTTCCTTGATAAAATCCCTAGAATAGGTTAGTATTAGTTAGATTAAGATAGTACAGTGTAGGTTGTTTGTTATTTTGGGTAGATATATTAGGATAGATAATCTATAAGTAATTTAGGCTGTGCACAAATGCCAAAATTGTGTTTTCAACACAATTTAGGCTTTGTGCAAAGGGAGGATTGTTAAAATATGAAATAAGACTTAGAACATGAGTGATTGACAGGGCATGGGATTAGAATTTTCCCTGGAACTGGTGGAATGGAATCCCAAAGAAACAGTTAAGAAAGTGACAATCTCTTTGGACCTAGATGAAGGAGGAGAAGTATTTTCCTGGAGTAACTTGAGAAACCATCATTCAAATTACAAGCCTGGGAATATCTTTGGTTGTGGAGAAAAGGCAGTCTTCATTCGTCTGCTGGACACATAGAATAGATCACCTTTGGATATTTCTCTTAGGATTTTTGGACTTCGCCCACCAAAAGACTCTGTTGTAAGATTTTTAATCCCTAAAGACTTTGCTTTTAATGTACTTAGAAATAAAATAGTTTGTACTCAGATAGCTTATAATTTAGAGGGTAAAATAAGATCATTCCCTTTCCCTTCTTTTCCTTTTTATCTTCCCTTTGTTTTAATAAAATAAAAATATTTATATGTTCATTTTATGTTTCTTCCCTAAAACCCCCTTCAACCCTATTGTAATATTTCAGTATATTATATATAGAGTAAATATGCATTTGTATATTCTGTATAGTATACGTATATTTACATATTATCTATCTATCTGTATATCTATCATCTATCTATCTATCTATCTATCTATCTATCTATCTATCTATCTATCTATCTATCTATCTATCTATCCATCTATCCATCCACCCATTCATCCAACCATCTATATATCTTGTTTGCACATAGCTTTTTTGAATATTGTCTCCCTCTATTGGTTCATAAGTTCCTGGGGTATGGAGATGGTTTTTGTCTTAGTAAAGACTTATGGATTTGAACCAGCAGTGGATGGGAGCTGCAAAGAGTCAAATTTAGTCTTGAGAACAGGAAAACTCCTTAACTATTGGAATTATCTAAAAAAGCAGAATAGGCTGCCACAGGAAGTCATAGGTTTCCACTTGCCAGGAGTCTTCAAGAAAAAGCATTTGGTATATGCTATAGTGGCTATTCCTTTTGGTTATGAAGTGGACTACATGGTTGCACCATCTTTCCCAATTCCCAAATTCTGTGAGCTGAGGCACTATGGTGTAGAAGAAAGATATTTGGAGTCAGAAGATCTATATTCTGATCCTGGTTCTGCCAACCACCAATTCTAAGTCCTTGAGTAAACACTTACCCTCTTTGGAGTCCACTTTCCTCACCAATTATAAGGGAGTTGGAGTTAATCCAACCCCCAAAAGGTTGTCATTTATGGTCTTGTGAACTAGATAGGTGCACCAGGGGAAGAAGGGCATAGAGATGGATTTGGCTAAGCCATTTTATGGTCGTCCATCTTTCTATAGGGAAAAGAGACAGTGTTTTCTCTTTCCTTTGTAGACCATCAGCATCTAGCATAGCTTCTCGTAGATTGTGGTTGCTTGGTAAATGCTGCAAACCAACTAGAAATCTGATCATTTCTATTGGGTATGGTAAAACTGTAGCCTTTATTATTTGCTCAGGAAAGGACATATATAGGTAGGAACAAAAATCCTTCTAGCTACAAAGGAAATAATAGGCTTATGAGTCAGGACACAAATAGGACTGAGTTTCAGAGAAATTTCTGTTTCTCTTTTCCTAGAGAAATTATTGTGGTAGGCAATGAGGGGATCTAAAAGCGAAAAGTAATCAAGGAAAGGGGCAGCTAGATGACTCAGTAGATAGTGTGACCATGAAAATATGGTTTGCCAAGACTGTGAATTGCCAAAACTGTAAAGGTTTTGGCCAAACTGTAAAGATAATTTTTAATGTCTTGATTCATATTAAAAATAAGTGGTCACCATGGGAAAATTCCCAAATATGAAAATACCCAAGTCAGCTGTGTTTTATGGAGATTTTAATTAATACAAATGAAGGAATTAAAGGGAAGGGAGAGAGAGAGAGAAAGAGAAAATAGTAGAAAGGGCCTAGGCCGCCTGAGCCTTAAGGGAGAATGAGTCAGTCTTTATCACTCACCACAAGATCATCTTCAAGCTGCGTTCTTCCACTCTGAACAGAAATTAGCCTCCAAACTGAATTCAATTTGTAATTGAATTCAATTGCCCTGAATTTGTTCCTTCGCTTCCTTTTAAAGAGAATTTTCTCTTATGTCACCTCACCTAAATTTTCATGTATACCAATCACAGTAGATGCTTTTTCCTAGGACTACCCATTCTTAGTTCACACCATTCTTTAATTCTCACCTTCTCTGGGTAGACTAAAACTTCACACCTCTTTTGTTAAGCTTGCCTTTTGTAAGTTGCTTGACCTTTTAGTGATTGATTTAACCTTTATAGGTACTTAACACCCTTTTGCATTAAATCTAAAAGTAGACCACCTAGCTTAAGGTTTTTGCTTCACTATAAGTATGAGTTGGGGACTTTTCATTGTTCAATCAGTAATTTGCAACTTTATCTTCCCCTAAGGCACTGTCTGAACAGGGTGGAGTAATTTTAAAATACTCAATATATTCCTGACCAAGTACCTCCATTGTAGAAAATGGGGAATAGTTTAATCAAAAATTCTGAAGTAGAGTTTGAGCAGTTTTAAGATTCACAATAGAGAGCCAGGCCTGAGACAAGAAGTCCTGGGTTCAAATTTCACTCCAGACCATTCCTAGCTGTGCAACCCCTGGCCAAATCACTTAAGCTCAATTGCCTAACCATTGCCACTTATCTGCTTTACATCTAATACTCAATATTGAATCTAAGACAGATGGTAAGGGTTAAAAAATGTAAGCAAGTATGGGCTTTTTATACAAGGTGAGGCTAAAGAGAAAGGTCAAATTGCCCTGGTCACCATTGTTGATAGGACCATGGTAGCCCCATAGTAGAGGCACAGAGTACTCTCTGAGAAGTAACTGAGAAGAATAAGAAATAGAGGAAGATGCTGGAGTGATAATTAGGGGAGGGGGGCTAGCCATTATTGTTGATGAAAACAGCTAACCTCTACCCTGGCCATTAATCGCTTATTTAATGAATATTTATCTTAATATCTTTCCATGTGCCAGGCGCCAGTCTAATGGAGAAGACAAGGTACAAAAAACTATGACCAACGTACAAAAAACTATAAGTCAAACACAAGATAAATTTGAAATAATCAACACAGAGAAAGGACTAAAATTAGGCTTCCTATAAAAGGTTAGATTTTTAGCTGGGACTTAAAAGAAACCAGGGAAGCCATTCTAAAGAATTTCCCAAAGAAACATTTATTAAGCATCTACTGTGTTCCAGGGACAGTTATACTAAGTCCTTAACAATTTCTATCTCATTTGATCCTCATGACAGTTCTGTGAGGTAGACGCTAAAATTATCTCTATTTTGCAACTGAAGAAACTGAGGTAGATAGAGGTTAAGTGGTTAAATGATTTGCTAAGATCACATAGCCAGTGGCCAAAGCTGGGTCTGAACTTGTCTTCCTTCGGCTCAGAATTCTATCCACTGAGCCTTCTAGCTGCCTAGTGCCGTGAGACTGCAGAATACATGATGTGTGCGTGTATATGTGTGTGTGGCGGAGGGAACAGGTGATGAATGCTATACAAGATTTTGCATTTTTGCTTGAAGATGCTGCGGAGCCACTGGAGTTTAATGAGTAGGGGAGGAGGGGATAACATGGTGAAACCTGATAAAATCATTCTGACAACTTGGTGGAGGCAAGACTGGAGGAGGGAGAACTGAAGCAGGGAAAGCAACCAGCAGGCTATTGCAGTGTTCAGGTCAAAAATGATGAAGGTCTGTACTTGGCGGGTGCAAAGAGGAGAGAAGGAAATGTATAAAAGATTTTTTAAAAACCCTTTACCTTTCATCTGAGAATTAATGCTGTGTATTGATTCAAAGGCAGACGAGGGGTAAGGACTGGGCAATGGGGGTTAGGTGACTTGCCCAGAAAGTGTTTGAGGTCAAATTTGAACCCAGGACCTCTATCTCTAGGACTGGCTCTCCATCCACCAGGCCACCTAGCTAACCCTGCAAGATCATTTAGAAAATAAAATCAGCAGACAATTTGCATATTCAACATGGGGGCTGGGAGAGACTGAGGAATTGAGGTTGATACTCCAGTCAGACAGGATAACTAAAGCCAGAGTGAGAGGAGTGTCCAATTAATGTCTAACTTATCTTGAAAAATTCACACAGCTATTGAAATGATTCTTTTCCTTTTTCCCTCCTTTTCTTTAAGAGATTAAATATTTAATCCAAAGTTTTTCTCTTTGTTTTTGTGCATGACTCTTAGTTCAATGAGTACTTTTTGTTGTTATTCAGTTGTGTGTCATATTTGACCCTTTGTGATTCTATTTGGGGTTTTCTTGGCAGAGATACTGGAATAATTTGTAATTTCCTTCTCCAGCTCATTTTGAAGATGAGGAAACTGAGGCAGCCAGATTAAATGATTTGCCAAGGGTCAAACAGCTAATAAGTATCTGAGAATGGATTGGAAGTTAGGTTTTCCTGACTCCAGGAAGACTCCACTCTATCTACTATGCCACCTAACAATGAGTACTTTAATAGTGGCTTTCTAAAAATTTGATTTGGGGGCAGCCCAGAGATGGGAGGTCCTGGGTTCAAATGTGACCTCAGACACTTTCTGGGCAAGTCACCTAACCCCCATTGCCCAGTCCTTACCACTCTTCTGCCTCGGAACCAAGACACAGCATTAATTCCAAGAAGAAAGGTAAAGGGCTTTAAAAAAAGATAGGGCTGTTCATAATTTCATTTGTGTGCTTCATTATTTATGAACAGGGAGTTACGAAAGAGAGCAGAATGATTTTTTTCTTGGTAAGCAAGCTAAAGCAAATATCAGTAAATTTGGGTACTAACTGAGGTCTTGAGAGTCATATGAGACAAGAGAGACTCCGGTAGAAATAGGGGTCATCAAAAATCAGGATCCCTGGGAGCCATGCAATGACTCGGGAAGCCACATGCATGTATTTATATGCGTATATAATTACACTGGAGCACACATGTCATGATATATTATGAGAATGAACAAATTAACACAGAAACGCCATTTTCATCTGGTTCAGGCTATCCTGGGTAATGTTGGACTCTACCAGATTATAATGTCCTCTGGGTCACACGTAGCCCTGGGAACTGATACTGCGAAGACAAAATAATACTAATTTTTAATATGTTTCTAATAAATGTCCCAAAGGAAATAAAGCTGAGTCTGGACCGTCTGCCTTTTGGCAAAAAAGGAATCAATAGGCATTGCTTTGTGGTAGAAGGCTGAGCTGCAGGAAACACTGACTTCTCTCCTTCCGTCCATGCCTGGGCAAAGAAAAGAATTCTCTAAGAGAGAGGTTGACAGGCACTCACCAAAAACTAGGTCAAGTCTGGTGGGAGGAAAAAGGAAGTGTCTTGGTGAGCCAGTAATGCCCGTATTATAAGGGTGGGGGCCAGAGAAGAGAGTGAGTGTCCCTCCCATTTATTTCACCCTCAAGGCTTGATAATTGAGGCTAACGAGAAAAAAAAAAGATGTATTTTGTGTTTTGTTTTGTTTTGGTCAGTTTGGGCTGGGATTAGGTAGGAGAGGAGCTAGGACAGATTTGCAATGTATTTCATTATTACATAGAGTGTTTTCCCCTAACTCATCAGTCTGGGGTTTACTGGCCCCACCCAGAAAAACTGGAAAACTCTGATACCACCCACCATGCTGTCTGTCACCAACTCGCTTTGCAGGCACATCGTTCACAGAATTAGAAGGAGCAAATTTTTATTTACAAATAGGTGATAAGATGTAGAACCCTCCTTAGAACTTAGGGGAAATGGTGGCATATGCCAAGGAGAAACCTCTGGAGACATCTGAAGTTTAACTCACTTATCAAGAAGTTGTTGAAAAAATACAAATTTGCTATCAAAATAATACAAAGAGGGAATCAACAGTAGCAAATTAGTATTCAATTTAAGCCGCTACCAAAGGGGTATAAGAAAGTAAAAAGAAACGTTTCTTGCCCTTTTGGTGAGGGAAAAAGAGGGGAAAGAGTGAGGGAAAGAATTTGGAACTCAAAAATTTGGAAAATGAATCTGAAAATTGTTTTCGCATGTAATTGGAAAAATAAAATATTATATTAAAAAGGTATCCCTAAGTTCACAAACACAGAAGATGCTTAGCCAAATGAGGGTAGGGCCCAATACTCTAGAGTCCAAACAACTGAATCGGGGCCTAAGCACAGTGACGACAGTATTCACTAATGCCATCCATGGTCGAGGCTTGAGCTTCTAAGCCATTCTTTTTTTTTTTAAACCCTTACCTTCAGTCTTGGAGTCAATACTGTGTATATTGGCTCCAAGGCAGAAGAGTGGTAAGGGTAGGCAATGGGGGTCAAGTGACTTGCCCAGGGTCACACAGCTGGGAAGTGTCTGAGGCCAGATTTGAACCTAGAACCTCCCATCTCTAGGACTGGCTCTCAATCCACTGAGCTACCCAGCTGCCCCCTAAGCCATTCTTTATGCAAGTGTAACTCACAGGCTTTCTGGGAATATCCCTTGACCATTCTGGTTAACACCCTGGACCACACAGTAACAGATGCTTCAACAGGGATGAATGTTAGAACTGAGAGAGATGAGTCAAATGCCTGTAAAGTGAAGGGAATGAGTCAAGGAGAAGTTGGGAAGTGCCAATGAAGTAAAGGGTTAAAATTAAACATGGTGGTGCACACAGGAGGGGCTATTCAGAAGACAGACGTCAAAGAAGCATTGTAGGGGGGAAAGGAATATGTGATCCTGCAACATTTCTGAGAGATAAGTGCTGATATTATCCCCATTTTATAGTAGAGAAAACCAAGAAAAACAGAGACTTGCCCAGTGTCACAGGGCTAGGAAATGTCTGAGGCTAGATTTTAAATTCAATCCTTTCTAACTACAGTCCCAGGGCTTTTTGCTCTGTGTCACCTAGTTGATTCTTTGAATTAAAAGATAGGCAAGGGGGCAGCTGGGTAGCTCAGTGGATTGAGAGTCAGGGCTAGAGATGGGAGGTCTCACATTTAAATCTGGCCTCAGACACTTCCCAGCTGTGTGACCCTTGGCAAGTCACTTGAGAAATTCAATATTTTTATTTTGTTTGAGAAAAGATCTTCAAAAAAGAAGCTTGAAACTTTTATATCCAGAGAATGAACTGTTGCAGAAAAATGCCAGAAAACCTATACTTCATCAAGAAGATCAAGAATGAACTTTGGATATGATTGATTGAACTGAACTTTGATTGAACATTTATTGTATATGTACACATTTATGCCAAAAGGGACTGCCCCTAATTTGGCTTTCTGTCAATGCACCTAGCAAAACATTGGTTTTGCTTTCTTTTCTTTTCTATTTCCTCCCTCACTATTCTAATTCCTCTTAGAAATTTGAATATCGTGTATATCTATAGTTAGAAGTGCATTTAGGATTACAAATTAATTATGTTAAATGATCAATGGGGAGACTAGTCTCCCAATGATCATCAGGGGGGATTGTAAATCTTGAAATTTCTCAGACTTGTGAATGTTAAAAATTTCCACATTGAGGAATCCTCCATTGGAACAAATTCCCTACTGGGAAACATTCTCCATTTTGATGTGAGAACTCGCCAGGATCTGAAATGGGAGGACCTCTACTCCACCCGTACTTAAGACTGCTTTAGGGGAGAAAACTCCTTGCTAAACAATGAAAGTACTTGGATCCATGCTTATAATAAGGCAAGGAGTTCTTTGAGCCATGCCTGTTTTTTAGAATTGATACAATGAGATGCTAGGTACCTAAAAGGGTCAGGCAAGTTTTCTCTTAATGAGATTAGTTGACTCAGCTGTGTTTTCACTGGTTCAGACTTACTGAGGAGATTAGTAGACACAGCAGCATTTTTTCTGGTTCAGACTTACTGAGGAGATTAGTCGACTTAGCAGGAATTCAGATGGGCAGTCCTTTGGAAAATGTCTACAGTGATTGGTAGATGTAAGGACTTAGGGGAGGTGACATAGGAGAAAAACCCCTATACAAGAAAAAGCAGAATCTCTTGGGAAAAGAAATCCTTTTGGAGGATCTCTGATGAGGATCGCTTGGGAAGAATCTCTTGAGAGAGGCTCTGGAGAAGGGAAGCTCTTGGAGGACAATCTCTAAGGAGGTCTCGCTGGAGCTCCTCTGAGGGGACTCTGTCCCTCTGGTGGCTCTGGAGAGAGGCCCTTTGGAACAATCTCTGGCTGGAAGGCTCTTTAAGGAGGACTCTGGTTTGAACTCTCTCTGGTGAAGTCAGCTGAGATGGAGCTGGCCTGGTGTCACTAGAATTCTTGCTTAGACAGACCTTGTGGTGAGTGTTAAAAGACTGACTGACTGACTGATCTCTCTCTATTAAGACTCAGGTCTAGGCCATGTTGGCTTAAGGCCCTTCATACTTATTTCCTTTTTCTCTCTTTCTCTCTTTTCTTTAATTCCACATTTGTATTAATTAAAATCTCTATAAAACCCAGTTGACTTGGGTATTTGAATAATTGGGAATATTTCCCTGGTGACCACCTTATATTTGATTTAAAAACCAAGACACTGTATTGAAACATATTTTCTGCAGTCAAATTTACTCACCTTCTCTTATATCTATCACAATTTATATCTTCCACCATTTTAACTCACTACAGTTTACAACATCACTCTTTTAACTGTTACAGTTTAAGGCCTTCAACCATTTTAAATCTAACACCCCCATTGCCTAGTTCTTACCACCCTTCTGCCTTAGAACCATTACACAGTATTGATTCTAAAATGGAAGGCAAGGGATCTCATACTGTAATGCTCATGAGAAGAATTTGCTATAAAAAAATTTGTAGCTCATGTGCTATATCTGTGGCAGAGGTTGAGGAGTTAGAGGAAGTCTATGAAGAATATGGTAAGACCATCCAAATTGAATCAATGTACATTTTGCTAATATGAATAAATGTTGTAAAAGATAATTTAATAATAAGAAATAAGACAGGTGGAAACGACACAAAATCTTTTAGAGCATGGTTCAGGAAGAAAGTCAGGCATTTACCTCATACCCAGCAAATTCTTAATGTTGACAAAAGTCAGAAATGATCAATGCTACAGCACTGTGGAAAGAATTGGTACAACTATTTTGGAGAGTAATTTGGAATTATGCAAACAAAATGCCTAAAACGTTTTTTTAAAAGTTAGGTAGGTAGTTAGGAAAATAGAGCTCTAGTGACATTGGATCTTGAGATGGATCTAGGTTAGATAAGAATACAAAAGCAGACAGCAAGACAGAGAGATGGAGCCCTTGAAACCAAGGCAAAACAGATCTCAAGGCTCATACTTTTTCCATTGTTTTTCTAATATAATGTTAACCAGGGACTAACTTCCCTTGATGGAACGCATCCACAGGTTGGGGCTTTGGGTCATTGTACCCTAGCAAGTCTGCACATAACAATAATGATGATGATGACAACAATAATAATTAACATTTATTTAGTGCTTTAAGTTGTTTTTTTTTTTTAAACCCTTATCTTCTGTCTTGGAGTCAATACTGAGTATTAGCTCCAAGGCAGAAGAGTGGTAAGGGCTAGGCAATGGGGGTCAAGTGACTTGCCCAGGGTCACACAGCTGGGAAGTATCTGAGGCCAGATTTGAACCCAGGACCTCCCATCTCAAGGCCTGGCTCTCAATCCACTGAGCCACCCAGCTGCCCCTTGCTTTAAATTTTATAAGACTTTTTACATGTATCATCTCACAACAATCCTGCAATAGAATATTGCTATCCCTCTTTTTACACAAGGAAATTGAGGTTGAGAGATATTCTATGACATCACACAGCTACTAAGTGACTGAGGTAACATTTGAGCTCAGACCTTCCTGACTCCAAGTCCATCACCCTTTCCATTTCACCAAATAACTGTCAAATTTTAGTAGATCCAGACATTATTCCAAAGGTTTTTTTCCCTTGCTTTGAGCTCTCATAGAACTTCTTGGGAACTCTTTATTGACACTGGATCGCATATTGCCTTGCATTAGTCATTTAAAAAAATTTTTAAGCCATTGCCTTCCATCTTAGAATCAATACCAAGTATTGGTTCCAAGACAAGAACAGTAGTAAGGGCTAGATAGTTGGGGCTAAAATGGCTTACCCAGGGTCACACAGTTATGAAGTATATGAGTCCACATTTGAACCCAGGACCTCCCATCTCTAGGCTTTGCTCTCAATCTACTAGTATATATGGTTCATCTTCCTGGCTAGACTATGTACTTTAAAGGGCAATTGTACTTTGAAATCGCCCTCAGCAAAAAATATGAAACATATTCCAAACTAGACATTCTTAACCTAAGTTATAAGAGCTGATTTTATTTTTTTATGTTTCTTACCTCTACCATGTCTTTATTTAAAAATTTTTAATTAATTTAGAATATTTCCCCATGATTACATGATTCATGTTCTTTCCCTCCCCTCCTCCTCCCCACCTCCCCCAAAGCTGATGAGCAATTCCACTGGGTTTAACATGTGTCCTTGATCAAAACCTATTCCCATGGTATTGATATTTGCACTAGGATGATCATTTAGAATCTACATCCCCAGCTATATCCCCTCAACCCATGTAACCAAGCAGTTGTTTTTTTTTTCCTGTGTTTCTACTCCCACAGTTCTTCCTCTGAATGTGGAATGTTCTTTCTTACAAGTCCCTCAGAATTGTCCTGGATTGCTATCACTAGCAGAGTACATTACATTTGATTGTACCACAGTGTATTAGTCTCTGTGTACAATGTTCTCCTGGTTCTGCTCTTCTCCCTCTGCATCACTTCCTGGAGGTTGTTCCAGTCTCCATAGAATTCCTCCACTTTATTATTCCTTTGAGCACAATAGTATTCCATCACCAACATATACCACAATTTGTTCAGCCATTCCCCAATTGATGGGCATCCCCTCGTTTTCCAATTTTTTGCCACCACAAAGAGCACAGCTATGGATACATGTCTTTTTCCTTATGATCTCTTTGGGGTACAAGCCCAGCAGTGCTATGGCTGGATCAAAGGGCAGGTAGTCTACTAGTGCCTTTTGGGCATAATTTCAAATTTAAGGGGTTGTTTTAAAAAATACTTTGGTAACTGCATTTTATGTAGTTGGTTTCACTTGTAATTCTATTTATTTTAGTTTATTCTATGTATTTAAAAATATTCTGAAAGGGGGCTGATTGGCTTCACTAGAATGTCATGGGTTCCATCACACACACATACATACTCCAAAAAACTCCTGCGCTAGGTCCTTGATCAACACCTGTTCAATTGCCTTATAGTCCTGCTGTGAGAACACAGGAGAAATATGGACATGTACCTTCTAATTCTATATTCCCATAATTCATTAATTTTCTGAAAGTGGATGTCACACGTCAGGACAAAATTTAGGTTAGAGCTCTTGCTAGAGTGACCTCTTGTGGCAACTTCTCTCTGCAGTTTTAATTTCATTGTTTCAGAGCATTTTATCCCCAGGGATACATCCATTAATGGCACTTGTATGGGTCCATGCCAGACCTGCTGCCCAGGAATATTATCCACCTCCCTCCTGGGATTCAGGAATGGGCACATATTATTGAAGAAGACAATGAAGCACATGAGGCCTGAGGGAAGACACTAGTGAGTGTGTGTATGTATATTTGGGAGGAAACTAACTCAGGTGGCAGCAAAACGCTAAAGAAATCCTGACATACATTTACAGAGAGAAGAGCAGAAGCAGCAGGAAGCTGACATAACCAGGTCCTTAGAGAGGAAGGGATGCTGAGATTCGGAAAACCGTTGTTTCCTCTGGTAGCAAGGCTAGGACATTCCGTATTTCTCTGCTTAACCTCACAAGGGAACCTTTGGTCTAATTCTGACTCAGAAGACCACCCTGAAGGGCCACTCATGTGCTGCTTGCTGCCCAGAGAGCTTTCTTTGGCCATGTCTCCCTTTCTCCTGATGCCAGGGAATTTTTATGACATCACAATAATATCTGAAAGCTAAAATTTATCTCCTGAGGAAAGAAAAAACAACCTTGGAAAAATGTGTTCTTTGGCTATATCAAAGAGACCCGGATTGCAGTACCAAATTAAGTATAAAATGTCGCTGTTCTTGATCTTATTCATTCCTGACGCATCTTAGGGGGACCGTGGAAGGGGGGGGAGCTCAATGGGGGGAGAGAAGGTATTTCTGTCACCAAGAAGATAGCATAGAAGAATAGAGAGCAGTTTTCCTGGGCAGTTCAAAGTCATTCAGTACACTATCAGAGATGACTAACTTTCAGGACAAATAATGAAACTTAACAGTGATCCTTAGGTTTCCTTGCACTGGTCTGGTCCTCCTGCCTGCTTGATGTGTTTAGTAGGGACTGAGTGCATTTTCCTGGTCCAGGGTTGGCTGGGAAAAGGATAAAGAGCAGATAAACACCCTGCCCCAAACGCAGAGACAAGTAGAAGATAATTGAATCATAATCTAAACGTGGCAAGGACTTCAGAAGCCAGTATTTGAAAGGTAAGGAAATGAAGGCAGAGTGGTTGCCCAAGGGCACAGAGGCTTGTTGTTGTTGTTTAGTTGATCCCATTTGGGTTTTTCTTGGCAGAGATACTGGAGTGGTTTGCCATTTCCTTCTCTAGCTCATTTGACAAATGAGGAAATTGAGGTAAACAGGGCTAAGTGACTTGCTCAGGTTCATACAGCTAGTAAGTGTTTGAGGTCATATTTAAACTTAGGGCTTCTTGACTACAGATCTGGTGCCCTGTCCTCTATGCCAGCTACCAGCAGAACCAGAGTTCAAACCACCCCAGGTCTTCTGCCCTGAGGTAGCTAGGTGTTACAGTGGTTAGATCACAAAGCCTGCAGTTTTAGAGATCTGAGTTCTGTGACCCTAGGCAATTCTCTTAACCTCTATTTGCCTCAGTTTCCTCAACTATAACATGGGGATAATAACAGCACTGACTTCTCAGGGATGTTGTAAGGATTAAATGAGTCAATGTTTATAAGGCTATATAAATGCTCTTATTGTAAAAATTAAATGGGACAATATTTATAAAGCTATATAAATGCTTATTTCCTTCCCTTCTGATTCCAAAAAGCTTTTATTTTTTTCCCACTGAGCTAAGACATAGTTGACCATCTTTTTTTTTCCTCCAAAGTAATAAAGAGATGATATGTTAAACATGGTACAATGGATAGAAACTTCAGTTCAAAACCCACCTCTAAGACCTGTGACTTTGGGTAAATTACTTGAGCTTTCTAAACCTCAGTTTCCCCATTTGTAAAATAAGGGGATTGGGCTTGATGGACTCTAAGGTCTCTATAAGCATTAAATCTCTTACAAGAAAAAAATAAAGTATCCAATTAGTCCAAAGAGGGAAAGGCAGAAAGAGGGAAATGAAGGTAGGAGAGTGGGGTGGAAAGAAGATTGGGGTCGAAACAGCAAAGGGAAGTTCTTCTCTGTAGGAAGAACACCATGTGAGTTGATCCGAAAGGCACATAGGAGGAGGCAGAAAGCCAGTAAGGAATGGGAGTTGGGGAGAGGGCAGGCCCTGCAGCAAGAGAACAAAGAAGGAGCAGAAAACCTGGAATTCAGTTGCTTACGTGAGAGTCCTGTGGGAGGGCTGTGGGAAGAGAGCACAGGAGGAGAATTTGACAATTAAGTGCAAAAAAAGGCAAGGAAATGGGGAAATGAGTAGGTGCTGGGATTTTCCTACCTGAAAATGTCACAGAGGGTCTATGAGCTAGAAGTATTATGGCAACTGCTGTGAGGGCTGGGAGAGTTTTGCTTTAAATTCTAATCATTTCCTTTCACCTCCTGATTTCAAGGAGAGGATTCATCCTTCATCCTGCTGTTTGACTGAAGGAGGGAGGCAGGGCCATAGTGGATAGGCAATAGCCTGAAGTTTGGAGAGCACCATTATCGAGAACAATAATTTCAATAGCACACTTTAGAACAAGACTAGTACTAGGGACTAGTACAGTTGGCACAGCAGAGAGAACAACAGATTTGCAATCAGACTCATGTTCCCAAGTTCAAATCCTACCTCAGACATTTACTAGCTCTGTGACCCTGGGCAAGTCACTTAACCTTGTTTGCCTTCAGTTTCCTCCTCTGTTAAATGGGCTGGAAAAGTAAATGGCAAACCACTCCAGTATCTTTGCCAGGAAAATCCCAAATAGGACTGAATGGACTGAACAACAAAGTGAGCAAGTGAGGGAGTTTTTTTTACAGTGGTAGAAGAGAAGAGAGTCCAGAACAGACCCTGAGAGACCCCTTTAGTTAGAGACAGTGATTTGGGTGAGCTTGCAGCAAAGGAGACTATGAAGGAGCCATCCGATAGGAAGAAAAGCAGGAGAGTGGCGTTCCAAAAATCTATTCATGTATATACAGAGTATCAAGGACAAGAGCATGATCAGAGGTACCAAAGGCTACAAGGAGGCAAGAAAAATGAATACTGAGATGAGGCCATTGGGTTTGACAACTAATAGATCAATTGGTAACTCTGGAAAGAATCATTTTGGTGGAATGATGAAGTAAGAAGACAAATTATAAGGGAGCGAGAGGAAAGAAAGTGGAATTACCTATTTTAGAAGGCCTTCCCCCCCCCCCTCAGATTAGCCACAAACAACAAAACAGATAGGATGACAATTAGCAGGGATGGGAAGATTGAGGTTTTTTCTCAGAATGGGGGGAAACAAGGGCATGTTTGTAGACAAAAAGGAATACGCAATTAGACAATGAGATGATGAAAATAAATGACAGAATAGAGAGGTCAGAAGGAACAATCTGCTGGAGGAGACAGGATAGAAGGAGAGAAGGTAGATGGGCTAGCCTCAGTAAGAAGTAAGGCTATTTCATCATGTGAGACATGAGTGAAGGAAGAGATAGTAGAAGGCATCTTAGTGATCTGAGATGGGGGAAATATGTTGATCATGGTAAATAGTCTCAATTTTCTTCTGTGAAATATGAGGCAAGGTTCTCAGCTAAAGGGAGGGGGGAATGAGGAAGAGTCATAGGAGATTTGGGAAAGGATAAGAAAGTTTAGAAAAGCCACTTAGAAAGTAAGACAGTGAGTTGATAAATCAAGTATAGTAGGATTGAGACTGTGAGACTGTGCAGCATAAATCTGTAATGGACCCTGTAGGAAACTTGTATGATATTCTTTGCTGGGCAGCACTTGGACAGAGCAAAGGCTGTGAATGGTGGGAGTGATTGAAGGTTGAGACATAATCAGTCAAATAATAACACTAGAGATTCAAAAGAGGAGGACAATTTAGATTTGAATTGGTGACTGAAGGAGTCAAAATGGGCATAGGAAATTGGAAGTCAAGGTGAAGATGAAGCATGGGGTTTGTGTGACAGAGGCAGAAGTAGGAGGAGAAAGTCAGTAGATTATGGTTGGATGAGGAGATTTCAGAATTTTTTTTCCTTATATGTATATTTAATTTTTTGTTTTTAAATTAATTAATTAATTTAGTCAATTTAGAACATTATTCCTTGGTTACAAGAATCATATTCTTTTCCTCCCTTCCCTACCCCCAACTGTGCCACAGCTGACGCACAATTCCATTGGGTATCACTTGTGTCCTTGATCATAACCTTTTCCCTTGTTGTTGATATTTGCACTGGGATGTTCATTTAGAGTCTACATCCCCAGCCATATCCCCTCGACCCATGTAACCAAGCAGTTGTTTTTCTTCTGTGTTTCTGCTCCTACAGCTTTTCCTCTGAATGTGGATAGTTTTTTTTTTCCTCCAAGTTGTTCAGGGTCACTGCATTGCCACTAATGCAAAAGTCCATTACATTCGATTATATCACAGTGTATCAGTCTCTGTGTACAATGTTCTCCTGGTTCTGCTCCTCTCGCTCTGCATAACTTCCTGGAGGTTGTTCCAGTCCCCATGGAATTCCTCCACTTTATTATTCCTTTTAGCACAATAGTATTCCATCACCAACAGATACCACAATGTGTTCAGCCATTCCCTAATTGATGGGCATCCCCTCGTTTTCCAATTTTTGGCCACCACAAAGAGCGCAGCTATGAATATTCTTGTACAAGTCTTTTTCCTTATTATCTCTTTGGGGTACAAGCCCAGCAGTGCTGTGGCTGGATCAAAGGGCAGACAGTCTTTTATTGCCCTTTGGGCATAGTTCCAAATTGCCCTCCAGAATGCTTGGATCAGTTCACAACTCCACCAGCAATGAATTAATGTCCCTACTTTGCCACATCCCCTCCAGCATCCATTACTTTCCATAGCTGTCATGTTAGCCATTCTGCTAGGTGTGATACCTCAGAGTTGTTTTGGTTTGCATCTCTCTGATTATAAGAGATTTAGAACACTTTTTCATGTCCCTTGTAAAGGGTGAATATTATGGTTGAGACTGAAACAATCTAAATTTAAGTGGTCGCCAAGGGAAATCCCAAATAATAAAATACCCAAGTCAGCTGCCAAATTTTTATGGTGATTTAATTACAACAGGAGGAAGAAAATATTAAAGGGAGAGAGACAGACAGACAGACAGACAGACAGACAGACCGAGTACCCACAAAGGTACTCCCTCTAGACGAGCACCTTTGCCTGCCCAGAGGTTCCAGCCACCACTGGAGGCTCAGAGCTCTAGGTGGGGAGGGGTCCTGACACCTTCCTTCTTCCTTCCTCTTAAACCCGAGTGTTCTCAAGTTCAGGCTTTTGGGGGATGTACCTTTTAAGCTGAGTCCACTACGAGGGTTCCTTGACTCTGTCCTGTTGTTAATTTTGATTTTTAGTCCCCTAGGAGCATTTCGTTATTAATCAGTAAGGAAGGGTTTTCAGAGGTCTGAACTTTTGCTTCCTCTATGCCCCCATCTTGACTCCACCTCCTCTAGGCAAGTGCAAATTTCCATAAATAGAACTTATAAGTGTCCCTATCTGTCTCTCTATGAAATAAGGAAATAAGCATTAATTCAGTGCTTATTGTGTTTTAAGCACTTTATAACTATTCTGACATTTGATCCTCAGGATAATCCTCACAAGTAGGTTTTGTTATTGTCTTCATTATATATAGTGAGGAAACTAAGGCAGACAGAAGTTAAATGATTTATCCAAGGTCACACAGCTCATGCCTGAGGTTGGAATGGAACTCAAGTCTGCATAGCAGTAGGTCCAGGACTTTACTGGAACACTTGATTGTCTCACTCTTCATATATATGTATAAAGATCCACATATTTTACACATAGATATAATACTCTCACTCCTCCCTACTCTTGCTCCTTTCCTTCATACTCTGCTTCCTCTCCTGACTTCTTTTTTCTCTATTGTACATATATATTCCTAGAATAACTTTTAGGGAAATGCTAGCTATGACTGGACTGGACTAGTCTCCTGAGAAAGGGATAGTATTCATCCTGTAAGTGTTGTTCTCCACAACCAAAACCTGCTACCTGCCTGAGGAAGAAGTCTTCACCTAGAGCAATGGCTCCTGATTTTAAACCGGCTCCCACCTATAGTCTACTGACACCAAAAATTCTTACACTCATGACAAGTGAGCATTAAACCTATCACACCTTCATATATTAATAAAACTTACTTCTCTACTTTAGTTAATGAAGTGTAATAAAAGTGGAGAGTATTATTCCAGAGAAGAGGTATAAGGTTGGCTTTTCACAGAAAAATTTCTTCTTCTTTTTCTTAGGTAGCAGTAGTGAAAGGCTAAGCTGAAATCAACAATGATGGGAGATTCAATTTAGTTAGGGTAATTTTCAATCTTTTTTAGGATGGCTTAATAATAGCTTTTGACTCTCACTCTTCATATATTCATATAATCAGTAATTATATTTACATAGTGCTCTATGGTTAAAAAACATTTGATATAATTAAATTTACTCTTTATGGCAATCCTATGAGGCAGGTAACATACATATTATTATACCCATTTTATAAATGAGAAAACTGGAGTTCAGAGAGCTCCTGTGACATGTCCAACATTAAGTAACTGGTAAGTAACAGAGCTAGAACTTAAATCCAAGTCTTCAAGTTACCCGAGTCTAGAGAACCTACCACTTCTCTCAAATATACCTATTGGTAAGAGGGATAAAGCCATTCTATAACATGAGAAGAAAGTTTATTATGTAAAAATCCCTGGGAGGTGGAAGATAGTGAATGAAATTTGTGTTAAGATGTAAAAGTGATTGTTAAGTCCCACTTTTTTGAAATTAGTCAAAATACATTTCTCTATATTAATAATGCTGTAAAAAAAGTGAAAAAAAAAAGCTTCCTTTTGCACTCACATCAGTTCTCCCTCTCTGGAAGTAGATAAGGTTTTTCATAATGAATCCTTTAGAACTATAATGATTTATTGTATTGTTCAGAGTAGCTAAATCTTTCACAGTTAATTTTTATCATAATATTGCTGTTACTTTGTATAATGCTTTCCTGGCTCTGTTCATTTCACTTTGCAATAGTTGGTTGAAGTCTTCCTAAACTTTTTAAAACCATCCCTGTAGTCATTTCTTAGAGTACGGCATACAAGAGTATGCCATGATAATCAAATCCATAGAGGCAAAGCCACTATGGCAGAATAGAAGCAACAACTAAATTACCCAGCATTCCTCTTGGAAAAAAATTTAAATGACACATCAAATAGATTTTGGAGCAGTGCATTTAAAAAAAGGTGGGTTGAGACATTTTTCTTGCCCAAGAAAATTTAGGAACTTGGCATGAGATGTCTGTGACAAGGGGGTAAAGGTTGGCCTGGAGTGCAGATGGCAACATCAGTAGTAGGTCTTGGAGGCAACTGTGGCAGTGACACTGTCAGCTGCTTTAGAAGTCTCAGCCCAGAGATGGTAAAGGGGTTGGACAACTATTCAGAGTAAAATTAGAGGAGGCAATTGCAGGCACTGGGCATAGTCCCAAGTATTGTTTGGCAACTCCATTGGTCATATGTAATTGTAGTTCTAGGGGAGAGAGGAGTGTTTGTATAGTCTCGGGGGAACAGGGGACTATGGCTACAGTTCCAAGGTCAAGAAGAATATTAGTGCTTAAGGCTTCAAAGGAACAACAGTACTTTTGGGATAAAGACCAGAGATCAGACCAGGAGAGTTGTGACTACACATTTTCTGGAATCACAATGAGGAAGCATCAGAAAATCACCCCCTATCCCCAAGCTAACTCTGAAAACAGCAATACAAAAACATCTGAGACTTTGGTCAGTTACTCTCCACCTCTAGGTGAGCAGAGTCTTATTTTAACATGTAGCTCACAGTCAAGAAATAGGTTGGGAAAAAATAAAGAAACAACAACAACAAAAAAGGGAACCTGACCATAAAATATTACAATGGTAATAGGGAAAATCAAGACATAAACTCAGAAAATGACAAAGGAAAACCTCAGAGAAAAATGCACATTGGAAACAAATTCAAGAAGAATTCCTAGAAGTACTAAAGAAAAAGGTAAGATTTATAGAAAAAAATTGGGAAAAGAAATGAGAGTGATAAAGAAAATTTTGAAAAGAAAATTGGCAGCTTAGTAAAAAAGGTACCATCCCCCCCAAAGAAAATAGCATCTTAAAAATTGTCCAAATGGTAAACGAGGCAAAAGTATTCATTGAAGAAAAGAACTTTCTAAAAAGTACAACTGGATAAATGGAAGAGGTACAAAATGTCACTGAAGAAAATAATTTCTTAAAAATTAGAAGTTGTTCAAGCCAAGCGACATCAAGAAAAATCATATAAAATATATAAAAAGAAGAAATTGTGAAATGTCACCAGAAAAAAAATTGACCTTAAAAATATATCAAAGAGATATAATTTAGGGATCACCATAAAGCCATGATCAAAAAGAAGCAAGACATAATATTGAAGAAATTGTAAAGGAAAATCACCCAGCTATCTTATATCTGTAAAGTTAAATAGAAATGAAAAGATTCCACTGATCATTGTTCCAGAACTCCCAAGTAAGGAAGAAAAAACACTGGAAGTAGCCAGAAAGAAAGCATTCATATGTCATGACCTGACAATCCAAATCACATAAGATTTAATAGCTTATACATTAAAGGAGCATAAGGCTTATAATATGATATTCTAGGAAGCAAAGGAGCTAGGATTACAACTAAGAATAATCTACCAGGCAAAATTAAGGGTAATCTTGGTGGGGGCCGGGGGAAATTGTTATTCAATGAAATCAAAGAATTTAAAGCATTGCAGATAAAAAGATCTGAGCTGAATAGAAAATCTGTTTTTCAAATACAAGACTCAAAAGAAGCCTATAAAGGTAAAGAGAAATCATAAGGGAATATATATAAGATTAAATTGTTTATATTCCTATAGGAGAAAATATGTGTAACTCATAAGAACTTGGGGAATATAGACGAAATTACATGGACAGAAGGTATAGATATGGGTCAATTATGTTAGGACAATCTCAAGAGAAAATGAAGGAGAGAGAAAAAGGTATTCACTAGGAGAAAAGAAAATGGAGAGGAAGATTTGGGAAAATCTTGCCACATAAAAGAGGCACACAAGGAAGAGCTTTTACAGTGGGGGTAATTGGGGTGGTGGGAAATGCCTGAACCTTACCTTCACTGGAATATGTATACATATATATGTATATATACACACAGAGTTGGGTTTAAAAAGCTATCTTACCTAGGGACAGATTGGTGGCTTAGTGGACTGAGAAACAGGCCAAGAGATGGGAGGTCTTCGGTTCAAATTGGGACTCAGACATTTCCTAGGTATGTGACCCTGGGCAAGTGACTTAACCCTGAAAAACCCAGGTTTAGCCACTTAAAAAGGTTAGTAAAAGCAGAAGTCCGTTGTCTCTGCTTCTCTCAGGCTCTGAGGGTAAGATGGCTACCCTAAGTTCTGGAGATCTTACAAATGCAATCTAACTGACTTATGTTTATCAACAAAAGGTTTAAAGATGCTAAATAACAAGGATTCGGTGAGGGAGGAGGGCCATGGAAATTCCTAGACTAGAAATACTATGCTTAACCCACAACTAAGAGGTTTTCACAAACTTGTCTTCTGAATATTTCAGGCTATCTGCCCCCTACCCTGACTATGCTATTACCCCCAAAGCAACCCTTTCTTTTAGCTTCCCTAGTCTATATCCTCTCTAAAACAGTTTTCAGTAAAGGTAATAGATCAAGTTGGCTGGGTAAGGGCTTGGTGACCAGTTAGCCTGATCACTCAGGCTGTGGAGGTTGGAGTAGACAGGTCAGTTGAGTAAAGCTGATTTCTTCCTTCAGAGTCTCACAGGTAGAATTAAAACTAGATCAGGAATAGACTGGAATATCTCAGGAATAGATAGGAACCAAAATTAGTATCACATGGAGAACAACAAGCAGGATCCAAGGGAGACCAAAGTCCAGAAGTTGTGAACTCTCTCACTGCTCCCCCCAACTGCTTCTCAGGGCTGGCAGTTCACTTCCCACAAGTTCCTCTCTCAGAATTCCAAGAGCACCAGGAACATTCTTTCAGCTATAGCTTAAACTCTTCTCTTTACCCTCTTTTCATATCCTGTTTGGACCACTTCTCCTTGCATTCCAGCCAATATCTTCTATTTTCCTCCCTACATGCTTTGCACTTTTCTTTAACTCCCATTCCATTCTCTCAACTCCCAAACTCTTCTTCCTTGAAACCAATACACAATATTGATTCTAAATGGAAGGTAAAGGTTAAAAAATATTATCTTATCCAACAATTAGGAAAGGAAGGGTGTAAGAGAAAGGAGGAAAGTGATAAAAAGGAAGGGTAGACTAAGGTGGGGGACAGAAGTCAGAAGTAAGGTGGACTTTTGAGGAAGGACAATATAAAAAGAGAGAGAATAAACAGAAGAAAACAGGATGGAGGGAAATGCATAGTTAGTCATCAGAAGTGTAGAGCAGAATGGATTAGAAACCAGAATCCAACAAAAGGTTGGTTATATGAAACACATTTGAAACAGCAATGTGCACAAAATTAAAATAAGAAACTGGAACAGTATCTCATATTTAAGTTGAGGTAAAAAAAGATGGAAGTAGCAATCATGGTCTCAGAAAAAGCATAAGCAAAAATAGACTCAAAAGAGATAATCAGGCAAAGTAAAATTTTTCTAAAAGGTACTCAGAACAATCAAGTAAAATCAATATTGAACATATATACACCTGATAGAAAACAGCCAATTTAAAAAAAAAAAGGAAAAGTTAAATGAGTAAGAGGAGGAAATAAACAGTAGAACTATATTAGTAAGGAACCTCAACTTTGCCCTTGTAGATCTAGATAAATTTAATGATAAAATAAATAAGAAAAATTTAAGGAAATGAGTAAAATTTTAGAAAAGTAAGATATGATAGACCTTTGGAGAAAATTGAATGGGAATAGAAAGGATAATACCTTTTTATCTTTTGAACTTAATACCTTTCACAAAAATCAATCATGTATCAGGGCATAGGAACTTTGCAAACAAAATCAGAAAAGTAGAAATATTAACTATACTTTTTAGCTCATAATGCAATTAAAAATTACATTCAATATTAGGCCTAAAAGCATACATTAAAAATTAACTGGAAACTGACTAATCTAATTCTAAAGAATGAGTGAATCAAAGAACAAATCATAGAAACAATGAATAATTTCATTAAGGAGAACAACAAAGATACAATACACTAAAATTTATGGGATGCAGTCAAAGGAGTACATAAGGATAATTTTATATCTTTAAACATTTACATCACTTAAAAAAACCCAAAAAGAGTAGATGGATAAATTGGGCATACAATGAAAAAAAAAAACTAGAAAAAGGGGAAAAAACTAAATCTCCAAGTAAGCACCAAAATAGAAATCCGGAAAATAAAATGAGAGATTAACAAAATTGAATAGAAACAAAAGAAAACAAAACATTGAATCAACAAATAAAACAAGTTGATTTTATGAAAAAAATCAAGAAAATAATCATTGAATAATCTGATTAAAAATAAATCAACTTAGTAACAAAAATGAAGAGTCCTTATGATATCATTATGTCTACATAATATACCTCTTTTGACTTTGTCTTAGTACATAGAGTAAGATGTTGGACTGTGTTTAGTTTCTACTATGGAAAAGAGAGAAATTATAAGGCATGCAACAAGACAAGAAGATGGAGATTGATCAGCTGTCAAGCAAAGGAAAAATTCCATTTGTAATGTGACTGGGAAACAGTCCAATGCAAGAGTCAACTGCTAACTAGATTTCTGGGCTTTTTGGCTGATGGTGGTGACTTTGAAGGAAGAAGTTGGGTTTATCTCTGGGACTTGGGATAATCAAGTTGGAGGTGGCTTGGCTGATATGAAGGCAGAAGAAGAAGGACAATAGTCCATATCTCTCTCTCTGACTATCTCTGTTTCATGGTAGTGATTGAATTGCCATTTCTCTCAATATCCTCCAACCCAAGACTCACTGTAGATAATAGGGAAACCTCCAACCCTCTTACCTCCATCCTCCATATTTCCTGTATTCCCCAATAAACCCTTACTTGAGATAAAGAAGAGAAAGGAGTATTTCCTCTGAAACATCATAGCTCAACCTGAGTGATTTAGAAGGAGGCTGAAAAAGAAGGGGGAAGGGGAAACTGAAGGGAAGAAGAGGGGAGGAAGGGAAATTAGAAGAGGGAGGAAGGGAGTTTTAAAGGGAGGAGGGTAAGACAAAAAGAAGATAAATACCTGATCTAGTAGTTATCTAGCATCTATCAAATATACCCCCTCCAATATTATCTATTACACTACTAAACTACTTTTCTGTTTTTCTAGCAATTTTTCTCTAATAGTTCTCATAAACTTGGAATTTTGGGTTAATTCAACATTGGGTTACTGTAATTATTTATTTCTGTATGCTATATACTTAATCTATTTCATTTCTTATCCAGTAATTGATTATTTTGATGTTAGTCTTTGTTGCAATTTGAAATCTAGTACTGGTAAGTAGTTTTCTTTCATTTTTTTTATTGATTCCCTTGATATTTTTTACCTTTTATTCTTCCAAATTAATTTTATATATGTTTTCTAGCTCTATAACATAATTCTTTGATATTTTGGATGCTATGACAGTGAATAAATATATTAACTTTGGCAATATTGTCACTTTTTTATCATATTGATTTGGCTTACTCATAAGCAATTAATATTTCTCCAAGTTTTTGAATCTATTTTCATTCATGTGAAAAATGTTTGGTAACTGTTCATATAGTTCCTGGGTTTGTCCTTTAAAATGTAAAGCAATATCCAATAACTACAAGTATTATATTTTATAAAGTTTATTAATAATCACTTCCAAGTAGAAAGAAAATAAAACTAAAAGAAATATAAGTTCAAAACTAATTATTGTTAAAAAGAAGAGAGGATTTGAGGTGGGTCTGCAGGGAGATGAAGATGCAGGGAAAAGATTCTAGAATGGGGGGGGAGACAGTTAACTGAGTTTAGAGCTGGATCTTTCTTTGGTTTGACCTGGAGGGACTGACTGCTTTCCCTTGATGGCTGTTCCTACACCTTGTCTTTTCCATCCTACCTGCTTACCTGCTGGCTTGTTGTCATCTCCTGAGCTTCCTGATGTGATCCTGAACTATCTGAGCTATCTATCTGAAAAATTAGGTCTGGGCCCTTCTGGATCCAGGATCTCTCCCTGGGTCCTGTCCTGCCAAACTGCCAAACTCACTACCTCTATTAACATCAAAAAGGGGGTTAGGATGAATGTAGGTTTATCTATATTAGGCACTTGGATCTTTAGACAGATAGATAAGGATTAGGTTACCTCAAAATCTGTGAAGGCTCTCGGTGATGAGACATGAGCATGTAGAACTCTCCCAGATTTAGATGTCTAGTTTCCCCAATGAATCAATACACATAACCAATATATATCTCTAAAGATCTTTAACTATAGGTATATACAATATTGCAGTTTCTAATGGGAAATGATAATAATTTGGGGATGAGGGAAATAAAAGAGAAAGAAAACAGATCCAATGATTGCTAGGTACATTGTCAAAAAGCCAGTTAGAGGACAGTCACCTTTGGCATAAGAGTATATATTCAAAATAAATGCATCCAACCACCCCCACCCCCATTTCAATTTACTACACCCTAGAGTTCATTCTGAATCTTTTGGTGCAATATGTGGTTTCTGCAGGCTTCTTTATGGCACCATCTCCAAATAGTTTACTTTCTGGGTTAGGGGAGGTAGCAAGTTTCTTATCCTAAAATTACTCTCAAATAAGAAAAAATTTTATAAATCTAGAATTTTATGATAATTATGCAATCTCCCTCCCCACCTCCAGAAGAGGGTGTTGACAGATACACAAATCACCCAGGGATACATGGCTTAGTTATGAGATATACGAATCAATTGTCAAAAGAAAATAGAAAACAAAAATAAAAGAGGAAAAAGAAACTTCTGGATGAAATATGAAAAATTAAAATCTCATGTGCAAAAATTCTAAGTAAGGAAAAATAAGCCTATAACAGGTCCTTCAACCAGATTGCCACAATGTAAGATTTAAATCAATATTCAATAACTCCAAGTATTATATTGTATAGAGTTTATTAATAATCACTTGAAGCAGAATGAAAATAAAAGAAATAGAAGTTCAAACCTAATTATCTAACAAAAAGTAAACCCATGTGTATAGATTCTCTCGACTGGCATAAAGCCCTGTTTCCCAGCATGATCAGGGGAGAAGAGAAAGTGGGGCAGGGTCACACACAAACTTTTTCTCCAAAATATAAGGACTGTGCATTTTAAAATGGATCTGAACCCTGGGAGACTACATCTCCTAGGACTCTCTACTCCAACTTCCTGGGACACCTTCCACACACCTCCACTTCCTTTGTGGGAGGTGTCTGTGAGAAAGTATAAAGGAAGAGAGAAGTGCAGGTTTTGGAGCCTTTTCTGGTGAAGAGCCTTTTGCCCTGAGACCCTTTTACCCCCCAAAATCCCCCTGGAGATCTAATTTTCTCTAGCTTTCCCAAACCTTTATTTTTCTATCCCAAATAAACCTATCTAACTATCCCTAGAGTCTGACTTGATTTAATTTAATTCCCTAGCATAATTATACTAGAAAAGAAAAGCCTGGTTAATTTCCCTACCAGAGCAAAGGGGTGACTCCCGGCTACCTTCCTTTCCCTGCCTTTCCCTACCTTTTCCCTCCAATATTCCCATCTACAGGACATAACATGAGAACACAAGTGGGATGCTGGGATTTAGAGACATTCTCTAAAGATTCAATTTATACAGTCTTCGCAGGTAGACTCCTAAATATTTTATATTGTCTAGTTGTTTTAAATGGAATTTCTCTTTCTATATATTCCTGCTGATTTTTTGTTAGTAATATATAGAAATATTGAAGATTTATGTGGTTTTATTTTATATCCTGCATTTTCTCTAAAGGTATTAATTGTTTCAACTAGTTTTTTCAGATGATTCTTTAGGATTTTCTAAGTCCATCTTCATATCATCTACAAAGATAAATACTTTTCTTTGTTGCTTGTTTTTATTCTTTCAGTTTCTTTTTTTATCGTATTTCTATAACTAGTATTTCTAGTATTATATTGAATAATAATGGTGATAATGGAGTCTTTGCTTCACCTCTGACCTTTTAAAATTATTATTTATTATTTAAAATTTTATCTATTTTAAAATATTTTTTCATGTTTACATGATTTATTTTCTTTCCCTACTCTCTTATTTGTTTTTGCTATAGAGCAATCTTTTAAAGAAAAAAAACCCAAATCACATACTCATATATACAAGTGGAAAGTCATATGCTTTTCTTTTGTGCTTTATTTCCATAGTTCTTTTTCTCAATGTGGACAGCATTCTTTCTCATAAGTCTTTCAGGAGTATCTTGGATTATTGTATTGTTACTAGTATTAAGTCCATTATAGTGGATAGTTCTACAATGTTTCACTTTCTGTGTACAATGTTCTCTTGGTTCTGCTCATTTCCCTCTGTACAAGTTCCTGGAGATTCTTCCAGTTCATATAGAAATTCTCTAGATCATCATTCCTTACAGCACAGTATTTTTCCACCACCATCATATACCACAATTTTTCAGCCATTTTCCAATCAAGGGACACCCCATCATTTTCCAATTTTTTGGTACTACAAATAGTATCATGAACTTTAAATTACTCCACCCCACTTAGATCTTACTTTATGGGAAGATAAAGTTGTAAACTCCTGATTGAACAATGAAGATACTTAGCTCTCACCTTATAGTGAAGCTAGAACTTTAAGCTGTCTATTTTTAGATTTTAATACATAAAGGTGTTAATTATGAAGGTTAAATTAATCACAAAAAGGTCAAGTATCTTAATACAAAAAGATGTTAAGTAACTATAAAGGTTAAATTAATCACAAAAAGGTCAAGTAACTAACAAAAGGTGAACTTAACAAAGAAGTGTTAATTAACTCTAAATATATATCTAATCAAAGAAGACGAGAACTAAAGAATGGGAATTTAGAAGAGGGGACACAAAGGAGAAAGGTATATATATTGGCTTACGTCCTTTCTCCGGTACCTTTTGCGGCAGAGAGTTGGCTGATAGCAGCAGATATTCAGCATCTTAGCATGGCTACAGGCTATTGTCTGGTTCGGTGGTGAGTTTCTGACTGAGTTTTCCTCCTTTACTCTCCAACTTTATCCTCTTAGAAGCCTCTAATTTTCTTCAGAGACCTAGAGGTGGAGATTTTAAAACTCCCCCTGGCACAGGCCAGGCAGGAGAAATCCTATATCCTCTTCCCTCCTTCTCCTTAAATTCCTTCCCTTTATATTAATTAAATTACCATAAATTTCCAGACTGACTTGGGTATTTTATTTGGGATTCTCCCCAACGACCAATTAAATCTAGATTTTAAGTCACAACCCTAAAAATTATCCTTACAGTCTGCAGTGAATATTTTTGTACACATATCTTCATTATTATCTCTTTGGGGCTACAAACTATTCAAAGTAAATATAATTTAGATTGGGGGAAGGAAAGTAATACAGAGGGATGAACATATAAATATTGAATTAATTTTAACATAGAAGGGATGAAGGAAAGGGAAAGGGGAAAAAATGAAATCTAAATTATTTAACCTACTATATAAACCCTCTAATTAGCTAGAAGCAGGAGTCCAGCTGATGTCTTCAGAAGTCCCAGCAGAGTAGTGATCTATTCCCCAGTCTGGCTGTCTACCAGGAATACTGGAGTTATTCTTTCACCACAGTTAGAAGATCCTCAAGACCTGTTGTTTGATGGATGTGCTCAATATCATTCAAAATTACACCTCTCTCCTTCTCTCGGGTCCAAGAAGTGTCAGTTGGGGAACTGTCCCTTCAACAGTTTAGAATCCTGACAGCCTTGGGAGAATTCCGAGTCTCATGCCCTGTCAGTCATTCCTTGTACAAGCTTTATACTCCTTTGCTACAAAACCCAATAGTGGTATTGCTGGATCAAAGGGCATGCAATCTTTTAAAACCCTTTGAGCCTAATTCTAAATTGGCTTCCAGAATGGTTGGATTAATTCACAACTCCACCAACAATGCATTAGTGTCCCAATTTTGTTATATCTCCTCCAACACTTATTATTTTCCTCTATTGGCCAATCTGCTATGTGTGAGGTGGTACCTCAGAGTTGTTTTGATTTGAATTTTTCTAATTAGAAGGGATTTAGAACACTTTTTCATGTGATTATTGATAGTTTTGATTTCTTCAACTGAAAACTGCCTATTCATATTCCTTGACCATTTGTCAATTGGCATATGGCTTGATGTCTGGTACAATTGACCTATTTCCTTATAAATTAGACCTTTTCCAGAAGTTTTTGTTATAAAATCTCTCCCCCCTCCCAATTTGTTGCTTCCCTTCTAATGTGATTGCATTGGTTTTATTTATACAAAAACTTTTAAATTTAATATAATGAAAATTATTCATTTTACATTTCATAATGTTCTCTATCTTTCCTTTGGTCTTAAATTCCTTAATTTCCTATAGATCTGACAGGTATACTATTCTATGTTCATCTAATTTGTTTATTCCCTCTTTATATTTAAAACATTTACCATTTTGAATTCATCTTGGCATAGGGTGTGAGATATTGATCTAATCCTTATTTCTCCCATACTCTTTGTCAATTCTCCCAGCAGTTTTTGTCAAAAAGTGGGTTCTTGTCCCCAAAGTTGGAATTTTTGGCTTTATCAAATACTATCTTGCTGCTCTATTCCTTTGATCCACCATTCTATCACTTAGCCAGTACCATATTGTTTTGATGATCACTGCTTTATAGTATGGTTTGAGATCTGGTTCTGCTAGTCTTCCATCCTTCACATTTTTTTATTAGTTCCTTTGATATTCTTTGATCTTCTGTTCTTCCAGATGAACTTTGTAATATTTTTTTCTAATTCTACATTAAAGTTTTTGGTAGTTTGATAGATATAGCATTGAATGAATTAATTTAGGTAGGAGTTTCATTATTATATTAGCTTGTCCTACCCATGAGTAATTACTGTTTTTCCAATTGTTTTGATCTTGTTTTATTTGTATGAAAAGTGTTTTGTAGTTATATTCATATAATTCCTGAATTTGTCTTGGCAAGTAATTCCCAGATATTCTATATTGTTTAGGATGATTTTAAATGGAGTTTCTTTTCTTAACTTTTGCTACTGAATTTTGTTGGAAATATGTAGGAATGCTGATGATTTGTGTGGGTTTGTTTTTTACCATGCAATTTTTCTAAAGTTATTAATTATTTCCACTATCTTTTTAGTTGATTTTCTCAGATTCTTTAGGTATACCATCATGTCATATATACATGACTGCATACTGCAAAGAGTGGTAGTTTAGTTTGCCTACTTTGATCCCTTCAATTTCTTTTTCTTCTCTAATTGCTATGTCTATCATTTCTAGTACAATATTAAATAGTAGGCTTCACTTCTGATCTTAATGGGAAGGTTCTAGTTTATCCCCATTATAGAAAATGCTTTCTTTTTTTTTCCCCCATAGATAATCCTTATCATGTAAGAAAAGTTCCATTTAGTCTTAAACTTTCTAGTATTTTCAACAGGAATGGGTATAATATTTTGTCAAGAGCTTTTTCACTGTCTAGTCTGAGATAATTACATGAATTTTGTTGCTGGGTTTTTGTTATTAATCTAGTAAATTGTACTTACATTTTCCACAATATTGAACCAGTCCTGAATTCCTGGTATAAATTCCACCTGTTCATAGTGTATAATTTTGGTGATATATTGCTGTAGTCTCTTTGCTAGTACTTCATTAAAAAATTTTTGCATCTATAAGAAAATCAGTCTATTGTTTTCTTTTCTTTCTTTCTTTTTTTTTGTACTCCCTGGTTTATGTATCAAAACAAAAATTTGTGTCACTGGAGGAATTTGGAAGGACTCTTTATGTATGTATTTTTAAAAATGTTTTATATAGTATTAGATTTATTATTTTTAAATGATTGGTGGAATGTGCATGTAAATACATCTGGTTCTGGAAACTTTTCTTAGGAAGCTCATTTGTGGATTGTTTAATTTGTTTTTCTAAGATAGGGCTTATTTAAGAATTTAACTATCTTTTGTTAATTTAGGTAATTTGTAAAATTCATCCATTTAATTTAGATTCTTAGTTTCATTGACATGTATTTGGGAAAAATAGCTCATAATAATTGCTTTAATTGTATTTTTATTGCTTGTGCATTCATCTTTGCCATTTTTGAGTCTGATAATTCGGTGTACTTAAAAAATTAAATTAAATAATGGTTTATCTATTTCATTGTTTTTTTTAAAACCTATTTATTAGGTCATGTTTTCAACTTTCAATACTATTAATCTTCTCTTTGATTTATTTTTCAGAATTTTTATTTTGTCATTTAGTTGGATATTTTACATTTTTTTCCTCTTTCAAGTTTTTTATTTGCATGTTAAATTCATGATTTGCAACTTTTTCTCTTTTATTGATGTACTTGTTTAGAGATATACATTTTCCACTATGTACTGCTTTGTCTTCATCCCATGAATTTTGGTATATTGGTTTATTGTTATGCTTCTCTTTAATGAAATTATTGATTGTTCCAATTATTTGCTCTTTGATTCAACCATCATTTAGTGTTATATTATTTACTTTCAAATTGATTTTAAATCTATGTTTCCAGAGCCCTTCAATGAATGTGATTTTTATTGTAGTTCAGTCAGAAAATGATATATTTCATATTTCTGCTTTTTTGCATTTGTTTATGAGATTTTTATGACTTAAGACATAGTCTATTTTTGTGAATCTTCCAGGTACAGCAGAGAATAAATTTTACTTCTTTTTATTCCCATTCATTTTTTCCTCAAATGTCTATTGTATCTAACTTTTCAAAAATTCTATTCTTCTCTTTAACTTCTTATATTTTTTTATTGGTTAAATTTATCTAGTTTTTAAAGGGGGTAATTAAGGTCCTCTACTAGTACAGTTTTGTTATTTCCTTTTATGATTCATTTAGTTTTTCCTTTATGAATTTGGATATTAGTCCATTATATATGAATATATATTTTGTTTTGATATTATTTTATTGTCTATTGTACCTTTTAGCAAAATGTACTTTTTCTAGTTTTTATTTTTTCCAGATAACAGGTTGATACAATTTGAAAAAAAAGTTATTTTCTGTCATTTTGCAAACCACATTATCTTCCTTCCCTTCCCTCTTCACTTCCACAAGACACCAGGTATTTTGATATATATCACATATGCATTATCATACAATAAATATTTCCATAATGGTATTGTGAAAGGAAATTCAAATTATTTACACCAGAGAAAAATTCATGGTAGAAATAAAGTGAAGAATGATAGGCTTCAATCTGAATTTAGATTGTCAGTTCCTTCTATTAAAGTGGATGGTCTTTTTCAACTTGAGCCCCTTAGAGTTCTTGTGGATCCTTGCATTACTGATAATAGGTAAATAATCCAGTTGATCACCATACATTCTTGCTGTTACTGTGTACAAAGTTCTCTTGGTTCTACTCACTTCATTTTGCATTACTTCATATAAATATTTCCAGGTTTTTTGGTGGTCATTTTGTTCATCATCTTATGCCACAATAGCATTCCTTTATGATTATATATCACAAGTTGTTCAGCTATTCCTCAATTGATGGACATCCCTTCAGTTTCCAATTCTTTGCCACCTCAAAAAAGAGCTATTATAATTTTTTTTGGTACAGATAGTCCTTTCCCCCTCATCCTTGACATCTTTGGGATAGAGACCTAGTAGTGCTATTTTTGGCTCAAAGAGTATGCCCAGTTTTATGGTTTTTGGGGCAGGGTTCAAATTGCTCTCCAGAATGGTCATATCAGTTCAAAATTACAGCAACATTGTATTAGTATCCTATTTTTGTTCATATTAGCCACTCTGATAGGTATGAGGTGATCCCTCAGAATTATTTTAATTTGCATTTCTTTAATTAATAGTGTTTTGGAACACTTTTTAATATGATTAAATTTATTTTTAATTTTTTTTATCTCAAAATTTACTTGTTCTTATTCTTTGACCATTTGTCTATTGGGGAATGCTTTCCATTCTAATAAATTTGACTCAATTATATATTTGAGAAATGAGGCCTTTGTCAGAGATATTTGCTATCAATTTTTTCCATTTTTTTATTTCACTTCCCATTTTGTTTGCATTGGATTTGTTTACATAAAAATCTTTTAAATTTAATGTAATGAAGGTTACTTATTTGATATCTCATAATGTTCTCTGCATCTTGTTTGAGCATCTAATAATTTTTGTGTGGTCGAAATGTGCTTTCCCTGATTATCTCTTTTAATTGAATCTATTTTTACTTTGTCTGATTTCTACTTCCCCCTTTTATTATTATTTTATTTACTTTAGTTGAAGCACAATAGAGTCGGCCCCAGATCCTTCTTTTACCTCTGTGTGTAAAATGGATTAGAATACTAAGAGATGAGGCAGGATCATTCATAGCAACAGAAATAATAGAGCCTTAAACTAAGTTAAGGACTATGTAAATGAAGACGAAGATGCAGATAATGAGGAGTGCTGGGAAGGTAGAAGTAACAATATTTGGCAACTGATTAGATATATGGTGAGTGCTAGTCAAATCAATGAGTTTTAATTGAGACACAAAGCTTAACACTATGGATACAAACAATATAAAAAAGAAATAGACCCTGGCTTCAAGGAACTTCTATTCTAATAGAGGGAGAAAACCTATAAAAGGGGGGCTGAGACAGGGCAAGGAGAAGATACCCCTGTAAAGAAAGGGTGAGGAAATCTGGACAATGAAATTTGGATGATCTGCACCTTTTGTCAAGATAGAGTTTCTATGAGGAATTCACTAGTCAGAAAAGGGGGAGCAGAGGCAGCCCTGAAATTGTAAATCCAGGAAGCTTAGATGATGGAAAGGTTATAGAGGATAATGAGTTCTGCTTTCAATGTGTTAGGAATAAGATACATAAGTGGTATCTAGTTAGAAATTTCAAAATGGTAGCTCTTAATATAAAAGTAGAGCACAGAAAATAAAGCAGGAAATCAAATTTCTTTTAGCTTGATTAGTAAGTTAATTCTTTGGGAATAAACTCAGAATATTTTTTAAAATTTGTTTTCAATAGTAGTAGAAAATGTGAATCTTCTGCCTGTATCTAACCACGTCTAACATAAAAAAATTTGCTGCTAATGTTTGACCAGAGATCTCCCTCTTGTGGCTATTCATAACATGGCCCCCTTGCTCACTAAACACATGTTTGCAGGAGTGGTGCCATGAATCCTTGTGAGACCCTTCCTTCCCCTCACCCATTTAGATCTCCTTCCAAGCTTCCATAGACTTTGAAACCTTCCATCTGCAACTTTTTCAGCATAGGGATAGTCAGTGACTTGCTCAAGGTCATATAAGTAGCAAAACCTGGGAAACCCAGACCCAGGTCCTTTTTGTCATCCAGGGGTCAGCAAACTGGCTATATTTCTATAAGTACAGTTAAGAATAAATTTTTACAAATTTTATAATAATAATAAATAATAAACTATTAATAAAAATAATAAAGATTTGTTGCATTTAAAAGTTGGGAAACCAATCAGTTCTGCTAGTGGTACAAAAACAGTTAGAGGCTGTAGTTTGCCACCCCTTGCTAGTTAGTATTCTATTCTACACTGTCCCTGTCTTCTCCACATAATACTTCTTGGCACATAGCTGTGTATTATATATATATATATATATATACATATGTATGTATATATATTTCAAAAGCTGAACTATTAGCTATGAAGCTTTATATGAACGATGCAGCTTTCCTCTAGGGTTTATGATAGCATAGTAGCAATAGCAGAAGCTGTTTCTGTCTTTCTGATTTAGAAAATAAAAGTAAGGTAGCACCGTGGATAGAGCAGCAGACCTGATGTTGGAAGGACCTGAGCTCAAATCTGGCCTCAGATCCTTCCCAGATGCAAATCCAACACAAGTCACAAAGCCTACCCTTTGCTCTTCTTTCCTAGAGCTGTTACTAGGACAGAAAATAAGGATTTTTTAAAAACTGAAAGAAAAAAAGAAAAGAAAAACTAACCAAATAAGAGGGGTGGTCGGAAAAGATCTGAACATCGGATGCCTTTCTGAATCATGAATTGAAATCATGGAATCATTGTTTTAAAGCTGTTAAGGATCTCAGAGTGAGGCTCCTTCATTTTATAGGAAAGGAAGTAAAAGTCCAGGATGGTTAAAAGACCTGATCAAGGTCACACAAGTGGTTTGAGAGGTTGAATTTTGCCCTCTAAAAGAATAGTCAATGAAGTATTTGTTAAGTACCTGCTATGTTCCAGAAGCCATATTAAGCTCTGGGGATATGAAAAAAGGCAGAAGATAGTCTCTGCCCTCAAGGAGCTCACTGCATTTCTATTTAGGGGCAGAAACCTAGAGCAGTGAACCCTGTGTTGGAGTACTGACCTGGCTTTATCCTTTCATTGAATTGTGTGAGGTCAAGCAATGGATAGACTCAACAAATGAGTCTTGGGTCTTGGAGGACATCTAATCCAGCTCCCATCTAAGGCAAGAAGATCATCGTCTATACAGTTCTTGGTGTGTATTCATTTAGCTAGCCTTTCTTTGAACCATTCAGAAACAGAAAATTCAACTTTGACTCCCTGACCCTCAGCCTGTTCTGATTTAAAAGACTGCTATTAAAAAGCTTTTTCTGACCACCGAGTCATTTAATGCTTCCGTTTTACCCTTCTCTTATTGTACTTCAGTAAATTTTCAGTCATATTTAACTTTTTATGAACCCACTTGGGGTTTTCTTGGCAGAAATACAGGAGTGGTTTGCCATTTCCTTCTCCAGTTCATTTTACAGATGAGGAAACTGAGGTAATCAGGGTGAAGTGACTTGCCCAGGGTCTGAGATCAGATTTGAGATTAGGAAGAGGAGTTTTCCTGACTCCAGACCTGACACTTTATCTACTGTACCATCTGGCTGCTTGATAGCATTGCTAACATGGGATACACACACACACACACACACACACACACCTTGGAGACTTCACCACTTATCTGCTCTACCTTACTTTAGACAAAGCAAGCTTTGAATAGAGTTTTTTTTTCATTTTTTTTGTAGGTAGTAAAATTATACAAGGAATGATGATATTCAAACATTGCTAATTTCCCCCTACAAAATTCATCTTCAGTAATATGGAGGTAATGTGTTTTCAAGGAGGCTATGGTGGCAGTGTGCAAACTCTGGAATAGTTTAAGATTTCTCATTTCCTTCCAGGACTAGGACTAGGTCTTTTTTCCAAGGATTTTCCTAGTCAAATGTAGACTGGGCACATGGAGATAGATTTATTAATCATGGTCACCTATGAAATAAAGAAAATTACAAACTGGTTTCCAGTTCTGTATCATTCCCTGTACTCCCTTTAGTTATGGTGACTGTAAGCCATTTAACACTGTCTGCCTCAGTTTCCTCATCTGTAAAAAGTACCTCGAGAAGGAAAGGGCAAACAACTCTAGTTACTTTGTCAAGAAAACCCCAAATGGCATCACAAAAAGTTGGACACAACTAACTGAACAATAACAACATCTGAGTTCTAAAAATGGTAACTGATCATACTGCCCATATCTATCTATTCTTTCCCCAAACCCAGCATGAGTCACTTTGTCAAATACTTCATGTAGCATTCTCCTGAACTAGCCTTTAAAAAAGGAAATGAAGGAAATTTGGCATGATCTATTCTTAATGAAGCCATGTCTATTGTAAGTGATTACTTTTTCTTCTTATTTCTCAGGGATATTCCTTTAATAATGTATTCTAGAGTATTTGTCATAAAGTCACGTTCATCGGCATATAGATTTTAAGCTCTATCGTGTTTTTTCTCCTCTTTTTTCAATATTTTGCCTTTCTTTAGTAATAAAACCTGATACTTTTCTCATTTGCTACAATTTTTCAGTATTAGTCACAGAGGTTCAATTACACCATGAATGTAATTGAATAATAAAAATTGTAATAAAATTTTGAAAAAAAATTTTTTTAAGTTTTTTATTTTTATTTTTTGTTTTTCTCCCATAGTCTCCGATGTTTTATTTTCTCAAGACCTATTGACTTGAGGGCAGCTAAATGTTGTCTGAACATCTCTTCAATTAACTTGTGTTTCTACTCCTATTAACTATTTTTTGTTCTATTCTTCCCAGTCCAAAGACTGTGCTCCTTGGAAAAGAAAATTGAAGCAAAAATCAATATAAAAATCATTATTTATTGAACTCTGATTATATGAAAGATATCAAGGGAGATACAGAAATATATAATAATTGGATTTTCATTCCCAAAAGGGATTTGTAATCTAGCAGAAGTTTGTAGAGATAATTCAAACATGCAAATCCCTAAAAAAACCCAACAATTCAGAATATTCAAATCCCTCAAACAAAGGTGCTATGTAATAGATAAAATGTTCTACAGGAGTTCTGAAGAAGAGATCCCTTAGGACAGGTATGACCAAGAAAAATTTCATGAAGAAAACATTTAAAATGAACAATGAAGAATGAATAAGATTCAACTTGGGAGTTGAGAATGAGGTGGGCCAGGAGAAAACATTCCAGGCAGAGGAAATAAATACAAGCAAAGGTCCATAACAAACACATCAAAGGGATAAGGAGCAGTAGAGTTTGTCTGGAACATATTGTTCCTGTTGGAAAATAATGATAGATTAAGTTAGGCACATATTGTAAAGAGTTTTGAATGCTGAACTAGAAAGCCTGACTCTTATTTAGTTGGCCAAGGAGAACCATGGAAGTGGTTCAGAAATAAGAAAGAGAAATGATCAAAAAAGTTCTTTAAGGGTAATAATTTGGTGCCAAATGTGTAGGATGAGAAGAATAGAGATGTGAAATAATCATGGAGTTTACATGGCACAAATATGCCATATAGAAACATGAACTGTCATTGGTCTGTATTCAGGTCAGCAATAAGAATTGGAAGGATGAATACAGCTTCAAAGGAAGAAATTAATAGGATTTAGCAGCTGGTAGGATATCCACACAAAGCAAAAGTGTCAAAGGTGATTCTCTTTCAACAATAGGACTGAAGGAATCGGTGTGCATTTGTTGTTAACAACAACATTAATAACAGCTAGCATTCATCTATTGCTCCAAAATTCACAAAGCACTTTGCCCATGTTATATTATTTTGTTCTTTTTAAGTAAATAGTATTATTATCCCTGTATTATAGGTCAGGAAACTGAGGCTGAGAGAGTTTGAATGATTTGTCATGTCTTGAATAGGGTTTGGAACTCAGATCTTCATGACTACATCCAGGGTTCTGACTAGTGAAGTCAGAAGCAAAAGCTGTATTTTTCTTTGTGTGTTTGTTTTTGTTTTGAAGACGGGGGTCATTGGTACACTGAGGTGCAATTAGATCAGAGGAAATGGTGAATTTTAATTTAGGAATTTTGATTGGGGGAAATGTCTAACAGGGAGTTAGAAATGTAGGAATGGAAATTAAGATCTGAGTTATTAACTTGGATAGCTAAAGTAGAATAAGAGAAAAAGCCTGGAGAATAGTTGAAATGTGAATACTGGATAGGTGGAAGAAAAAAAGAAGGAAAGAAATCACAACTGTAGAGATAGCATGTGTGAGAATTTACTTTGGCAAGTAGATGGTGTAGTGGATAGAGTACCAAACCTTAAATTAAGAAGACTCATTAACCTGAGTTCAAATCTGGCCTCAAACACTAACTAAATGTGTGTCCCTGAGCAAATCACTTCATCTTGTTGGCCTCAGTTTCCTCATCTGTAAAATGAACTGTAAAAGGAAATGGCAAGCCATTCCCATATCTTGCTAAGAAAACCCCAAATGGGGTCACGAAGAGACACAACTGAAACGACTGAACAGCAATGATAATTTGCCTATGTGAGTATATATGAATTTAGGTCTACATTGGTTCCAAGGCTGGTGGCTCTCTCTATAGCAAACTAAATTGCCTTTCACTTATATTATTGATACTAAGCATATGGCATTTTCTGTTCTATCTTATTAGCTTTCCTACCATTTTAGCAAATTCTGGGTAATTTATTTGTCCTCTTAGTTTTTTCTGAGATTTTTAGTTGAATGTGAAATGGAATGTAAAAAGTAGGTGAGGTAGAATATAGAATTCAAAAATGTAATGCATAATATAGCCAAAGGTTGGTGGTCTCATCTGCTCCCAGAGATTTAATTATCTTCTCTATACTCTATACTCAAATCTACGTATCCAGCCCTAGAGTCTTGCTTTGAGACATCTTGAACTGGATGCCCTATAGACATTTAAAACTCAGCCCATCCAAAACTGAACCCACATATTGTTCAGATCCCCAAACCCTCTCTTTTCCCCAAATTTCCTAATACTATTGAGGACACCATCATTCTCCTAGTCACCTAAGGCTCAAAACCTCATGGGGTCATCCTAACTCCTCGCTCTCTCTCATCATCTTTCTTCTCCTTGAAATCTCTAAATCTCAAGAATATCCTGTTGATTTTACTTCTATATTGTCTCTCAAAAGTTTATCTTCTATCCTCTGACATTGCCAACCACTCTGGTGCAAGTCGCCATCACTTCATACCTGGACTGTTGCAACAGCTCGCTGGTTTGTTTCTCTACTGAAAATCTCTCCACATTTCTCTTCCAATCAGCTGTCAAAGTATCCCCCTAAAACTCAAGTCTGGCCATTTATTTCCCATACTGCTCTCCCTACTCAGTAATGCTCAGTGGATCCTCATGGTCTTCATATTAAAATATAAAATCCTCTGTTTGGCATTCAAAGCCCTCCAAACCCAACCTACTCCTCTCTTTTTGGTCTTCTTACATTTCATACTTCCTAACCCTCCATATACACTGTTATCAAATTATTAAGAGCTGGGGATACAAAGTCCAAAGACAATCACTGCCTCAAGAAACATACAGTTAAAAGCAGGGAGACAAGCAAACAAATATGTACAATCAAGTAAGATACAGGATAAATATGAAATGGTACAGGGATTCTTTCTCTGTATCCCTATTTGCACATGGTCTGGTAGAGGCATTAAAATAATTTTGAATAAATGTATATTGACTGATTGATTGATGTGGGAGGTCGACTATCCTTTCTCAGAGTGTGGAACTTACTGAAAGGTCTCCATCGTGTCAGAAAACAATTGTTGAAAATTGTACTGACATATAATAATCTGGGGAGAGGAAAGAAAAGATATTCATAGAATATTTGCTGTTTTTTTTTTCACAGCATAGACATTACCCTCACTACTTAAAGCAATTTCAAATTCATATTAAGAAACAGTTTTTAAAATATTGTAGTAAATTTATCTTAAAGGTGCATTTACAGTAGAAATACATTAGGGGGCTATCTAAGTCAGATTAAAAATATGGAAGAGCCAAATGGCTTCAGTTCTAAGGCAGTCTAAAGAGAAAAGTGGGGAATAAAGATTTAGAATCCTTTTGTTTCAATCAAGTCTTACTAGAATGAATTGCCAAATACCCCACCCTCTGCTCTCCCTCCCCCCTCCCCAGTGAACGTGGTGTTTGTAAGGTAGAACAGAAGAACAGAGAGTTGCAATGGAAGCCTCAAGAGACACTACTTCTCACCTTCCTGGTGGCTCAGCAAATAGAGTACTGGAGTCGGGAACACTCTTCTCCCTGAGCTCAAATCTTGCTCAGACACTTAACTGTGTGACCCTAGGCAAGTCACTTAACTGTTGGGTTCAGTTCCTCATTTGTAAAATGAACTGTAGAAGGAAATGACAAACCACTCCAGGATCTTTGCCAAGGAAATCCCAAATAGGGTCACAAAGAGTTAGACATGATTGAAAGAAATGGAAAAAAAAAATCAACCTACATGTGCAGTTCTGGAAAAATTGCTTAATTTCTCAAAGCCTGAGTTTTAACTTTGTAATTTTAAAATATGTTTATGATTTCTTTCTTACAATTTTACCTTTGTAAACATTTTAGTTTTTTAATTTTAATAGTTTTTGAAAATTTTATTTAATTCATCAATTTAGAACATTTTCCCTTGTTTACAAGAATCATATTTTTTCCCTCCCCTCCTCCATCTCTTCCTATAGATGATGTGCAATTCCACTGGGTTTTACATGTGTCTTTAATCAAAACCTATTTCCATGTTGTTGATGTTTGCATTAGGGTGATCAATTAGAGTCTATATTCCCAATTCCATAGATCCATGTGATCAAGCAGTTGTTTTTCTTCTGTGTTTCTACTCCCACAGTTCTTCCTCTGAATTACATAGCATCTTTCTCATAAGTCCCTCAGAATTGTCCTGGGTCATTGCATTGCTGCTAGTAGAGAAGTCAGTTACATTCGATTGTGCCACAGTGGATCAACCTCTGTGTACAATGATCTCTTGGTTCTGCTCCTCTCACTCTGCATCAATTCCTGGAGGTCATTCAAGTCCCCATGGATTTGGCAAACCCTCTACTTTATTATTCCTTTGAGCATAATAGTATTCCATCACCAACATATACCACAATTTGTTCAGCCATTCCCCAATCGAAGGACATCCCCTCATTTTCCAATTTTTTGCCACCACAAAGAGTGCAGCTAGAAATATTCTTGTACAAGTCTTTTTTCCTTATTATCTCTTTGGGGTACAAACCCAGCAGTGCTATGGCTGGATCAAAGGGCAGACAGTCTTTTATCGCCCTTTAGGCATAGGAGGGCAAATTGCCCTCCAGAATGGCTGAACATTAACTGCTCATGGGTAGGATGAGCTAACAAAATAAAAATGACCATCCTACTCAAACTTATTTACTTATTCAGTGCCATACCCATAGAACTACCAAAAAAGTTTTTACTGAATTAGAAAAAAACATAACAAAGTTCATTTGGAAGAACAAAAGATCAAGGATAACCAAGGAAATAATGAAAAAAAATGCAAAGGAAGGAGGACTTGCAGTCCCAGATCTCAAACTATACTATAAAGCAGTGGTCATCAAAACAATTTGGTATTGGCTAAGAGACAGAAAGGAGGATCAGTGGAATAAACTCGGGGTAAGTGACCTCAGCAAGACAGTCTATGACAAGCCCAAAGATCCCAGCATTTGGGACCAAAATCCACTATTGTTATGATTTTTTTCTAATTCAGTAAAAAAGTTTTTTGGTATTTTGAAGGGTATGGCACAAAATAAGTAAATTAGTTTGGGTATGATTGTCATTTTTATTATGTTAGTTTGTCCTACCCATGTTTTTCCAATTATTTAGATCTAGTTTTAATTGTGAGCAAAGTGTTTTATAGTTGTGTTCACATAGTTCCTCTGTCTTGTCAGATAGATTCTTAGTATTTTATATTGCTTAAGGTACTTAAAATGGAATTTCTCTTTATAATTCTTGCTGCTGAGATGTAGTGGAGACATATAGAAATGCTCATGACTTATGTGGGTTTATTTTGCATCCTGCAACTTTGCTAAAGTTGCTCATTATTTTGACTAGCTTTTTGGTTGATTGTCTAGGATTCTTTAAGTAGACCATCATATCATCCACAAAGAGTGATAACTTGGTCTCCTCATTGCCAGCTCTAATACCTTCAATTTCTTTTTCTTCTCTAATTGCTACTGCTAGTGTTTCTAGTACAGTGTTAAATAATAGAGGTGATAATGGTCATCCTTGTTTCACTCCTGATCTTATTGGGAAGGCTTCTAGTTTATCCCCATTGCAGATGATGTTTGCTGATGGTTTTAGATATATATTGTTTATTATTTTTAGGAAAGGTCCTTCCATTCCTATACTTTCTAGAGTTTTCTTTTTTCTTTCTTTCTTTTTTTTAAACCCTTACCTTCCACCTTAGAATCAATACTGTGTATTGGCTCCAAAGCAGAAGAGTGGTAAGGGCTAGGCAATGGGTGTCAAGTGACTTGCCCAGGGTCACACAGTTGGGAAGTGTCTGAGGCCAGATTTGAACCTAGGACCTCCCGTCTCTAGGCCTGGCTCTCAATCTACTGAGCTACCCAGCTGCCCCACTTTCTAGAGTTTTCAATAGGAATGAGTGTTGTATTTTGTCAAAGGCTTTTTCTGTATCTATTGAGAAAATCATGTGATTTTTGTTGGTTTGCTTGTTGATATGGTCAATTATGTGGATGGTTTTCCTAATATTGAACTATCCTTGCATTCCTGGTATAAATCTTACTTGATCATAATGAATAACCCTCATGATCACTTTCTGGAGTCTTTTTGCTAGTATTCTATTTAAGTTTTTTGCATCTATATTCATTAAGGAGATTGGTCTATACTTTTTTTCTCTGTTTTTGACCTGCCTGGCTTTGGAATCAGTACCATATATGTGTCATAAAAGGAATTTGGTAGAACTTCTTTGCTTATTCTGTCAAATAGTTTGTATAGTATTGGGATTAGATGTTCTTTGAATGTTTGATAGAATTCATTTGTGAATCTATCTAATCCTGGGGATTTTTTCTTAGGGAGTTCTTTGATGGCTTGTTGGATTTCTTTTTCTGACATGTGGTCATTAGTATTACTTCTTCTGTTAATCTAAGCAGTTTATATTTTTGTAAATATTCATCCATATTACCTAGATTAGATTGTCATATTTATTGTCATATAATTGGGCATAATAGTTTTTAATGATTACCTTAATTTCCTCTTCATTAAAGGTATCATCTTTGATACTGTTAATCTGGTTTTCTTCTTTCCTTTTTTTAAATTAGATTGGCCAGTACTTTGTCTATTTTATTTGTTTTTTCAAAGTAGCAGCTTCTAGTCTTATTTATTAAATCAATATTTCTTTGACTTTTGATTTTATTAATTTCTCCTTTAATTTTTAGGATCTCTAATATAGTTTTCATGTGAGGATTTTTAATTTGTTCACTTTCTAGTTGCCCTCCCTAATTTGCTAATATATGAACTCAAGGACAAATTTCCCCCTAAGTACTGCTTTGGCTGCATCCCATAGACTTTTAAAGAATGTCTCATCACTGTGATTTTTTTCAAGAAATTATTGTTTCTATGATTTGTTCTTTAACTAACCAATTTTGGAGAATTGTATTATTTAATTTCCAATTAATTTTTGATTTCCCTCTCCATGTGCCTTTACGAATTATTATTTTTATTGCATTGTGATCTGAGAAGGTTGCATTTATTATTTCTGCTCTTTTGCACTTGTTTGCAATGTTTTTATGACCTAGTACATGGTCAATCTTTGTGAATATTCCATGTGCTGCTGAAAAGAAGGTATATTCCTTTTTGTCCCTATTTATTTTTCTGAGATTTCATTCACTTCTCTTTCTTCTTTCTCATTTATTTTTTGGTTTGATTTATGTAGTTCTGATAGAGGAATGTTCAAGTCAACCACTAGTATAGTTTTTCTATCCATTTCATCCTTGAGCTCCACTAGTTTCTCTTTTAGAAATTTTGATGCTATGCCATTTGGTGCATACATGTTGAGTACTGATATTTCCTCATTGTCTATACTGCCTTTTATCATGATGTAATTACCTTCCCTATCTCTTTTAACTGGATCAATTTTTACTTTGGCTTTGTCAGATATCATGATTGTGACGACTGCCTTCTTTTTATCAGTTGATACCCAATAGATTTGGCTCCACCCTCTTACTTTCACCCTATGTGTATCTACCTTCCTCATGTGTGCTTTTTGTAGACAGCATATGGTAGGGTTTTGGATTCTAATCCACTCTGCTATTTGCTTGCATTTTATGGGTGAGTTCATTCCATTCACATTCAGAGTTATGATTACCAGCTGTGTATTTCCCAACATTTTGATTTCCCCTCCTACTCCTGCCCTTTCTTCTTTCATTATTTCCTTCTACACCAATGTTTTGTTTTTAATCGGTCCCCCTAATTCCCACCCTTATTTTACTTCCATTTCTACCCTCCCTCCTTTCTTTTTATCCTCTTATTTTCTTTATAGTCTTTTAAAACTACCCCTCACCCTCTCCCTCCTTTGTATTGCTTCCCTCCCCATCAGTCCATTTGTTACCCTTCTACTTCTCTCTAGGGCACAAATCAATTCTCTGCCCCAATGGATTTTATTATTCTTCCTGCTTTGAGTCAATTTCAATGCATGTAAGAATTAAGTATTTCCTGTCTCCAACCTCTTTACCCTTCCAGTGTATTGGTGTTCTCCCCCATTCCCGCCATGCACTTCTTTATGACATATACATTTACCCCACTTTGTCTCTTTTCCCATTTCTCTTAGTATTAATCACCTTTTTTACTTCTAGTTTTATATATATACATACACACACACACGTATATATATATATGTATGTATGTATGTATGACTTGGCATTTCATCCATAGTTTGTCACTGCTCTCTCTAAGTATAATTCTTCTAGCTACCCAGGTGATAATAACAATTTTTTTCCTTTCTAGATTTATTTATTTATTTAAATTTCAGTTAATTTATTTAGTCAATTTATAACATTATTTCTTGTTTACAAGAATCATATTATTTCCCTCCCTCCCCTGTCCCCACTCTTCTCATAGCTGACGCACAGATAATAACAATTTTAAAGTTATTAATATCCTCTTTTCTTGTAGGGATACCAAGCATTTTAACTTATTGGATCCCTTTAAAAAGTTTTGTTTGTTTGTTTTTCCTCCCTTTCTTAATTACATTTTGGTGATTTTCTTGAGTTCTTTGTTTGGGCATCAAATTTTCTGTTCAAGTCCTGTCTTTTCTTTATAAATGCTTGGAAGTTTTCTATTTTATTAAATGAAAATACTTTCCCCTGCAAAAATATAATCAATTTTTCTGGGTAGTTGATTCTTCATTGTAGACCTAGTTCCCTTGCTTTCCAGACTATTATATTCCATGCCTTTCAGTCCTTCAGTGTAGATGCAGCCAGATTCTGTGTTATCCTAACTGTGGTTGTATGGTATCTGAATGACTTCTGCTTAGCAGCTTGTAATATTTTTTCCTTAGTCTGATAGTTCTTGAATTTGGCTATAACATTCCAGGGTATTGTCAATTGAGGATTAAGTACAGGAGGTGATCTGTGGATTCTTTCAATATCCACATTTCCCTCTTGTTCTAGAATGTTGGGGCAGTTTTCTTGGATAATTTCCTGTAGAATGGTGCCCAGGCTTTTGCTTTTCTCATGATCTTCTGGTATTCGAATGATTCTTATGTTGTCTCTCCTAGATTTGTTTTCTAGATTTCCATTTTGTGGATGAGTTGTTTCATATTTCCCCCAATTATTTCATTCTTTTGATTTTGTTTTATAGTTTCCTGCTGCCTTGTGAAGTTGTTTGCTTCTAGTTGTTGGATTCTAGTTCATAAAGTCTGAATTTTATTCCTGTCTTTTTGGTCATCCTTCTCCTTCTGATCTTTCATCTTTTTTTGCCTTATTTTCCATCTTGTTAATTTCTGTTTTCAAGACACTGTTTTCTCATTTTAGTTCAAGTGCTTCTGTTTCCAGATGACTTATCTTGCTTTTTAAGATCTTTTCCAAGTTGTCTTCAACCTCTCTTAATTTTTTTTTTTGAATTGTGTTTTGAGTTCTTCCAAAGCCTATGTCCAATATGCTGGAGTTTCTGTGTTTTTGCTTGGTGTTCCTTGATCCTCCTTTGTTCCATTGATCCTCCTTTGTTCATTGCCTGTATAGAAGCGATTGATTGTAACTTCTTTTTTCTTTTTCTGTTTTTTACTCATATTTTCCCCTTCTTTTCCCCTTATAGTTGCCTGCAGTCTTATTCCTTTCGTTATGTGCTGGATCTGTGGATTTGAGCTGTTCTGTACTGAAGGGCATTTTTCTCTGTTCTACTTATTGATCAGGTTATCAGATCTTCCCCAGCTAACAGCAGAAGTTGAGAAGGAGCTGGGTTTCTCACCCTGTTATCAAAGTTGTTGCCTGTAGTTTTTTTCTGCCTTTGACCTTTGGAGTTTAGTCAGCAAGGCTCTCAGATCAGTCTGTGGGGTACGGGTGTTGGAGCTTGAGCTTCCCTTCCCTCTGAAGGATTCTTCTCTTCCCTATTGATGAGATGAGGGTGGAGTTGATCAGCAAAGCTTATTATGCCTTGACGCCAAAATATCAGATGTGTGTGTGTGGGGGGTAAGACAGGGCATCTTGGCTGCAACTAGGCTGCCTGCTCTGTGCTTCTCCTCCAGCTGCCTCTACGTTGCCAGTGTTAAATGCCCTGAGCTGTAGCATCCCAAGCATATTCACATCTATGAAATATAGATGACTGTATGATTACTGTGTCTCCAAGCATAAGGTTATACCAATGAGGCTTGTGAATGTAACCTTGACCTGGCCATGTGGCCCTTGGCTAAGACAAACTCATTAGCATGCTCGGAGTCAATTCCCCGGGAAAGCGCGGTTTGCAATGTACACGCCCAAAAGGTGTTCCCTCTACCTTGCCACCCAATCTTAATTGTCTATACTTTGTGATGTGGTTACTACATCCTTGGGAGTACCGCCCAAGCAGGACATGAATAAATTCAGAGGCAATCCCATGAACTTCCTCTTGGCCTTTCTCCCTTCCATGGAGCTCCACTGGGCTCCTCAATGACTATGTCTCTCTCTTCTTGACCTTCTCCTTCCCCGAGGCTGTAACCATCTCGGCCTGCATTCTCTATCTTAATCTCCTCAACCACCTTGTATTCCATTATCCTCATTTTCCGCCTTAAGGAAAATCATAGGGGTTGCCTGCCCTATCCAATCACTGATTTGTCGGTGTCTTTCATTTCCACCCTGGTTCTCGGTTCCTACCTCTCCTCGGGTCCCATCACAAAGGTGAGCCCCTTCCCTTGTGGGACCCTGCTGGTCAGGGAAGTCCATTAAGGAAAACCCCACATGAGCCTAGCACAGCTGTGCCAGTAAGGTATTCCCTCCAGACTAGTGCCCTTGCCCGCACAGAGATTCCAGCCACTGGTAGAGGATCAGCACTGTAGGTGGGGGAGGTGTCCTAGGATCTTCCTTCTTTCTTCCCCTTAAACCCACATGTTCTTGAATTCAGGCTTTTTTGGGGGGAGGGTATAACTTTTAAGTTGGGTCTAGGAGGAGGGTTCCCTAGTTCTGTCCTCTTGTTAGATTTGGTTTTCCTTCCCCTCAGAACATTTTGTTTTTAATTGGTGAGGAAGAATTTGCTAGAGGTCTGAGTTTTTGCTGTCTCTAAGTTGCCATCTTGACTCTGCCTCTGCAAACTTTTTAAATGTGTAAAAATATGAAAGTTAGACTAGATTATCTCTAAAGTCCCATAATCCTGTGAACTAGGTTACACTCCTGGCTCTAATACTAATGGGGTGACTTTGGGTGACTTCATTTCCCTGAGCTTCAGTTTTGTTTTTGTTTACTTGTTTAAGTCCTGTCTAACTCTTTGTGATTTCATTTGGGGTTTTCTTGGCAAAGATACAGGAGTGGTATACCTTTTCATTCTCCATCTCATTTTACAGATTGGGAAACTGTGGCAAACAAGGAAGTGACTCACCCAAGATCACACAGGTAGTGTGTGATGTCAGATTTGAACTTAAGTTTTCCTGACTTCAGGCCTGGAGCTCTATCCAGTGGGTCACCTCTGTAACATGGAGATCATAATATTTTCACTGAGACAGGATATAGAGGAAATGCTGGAGTCAGGAAGCCTCTGACACACAACCCCTCTCTGCCTTTTTAAGTCTATAAATTGCAAATAAATTGGAAGAGACAGGCTCCATATTTAAATTTAGACATGAAATCAACTTATAGACCTGGTAAAAATAAACAAAAATCTTACATCACCTTCCTTCCAAGATAGCATTTTCCTCATAAATACGTATGAGTAGCCATCATTATTTCTTTGTTTTAAAGCCAATGCTTCTTAAGAGGTAAATAGTCCTAGGAAGGATATAATTTTTATCTTCCTTTTTTACTTACACCTTTTGATAAATGAGTCTCCTGGGCTTTTTATTCCTTAAGAGCAAATGATAGAATAAAACTGTGGAAGCACTGGGCCCCTGTATTGATAAGGTGAGAACACGGCAAAAACAAGGGGTGTTAGAAATATTGGAGACAAGCCTTCCTGAGAGTCTCTCTGACTTAACATTATGTGTAAATGATATTCTAGGGAGTTTAATGAGAGCTTTAAGTTGATTAGAGATTCCGACTATAAACATTTCCCTTTGCGGGTCTCTCTCTCAAAGACCCTACAACTGGGAATTGTTAGCTGATTTAATCAGCTACTAATACTTAGTATAGTTGTTTGGAACATAGAGCTACTAAGGATAACGAGTTTCCTATATCTTCTCAGACAACTGAAATACTTCCCTTTCCAGGGCACAGATGACCTTGATCCTTTATCTCCAAGGGGATTCCACAAAAGAACATTCCCATTGCCAGAAAAAGGTTTATTTAATGAGCATCAGGCTTGCCTTGTCTTCCTTATATAGAAAGATTAGCACAATGCTTCGGGTCCAAAAAACTCTATTTGACAAATATCAAAGAATCAACTAATGTTTATTAAATGCATACTATATGCCAAGAACCATCCTAAGGACCAGGGATACAAAGATGAAATGATTTCTGTTCTTTAGGACAGAAATTTACAAGCTAGACAACCTATAATCGGTACAAGCTATAAATTTACAATTTTAAAATCACTCCTATAAGTTAGGGAAGATGATTTTTAAAAATCTGCACACACATATGCATTATTCACACTCACACGTGTGTGTGTATATATATATATATACACACATATCTTTTTCAAAATGCATAAAAAATAGATGGAAGATAATTTTTTGACTGGGACATCCAAGCAGTTGATGGGAAAGGTCTCAAGCTGAGGGTTGGTGGTATTTGAATTGGGCCTTGGAAAAAACTAGAGATTCTACAAAATAGAGGTGAGTAACAAGTGAATGACAGTCATCATTCTGTGACAATGAGAGAGGATGGTTCAGAGTTTGTATATGAGGAACAGAAGGAAGATCCATTTGTCAGGGTCCGCCTAGTTTGTGTGAAGGGGAATAATGTCTGGTAAGGATAGAAAGACAGGTGAGGCTGTATTTTAAAATGCATACTTTAAATGCCAAACAGAACTGTTCATATGTGATCCTCAGCATGGTTTCTCAACCATTTTTATGGATTCCTTTGGCAATATGGGAAAAATTATGGTTGCTTTCTTAGAATGTTTCTAAATGCATAAAATAAAGCAATTCAGATCACAAAGAGACAATTTAAAAGGAAATCAATTACATTGATTTTATTATCAATATATCAATATATCAATATATATTATCAAGGTATATATTTAAAGTTTGTGGCTAAGAGCTCCTGTTCTGGAGACAAAATGGTAATTACTATAGAAATAAGTAAACTTAGGATGGCAGGACGAGGAGACATTGACATGAATTCTGATTCTGAATTCTCTAGGTCAAGATTATTACATCTGTTCTTTGACACCACAATATATGTATGTTATGGCATATGATTGTAGTAGAATACTACTATGCTGTAAGAAATAATAAGCAGATAAACTAAAAAAACCTGGAATGACCTGCATGAAATTATGAAAAGTAAAACAATTAGAGCCAAAAGAACACTATATATATGTACATATATATATATATATACACCAACAGAAACATCATTTGAAGAAAAACTTGTGTCTACCTCAAAAGAAAGAACTGATGAATAGAAATAAACAAGAACTAGTTTTATTTATAGATATATCTATTCATCAAATGATGCCTTCTCCTGTGTGGGGAGGGAGATACTTGGCAATTTTAGTCTAAAAATGTTTTCGAAAATTCTCTACCGAAACCCCCCCCCCCCAAATAATTACTGCAGCTGTAAATTCGACCTTGGTTTATTACTGAATGAAAGGTTAAAATGCTGTGGGTTTCAGATCAGACATAGACCTAGGCCAAGTAGGCAGTTGCCTCACTGGTCAGGTATGAGGGACTTCAAAAGATCCATCCATCCCAACATTAGTCTTTTAGGGTCCTTCCAGGTGCCCCAAATCTGTTCCTTGGAAGCCTTTGTTTCTGGATTGGATTTTAGAACTATCTCCTAAAAACTATCAATGAAATGTACAGGTTGGGGCTGATTGTAGAATGTGAGAAGGGAGATTACTGGTTCTAGGTCTAATTCGAGTTGGGCAGGCAGGATCATGAATGCAAGAAGAAGAGTCAGGACCTTGTCGGGACTGATGAAAGAAGAGATGCAGGTGGAGGAAGCATCTGGGATACATTTTGTCAGCATCACATCTTTGCTATGAAAATGCAAGCATGGGAATGTGAGTCTGCATGTGTGTGTGAATTCATGACTTGGAGGAAAAGAATAATGGCTTTCAGTGGGTTTTTCCATTAATATGGTAGGAAATGGACCCAAGTCTTTTTTTTTTTCCAGTCAGTTAAATTAAACAAGGATTTATTAAATACCTACCATGTACTAGGTACTGGAAATACAAAGAAAATTGGATGTACTATTTGAGCTGAGTCTTAAATAGATCTAGGGTTCAGGAAAGTCCTGCTAATTAAGAAAGACATGTACTTTCAAAATCTAATTTTATGCTAAATGTCATAAGTAAGAACTATTAAAATGCCTACCATTCTTCACTTTATTTCCTCTATGCATTTTTCTTTAGTGTAAACAATATGCATCTTCTTTCACAATATGATGAATATGGAAATATATATTGTATAATAACACATGAGCAAATTATCATATCATCTGCCATCTTGGGGAGAGACAGAACATGGATCATAAATTGAAGCAAAACAATTATTAAAAATTGTATAGAAATGTGGAATTTTTTAAAGAAGTACTAAGCAATATATTTTGATTATTTCTTTTTGTTACTCCAATTTTAGTTGAAATTTCATAATATAATAATTTCATGGTAACCCAAAATAAAACCCTTATCTTCAATCATAGAATCAACACTGTGCTTTTGCTTCCAAGGCAGAAGAGAGGTAAGAGCTAGACAATGGAGGTTAAGTGACTTGCCCAGGGTCACACAAGTAGGAAGGATCTGAGACCATATTTGAACCTGTCTATTGGCCTGTTCTCAATCCACTGAGCCACATTGGTGCCCCCATGATGACATGTTAATTTCATAACATCGAGAAAGCATTAGAATACATATGTAGGTGCAGCTTGTACTCCTTTTCATATATTTGTATTTTCACTGAATTTCTCACTCTGTACTTATGCCCATCCTACCCCATCCTCTTCTCAAACTAGTGTGTTTTTCTCAGAACCTCCATTTTGAGGAAGAGCCTAGACCAACCATACTCAAAGGCCAGGGCTGCAACATTACAGGAAATACTGCCAATAACACCAAAACAAATTTTCCCTTTGAAGTGTGTGCTGTCAGGGCTCAAGATGTGAACTCTCAGTTCAGTTAATCAAAACACATTTATTAAGCTCCTGTTATGTGCCAGGTGCTGTGCTAAGTGCTGGGAATGCAAAAAAAAAAAGGCCAAAATCAGTTTCTGAACCCAAGAAGCTTAAAATCAAATGAAGGAGACATTCAGTAAATAACTATTTGTGTAAACAAGTTATAGATAGGTAGAATAGGGAATAATTACAAGAGGAATCGCACTAGAATTAGGAGGATGGGAAAACTTTCCTTCAGAAGATGAGATTTTAATTGGGACTTTAAGGAAGTTGGGGGCAGGAGAGTGATAGGGATGAAGAGGGAGAGCACTCCAGGTGTAAAGGAATGCCAAGAGATAGAATGTCTTGTTTGTGGAACAGCCGGCATGCCAGAGTCACTGGGCTGAAGAATACTTGGTGGGGAATAAGGTATAAAAAGAAAGTAAAGATAGGAGTTCATTTTCTTTTGCAATCTAACCTTCAGCTATAATCTGATTGCTCTGGAGAAAGTCACATTCTCAGTATTGATTTTAGTCTATGTAATCTGTTTTAGTTTAGCTTCCTCACCTTCAGGACAGGCTGTCTTTCTCTTTTGATAAGATTCTCAGAATTTAAAAAATTGTGAATCTTGTTCATAAATAATATGTTAAAGTATTTCTATGCTTCCTCTTCCTCTTCCTCACTCCACCTGGGAAAACTGAGGGAACCAAAGGGGAAGCAATGTGGACAGTAAGCTTCATTAGAGTTCCTTTTGAGTTCAGTTGGTTATTATCAGAATTATTTCAAGTTATTGTTGCTGCTTTGATAGTTTTTAAAAATAATATTTGTTTTCGTTATGTAGGCTCTTCTTGGTTCTATTGATTTCCTTCTGTATCAGTTCTTTCCCAGGATATTCTGAAATTATCTCTTTCATCATTTCTTATGGACTGATGATATTTTATTATATTCATATATCACACTTTATTTAGTCATTCTCTGAGTGAGGGGCACTCTCTTTGTTTCCAGAGCTTGCATTTTCTCTTTTAATCATGCAGATTTATTATTAAAGTCTAATCTGGAATCTAGGTGGCATAATTCATAGAATGCTGGACTGGGAGTCAGGAAAATCTGAGTTCCAATTTTGCCTTTGACTCTTACTATGTGACTCTGGGAAAGTGACAACCCTTCTCAGCCTCAGCAATCTGTAAGATGAGAATAATTATAGTTGTAAAGATCAAATGGGATAATATATATATGTATATATATACATATAAAGTATTTTGCAAGCCTCAATGCATCATAGAATATGTTACATGATCATGTATAAATTCTAGTCATTTTTTTTATTGTTACCATGAGAAAATGACTGCAAGATAAAAAAGCAGGCTCCCTTCTTCAGAGGTTCACTTTCCAGGGTCTCTTTACTCCTACAAAATCTCTGATTACTCCTTCTGACCTCCCTTTGGTTCCAGTCACCATGGCTAGGTGGAAGTATAATAATACTTCTCCCTATATAACAACCATATAACATCCTTGTAATTTACTATGATCAATATACAGTATTATAATCCTATCCAATAGTATGACGAAAGAAAAAAAATACCTAAGAAGCTTTCCTCTACCCCAGACAATAATTATTCACTATAATCATGTTAGATTTACACCAGGGATACATTTGCATTTACATCTCTCATATTGCTATTGTCCAATCATTTTCAGTCATGTCTGACTTGATGATCCCATTTGGGGTTTTCTTGGCCAAGATACTGGAGTGGTTTGCCATTTCCTTCTCCAGATCATTTTTAAGATAAGGAAACAGAGTCAAACAGAGTTTAAATGACTTGCCCAGGGTCACACAGCCACGACATGTCTGAAGCCAGATTTGAACTCTTTTTTCCTGACTGCACCTCGGCAGGCACTCTATCCACTGTGCCACTTAGCTGCATTAGCTGATTGAGCTTACATTTTCCCATTTTAGGCTTCACCCAATACCAAGAGTCAAACAAAGTTTCCTTTGTAGTTCTACTGCACTTTTCCATGGTTTTGATGTCTCCATGGGAGTCATCTCCTAGGAAGAGATCTTTGAAGAGAGCACTTTGTTTTGCTAAATTGCTAATTAATAAATGCTTTTAAAAATAGCTAAACCATAATTCCATCGGGATCTTTTATTCTTGATGTATTTTACACATGCAGTGCCTTAGCTGATACTTATAATTCTAGGATGTGGGGAAACTTTTACATGAGCACAAAAAAAAGGGAATTTCACTCATATAAGATAGAAGCAATGAGACCAGATAAAATGTTGATGGGTGGTACAAAGGAGAGAAGACCGGACTTTGAGTCTGAATCCTGCCTTCGATATTTTATAGCTTTGGGAGCCTGTGCAAGTCAGGTTAAGCTCTTTTAGCTTATGTCTTCATTTGTAAATTGAGGACAATCACAGCATCGCCCTTACCTGGGTTGCTGGGATACTCAACTGAGATAACTCCGAGCTTGTCGCAAACTTTAACTCTCTATATGAATGCTAGCAATTCTTATTAGATAGTAAGATGACCAATTCAAACTCATCTCCCTGAGGGCAAATCTGGCTCTGTAACCCTGAGCCAGTCACATAACCCCGTTTGCCTTAGTGTCCTCGTCATATAAAATGAGCTCCAGAAGGAAATGACAAACAACTCAGGTATCTTTGCCAAGAAAATACCGAATGGAGTCATGAAGAGTCAGACATGACTTAGCAATAACAATAATATCAGATTATTGAGTATGTACATTGTCTTTTTTTTTAAAGTGCCCTTAAAAAACCGGAACCCATGACTTTGGTCAGATAGGGAATCCTTGATAAGTAAACTCCTTCTGCAAATATAAATAAGCACCTTTTCCTGCAACTATAGCTTTAGAGAGCTACTTGGGACCACTGAACAATTAAATGGCCAAACAATTCCAACTATGTTTTTGGATAAATTGTTCTTCCAATTTCATCTTTAAGATTCATCTTTACTCAGATTTTTTTTTGCCAAGATCTCTTTAAATATATCTTTTTTATCTCCCTCCACTGCTTCATACTCTTTTATGACTACAACGCTACTCATCGTGTTCATTGTATTTCTCTGTGATATTTTGTGTATGGATATATTTTCCAAACTTGTTTGACCTCTGGCAGTCATGTCTCATGGCTTGGCTAGGGAGATCTATCTGGATGAAGTGATATCTGTGCTTTTTTGATTTTTGATTGGGGTGATTTGCTTTCATTGGTTAAATTTCCTCAGGAAATGATGATTTTATTTTTTTTAGTTGATGTTTATCCCTTCTTATCCTGTTTTAGCATTAATAACTTTTTAATTAGGTCAAATTATGTTGCCTCAATTCTGCATCTTATCTTCTCAGTTATTATTTTTCCTACAAATCTGGTATTGATTCTGATCTTTTCTCCAAGAAGTTTGTGTTCCAACCCCACCCAGACAGGTGATTTGTAAATGACTCCCACATAAATCATATTTTGTTGCTTTCTTCAGAAAACTTCTCTACCTCCTCGTCTTTTGCAACATATATTGGAGTACCACTTAACCTTATTTTCAAGAAGGTTGTTTTGTAAGCGCTTATCATAGCCAAACAACACCTCACTTGTTTGAAAGAAAACCAAGTCTCCCAAGTCTTTTTTTATTTCACTTCTCCAAAGAGTACACATACTCCAGTTTTCCTTTTTAACTTTTAGCTTCCTTTTTTCTTCTTGTTTCATTATAGCAAGAATGCCAGATTAATATAATTCAGATCCTTCTGTAGTAAGCCAATTGCATAGCCAAAGCTGAATTAATGTGTGTGGATAATATACTGACTGTAATATTCTTAGCAGTCTTTGCCATATTGCTATAGAAATAGAAAGGAGGATTTTAAGAGAGGACCGTCTTGTAATTTTCTTTGTTTTATGGATTGGTCAATTTACAGGAGTAACAAGTTTTTCCATTTTTAGCTAGGATGAGCTCTGAAGAGACATAGACCGCTACCTGTTGCTGGGATCCTACTTGAGACTCCTTTTTTTTTTTCTTTTTAGCATAGTAAAACTTTACTTCATGAGTTTGATTTCTGTTAACATAGTCTTCAGGGTATAAAGATTACTTCCATGTGATGATAAGGCAGGTTAATAGGAGTTTTTTCATTTATATCCTCTCAAAAATCGTCTCAAGGGCATTATCCAATGCATTGTAGGTCTTTTTGGTTTAACCCTTAGCTTCTGTCTTAGAATGGGTACTAAGTATTGGTTCCAAGGCAGAAGAGGCAAGAGCTAGATAAGTAGGGCTAAATGATTTGTCCAGGGTCACAGAGTAGGAAAGTGTCCAAAATCAGATTTGAACTCAGGACCTCTCATCTCTATGTCTGTCTCTCTATTCACAGAGCACCTAGCCCCCTCTGTTGTAAGTCCCCCCCCAATAACCTTTAATATTATTTAAGAACTAATGAAGGGGGCAGCTGGGTAGCTCAGTGGATTTAGAGCCAGGACTAGAGATCAGAGATTTTAGGTTCAAATTTGACCTTAGATACTTTCTAGCTGTGTGACCCTGGGCAAGTCATTTAACCCCCATTGCTTAACCCTTACTATTCTTATACCTCTGAACCAATACATACTATTGATTCTAAGGGAGAAGGTAAGGTTTTTTTTTTTTTTAAGAACCAAAGAAGCCCTAAGGATGCTTTTATTTCTTTCCCTTGCTCTTATCATATTACTCTATTCAGATAAGACATGTCTCAATGATATCTTATTGAAAATAAATACTTTCAATTACCTTCAGATCACTATAACCAGAGTGGGGAAAATTTTGGGATATGAAGATTAGCCAAAAGGTTTCTGAAGTAATCAAGTGTGAAAGGATGAGGACCTGATCCATGAAGCAGTGTCCAGTGACAAAATGGAGTATATTCAGGACATCCTCCCAAGCTAGAATGAACAGGACTGGGCAACTGATTGTCTATGATGGAGTAAGAATGAGGAATTGACTTCCAGCCTGAGTGACTAGAAGAATGGTAATACTCTACAAGTAAAAAAGAATTTTGGAAGGTGGAGGGTTTGGGGGAAAAGAATAAGTTCAATTTTGTGCATACTGATGTCTACAAAATATTGTTTGAGATGTCAAACAGACAGTTGGGGATGTGAGATTAGAGTTTAGGAGAGAAGTTAGGGTTAGACAAAAACATCTAAGAGTCATCTCCCTGGAGATGATAATCAAATCTGTGGGACCTGATGAGGTCATGGAACAAAATAGTATGAAGGAGAAGAGAACCCAGCACAGACCATGGTTAGTGGTCTTGACTTGAATGAAGAATAACAAAGGAGATTGAGGAGGTGGGAAAAGAACCAAGAGGGAGTGATATCATGGAATCTGGAGAGAAGAGTTCATCATGGAGAGGAGGGTAATTGACAGTATCAAAAAATATAGAATACAGCAAAGATAAAGATTAAGAAAAGGTGATTAGATTTAGCAGTTAAGAGGTCACTGGTAATTTTGATGAAAGTGGTTTCAGTGGAATAATGAGATCAGAAATCAGATTATAGAGAGTTAGGAAGAGAGAGGAAAAGAGGCATTAATTATAGATAAGCATCTCAAGGAATTTAGCCATGAAAGGAAGAAAAGATATGGGGCAATATCTACATGGGACAGATGGATTACTAAAGAGTATTTTGGAGATTTTAGAAACACAACCATGTTTGTAGGCAGTATAGAAGCAGTGCAAAGGAAGAAATTGAAGATAAGTGAAAAGTATGGAAATAATAAAGAGGACAATCTGATGGGGAGAAATAGAATGAAAAGAGATCACTTTTATATGTAGAGAGGTTTGGCCTCCTTGCAAGAAGGTGAGATCTTTTCATGTGAGATGGGGGATTGTTGCAGAAAGGATCTGAGTAACATGAGATTAGGATAAGGTTAGAAGGAAAATTCTCTGCAAATTGCCGCAAACTTTTTAGTGAAATGTGAGGCAAGGTTCTAAGCTGAGAGTGTGGGGACAGGAGAGTTATGAAAGCCCAAGGAGGGATGGAAGGGTTTGGAAAAGCCATTGTATGAGTGAGACCTGAGTTAGTTAGGGAAATATAAAAGAATTGCTTTGCTGTGGTGGGGACCCAATTGAGAACATGTAACATACCTTCGTAGTGAATCTAGTAATCATGGTTTTCAGAAATGAATTAGTTGAAACAACTCAGAGGGAAGGGAATCTAAAGTTCACCAGTATTAGGTTAAGAATTGGGGTCTTTTGAATGGTTGGTATTTGTGTTTTGAGTGAATATCAAAGCAGGACAGATTATTAAGTAATAATGATAGAGGAACAATTTCAAAAAGTCATAATGGGGATCAAGGAGAACTTCAATTCTGCCACCTTGACCAGAGAAATGTGTGGGCAGGGCGGGGCAGGTGTCAATAGTCAGATAAAAGTGCAACTAATAATGGAGAAGGTGACCAGGGAGATTCATGAAGAGAGATCCAGTTCTCAATCAAAGCTAGAAAATGAAAGGAATAGTAAAGAAATATTTTAAAATTAAAGCAAGTTGTTAACTCTGAAGGGTCCATTCCAAAGAGCACAGTGGTAGGGGTACATATCTTCAGAGTGGGACACTGGGGGGAGGTCAAATAGAATGGAAACAAGAATGCAGGAAGTGGGGTGTGTGTTGGAGAATAGGATTTGAGTGATGTTAGCTCAGAATCATTGGAATAGGGAGGGTATGACCTTGTTGAAGTTTGTTAATAATTCAGGAATTAGTTCAGGTAGGTTAATCAAAATCCCTACAGTTTTGGCCTTGAAGTATCAAGGAAACCAACATGGGGAGCTGTTGGAATTATAGCTTGGGATTCTATTGCCCAAATGCATTATAGTATATTCTCTTTATTCTATTCAATTCTAGGTCCTTATCATTGTTTATCTATAGTATTTGTTGAGGACATTTGTACAAATGGATTAATTCAATGGACTGTCCATTCATCTACTTATTACAGTCAGGACAACAGGGATTTCCCAAGTATTTAATTTTTCTTATGTAGACTATGAATTTAACCTCTTTGAGGAGGCTTTGTATTATTGGGGACTTGATTAGAGTATCAAAATATAATCTATAAACAGAATGATCTGAAAGACCTATCTTTCTATAATGTAGAAGTCAGTAACACTAAGACTTTGTTGCATAATAAAATTATTTATTATTATTTTGTTTTTTAAAATATTGCCTTTTTTGTCTTAGATTTGATACTAAGTATTCATTCTAAGGCAGAAGCATGGTAAGGCTACACAATTGGGGTTAAGTAACTTGCCCAGAGTCCTATAATAAATGCCAGATTTGAAACAAGGATATAAAATAAAATTAATGTTATAACTGTGTTCTTAGTATCGTTAGCCTCTCTGAACTCCTTTGTGCCAGGGATCAGAGCAATATAAGGGGACCACTTAAATCTGAAAAAAACAAAAACAAAAACAAAAAACCAAAACAACAAGAACTGATGATGAGATTAGTTGAAGGAATAAAAAAAAATTAACCAAAGAAAGAATGAAATAAAATTAGAGGTTTTTTTCTGCTTAGCAGGAGAAACTTAACTTTTCAGGACACTCTATAAGAAGAGTGCGTATACATTAATAAACATCTCATTGAAAATTTTGCTTAATGGCTTCAGAATATCTTATGTATTTCATCAATCTGGTCTACCCTTTCTTACTCTCTTCATCTTTTATGGTTTTATTCCAACTTTCTTCAAGCTTACTGGGTACAGAGATGTTAAGGGCAAAAATGTAGTAGTTCTACCATCATCATAGTCTGCTATAGTAAATTACATGAAAAAGGATTAGAAAAGTTCCATTTTTGCTTTGTTCTAGTTTGCCTATGAATGTATTTTAGATCTCATGTCAAGTTGTCAGCAGATTAATTTTCTGCTTGATTGTCCTTTAATATATTATGAGGCAATTCTGCATATAGTTTTATATGAGTCTCTTCCATAACATTTTAGAAATGAAGTTCTATGCTTGAGGCAATTTTGGCTTCAGCTTCTATATATCTTTATTTAGCAAGAGGATAAAATATTTGCTACATGAAGAGTTTCTGGCACTTTTAGCTTCCACATTTTGGTGATTGCTTTATATTGTTTATACCTCTATAGGATATAGTAATAATTATGCCAATACTGTGGAAAGGAAACTAGAAATAAATTCTGAACTTTCTGCCACTGTGTTGGAACAAGCAACAGTGGGAATATCAAGAGAGAAGAAATTGCCAAGACTGACAGTTGGTGGGGGAAGCAGGAAACTGGGAGTGGCAGTTGGGTCCTGTGACTAGCATTTCCTTCCTGCCAGTTTACTTCCTTCCTGGTGTTGGAGGTAGGAGGATCTGGTTCAGCCCAGTTTGGAGTGGTGTGCCTCTTCTTGGTTTATCCCAAAGACACAGACCCAACCAGCTCTGAAGGTCAGACTTTCTTGTTGCTTTCTGTCTACTGCTAAGATTCTGAAATTGACAAAACTAGCACAGAGGACAGGAGTGGGAGAAACCCTCCACCAGATTGTGAGGCCTGGCCTCAGCCCTAAAGCTGAACAAAACCTCCAACTTTATTTAGGGACATCCTTAGCCCCTCTTTCTTGATACTGCTCCAATCCAACTGGTTATTAAACTTTATCTTATTTGAATTTGCAGTCATATAAGTGGACTATCTTTTCTGGGGCATAGAGGGAGTTGAACATCAGTTCAATCATTCAACAACAAACAGTCCTAATGCTTCCTCTCGGCAGGGGGCATCTCTCTCCTTTGCCTCACCAGCAGCAATATTCCCTCTCTCCCTTCAACTCCTCCATACCCTGCTACAAACCTCTCCTTATTCCCCATGTTTTCCCAATCCCCCATATCTTTCCCAATAAATATTACAATACATTTTTCTGAAAATATTTTCATTTTTATTATCAATAATTTATCAAACTTCTGATTGGTGCTATTGAAAAAAAATTACATGTTTTCCTCAAGTTTGTTGTTAATTCTTCCCTGTGTTCTAACTATAGGTAGGTCCCAACAAAAGATAATGAATCTCATAAAATTATTATATTTTTCAAATTCAAACTATATCTATATCCATCTAACATTTTTTATTTTATTTGTCTCTTTCCCACCCCACTCCCAACAGGGGGCTGTAACTAGATGTTATGTTTTACATAATTATTACATCAAATAGTATGAATTTTATCCTTCTCTTAAAAATTACTATATTTATTTGCAAAAAGATCTCCAAATGAGTGATTATGTGGTAACTCAGCATCTTAACTAGGTATAGGCAATGAAGTCCATATATATAGGCTTTAGTATTCAAATGATATATATTAAAAGTTATTCTATACAATGGAGTCCTCAGGAAGGCTAGAAATGGAAGGGAATATTTTAGTTCTCCAATTTTTCATCCAGACTGAGGTGGTAATCTGGAAGCTCCAAAGATGAATTCCTAGCTTCCTCCTTTTCTTGGGGAAACATTCCTTCCATTGCAAGGGACAAATTTCCTTTTTAGGGCTTCTGGGACGGTGATTTCCTGGGAAATAGGTGTTATACGTCCTTTTTATTACCAGACATGCTTTGAGATCTTTGAATACTGTCATTGGTTGACAGAGATGAGAATAAAAGGATTGAGAATGTTCCCCCATGTGCTTAAAGTAGGCTAATAAGAAGGCTATGATTGAATTATCAATGTTCCAGGATCTTTAGATTAAGATGGACATTTTTCTACAAAGTTATGATCTGTGAGGTGGGGGGGGCACTCTTTGGATGATTTTAGGAGTAACAGTAAAACAAAACAAGAATTCAGGTGTGCCATGCCAACAATCACGAATTAGCACACTCAGTTTAAACTCTTTTGACACACAGATAAAATTTAACAAAATATGATGATACTTTCCTACATTGCCACCTCTGTATACTAAGATTCTTTGGTTTTTATTGTTATTTACCTTCAAAATCTAGAACTGAGCATTATAAAAAATGAAGAACCAAAATACTCCATTAAATGAGAAATGATTAGTCTTTAATACTATTTTTTCACACATTCAGGTAGTCCTCAAACACTATTTCACTGATAATTTTGGGGTGAAGAGGTCAGTAAGGTTCACCACAGGCTTCCTAAAGAATATTATAATTTTCCACTTCTAAAACGTGTGTTGTTCTTTGATAATTTAAAAGTACTTTGCTAATTGTGTCTACTTTGTTTCAACTCCCGAAACCCAGCTGGTGATGAACCTCTTCCAGTCAGCAGCAAATTCCTATTTATGAAAGATAGGGGGCATTTAGATGTTCATCTATCCATCTGGAATAAGAACAACAATTATTCATTTTTTATGAATACAAAAAATTTTATATAATAATTCATTTGGTCTTCACTATAATCCTGACTAGTAATTAGGGCAGACATCATCTTAATTTTACAGGTGAGGGAAGAGAGACTTAAAGAAACTCAATTACTTACCCAAAGTCATGCATATAGTATATACAGAATCACAATTTGAAGTTAAGTCTTATGACTTCTAGTACAATGCTCTTTCCACTATACTAGTGATTCTCAAAATATTGTCCTCCTAAGGAGATTAGGTGACTTGCCCAGGGTCACACAGCTAGGAAGTATCTGAGGTCAGATTTGAACTCTTTTCCCTGAGCCTGGCTCTCAATCTACTAAGCCACCTAGCTGTCCCCTCAACAAACATTTATTACTCATTTACTATGTATCTTGACTGTGTTAAGCCTTGATAATACAAAGAAAAACAAAAACATGATCCTTGTCCTCAAAGAACTCACATTCTAGTGGAGAAATGGCATGAAATAACTATACATATCCCAAATATATATATATATGAACATGCAAATATAATATAAATCAATCTCAGTGGAAGTCACTTTTTAGAATGGGAAGGGCTATGAAAGTCAGCTCTGGGAATTGAAAGAAGAAGATACATATGAGAGATGTAAAGTAGAAGTGTCAAAACTTGGCAACAAATTAAATTAGATATGTAGACTGACTGAGAGAGAAGTTGAAAATGACTGGGAATTTGGGAGTCAAAGTGACTGAAAGTATGGCAGTGTTAGAAAAATTTGGAAAGGGGTAAAGATTGGTGTGATTGGAGGGGAGATAATGAGTTGCATTTTGGGCATGTTTTGAGTTTGAGATGTATAAAGATTAAAATTAATAATCAATAGCAAAATATTATATTTTAAAAGTTGCATTAATAATAACTAAATAACTGCCTGAACTCAGTCTGGTTGTAGGTCAAAGAGAGCATGGGAGGAGTCACAGCAAACTTAAATACAATCACATAATCACAGAAATGTGGATACACAGGAGAGATTAAAGGGAATTTTGGGAAAGGTAGTTTTTTTATATTTTAGGGGTTCAATAATTTCTAACTATATAGGTATCTATTGAACATCCAGTTTCAGTTGAGCAAAAAGCAATTGATATGCCACATTAGAACTCAGAAGAGAGACTAAGCCTGGAGAGAATGATATCAATAGATAGAAGATTATCTCTCTCTCTCTCTCTCTCTCTCTCTCTCTCTCTCTCTCTCTCTCTCTCTCTCTCTCTCTCTCTTTCTCTCTCTCTCTCTCTGTTTTACCTATCTATTTAGAAATCTGGGAATAATTTGAATAGAGATAATGTAACTTCAAACTTATGACAGCCGATGAGATCATTAAGCAAGAGTGGTGGAAAAAGCTAAAATAATTCTGTACAGAAACTCTGAGGATACCTGTGCATAGTGGACATGACCTAGATGAAGATATAGCAAAGTCAACTAAGAAAGATTGGTCAGACAAGTAGGAGGAGAAATAGGGGAGAGCAATATCATGAAAAACTAGAAAGAAGAGAATATACAGAAAGAAAGAGATAAACGGTATCAAAGCCTACTTTGATTGATTAAGAAGGAATAAGACTAAGAAAAGCCCATTAGATTTTACAGGTAAGGGATTATTGGTTTCAACAGATAAGTGGTCAAGGGAAATGAATCAAACAATTCTTAAAAGAACTAAAGACTATCAAAAATTATTTTAATTGTCATGCAAAACACTTCCATATTGGTCATCGTTGTCAGTGTAAACTCATCCATAACCAAAACCCCCAACTAAAACTGATGTGAAAGAATATTCCAACAGTTCTTTTTCTGGAGGTGGATATTATTTCCCTAAGTCTTTCAGTATTGTCTCAGATCATTGCATTGCTGAAAGTAGCTATGTTTTAATAGATAATCATCGTTCAATATTGCTATTATTATGTACAAAATTCTCCTAATTCTGCTTATTTTGCTCTGCATCAGTTCCTGCAGATCTTTCCGGGTTTTTCTGAAATCATCTTGCTTATCATTTCTTATAACACAACAGTATTCCATCACCAACATGTACCCCACTTTGTTCAGCTGTTCCCCAATTGATGGACATCATCTCAATTTCCAATTCCTTGCCACTTAAAAAGAGCTGCTATAAATATTTTTTTGTAGAGGTAGGTTCTTTTCCCTTAAAAAAAAAATATCTCTTTGGGATACAGATCCAGTAGTGGTATTACTGGATTAAAGGGTATGTACAGTTTTATAGTCTTTTGGGGTTAATTCCAAATTGCCATCCAAAATGATTAGATCAAGAACTATAAATTATTAGTAACCACATAAACCAGTGGTTCTCAACCTCTCCATTTGTAGCAATGAGAATATATAATGCATATCAGGTATTTACATTCCAAATCATAACTGTAGCAAAATTACAGTTTTGAAGTAGCCACCAAAATAATTTTTTGGTTTGGGGTCACTGCAACATGAAGAACTGTATTGTGGGGTCATGGCATTAGAAAGGTTGAGAACCACTGAGTCATAAACTAATGCTCTATATCACTAATAGTAAAGAATTGGAAATAAAGTAGATTCCCACTAAATCAAGAATGGCTAAATAAATCATGGTACATGAATATAACATTATTATGCTATAAATAAGTTATTAATTCAAAGAAAAGACTACAGAGAAGAATAAAAAGATTTATATAAACTGATGCAGAAGAAAGTAAGCAGAGATGAGAAAATAATATACACTATAATAACAATGTAAATAAAAAGACCAATTAAAGTGAATGTTGTAAAGCTACAAAGGTGATTTCAAAAGAGGTAAGAGAAGACTTCCTCTACTCCCTCCTTTGCAGAAATGGGAGGTACACAGAATTAAGTACATTGCATATTTTTCAGACTTTTTGGATGAATTGATCAATTTTACTAATTTTTTTTCTTTTCCTTCTTCATTCTTTGAATAATATTATTTGTTTTATGGATGATTTTCCAGGGGGGAAGAAGGAGTGATATTGGGAGAAATCTTGGCTATGTATAAAACAAAAGATATTAATAATAGCTAATTTTTAAAAAAGAAATAATTGATAAATTTAGATCAAGTGGTTTCATTTGAATGCTAAAGTTAGAAATCAGATTGCAGAGAATTTACAAAAGTTTTATTGGAGAGGAAATGGATATACCAGCTACAGATTACTTTCTTTCTTTTTTTTTTAAACCGTTACCTTCCGTCTTGGAGTCAAACCTTCTGTCTTGGAGTCAACACTGTATATTGGCTCCAAGGCAGAAGAGTGGTAAGGGCTAGGCAATGGGGGTCAAGTGACTTGCCCAGGGTCACACAACTGGGAAGTGTCTGAGGTCAGATTTGAACCTAGGACCTCCCATCTCTAGGCCTAGCTCTCAATACACTGAGCTACCCAGCTGCCCCCTTACAGATTACTTTCTAAAAGAGTTTACTTGTAAAGGAGGGGAGAGAGATAGGATGTTAGCTAGTGGGGATAGTCAGATTAAGTGAGAGGGCATTTTTGTTTGTTTTGTTTTTTGTTTTTAGGGTGGAGGAGGCATGTGCATACTTGTAGGTAGTTGGAAAAGAGTGAGTAGATATGGAAAGACTAACAATTAGAGAGGGAATAGGGATTATAGAGCAGGCAGTCTTCTGGGGAAGGCCATATGGAAGGTGGTATGAAGGGCTTCTGAACATGGGATTTTCCTTGAAAAGGAAATCTGTTCTTATGAGGAAGAGTAGAGGTAAGTTTGGGAAAAGCTGGTTGAGTGAGATGGGAGGAAATGAGGAGCGGGAAATCTTGCCTTTTTCTTTTTGGTAAAATATGAGGTGAGGTCTTAAGCTCTGAAGGTGAGAAGAATGGGTAGTTTAGGGGCTTAAAGAGATATGGTTGTGTTTGAAATAGCTGCTATAGTAAATGGAATAAAAATGATTAGAAAGATATAAAAGTGCTTACCCATATTATACCTCTTAATCTTCTATGATTATTTAATCTAGGCTTTGGGGCTATTAAAAATCATTTTGGTTTTAACTTTCCTTTATTACTTTGAAAAAAATTGAACTTCAACTATTTAAGGATGATTTGATGCATATCTGCTCATGCAGTTTAATAGCTATTTCTCTGGTTTTTATTCATTCTATGTTTCTATTAAAATATGATTCATTTTTTTCCTGCCAAAACTCTGGGGACCTCTGGCTACACAGAATGATCAATGGAAAGAAATATTTCCAGTTTTGGGAAAGAACCAGTCTGAAAGTTGGCATTAGCCAATTTCATTTTTGGGTGGAACACTGAGTGATTTTGTCAAGTTATTTAGACTCTCTGAGTCTCAATTCCTTATTTCAGTAACAAGAAAGATACATTAGGTTCTTTGTAGTGCCAACATTTTCTAAATCTGTGAATTCAATGGCTTTCTATTCTACCACTGCTCTCTTTTCATCCCCTTCCCACCAGAATTTAGACTCTGCCTCTTGGGTGCCAAAGACCCTGGATTCAGACAGATGAGCTTGTGTTCATGCCACCATGCCAAATCCCAGCAATTTCTAAACCATTCTGCCTTCATTCTGCTTATGCTCATTATCCTCTCTTGTCAGAACTCAGACTCTGACCCCTAGTACCTTGAGTTTTGATAGCTGAACTTTCAACTTATCTTGACCAGAACTAAGCCACCATGACAAATGATTATTCGTAGGCATTTTGAAACCATGCTATAGTGTACAGAACCATCCCATCTCCTTTTCTAGCTTCTATTTTTGTCTTCTCTTCTCCCATTATACTGTACTTCTCCGAAAACAGGGATTGTCTTGCTTGTATTTGTGTCCCCGGTAATTAACATGGTGTAAGCTAGCACACATATTAAGCCCATGGTAAATGTTTAATAAGTGTTCTCTTCATTCATTCATTCAATATAGGGTGAAGGTTATTTCTACCACACTTATCCCAACTCTAATGTTTTTAGCTCTCTGGCACAGGGTTGTCTCTCACTGTTCTTTGTTGTAGGAAGGAAAAGGCAATTCTTGGAGTTGCATAAGGTTCTTAGAGAAAGGATGAAAAATAAGGAGAGTCAAGCTCTTCTGTCTCTTCTTGAGGTTCTCCATTGGGTAGTATAACCAGTTGTCCTTAATTCTTTAGCACTCTTGGAAAAACAACCACAATGCAAACCAAGACTTCTCTAGTTGTCTACATTCTCTCTATGGCAGCTGTTGAATTGGGGGGGGGGTTAAATGAGCTATCTTAAAATGAAACACTCATAACTTGACTTTCCTGCCTACTCTGGGGTTGGTGCCCCCAAATTCCAATGCAGTTTTTGGTAGATTCTTTTTTCTTCTTCTATTATGTCAGGATTGCTTGTTACTATTAGTCATTTACATGAAAATTATTAAAAGAAGATTCTTTTTTATTATGCAAGATTGATTTTCCCTTTTGAATGTCAGCATAATGGTGGTAATACTAATTACTTCACATTCCTATAGCACATTAATGTTTACAAAACATCTTGCTCACAAAAAATACGATGAGGCAGGACAGGTTGTAAGAATATTATTATCTACACTTCACAGATGAAGAACCTGGAGTTCAGAGGTGAAATGATTTGAAAGTGTCCCTTTCCCAGATGATTTGAATGATCATGGTTTGGTACCCAGCTTCCTTGGAGAATCAGTCTTTCAGCTGCTGCTGCAGCAGCAATAGTCCTAATTATAAAGCAATTGGAAAAAAAGTCTTCATTCATTTTATGTGCAGAAATTTAATATTGAGGAACAGGAAGTAAGAAAGACCCTGGCAGAACTGCTGAGGCTGTGTATTCCCTTGACTCTGCCCCTCCTTTATTCATGGTTCTGCAAAGATCAGGCAATCCACAACTGAATTTGGACAGAGCACCAATCTCTTCTTTTCTCATGGAAGGGCACAGTCCCCTGGACATAAAAGAGTTCTGAATGTACCATCCTTTCTTGCTTAAGGGAAGGAAATCAGGCTTATTTATAAAATGATTTAATATTGACTTCAGGAATGTCCTTAAGGGACATGATCCAGGCTGACACCGTGGTTACCATCTGGGTACTCTTTCCTAAGTTATTTGATCATAATCAGCTCCAAGGCATTGTGTCCTGAATCTGGCATGCCTATAAACTGGAATAGAATCGAAACTCTATATTATTGCTTTGACCTAATCTACATGGTCAATTCCTGATAAACCAGGAGTGGGGATTTAAAATGAAATGGGTATGTGGTCCTACAGCGCCAAAGGGACCAGGGTGAAGCTTTTCAGTTTTCTTCCCCTGGGGGTGGATTGGTATTTTTCCTCCAGTGCTGTTGCCATGGTTTAACTGTTTTATTCTTGTGCTCTCTCTACAAATAATCCCAGAAGCTTTGCTAGCTGAAAGAGAGGCAGATGTTGCTTCTGTAAATTACAACTCTTGGTTAATGAAGAACAAGGAACAGGTGGGAAGAACAAGTGTAAGGATGGGGGAAGGAAAGAGAGGAAAATAAGTGGAGGAAAGGAGAGGGAGGAGGGAGGTGGATAGGGAAAAGAGGCGGGGCAGAGAGAGGGAGATGGACAGACACAGAAAAGAAGACAAAAGGGATGGAGCAAGGGGGAGAAAGAGACAAGAGAGAAAGAAACAGAGAGAGACAAGAGCAAGAATAACCTGGAGACTACTGGCAAAACTCATTGATCTAGGGGGAGTGGAGACATCTATAGAAGGATACTGTGGGGCACAACTGGAACATCTTCTGGGATCCTTCCTGTCCAATTAGCTTTCCTGGACCTCAGTTTCTAATATAAAATGAAGGGAATTGAAATAAATTATTGTGAATGTTCCCTCTATTCCAAGCATCGATGAATGTCTAATTCCAATATCTGGATAGTACTTATCACTTCTAAATCTAAAGCTGTCTGTTGGCAGAGATGGATAAAGTTATGGGAATCAAAGACATCATTGGGGAGTGGCCATATCAGTGGGCAGGATTATTGAAGAAAAGAATGATAAATACTTTTTGACATTTTATTTGTATGATAATCTGTCAATGTGAAAATAGATAATATTCCAGTAGAATATAAGCTCCTTGAGGGCAGAGACTGTGGATTTGGACCTCTAGTACTTAGTAAGTACAGTTCATGGCAAATAGTCATGATTTAATGTTGGGATGAATATTTCAGTTCTAACTTGATCTTTGGCAAAACCATTATGGCAATTCAGCATCATCACCTTCTGCTGGCTCCTGTTGAGTTTTTATGGAACAAGACTTAACATTAATTAACCATGTCTATGCCACTCAAGAAATATCCTTCACCTTCCGGTCTCTCTCCTTCCCCAGTCCTACCCTAGGCCAAGAGGAGGGCTAAAATGCATTGAATCAGAGAATTTATGAAATTACATCTTGTTAAAGATCATATCCTGGAATAAGCCATTGAAGGTGGCCAGAGCCAGTGATTAGGTTATACATTTAGTGGTAGTTGCTTTTAGGTCAGCAGAAATGCATTTAGGGAGCTTTTCTAGAGGCCAAATGATTACTGAGATGTTTTGCTTTGACCTTGGTTCAATAATCACTGCACTTTTCTACTGATTGCTAACTTTTATAAGGAGAGAAAAAACAGAATTAGTCCTTCAGTTCCATCGGGGAGTTAATGAAGACTGGCACAGTGAAGGTAACCTTGGATTTGGCTTCCAGAAATAAATGGGTTCAAAATCCAAAAATTCTTGAGATTTTGAGATATATGATCTTGGGGCTCTGATGGCTCAGTGGATTGAAAGCCAGGCTTACAGATGGGAGGTTCAAGTCTGATCTAAGACACTTTCTAGCTGTGTGACCTTGGGCAAGTCACTTACCCCCCCCATCCCCATTGCCTAACTCTTACTTCTGTGCTGTCCATTGGTTCTAAGAAGGAAGGTGAAGGTTTAAAAAAGTTAGGTGATCTTACACTGATGAGCCTCAATTTATCAATTCATAATTATGTCTCAATTTTGTTATCTGAAAAATAGGGATAATGCTATTTACTCCCAAAGGGTTTTTCTAAAGAAAGGGCTGTGCAAACCTTAAAATGCTACATAAATGAATTATTATTAAATTTGTAAGATGGAAGGCTTTAAAATTCCATGGAGATTTTTTGAAATTGAAAAGCCAGGAAAATATGTGAGGTGTCTGGAATGTGGAAAACAGAATAAAAAAGACTTGCTTGCAAGACTTTTCAAAGTCTTTTCCAACCCAGCAAAAGGTACAGAAAAGTTAAAAATATTTTACCTTACTTTGCCAAGTTTAGAATTCATGGCTCCTGGGATTTTAATTGGCTTTCCAAACTCATGTGGCATCAACTTTTGAGTTCCTGCTTGCAGGCTCTCAGTCTTTCAAGAAAAAAATATCCCCAACTTAGAAGTGACAATCCTCCCTTTGCCAATGCCAATGTGCCAATAGGAGCTCTTGTGAGAATGAGAACTCTTTTTCCTTCTGACTTTTTGGTTAGGTAATGACTTCCTGACTCCACATTAGAACATCCTGGATTTCTCTTTTAGAACATTCAATGAATGTCCTTTTCAGTTAGGTTTGATATATATTTGTCATTTTCAACTTTTATGGCCTAGGAATAGAGGCAAAAGGGAGAATGTCAGAGGATATATTAATTGGCAGCTGCTTGAAGGTTATTTTGACCACTGAAAAAGCATCATATTTGGCATCTCACAACCAACATTCTTGAGGAGCAGCTGTCAGCCTTTCAGAAGCATGTCTGCCTTCCCTTTTCCTTTGAGACTTTTCTAATTCAATGAGGTTAGTTGCAGTAGGATAATTCCCCAGTGGGAGCCAGTTTCCCTGAGAGGGCCTTGCCACCCCCTTAAGTGAAATTTATCTACTTTCTCTTTTATTAAAACTGTAACAGGCGTTAGTGTCCTTTGTTGTTACCTGTCTTAGGAAGTTGACCCCCTCCTCTGCCCTCCCCCTAACCCCCCATCCCCCAGTTCTATACAGTGTCAGGAAATCGTGAGGGGAAAAAGTCAACAATCAATTCCAAACAACTCCCACCACCACAGTCCTCCAAAGGATGCTCTTATGCCAATCACCAATAGGATTTACTGGAACTCTGCTCCCTATGAAGCCAGCAGAGAAGTTAGGGCAGGAAGCAATTAATAAGAGTGGCAAATAGAGTTTTGAGAGTTATCAGCCTGAAGCCAAGAGATGTGCATATTCAGCTCATGTACATTAATTTAAGTAGGATTATTAGCCCTTATGGATATAGACCTAGAGCTGGAAGAGACAGGCTCATACAAGTCCCTTCTCCCATTCTACAAATGGGGAAACCAAGTCCTCAATAAATTAATGAACTTTTAAAGGTCCCTGTCACAAGGTAGTAAATACAGCTGGAATTTGAATTTGGGTCCCAGGACTCTTAGTTCAATGTTGTTTCAACTTTGTCTTTCTGAGGCATTTCAAAGGAGTCGAATAGAAATATATTCAAGAAGATAAAAAACTCCCTGTTTCTGCTAGAAACATATTTGGCCTGAACAGCAAAGTTCTACAGACAGCAAAATTGGAGAGGTGAAACTTCTATGTTTGTAAAAAGCTAAAATGCAAGCTATCCTTCAGTTTAAGAAAGAAATCATTCTATTACTTGAGCAACAACTGTGTCCTGATGAATATACTGAAATGAAAGGCAACGCAGCTTTTTCATAAAGGATTGAGAGAAGGAATAAATCATTCTGACAAGGGAGATCCACAAGGTAACTGAACCCATAGAAGCCATTATGCCCTTTTCAGCCTTCTTCTATATAAGATGCTGAAACTCGCCAGAGTCGCCTGTCTGAGTATCTACTGCACAATTATATAAAACCAGCTTTTCCCCTTTATTTTCTTAAGTTATTTTTTTCTGCTTCCTGAATGTCAGGTTGTCCTTTAAATATTTCTGGGGCATTGTGATGAGGCATACATGTGGCAACTTTATTTCAAGGCAGAGAATTCTCCAAGAGAGCCCAGATGCTACTCTCCGTGCTGGCCTCTGCCTCTCATTTCTATTAACAGCTCCATCTGCCTTATTTCTAGGAATTCTGTTCATTCAATAAGGGGTTTAGGTCAGAGATTCAGGTGAAAATGAATTTCTTAAGTCAATCAATTTTTAATGAAGGTTTCAGGAAGCAATTTTGGGAGACTAATTCAAAGTCAAACTCCACATTGGAGTCTTACTCTGGAGTTGTGGCATAGAAAGTCTGTTTTCAGGCTATGCTACAGAGAACACCTAGAGGTTCTATCAAGTTAAACAAGACTCTGGGTATGGGTTACATTTTAATTTGGTGTCATCGGATAACCAAGGAGCAGTAGTAGGTGCTATTGGGAAGGATGGGAGAATCTGATGATCACCGACCAAGGAATATACTATATTTGTAATGTGTCTCCAAAGAGGGAATACCCAGGGTATCACAATAATTTAACCCTCAAAGTATTCATTTAAAATGAAATGCAGACTCAAAGGGATATAAAAGAATGCATACCTTTTGATCCAACAATGACATTTCTAGGTCTGTAACCCAAAGAGATAAAAAAATGGGGCTTCTTTGTGCAAAAATATTTATAGCTGCTCTTTGTGTGATGGCAAAGAATTGGAATCTAAAGGGATGTTCAATTGAGGAACTGCTGAACAAATTGTGGTATATGTCAGTGATGGGAAACTATTGTGCTATCAGGAATGATGAACAGGATGATTCCAGAAAGAGCTGGAAAGACCTACATGAACCGATTCAGAGTGAAATGAGCAGAACCAGGAAAACATTGTACACAGTAACAGCAATATTGTCGAATGATCAAATTTGACAGATGTTGCTACTCTCAGCAATACAATGATCCGGGACAATTCTGAGGGACCTCTCAAAAAGAAAGTTATCCACCTCTAGAGAAAGAACTGTTGGAGTATAAATGCCAAAGAAAACATATGACTTATCACTTGTTTAATTGGGTATATGAGTTGGGGTTTTGGTTTTATAAGATTAGTCATTTACAAAAATGAAAAATGTGAGAATATGCTTTGTGTGATAATACATGCATAACTCAGATTGAGCTGCTTGTCACCTCCAGGAGAGGGGAGGGATGAAGTGAGGAAGACAACATGAATCATATAACTTAGGAAAACTTATATGGAAATTTATTAAAATAAAATATAGATAAAACATAATAAAAATAAACTGAAACACAGAACTTTATTGGGGAGGCAGCCAGGTGACTGGGTGGATAGATTGCCAGATTATACATGCAAAGTCCTAGGTTCCAATCTAGATGCATATACTTCCTAGCTGTGTGACCCTGGGCAAGCCACTTAATTCCTGTTACCTAGCCCATATTACTCTTCTGCCTTGTAACCGTCAATTCTAAGATGGAAAGTAAAGGTTAAAAAAAAACTTTATTGGATTTTCATATTTGTGCTTTTTGTCCATATTGATTAGATTTGGCCTGATATTTTCAATGAGAGCAAAAACAGAGAGGAGAGTTGGAAGGGTAGCAGTACAGAGTCCAACTATAGGTAGTTGTTTCCGAAGAAGGGGTTGTTGATACTCCAAAGAACCCTTTTCCTCCAGGATCAGAAAAGCAGATCTCTGAGAGGGATACTGTGGTGTAGAGGCCCTTGAGCTGAAGTGGACCACAGGCTGGTAGAAAAGCAGGAAGCAGTTGGTGAGGAATAGGAGCCATGATTCTCTAAATGTTAGTTCCCTGAGACAAACTTCCAGGTACCTCACTTAACCTTATAATTCTGGATTTGGGTGGCAAATAATTATTAATTGCAAGTTCATGAGAATTGGAATCACTTAATTATAGGCAATTATCAGCTACTGATGAGTCCCATAATAAGTCATTCAGAGGGTGGTATGCAATTCTACAACACAAGAAGAGCTGTTCTTAAGACAGTCTCCTGGCAGCTAGGTGGTACAGTGAATAGATGGTTGAAGTTGAGGGGTTCAGTCTTTCAGAATAGAGAGAGAAGAAAAGAGTGGAGACCCCCCTTCTCAAAGTGGAGTTCAGGGGAGATAGCTGATGTTTATGGTTGATGCAGAGAGAGGAGAGGGGGTTTGAAGATTTTCCCCCTTCTGCCTTCCCTCCTTAGCTAGGGCTGCTCTACCAGATTTGCTCTTGTCCCTCTTGTCTCGCCCCCCACTACTCTAGATCAAAGGGTCTCCCCTTGATCTATTCAATCACACTTGATTCACAGCTTGGGGAAAAGAGAACTTCTTTAATGCCAATTAAATCAGGGTAATACAAAGAATAACTGGTAGGGAAAAGAATGGGAAAGGAAAGTGGGAAAAGGGGGTCCCTGCCTCTATCTAAAACCCTTTTCCCTCCCTCCTTGAGTTTGGGTAGAGCTCGGGCTTTGGCAGTCTGAGCCCCCCTGAGAGAAAGTCAGGTTGATTCACCCTGGGTTTGGCTCCTTGGCCACAGTTCAGACCCAGGGCAACAGGAACTGAGGTAAAGTCTGACAGATTCAAAATGCCTTTCTCAAGTTTTTCCTTCAATAGTCTTTTTCACTTGGGAAATGTTGGGGAGAAGGATTTCCAGTCACAAACAGGAAATAGTGGATAACCTTCAGGAGAAGGTCTTATTCAACTTTCTCTCTTTGGCTTCTCCTGACTGAGAGACCAATTCCTCTCCCAGCCAGAATCTTCCCCTCAAAATTCTAATCTCCTGGGGCCCCTCCCCTGTTGAGGTGATCAGTTCCACACATTCTTCAGCCTGGCACTTTTCCTTTATGCCTCTGTCACAGGATTGGGCCTGGAGTTAGAAAGAGTCATCTTCCTGAGTGAAAATCTGGTCTCAGACACTTACTTGCTATGTGACCCTGAACAAATCACTAAACCCTGTTTTTCTCAGTTTCCTCATCTGTAAAATGAGCTGCAGAAGGAAGTAGTAAAGCACTTCAATATCTTAAAAAAAAAGACTGTGTCTTCATAGTAGACCCTAGAATGAAAAGTGGAAAAAACCAGAAAATAGGCAAGGGTCTTTAGGGTGACTATACTAAATAAATACATTAATTTTAATCAGCACCAATTCTACTTATCCTTTCATCCTCAATTCAAGTGATTTAAGTATTTTCCACTTTACTTTCGCTTCCTTGCTTAGGAAAGGAAGAGAAAAAGCATTTCTATAGAATTATATAACACCTTTTATATACCAGCAACTGTGGTAAGCATCTTGCAAATGTTATGTCACTTGATCCTCACAAAAATTCCAAGATGTAGGAACTATTATTCTCCCCAATTTATCATTGAGGAAACTAAGGGAGATAGAGGTTAGATGACTTGCTAGGAAGTCTGAGGCTGGAGTTGAAGTCAGGTATTCCTTACTGCAAGCCCATCATTATAACTGCTACCCTTTGTGGCTATAAATTAATAGACTGGAGAACTTTCAAATCAAGCTTGACTGGCTGTTGACATGGCTCCTGTATTTTAATTCAATCAACATGCAATGAGTTCCTCTAATCCCAGAAAGATAATTTTTAGCATAAAGACTTTGAAATTGATCCTGTTGACTATGTCTTCCCCCCCACCCCACTTTCCATTCATCCTAGGTATATCATGAAGACAGGCTTTTTTTTTTTTACTTTTTAAAATGACATTGACCTTTCATCTTAGAATAAATACTGTGTATTGGTTCCAAGGTAGAAGAGTGTTGAAGGCTAAGCAATGGCGGTTAAGTGACTTGCCCAGGGTCACACAGCTAGGAAGAGTGAGGCCAGATTTAAACCTAGGACCTCCCATCTCTAGGTCTGGTTCTCAATCTACTGAGCCAACTAGCTTCTCTTGAAGTCTAAAACCTAGGTAACCTTGAGACAAAGTCCTTGGAGGTTGGAGAAAGTATGAGTAGGGGACAAAATTAAATTTTATAAAGTGTTTTCTCAATAGATCCTCATTGCAACTCTACAGGATTGGAAACTACAGGTATTATTTTCCATATTTTACAGATGAGGACACTGAGACTTAGGGAGGCTAAGCAATTTGTCCAGGGTTACCCAGCTAGGAGGTACAATATAAAGATTTTGAGTCTGAAATCAGAGGATCTGAGTTCAAATCTCAGCTGTGGCACCTACATGTAACTCTGGGCAAGTAATTTCACCTAAGAATAATCTATGAAATGAACGGGTTACAGAGACTTTTTAACTGTGTAATACTGAGCAAGTCACTTAACCCCAATTATCTTCTGCCTTGGGACCAATACTTAGAATCAGAAAGGTAAGTTTAAGGTTAAAGAAATAAGGTAAAGGTTAAAAAAATTAAAGGTTGCACTAGATGATCTCTAAACCATATCCTAAGTGTCAGAATCAGGTCTCCACTTGTCCTGATTCTGAGCTTTTTTGGTAATTCTTAATGATGCACTGACATTTGAAGCCCAGGGAGACAGTCTGCCCATCAAAGGGTCAGTGAACCAGCTGGTGAGTCAGGTAAAACAAGGCAACCCATAAATAACAACTTTCACCTAGTATCTTGTGTGTGTGTGTCTGTGTGTGGGGTGTATAAAGATGCTAGTTGGGGGAGAGAAGACACTTGCAAACATTGTTGTATAAATGAGAGTCAAGATGAAGCATCCAAACCAATTTTCTACTTCTATAGTTCTAGGCAGAGACAGAATCACAATGGCAGGCCTGATGGATGATCTTATTTGCAGCCAAGTTTTTAAATGAAGGACCTTCTGAGAAGAGCAAATTTGGCCATGTAAAGTTATGAAATGTGATGTCAAAATAGTGGTGGGATTTGCTATCTTGCTTGTTCCCCGTTTTCTATTTCCCTTCTGTTCTGCATCTCAAATGTTCCTTCTTTTCTATCTCTGATCCTAGTTGTCTTTTGAGCCTCACTGGTGTATGTGTGTAGGGCTATGGAAAGTTGTTGACAGAAACTATCACTTGTTTTCTGAGGCTGAAGCATAGAAATGGCTGTGTGCAGAAAAAACAGCAATTGACCAACTAGAAAGTTCAGGAATATAGTCTCTTGGATATTTATTGTCATCTCCAAAAAATAAAATAAATCCAATGAACAGAAGACACTTTGTTCTACAGAATTCACAAATGAACTGAATACCAATGTAGCACACACAGTTTTTACAGAACTAATTTCAACAAATAATTTAAACTCCACATGTGAAGAAATCTCATTGATTTACATCCAGACAAAAATTCCTGCGGACACAAGAAGAGCCATGACATCTGCTACTCAGCAGTGTTTAAACTCACAATTTAAAATCACAATTACTATATGGCATTAGTAGGATTTGGAACATAACCACCACACAGATGTATCAGAAGTGAGTAGTTTAATATTTTCTCAAAAACAATTTAGAAAATCCATCTTTAACAAGAAACTGAAAGTGCCATAAAAGGAGCCATTTGGTCTGAGCCTATCCCACTTCCCTGGCACATAGAATGTTGAAGTCAAATAATAGGTAACACAATCTGCTTGTCTACTAAGTGATATCACCTTGGATTTCTTGGATAGTTGCATTATCAAGGGAGGAAAGACACTTGTGTCCATGCTTAAAGACTTCTTTGAAACCAGTTCACATTTTCTGCCAGAACCTGGGTCTACCTTACTCCCTACAATAGCAAAATTTCCTCCCTATCAAATTCACTGGGCCAACTGAGACAGTCAAACTGGACAGATAATTCAAGGAATCTTTAAAAAAGTAAATCGGGCCACTTATGCTATGCCTATAAGACTTCTCACTTTTACTACTTAGAACCCTTCCCCTTTCCATTTACGTAGCTATCCCTGTTCATCCAAAGCCTGGATTATCTTGATGTTAGCAGAAACATTTTCTTGATTATTCCAGTCCTGATAGAAAACCCCAGTGTCTCTGGCACTCCTGTTCTGGACCACACAATTGTATTGTGTGTAAAGTGTTGAGTAGGTGTTGTTCTTGACTTTCCAAATAAATTGTAAATATGATGCCCAGATTACTTTGCCTTCCCCAACATCGTTGAGTACTGAGCTGAACAAATGTGTGCTAAATAAATTCCTTGTCTATGTCCTTAAAATAATAGCCAAAGATTCTCCATATTTTTTGAAGAGGGACGGAGACACTTCCCATTATTTCCTGTTTTGAATATACTGACTTTATTCAGTGGAATTGAGGACTAGGTACAAAAATGCAAAAAAATCACTTCTTATGGGTTTGAACAATACCCCATGTATTGGTCACCATTGTTTAAAGCAATTTGGTACCTTTCGATGACCATTTTATGAAAAGTGTCAAGGAAAACACAAGGCATAATTGTTTAGAGATACCAGTTGGTCAAGGGAGAAACAGCTTATCCTGCAGTAATTTTAATGTATGACAAAAAAAACTTATTGTTACCCTGAAGAGTATAATGTGACATTATTTTAAAAGGTTAGGTCTGCAATTTTCTTCTGTATGAGAAAGTCCCAGTGTCAAAACTCCTTCCATTGGATCAGAATAGTCATTTATCTACAACTTACAGTCTTAGACTTACCTGATCAGCATCATTAAGTAAGGAATTGAACTCAAGTCTTCCTGGCCCTGAAGTTTTCTATTTGCTATACATCACTACCTTTAATGGATCTTACTATGTTGAATAGTAGAAGTATTGCATACAGTTCTAAAGACTTATTTATTTCCTAGGACAGAAATAGCATAGAGGAAATAATAATTTAAAGTAATTGGTCTACTTTGAACCTGTACCACAGGTAACTAAATTATAGTCAATTTGTTATTTATGAGTGAATTATTTATAAATAAAGTGGCCTTCTTTGTTCTTTAGTGAAGTTCCAGGTCAGAAACAGCAGAGTTGGCTAAAACATGAAGAACAGAAAATGAATATTTGAGTAGGGATGGTGGTTATTGCTATCTTCCAAAATGTTTTAAAGATGCTTTGAGTCTCAATTTTCATTGTGGACAATGGAGAACTGGCACTCATTATACCTACTCAGACAAAACCATCTAAGAAAATGCTCTGCCCAAGGTTCCTAGGGTCTATGTATATAGGGCAAAACACCATAGAATTGAATAATCATAATAGTAGAAATAAAAATAAATATAATGCAAAATTCTCAAGAGACAAAAATTTGGGTCAGTCATTCAGAGAACAAGTTTCTTCTTTCCTAACGAGCAATATTTAAGTTTTCCTGGGTCCCTGGAGTTAGTAGTTATCAAGAATTTGCATTATCCAATCAGAAATGAAATAATTTTGGACTTATAGGGGAAAACCTTCATAATTACTCCCCCTAACAACAACCAAAAAACCTCTATTCAAACAAAAATAGCGCTCTACTACCATTATGTCTGAAGAAAGAAGACCCATAAATGTAAAACATAATTGTAAAACTGACATGTACCTGGGAAAATTTTGCTTTCTAGAGGAAAAATAGTTGAGGTTAGGCATGGAAGAGTCTCACACTACACCAATAAAAGTATTTACTGTATAAAACTCACCACTTGACATATACAACTACAATAAATCTTTTGAGTAAGTCATACAAACAGCAGTTGCCCATCATTCATTCATCAAAATTCACCCTTTCACACTAGTTTATATACACTGAGTAAGTCATTAAATATTGCACTTATTGGCCCATGAACCCTCAATTTAGAGGTGTTGAAAAATAGAAAACAAATTTATTTTTATAACATATTTCATGCAACATTTAAGACATTTCAGTTCCACAAACACCATTAAATAGTTGTACATTCTGACAGTCCAAAAAAGTAGCACATCACATCTGACGACAATATATTAAGGGGAATTATAGGACAAACAGTTCTCATTCCACATTCATTCACAGGGACAGTGGGACTACCTGTGGCAAACCATTCATTGAAATGGCAAGTGATCAGCAGATTTTGTTTTCATGACATGAAAACTGCTAGACGACATTGGGGCACCTTCTCTCTCTGAAATGCCAGGTATCCGAGTGCAAATTGTAGACCATCTGTTCATGCTGTCTCCAAGAGCAGCATTTGTAGGGCTTGTGGACTTGACCCAAGTGGATCCCAGCTTGACAAGAATCAGTAATCGAGAAATTTGGGGAAGGATGGGGGAAGACACCTACAACTAGCTTTGAATTATCAACAATAATGGGAAAGTAGGAATTGTACAAATTAAATTAAATGCATAGATAATCCCTCAAATTAATTTTAATACAAATTTCCAGGCTTTCTGGAAATGAATAGGTGCTAATATGATGTAAATGTAATTTGAATTTTGGGTCCTAATTTTTTTCCCTCTCTTAACACATAAGTTCCTTGAGAGCAAGAACTGTTTTTGTTATGTTTTTGTATTCTCTGCACCTAGAAGAATCCTGGCCTACAGAAGATGTTTAATAAATGCTCTTAGGATTCAATCCTTGGTTTGGCTTAACCCTGTGGGGTTAAATAGCAGAAAGAAAAAAATAAGATGCTTCATTTAGGCATTTTGCTAATTGTGGAACCAAAAAAACATCGCTTGCATTCTTTAGCATGTTACTGACATTCTTAGTCTTCCTTCTACCATCTGTATTTAGGGGGAGTGGTCATACACATGTGAACCAGGTATATAATTATATTCAATTAATCTAGAACTGAGAACCATTGCTGCAGGCCCAGGTCAAGATTATTTACTCAGACAAGACTTCTATCCCTAGAAACACTTCAGTTAAATGAAAATTAACTGGTCTTTGCATATTTGAACACTGAAGTAAAAACTGCCCTTCCCACTCCATTAGAGTCAAGTCAGTAACAAGAGATGAACTGCATTCATGTGCTTTGCTTAAGGAAGGAATTAAGGGCGAAACGAATGGATTTTTGTGGATTGAGAATAATTTGGAGTTGTCTTTCCTTCTGTATCAAGACTATTATTTATAGAATTGTTTCTTTTTTTGGGTGAAGAACGAATCTTTCATTTTTATCGAGGAGTAAGGTTTTTGATTCTCACCTTGAAATATTTCTTTCCAAGTTTTATAACAATGAAAAGAGAAATAGAAGTGAAGTGGGTTAGACAAGCCCACCCAGCAGAAAGGCATACATTTTCTCCTAAAGGTGGGGATCTGGAAGCCTAGGATCCCTAGTATGGATTGTTCAGGCCATCAGCTTCCTCTCCTATCTAATGCCTTCATACCACCTTGGGCTACGATTTAGACTTGACTCCTCAGAAGTATATCTGAAATCCAAATCAGTCTCAATGCTGGAACCAATACCAAAAGACTGTGCTCAGCAGCAACACCACCCTACTTTGTACTAAATAAGGTGCAGGTGCTTCAGCTGGGTGGGCAAAGCTGAACAAAAACTTCCTTTCTGGTGGCTGGATGAAAAGACTTTCAAGATCGAGCTACAGAAGCAGTATCGTACTCCTCACTCTAACTGGAGCAGAGGTCCAATCAATAGTCATGCACACAGGGAAAGACTTTTTCAGGTCTAGAAATATTGACGTGCACACACACAAAGGGACTGTTGGGTCCCTGAAGACTTTTATAATTATTTAAAAATGCAATTTATATCACAATTCAATGCATGCAGTTGCTACCTCAGATTTTTAGGGCTCAGAAATCTCTCTAATAAATGGGTACTATAGAGTCACAGAGATACTACTGGCTTGATGAAGGTCATGTTGCAACATTTGCATCTAGCATACAATGATTGCATACTATATTATGATCATGCACTAAGACACCCAGTGCTCTGGGATAAAGCACTTGGCAATGAGCCAGGGATTATTGATGACTGCCTCCAGGAGATGCCACTTTAGGAAAGTTCACCTCGAAGCATGGCACCCAAGTTGGGCTTGTGGAATGAGAATGGGAAGCATAGTCCATTTACAAAGTGATATCACAAGGTCCAGAAATTTAAATAGGTACTCCCACAACATACACATGTATACACAACACACCCACACCCACACCCATACACACACGCACCCAAGTAAAAGGCAAGGTAATACTCTGACTAAAAGGTTTATAAATTATCTGCAGAAAAGGAAAGCATAAAAATATATATATTGGTGTATTCAAATTATTGGTCTCCCATGGAATTAGGTGACAATTTTCCAAGTGTTTCATTCCACATTTACTATGTGTTAATGCTATCATTTGATCACAAATGAAGGCACACTCAGTTTCCTTTAAAAATAAAAACCTCAACACTAATAAACATACAGAATGATGCTGCAGCAGAAAGGAATTCATGTGAAGTAGACCAGTTTTCTTAAAGTCCATTATGTCTAATGCCTTAAAAATCCATCAAGGAAATATAGATAATTCATGGAAGGAGCAGTGCCCATGAGATAAGCCTTTTGGGTGGACAAGGGAAGTATCCACTGGGCTGGCTCAAAGCAGATCTTTTTTTTTAATGTCTACAGAATTGAAGCTTCATTATTATCTTAACATTTACCTGGAAAAAAATCGCATTCATGTTCGGATCCTTCCAGGCTTGAACATAGTGCTGATACTTCCATAAACCTGGCTATTTGTTTAGGTCCAAGCTCTTGGAAGTACACTTCTGAAATGTTTGAGCTTTCTCTCTTTCAGGTAGAGGGGCTCAGGGCAATGGGGTCTGACTCATTCCAGCGGTGAAGACCAGAGAATGAAAGTCTGGATTGAAGTACATAAAAGCTGGAATAGCATCCTTAAAAAAATGACTATTTGGCAGTATTGCTCTTTCTCAGAGTTGGGTCTTTATCTTTTTTATTTTATTTTACTTTGGACCAGGGAGATCTAAAACTACCTCTACTAATCGTTCAGCAGAAGACTTTTCTGAAGAGTATAGACTTTCCCCATTAAAATTCAGGTCATTTTGCATTCATGTTGTCATCTTCCTTCTCTCCCTCACAGAAGAGTCCAATGCTTTTATATAGGTGTTGGAATTGTGATTGTGATAAAGGGAATTCCTGGATGAGGAAATTGTCTCTTCCAGTGCAGGCTGGAACTTGCTCTGCAACCGAGTTTGAGAGTTGCCTTGGACACTAAGGATTTAAGTGATTTGCTGGGTCATTTAATTAGTTTACAGAGGAGACAAGGTTTGAACTCAGGTCTTGTGGGTTTCAACATGAGGACACTAAGGATTTAAGAGATTTGCTGGGTCATTTAATTAGTTTACATAGGAGACAAGGTTTGAGCTCAGGTTTGGTGGGTTTCAACATGAGGACACTAAGGATTTAAGTGATTTGCTGGGTCATTTAATTAGTTTACATAGGAGACAAGGTTTGAGCTCAGGTCTTGTGGGTTTCAACATGAGGACACTAAGGATTTAAGTGATTTGCTGGTCATTTAATTAGTTTACATAGGAGACAAGGTTTGAGCTCAGGTCTTGTGGGTTTCAACATGAGGACACTAAGGATTTAAGTGATTTGCTGGGTCATTTAATTAGTTTACATAGGAGACAAGGTTTGAGCTCAGGTCTTGTGGGTTTCAACATGAGGACACTAAGGATTTAAGTGATTTGCTGGGTCATTTAATTAGTTTACATAGGAGACAAGGTTTGAACTCAGGTCTTGTGGGTTTCAACATGAGGAATGCTATGATGTTCTGGCATCAATATGGATGGCAGGTATAATCTCTCAAAAAGGATGTGACCTGAGGTTGAGTCAATACCTATCCATAGACTCCACATAGAGTCCATCTCCCCAGTGACAGTCCTTCGTGGTCTCTGAAATATGACTGTCAACAGTTCTCTAACTGGTCCCCCAGGTTTCTGGCAGCTAAGGAACATACATATATACATATCAAGTTCTTTCCCCTAACAACGTCCAGTTAAGTGGTCAGGTAATACTCTCTGGGCTATAAAGGAGAGAAGCAGGTTACCGAAACATGGGGATAGAACACCATAATTACATAGAACAGCACATTTCCTAAAGAACATTCACAAAATTTGCTCCAAGGCCATTTCTCCATGTGTAGTTTTTGGTATTAAAGTCAGGACCTCTGGAGAAGATCAAGAACAAAATTAAACAATCACACCCAGCATTTCTCAGTGTTTCACAGCTAGCATATGGAATCCCCCCCCCCCCCCATTTCAGAGGTGTGCCAACCAGCCCTTGCCACTTCCCATTCAGCTATAGAAAACAGAAGGAATCTACCCTGGGATTTGAGCTGCATAATTGAAGGTGAGAAAGAACAGTTCAGAATCCTTCAGGATTTGGGAGGTTCACAGCTGACTGAAAGTGGGTAGTAATAATCGCGTTCATAACAGCAAGGTCAAATGTTTCTTAGTAAAGACACAAACTGTGACTAGTGCCCCCGTGCCTCTAGACTCACACATGTAATGGATACACATGGTAGAGACACAGAGTATCCCATTCCTGACTACCTGCTCGAAGAGTAAGTTTGTTTCCACTAATACCCTGTATTTTGTTTGCAGGGACAAGAGCATCCAAGATGGAAAAACTGGATCACTTTCCTTCTTAAAATGAGGCATCCAGCAAGCGCTTATAAGTTGTCCACTGTGCGCCTAATGCTCACTTTACTTTGCCATATGAATGCAGGGGAAGATGGCCCCTCCAAAAGGTCTGTGGTCTCTTTAAAATGCCATCTTGAATTCTTTTGTGTTTAAAAGTGAAAAGAAAAAAAAGCACGTCTACTTTTTGTCATTTCCTAGATTGTGAAAGCGATTCAAAGCCAGCTTGACTGTCTAGCCACACCCAAATGCAGATATTAAACCTGGTCATCCAGTTGGGAAGCTACTTGTTCTCCCAGGCTAGTTTTCTTTGCCTTGATTTTGAAGGCTTCAAAAATAATCATTGCTATGGAAAACCAAAGAAAAAGAGATTATTTTCTCTATGGTCAAGGAATACCTTGCAGGTTGTCAAATGGAGACATTATTGTTCTTTAGGGGACAACTAAACTGCCCATGCAAAACTTAATAAAGTAAAAAAAAAATTAAACTTCTCTGGTTATCTGTAACTCCTGATTTTCAATTGAAATTTGAATTGAATTTGAAATTCAATTTCAATTGAAATATAAGACTCAATTGGGATGATATGGGGATTGTTTGTTTTCTGAGCTCCTTCAGAAAATAAACTCTGGCCAGTTTTTCTTTCATTTCTGAAACCTTGACCCTTTAACCAACTGGGTCAGAAGAAGGGTTTCTGATTTTAAAATTCATAGGCTGAGTATAATTCCAGAGAAAAAAAACAATGACTCCTTTTACCCTGTAAACAATCCTGCACATCCTAGGTCAATAATCGCCTTCTCAGGTGGCAAAACTGAAAAAATTCCAGGCTCCCTTAATAGAACGCCCCCCCCCCCCTTCTTTATAAGAAGCTCCTGCTTTCTTGTATCAATCCCTCACAGATTCCAGTTGTCAGTAAGCCAGCACGATGAGATATGGAATTACTATACTTAACACAGTAGGTAGTAGGTCATCAACATTTATGACTTCCAGATATCCGGGGTAGATGGGAATGAGGATCTAGTCATTCGGAAGATTTGTGAAACAATGACTGTGTGCACAGAACTTAGCTCCAGAGAATATTGTCCAGGTCCTTCAGTTCATTCACACAGGCTTTGTTTGTGAAGCCAAAGGGTGTAAGGCTTGAGCTAAAGTGGAGCGCCAGGCTTTCAAACAAGGCAGAGGGGAACCCTGCTCTTACCTCCTCTTGGAAGCCATGTTTACATTAACTAAATAATCTTGAAGGGAAGGCCCAGATGGGCTTGAGGAACCACTTCAGGATGGCCCCCAGAGGGAAAAGAATTCTGAAGCATCCACAAAAACCCACGGAAAGAAGGGAGCACAAAGGTCTCCTCAAATAAAACCCCCCAACTTTTACCCATCTACCACCTACCTCAATCCACCTGCCCTCAGGTTCTCACTGATCCTACAATCACAACTGCTGAGACGGGGTCTTGGTTTGGCCTGGGTGCTGCCTGACTGACCCAGGCCCAGGTGAAAAGGTTTTTTCTAGATTGGGAAGAAGGGAGGGGAGACAGAAAAGAAGGTTGGTTCTGTTGAACTCAATGGAAGTCTCCAATTCACCCTGCCTCAGCCAAGATGCTTTCTGCAGAGCAATGGAATTCCATGATTATGTCTCCATGTACTCAGTGACCCAAACATTCAGAATAATGCATAAAATCAGGAGAAACAGCCGCCATGGTTTAGCCTCATTTTAAGCAAAAGTGGCCTATTTCATTTTGTCATAGTAGTAGTTGTTGTTTTAATAACAACAACAAACAGTTATTTCAATCCACTTTTCTGCCAGGTTAACATCAGATCTCATACAACACCTGAGGGATATGGAAATAATATTTGTATTTCTTCAGATTCAATATTCCCCTTGATTTTAATACTGGTGAAAAATGGACACATTGCTTAATATGTAAGCTAACCAGTCCCAATGACTCTCTCCATAATTACCGGTAATATTTCAGAATTGATTTTTAGTCAAGAGGAAAGCAAACACAACACAGAATCTTTGTTGCCTTCTTCTCCCCCATCCTCCCATCCCTCCCACACCCTAGGATACCCTATCATTGCCCCACAGAGCAAGCGTGAGTAGCATAATTTGAATTGGATGAAGCAATCAGCAGTTACAGTAAAATTATAGTCTGAGGTCATGGCACCAGCTGAATTTAGAATAATCTTTAAAAAAAAGGAAAAAACAACTCAGAAGACAAACAAACACCTATTCCCATGCAGATATCAGAGGTTGATAAATGGATAATCCTTACAAATTTAAGATCACATATTTGCCATATATTACACAGGAAATTTCCAAAGAGCTGTATGCATATATCACCCACTGACATCAAAGACTCCCTCAAATAAATAAATAGACAGTTTAAATAAAGGCTAATAGACCATGTATGAATGCTCTTTGTTGGCAATAGAACACACTGGAGCTTCCTTAGCTAATGGCTCCATTAACAGCCACAGTTGGGCTGCTGTGGTGGAGGCGATTCTTTGAGTCTTGTATTCTGTTTTCCAGCAGCGATGGCAGGATCTGTCTCCAAACTCTCTGACATTTTGTCACAGATGATATCCACGAGGCGCTCAAATGTCTGCTTGACATTTATGTTGTCCTTGGCACTTGTTTCAAAAAATTCAAACCCTGGAGGAGAAATACGGAAATACAAAATGATCATTGCACATGTCTGGACTGGACCAGAATTCCAGCCTTCTTCACCCGCTTCTCCCTCCCACCCCTCAGGGTAAATAGGAACTTGATTGGCTGGCTTTTCAAGGAGTAGAGTGGGTTAAACAAGAGGTATCAAAAATCTGAGTGTATTTAGACCACCTGTGGAAAGTAAATACTAAGCAGAATGTCTCAAGTCCATTTACATTTTATATAACTATGCAAAAGGCAATGAATGCCAATTAGAGGTCTATTGCTCTTTTGAAATGTTTTGTAAAAAACAAAAACAAAAACATGAACTTCCTAGACTCCTATTCCCTTTCTTCCCCTACAGAAATCACTTGGACTTCTTTCCAGGGTTATTATATTATTATATATATATTTTTATAGATAGATTTTTTTGGTTTACTTTTCTCATCACTTTCACTTGACAGCCCTCATCTACTTAGACTCAGAAGATCTTACCCTTTGTTTTTCTCTGGTACCATTAAATTATAGTAGTCTCTTTACCTAACTCTTATAAATCTATTTTTACTCTCTTGTTTTTCTCAGCATTCATTTCTAGCAGATATCCATTTTAATAATAGTCTCAAGTAATAGTAATAATAATTGAAATCAATATAGCATCATATAGTTAGCAGGAAAATATCCATTATCTCTTTGGATCTTACAACATTCCTGTGAGGTAAACATTATATATTATGATCATTTTACAGATGACAATATTGGAGGCAAACATAACCAGCATTTATATAATAATTAAAGTTCAAAAAGTACTTTACATATGTTAATTCATTTGTTCCCGAGAAGATCTCTCTTCAATCATGTCTAACTCTTTGTGACCCCAGGGATGATAGCCCACCAGTTTCTTCTATCCTCCACTATCTCTCTTTTTAAATGAAATTATGTATTTTTAAATTTTTATTTATTTTTTCAGTTACATGCAGAAGCAATTTTTGACAAGTTTTTTTTTCTAGCATTTTAGGATTTAGATTTTCTCTCTCCTTCACTTATTCCACAACTGAAGGCAGAAAAGTTTAATATAGGTTACACCAGTAATTTTATACAATACATATTTCCATATTGTTCATGTTCATGCTTTGATTGCACCCAGATGCCAAGTTTCTTCTTTGGCTATGGATAGTATTTAAAAATATGAAAAAATATAAAATAAATATATAATATATAAAATTTAATACATAAATATAATATATATAAAATAAAAATAAAAATTTTCAGTTATGTGTAAAAACAATTTTTGACAATTTTTTTGGCATTTTAGAATTCAAGATTCTTTCTCTCCCTCCCCCCATCCCTAAGGTGATGAATAGTCTGATATAAATTATAGCTACCCTCTCACGAGATAAATATTTCTGTATTGCTTATGTCAGGATAGAAGTCATATAACACAGATACAATAGAACTCTCATGAAGGAAATGTGGTGGAAGAAGGCATGCTTTGATCTATCCTCAGATTCCAAAAGTCCTATTTCAGCTGTGAATAGCATTTTCATCATGAGTCCCTTGTGGTTATATTGGAGACTAGGTTTGCTGGTAATAGTTTAATTCTTCACAGCTGATTATTGCACAGTATTTTTGTTATTATATGCATTGTTTCCCTGGTTCTGCTTAATTCATTTTGCATCAGTTCATATAGTCTTTCCAGTTTTTCCTGAACTCATCCTGTTTATTGTTTCTTATGGCATGATAATATTCCATTACAACTATATGCCACAATTTGTTCATCCATTCTCCAAGCAATGGCCAACCCTTTGGTTTCCGATTTTTTGGTACCACTAAAAGATCTGCTAAAAAAAATATTGTGGTACAATTAGATTTTTTCCTGTTATCTTTGATATCTTTGGGATATAGATCCAGTAGTGTTATTATAATACTGCTAGGTCAAAAGATATGCTTATCTTTGTGATCCTGCTGAGTCTGGTCCATATTTCTATATCAGTTCCCAATTCCACCATCAGTATATCAGTGTCCCAGTTTCCCCACAGCCCCTACAACATTTATCATTTTCCTTTTTGGTTATGTTTATAAATCTACTAGGTATGAGGTGATATCTCAGAGTTATTTTAATTTGCATTTTTCTAATTAATTTTTATTTGGAGCATTTTTCATATATTCATGTATAATTTTAATTTCTTCCTCTGAGAAATGCTTGTTCATATCCCTGCCCATTTTTTGATTGAGGAATGCTTTTATTCCTATAAATTTGGCTCTATTCTCTATATGTTTGAGGGATGAGTCTTTTGTCAGAGATACATACTCCATTCTTTTTCCCCAAATTTGTTGTTTCCTTTCCAATCTTGGGTGCTTTGGTTTTATTTTTATAAAACCTTCTAATTTAATGTGATCAAAATTATCTATTTCATTTGTGTATTGTCTCTATGTCTTGTTTGGTTGTAAATTCCACCCTTATCCATAAGTTCGACAAACTTTTCTATGTTCCCCTAAATTGTTTATGGTGTTTCTCTTTATTTCTATATTGATTATCCATATTGATTTCATTCTGCTGTATTGGGTGACATGTTGGTCCATGCTTAGTCTCTGATACTGATTTCCAATTTCCCCAGCAATTTTTGTTTCCCTAAGAAATTGAATCTTTTGGAGTTTTGAACACTAAGTTGTTATGGACATTAATTGCTGTGGTTTGATTGCCTATTCTATTTCACTCATCCACCACTCTATATTTTTTTTTTATTAAGTACCAGATTATTTTGATGATTACCACTTTGTAGTATAGTTTGAAGTCTGGTAGGGCCAGGCCTTCTTCTTTCATTTATTTTCTTGTTCATTAATTCCCTTGATATTCTTGGCCCTTTTGTCTTACAGATGAACTTTGTTTTTGCCTTTTCTACTGTTAAATAATTTTTGGGTAGTTTGTTATGGTACTGGTCAGACAAATTAAGGTAGTTGGCACAGCCTATCTGTAAAGAATGTTTTTCCAGTTGTTTAGGTCTGATTTTATTTGTGTAAGGAATGTTTGGTAATTGTGATCATTTAATTGCTGGGTTTGTTTTGGTAGGTATACTGCCAGGTATTTTATATTGTCTAGAGTTATTTTAATGGAATTTTCTTTTCTATCTCTTGTTGTTGTATTTTTTTGGTGGTGAATAGAAATGCTGATGATTTATGTAGGTTTATTTTGTATCCTATGACTTTGCTAAAGTTATTAATTATTTCTTTTTTTTTTAAACCCTTACCTTCCGTCTTGGAGTCAATACTGTGTATTGGCTCCAAGGCCGAAGAGTGGTGAGGGCTAGGCAAAGGGGGTCAAGTGACTTGCCCAGGGTCACACAGCTGGGAAGTGTCTGAGTCCAGATTTGACCCTAGGACCTCCCATCTCTAGACCTGGCTCTCAATCCACTGAGCTACCCAGCTGCCCCCTTATTATTTCTATTAGTTTTTTATTGATTGCTTAGGGTTCTCTATTATATACTATCATATTATCTAAAAAGTGATAATTTTGTTTCTTCATTGACTATTCTAATTCCTTTAATTGGTTTTTCTGCTCTTTTTGCTATAGTATTTCTAGTACATATTAAATAATAGTGGTGATAATGAGCATCCTTGCTTTACCCCTGATCTTACTAGGAAGAGTCTCAGTTTATCCTCATATACAGATAATGCTTGCCGATCCTTTTAGATAGATGTCATATATTACTTTAAGGAAAGTTCCCTTTATTTCAATGTTTTCTAATGTTTTCATGATGAATGGATGCTGTATTTTGCCAAATGCTTTTCCTGCATCTATTGAAATATTCATGGGATTTCCGTTGTTTTTTTTTTTATTGATATGGTCAATCATGCTGATGGTTTTCCCCAATATTGAATAATCCCTGTATTCCTGGTATAAAACCCATCTGATGATATTGTAGGATTCTTGTGATAAAATATTATAATCTCCTTTCTAGTATTTTATTTAAAAATTTTTATCAATGTTCATTAGGGAGATTGGTTTATAGTTTTCTTTATTCTTTTTAACTCTACTTGGTTTAGGTATCAATTCTATATTTGTGTCATAAATAGAGTTTGGAAGGACTCCCTCTTTCTTGATTTTTCTAAATATTTTATGTAATATTGGAGTTAGTTGTTCTTTGAATGTCTGGCAAAATTCACTTGTGAATTCATCTGGCCCATGGGTCTTTTTCTTAGGCAGATGTTGGATGATTTGTTCAATTATTTTTTTTTCTGTGATGGGGATGTTTAAGTATTCTATTTCCTCTTTTCTTAATCTGGGTAGTTTATATTTCTTAAGTATTCATCCATTTCACTTAGATTGTCAGATTTATTGGCATATAGTTGGGCAAATATCACAGTAATTGCTTTAATTTATTCATCAGATGCAATTTCACCTTTTTCATTTTTGATACTGAAAATTCTATTTTCTTATCTTTTTTTAACCATGTAAATCAATTATCTATTTTATTTATTTTTCATAAAATCTTCTCCTCTTATTTATTAGTTTAGTAGCTTTCTTACTTGGGTGGACCCAGCTGCCTTTGTTTCTCATTGTGTGTCTTTTGAGGAAGTGGATTTGCTGGTTTGCTCTGGGGAGGTGTGCAGCTGTCTTGTCCATTTATATTCAATATTCTATGTTAGCCATTCCCTTGTTGTTTGGTGGGCTGCTGGTCCATGTTCTGGGTTTGCCATATCAGTCCATCCACTGCCAAATGCAAGTGTGTGGTTTCCTTTGCTTCAGCTGGTTCTCTTCTCTGCTCCTTTGTGGCCTCAGGGCTTCATTGCCACATAGCATTGTAGGGTTTCCTGCAGTTCAGTGGTGCCCTTCTCTACTTTCATTGTGACCTTAGGGTTCCACTGCCATGTGGAAGTGTGGAGTTTCCTGTTGTTCTGCTTGTCTCTCTATTCCTTCTATATTCCTGCGGACCCAGAGGTCCACATACCTCTGCTGCTATGTGGAAATATAGCATTTCCTGCCTTCTTTACCCATGTAGAGTCGCTTGGATTGGGGGTTCTATCTATTTTGCAGCTTTGTTGCATTTGGCAGAGTCATGGCATGTTGGACTGCTCCAACTTCTGCCAGTTCTTGAAGATGTTGTGCTGCCTGGGCTATTCTCTCTTATTCCAATGAGACGTGTTCCTCAACTTTTCCTTCATTTTGAGGCAATTTAATGTGTGTGCATGTATCAAGGATTGGGAGAGAAGAGGGTCCTTTACTCTACCATTTTGGCTTCCAGCATATGTGGATAGCATTTTCATCATCAGTCCCTTGTGGTTATCTTGGAAACTTGCTTTGCTGATAATGGTTTAGTCCTACACAGTTGATCATCATCATATATCTGTTATAGTATACATTGTTGTCCTGGTTCTTATCACTTTGCTCTGCATCAGTTCAAATAGGACTGTTTAGGTTTTTCTGAACTCATCCTATTCATCATTTCTTGTAACATAATAGTATTCCATTATAACCATGTACAATCAATTGTTGACCCATTTCCTCAAGTGATGGACAACCCCTCAGTTTTTAATTCTTTACCACTACAAAGAGAACTGCTAAAAATATTTTACATAGTAGGTCCTTTCCTCCTGTCTCTGATCTCTTTGGAATACAGACCCAACAGTGGTATTGCTGGATCAAAGGGTATATATAGTTTTATGGCTCTTTAAATCTGGTTCCATAATCCCCTCCAGAATGGTTGTATCAGTTCACAGTTCCAGCAACAATGTATTAGGGCTTCAGTTTCCCTAAATCCCCTTCAGATTTTATTATTTTCCTTTTCGGTCATGTTAGCCAATCCTATAGCATATTTCTTTAATCAATAGTGATCCCTCTTGAAATCTTTCCAAGTTCATATTATTGTTTTCATGACACTACATATTCATATCATTAGCCATACCCTTCTCCTCTTGCCTTCAATCTTTCCCAACATCAGAGTCTTTTCTATTGAGTTCTGTTTTCTCATTATGTGACCAAAGTATTTAAGCTTCAGCTTCAGTAATTGATTTTCCAGTGAATAGTCTGAATTAATTTCTTTAAGTATTGACTGATTTAATTTCTTTTTTGTCTAAGGGACTTTGAAAAATCTTCTCTAGCAACACCATTCACTATCCCTGATTCTGTTGTGTTCAGCTTTCTTCATAGTCCAACTTTTACAGCCATAACTGTTACTCAAAAAAACCAGTTGACTATTCAGATCTTTGTAAACAACATGATTACTCTACCACTAGAATTTGGGGCAATCATTATCACTATTTTATAGATGGGGAAATTGTAGCAGTCCACACCTATCAATGGACAAGGGAAATAGTTAAAATGTAAAGATTGTCTTAGGAGAACGCATGCTCAGTCCTGTGCATGGCAAGTAAAGCCTTTGACCCTTGATACCAGTGACCCCCAGGATTAGGCTCGAAATCAGGTTTCTTTGTGCTCACCTGGCTGAGACAAACCACACCTATACCTTGTAGTAATTTACAATTACCCAATGACAATCGACTATGTACTCATCCATATGTATTGTGTACATTTGCATCTCAATAATAATAAATAGGAGCTCCACAGAGACCCAGCCCTCTTAAGGCATCACCTCTCACCTGTCTCTGTCTTTCCTGGAGCTAGCCTCTCACCAAGCTTATCTTTAACTTCCTCTCCCTATCTCTCTTTCTTTCTCTAAAAACCTTTTCTTATTATCATCCTAACCTCAAAAGCTGGAGTGGTCTGGGTTTAGAGTATTTACTCTAAAGGACCAGGTTTTCCTGTCAGCTAGTCTCTATACTCCTGTAACCTCCTGTTGTTAATTCAGAGCTACTTAACGATCGATCTCAGGTCCTCCTGAGGTTATGTAGCTGGGCTTGTTCTGTGGAGCTCATTTGTTAAATATTATGTGTGTGTCTGCCTGCTTCTTATCCATCTCCTTGGCTTCAGACCTTCCCCAAGGTCAACCTTCTATCTTTCCTTTCATGGGAGGGCTGTGGGCCAGCCCTCCTCCCCCCCCCCCCCCACTATAGAAATGAAACTTCAAATGACTTGCCCAGAGTCACACAGCTATTAAGGGTCTGAGACAAAATTTGAACTTAGATTTTCCCGACTCTTAAGGTGAGCATTCTATCCTTTCTGAGACACTGTAACCCAAGGAAGAGAAACAAAGGCACACCTCAGAACAAACAGAACCAGTATATGTTATGATGACATAGTGCCGGCCACCTTTTTCATATTCCATATCTGTCTAAACCACCAATTAACTGGACACCAGGTGGCACTCCTCAACATAGAATTTACTTCTGGAGTTTCGACTCCACTGAATTATCTAGGGGCAATGGGACAGCAGCCCTGATGTGTGTCCCTATCCTATAGTGCTTATTTTTAAACCAAAGACTAAAGTCAACCAATGGTGGTATTTTGCATATGACTGGGAAGAGGCTTGACAGTGATTTTGCTGAAGCTGAAGCTGATAGTCTCACAACTCTAATGCATCACTATACCTGTGTAGAAACAGATTTGGCAAGTTGCCCTGTACACAATCTTTCTAGTCTATTGTGTTTGGATTCAGCTTCTGTTGGCTAAGCTCACAACTCAGTTGCCATGGCAACCTTCTCACTAGACCAGTCAGATTGCTCTGGTCCAGTCAGGGGGTGCTGATTTAGGATGTTTGGGAATGAACACAAAACTGCTATTCTAATCTGTTCTGCATTTCACACTCTATAAATCTGTCTAGTCACATCTGGTCTATCTCAAAGAAGCCGAGATTCAAAATGATTAACTCTTGTAACCATATTTCTCCATATGGAGTCCAAAATCACTAAATAAGCGTATATTCAGTTCTGCCTTCAGAACAAAACCCTTCTGATATAACAGGTATGAAAGGCAGAATAGTATGGTAGCGAGAGTACTAAAATTGATGATCAGAGCTCAAAGAGTTTAGATGACTTGCTCAAAGTTGCACAGGTTTTAAGACTGGAAAAGCTGAGATTCAAGTCCAGGGCCACTGACGTCAAATCCAAGATCAAGATTTGAGTCCCTATTTTGCCACTACTAATATAGCTTTGATGATCACATTCTATTGATTTATGAAATAGGCTTAAACCAATATCGAGGGGTCATTAAGAGGATCAAATGAGATATATGAGAAAAATATTTATGAGGAGTTATGTAAAAGGAAGCTATATTATTTTCTGAAATAACATTGCAAAACAGAGGAAAGCATTTCTTAAGAGTTGTCATATTTACTGAACAATCTATTTCAGAAGCTCCATATTTAATCAGGCAAGTATTCTTATTCTGTATTTATGAGTCATGGATGTACTCTATTATTGGGGTCCAATTAAGTGTTTGCAGACTCTGATCTGCAGCAGTTTTCAGAAGACACAGGTTTTTTAAATTGAGTAGGTTCAGATAAATGACATTTCTGAATACAGCAGACACACCCTCCTTTTAATTAGTAGTGACTGGCATATAGATGATTCTGCAGTGGGGATTTTTGGACCATAGTAGCCAAGTTATAAGCCTCAGAGGAACTGATTTCCATTGACCCACACGTCAAAAGTAACTAACAAGACAGACACTCACTGTCCAGCTTTTCTTCTCTGAGTGTCTGTTTTGGTTGTGGTGAATTTCAAATATATTATGGGAAATTGCTATTTATCCAGAATGAGTATAGAATAGAATATTCTGCTTAACTGGACATTCTGAGCTACTAAATATAGGCCACAGATTCCAGATAATTTAATTACAACGACATGACACTAAAATCATTTTTGTTACACTTTAATCATCTTATTTAGAAGATGGTTTAAAATTAATACTATGAGCATCAATCAGCATTGCTAAAACTAAAACTATTGTACCTAGAGCTATTAACAGAGTGGCATCCTCTGTGTGCCAAAAGAGAGGGAAAGGGATCCTATATATCAGTCAGTATAGGTTACCCAGATACTTTGGGACATTAGCATAAGGCTACTTTGGAGAGAGAGAGGAGACGCTTAGAAAGGGGAAAAAACTCATCCTAACATACTATTTAAATTAACTTTTAAAAAATGAGAACAGTTTCCATATTTTAAGTTTCCTAGTTTAAGCATATTCTTAATAACTAAATATTATCTTTTGTTTCTATATTACTGAAGGACTAGTTTTGCCAATGTCCTCTAAATTCAGCAAAATTCAGGACCTTGGGCAGAGCACAGATTTCTGTGCCCTGGTCCCACTGCAGTGCTGAAGGTGTAGAAAGTTCAGGAGATTAGCCCAGACACTGTGACAATTTACTCTCTTTTGAAGAAAATATATTTTAAAAAAAATCCTAGACATCAGTTTGTCTCGTCCTTCTTGACCTCTATCAGTATAGTAAGGAACACAGTGTGAAAAATAACTATCTTTTAAAAGTTTGTGTTGAAACTGGAGAAATAGGAGTATGGTGACCTCTCCCATTAAAATGTCAGCTTTTATCTGGGCATACTTTAATTTCATACCCACAGAGCATCTTCATTGAAAAAAGAGGTATCACAATCAGAGTGAAAAACTCCTGAGTAGAATCAGATACAATTAATCATGTAAAGTTATGTAATTAAGGATCATTAACCAGATTAAAATGCAATTGGGAAATTTTAAACAAAACTAGTAAAAATTCAACACAGCATAGATAATGTTAATTTGTCGTTTTCTAAGTCAATATGGGTCAGTTAGGTGGTTCAGTGGATAAGAGTCCTGAAGTCAGGAATACTCATCTTCTTGAGTTCAAATCTGACCCCAGACTCTGGGCAGGTCACTCAACCTTGCTTTTCTCAGTTTCTTCATCTTTAAAATGAGCTCCAGGAGGGAAGGGAAAACTAATTTGCCAAGAAAATCCCAAATGTGTCCACAAAGGGTCAGATACAACTGAAATAACTGAAAAACAACAAAGTCAACATATGGCCTAAAGGAATTCATTTCTATTTGATTTTGATACTATTGATTTAGAAAATAAGAAACTTCATAAAGCCATCTAAAATATATATTGATATTGTTTCTTATTCATGAACTTTTATGGCTTATTGAAAAATAGTATGCCCTCATGGGTACTGATGCTTCAACTAATTCACTCTAGGCTTTTAGGGTAGCTACCTCATTTGTAAAGTGGAGGAAAATGTATAAGTTATTTTATAAATCAGATTTAGAACTCAAAGGGTCCCTAGAGATCATCTATTTTACTCCCCTCATTTTATACATAAGGCAACTGAAGCCAAGAAAAGTTAAATGATTTAAGGTCACAGATAGAAAGGTGGCAGATATGGTACCCGACACTAGCATTTTACCAGTACTTATGAAGACTACTTAATAATACTGAGATTCGATACACTTCACAATGTACATATGCACACACAAGCCACAGTGATTTATAAAGTTTATAAGTTGAATAAGAGCCATCCTACAGTTGATCAATGGGCAAAAGATATGAAGAGACAATTTTCAGATGAAGAAACAAAAGTCATGCTTAGGTACATGAAAAAATACTCTTAATTACTACTGATTAGAGAAATGCAGACCAAAACAACTCTGGGATATCAACTAACACCTGTCAGACTGGCTAAAATAACAAGCCCATCAATTGAAGAATGGCTGAACAAATTGTGCTGTATGATTTCCATGGAATACCACTACACTATAAGAAATGATGAAGAGATGGATTTAAAAAAAACTTGGAAAGAACTAAATGAGATGATGAACAGTGAAATGACTAGAACCAGGAGAATATTATACATGGCAGTAGGATTAATGCTAGAAGAATAAATTGTAAATGTTATCTCCAGAAAGTGAACAGAAAGGTAAAATATGAAAGATTTAATATATACTTACATGTTGGTTGTCTTAATGATATCTTTTCTGATGTAGAAAGGGTTAGGAGAGAATTGGACACTAATGGACAGGATTTGTGATTTCATTTGTGTACTCTCTTGTCTGTCTTTTTATATATGAATGCCTATTTTATTTGGTTTTATGAAATTAGGAATAAAAAATTTAAAAAAATACATGTCTCCCAAATAAACAAATAAAAAAATGTAAAAGTGTTTACTCTGGGCTAGAAGGCAACGTTCTTATTGCTGACTAAATACTGACAGAGAACAAAATCACAGAATTTGATAGTGGAAAAAAATATTAAAATGAAAACCAGGTTAAAAAATTAGTTTTCTAAGTCATCAAGTCAATTAAAATCTTCCTGCCTCAGTTTCCTTATCTATAAAATGTAGAAAATTAGAGTATCTATCTCCTAGGGATGTTACAATATTTTGAAATGCTTTGTGAACCTCAAAGTACTGCTAGCAATTCTTTTTTTCTTTATCTGGTCTCAGTAAGGTCAGGCAAATAACCCAAGGTCATAGATGCCCAACATGTCCAGGAATCTCAAAGTAGAACTAAATTAGAACTTCTGGTGACTAGTTTGCTTGACTGGCTCCTAGCCCGTGCCAGCTGTTTTTTGTAATGTATCATCTGTTGTTAATAATTTTAGCATGCATATTTGTGTTTTCCATTAAAGCTAGGAACTCTCTCCATTCACTAGAAACATACTATACCATGATTCCTCCTTCTTTCCCTCCCAGATCTCCTGTGATTTCATTCTGGCCTGCTTCAGACTGTTTTCTTCATCCACCTGCATGTATATGGTCCTGGAGATCTTGCATTTTCCAAATGGCCTTTGGAGGTCTGCCAGAGAGTGCTCTGTCATTGGTGTCCTACATCCCTTTTTCTTGATATTTGGCTCTTAGCATAGAGTCAAGAGACATAATCTCCATGTAAAAATGTGTCAGCTTCCCCAGGGATCAAAGGAGAGAAGCAGAACAGCAGAACCATAAAGGTGATCTTTTATCCTTTACAAGCATCGAGTACAATTCAGCAGAGCCTGGAGAGGCAGAATGGGCTGGATTTCACCATGAATCATGATAAAAGCTGAGGTTATGTGAGATTAAGAAATGACATAAACACAAGACGTCTGAACTTTTAAAGTTAGAGGAGATCATGACAATTCATCCTTTTGTCTTTAGGAAGGTCCTAAACTCCTAGGCAGATCAGAACTTATGCTGTTTTTCAAGACCTCAAAGAAAGAGAATCCATGTTTGTCAAGATTCCCTTCCATTAGCTAATACTCTTCACTCTCAGGAAAATCCATGTCTACATAAAAGGCAGCTTAGTGGTATGATGGATGCAGTGCTGGGCTTAGAGAAAAGTCCTAAGTTCAAATCCTGTGTCAGACTCTTAGTTGCATGACCCTGGGCAAGTAACTGAAACCCCCCTAAGCTTCAGTGTCTAATTCTGCAAACCTATAACTTCTTATGCTACAGTACAGGATTAGATTGTGAGATCCTTGAGAGCAGACTGTCTTTTGCCTCTTTGTATCCTCACTGTTTAGTGTAGTTCCAGGCACATAATAGATGCTTAATAAAGACTTATTAACTGGCTGACTGGCATGGATCCAGTTCATCTTGTTCAGTCTTAACAGAGATAAAGAACAGCTAGTTATCCTTTCCTACACAATTCATTCAATAAGCTTTTGTTGAGCAATTACTATGAGTAGAGCACTGTTTTAGGTGCTGGGTGGATAGCAAATATGAATAAGGCAGAGACACTGTCTATAAGTAGCTTACAAAGACACATGGGTGATATAGTGGATATAATGTTGGCCGGGAGTCAGGAAGACCTGAGTTCACATTTGAACTGAGACACTAATTGTTTGACACCAGACTGCCTAAGTTTCCTCAAATGTAAAGTAGTACCTACTTTCCAAGGTCATGAGGACCAAATGAGATATTTGTAAAGAGCTGAGCACAGTGCCTGGCACATGATAGGTATCTAATTAATGCTTCCTCTCCTCTCCTGTCCTCTCCTCTCCTCTCCTGTCATCTCCTCTCTTCTCCTGCCCTCTCCTCTTTTCTCCTCTCTTCTTTTTTCCTCTCCTCTCCTCTCTTTTCTTTCCTTCCTTCCTTCCTTCCTTCCTTCCTCCCTCCCTCCCTTCCTTCCTTCCTTCCTTCCTTCCTTCCTTCCTTCCTTCCTTCCTTCCTTCCTTCCTTCCTTCCTTCCTTCCTTCCTTCCTTCCTTCCTTCCTTCCTTCCTTCCCTCCCTCCCTCCCTCCCTCCCTCCCTCCCTCCCTCCCTCCTTCCTTCCTTCCTTCCTTCCTTCCTTCCTTCCTTCCTTCCTTGCATGCTAGCATTTACTGAGGAACCTTTGGCAGATAAGGGGACCTATACCCCTCTGTCTCTAGCTAGAATCCCACCTAATGTTTGTAACCTGATGCACATATCCATTGAGGGTTCCTTCAACAACCTTTTTAGATCAGTTCCCACATATGGGCATATGGTGGCTTTTGGCCCAATAAGTATCCTTGCCACTGTGTTGACACATTCCAGGAAGTTGTCTTGGCTTGTAGAAAGTGCTGTTATGTCATGCTACTTTCTTAAAGGCTTTCATTTAGTTGACTTTATACTACAATCACTACAATAATCCCAGTCCCAACACTTAATATTTAACGACTGTCACCTTAATACCCTTCTCCAGAAAAAGCAAAACTTTTATATTTTATAGGCATCATTCAATTCATTCTCACATTAATTTTGATGAATATTTCCTATTCAGGAATTCAAATTTAAAAAAAAATCTTAAATGCCAAAGGAAGTTCACAAAACTCATCTTCTGTTTCAAGAGAATATGGTACCATAAATGGTTCAACTTAACCTTGAAGGAGAATGTACAATTGTCATCTTTTTCTGTTAGAGGAAAATTGCTAACAGAAGTTATGCTATGATTGATAAGGTCCTTTAATGTATTAAACACATACACACAATCCATTAAACAACCTTGAATTACCCAAACTCCTAAAAATATATGTGATATATTTTTAGATTCTATTATAGCTTCTTAGGCTCCTATCTTCTCTTTATTATCCACTAAATATTGAGAGTTGGAAAAGAGTCTTTACTCTTCTGAGTGATATCTGGGTCAGAGCCTAGAGATACCCAAGCAGCAGGACAGGCTCAGTATGTCCAAGGCTGGGATAACTGCCCAGAGACAGGCAATGAAATGAGTAGAATAGCAAGGGTTTTATTCCCATTGACTGGAGAGGGGCCAAGAAACTGCTTTGTGGAAGAGGAAAAAGCAAGATCTTGGCAGGAAGCCTAGTGCTACCCAAAAGATCAAAGGCTTATCCATTGGAGAACCAGTTCGGACTTGACCTGGCAGCATCTTTCTTTCCTCCCTTCTGTCATTGTTCTGAAATGGGTCATTATAGATCCTGGCTTTTCTTATAAAACATGGACAGGGAATTTTGAGTTTGACATCATTAGGGAAATGATTTTCCTATCCAGGAAAAGGTTGCCTTCCTGTGTTGGATACAAATGGAAGAAGGGCCTCCAATGCTTTCTGTTGTTATCATCAGATGCATAAGAGAATCAGTATGCCTTACTTGCAATGGGATAAAGGTACTTGGTGGTGAAAAGTAGAAGTGGAAAGCTCATCCCAGATTGCACCAAAGTGTTTTTGCTGGCTTTCTCCACTCTGCTCTGGACTATTCTAACCTTATAATCATCATTTAATTTTTTCCCTTTAATCCCTTGACATTGCCTTTGTCATGTTACTCACTTTCTTTCCTATCCATTCTTGTTATCTCTCCTTAGTTTCATAGTTTAGGTTCTTATCATCTCATTCCCAATCTATTGCAGTAATCTAAGAGTCACTGCCTTCAGTCTTTGCTCTTACATCCAATATATTCTATACAAATGCTTCCAGATTAATCTTCCTAAATATATTTTTCATCATGCCAATTCATGATTATTAAGAAAAACTTTTAAAGGCTTCATCTTATCTTCAATCTGGCCCTCAAGGTACTCAGTTCCTTGCCTCAAATGACCCCTCCAGCCTTATTTTCCACCATTTTCCAAATGAGTTCTCTGTTGCAGGCAAATTTGTTTATTCATTATTCCTAGAGAGTTGCTTACTTATTCCTGCCTTTATGAATCTGTTCATACTGCTCCTCCTGCATGTAATGCTCTCCTTCCCCTTCTCTGATTGTCTAACTATATTTATATTATATATATATTATTATTATGCTAATATATTATTTATATTTATATTTGACTTATTTTTTCAGTCAAAGAGAATGATTTTTGGAGCATTGAGGAGGAAAGTAAAGAAAATGGTTAATGAGGAGTTGAAACCAAAAGAATGAGGAAAAAGGAAGAGACTCTGTTGCTCTTGTCACAGTATGTCCTAGAGAAATGAAAGTGTCATGGGAAAGTAGAGTCAGAGAACTGACTTTCATCCTTAATGACTGTGTGACTGGATAAGTTATTTTATTTCTCTGGGTTTCAATTTTTTAAACTGTATAACAAAAGGGAGTTGGCTTTGCTAGCCTCTGAAATCTTTTCCTGCTTTGTATTTCTGAATTTCTGAAAACTGAAAGAGATGACTGTTGAGATGCTAATAGTATCTACTGATTACTAGTGATTTCTTAGAAAAATCATGGAGAAAGGAACAATTTCCAGAGGACTAGGGAAAGGCAAATATTATCCTAATTTTCCAAAAAGGGAAAGAGACTTCAAATTATAGGCTAGTGAAGTATAAGGAATTATGCTCTCTCAACTCATTTGCATCTAACTGTTTTAAGGTTTAAGAGATTAAAACTCACAAAAATAAGAGTCAAAGAACAGTATAGAGACTAAAGAATGATCCAATAAGGTTTGTTTATATAATAAAACAGATTTGATGATTTATTTTAAACCCTTTCTTTCTGTTTTAATTACAACTCTAAGAGAGAAGCACCAGGCCAAGGCCAACAGGGTTAAATGAATTGCCCAGCGTCACAAAGCTAGGAACTATTCAAGGTCACATTTGAACCCAGGTCATCCCAATCCCAGGTATGATATTCTATCTACTGTGCTACCTAGCTTCTCCTAGATTTAGTAATTTCTAACCTCATAAGTGAAAGATGGGACAGTGGGTACCAGGAAGCTATGATTTAAGTCATTGGTAGCAGTGGAGTGTAAAGGATGGAGAACCTGACAAATGAAGACTAAAGAAAAGCCAGGGAGTAAACAGAGTATTTTAGAGTTATATGAAGAAGCTGACAGGGAGATCAACAAAATGACAGAAAGCTTCAGTTATTGGTTGGAGAGAGACTCAACATCCCTAAATAAGAGTTTCAGTGTAAAATATGCTTCATAACTACTTAGAAGTTTAGAGAGGTGAAACTTCTCAGAAATACATGTTTTTTTCTATGGATTTTAGTTGTTAATTGTGGTCAATGAAGAGCTAGTTAGGATTGTTCTTATTGACTCAAAAGAGCCAGCTTGATGAGCTTTTCAATTCTCTTGCCTAAAGGGTACTTTTAACCAAATTAAAGGTGTAACATTTTCTTAGAACTCTGGTAAGGGTGGTTGTAAATTGAAAGAGTTTGTAAATACTTTGCCATTTTAAGAGTAGAAGTTTTGGTTTAGTGGAAAGTGGTAAGTATCAAAAGGGGAGCATTTATCAGAGAAATGCCTTCATATGATGCTAATGTCCTTGAATGAACCAATGGCATCAGAACCAGAATTTTGAGTTACTCTGAAAAAATAAATGGGTTTCCTCCCTCATTTACTTTTCTGGCAGATTCCTATGAATGTATGTATATCTAATCTTTACTACAGATACTGAGTGGGAGATTATGACCCATGCTTATATATATATATTTTGATGTATTTATTATTCCTTCAGTTGTCTTAATATAGGAGTAAATGTGATATTATTATTTTTTGCTTTATTTTTAAGAACAGGCTACCTTTAAGACCTAAATTTATCATCATTCTGAATATCTGGGTTTGTGTAAATGGAAGACTACTAATTGGGGCTTAAGGGGTTCTATGGTGAATAGGGATAGTGTATTCCCCTAACAATGTTACCCCTAGTACCCTGGGAGAAGTTGAATGTAATCAACATGGTCATATTCCTTCTCTGGAAACTTAATCCTGCTATTGTAAGGCCAAATTCAAATTGATTCCTTCTTTAATTACCACCTTGGCCCAAAATTTCAGTTTTTATAGTTCTCATTCTCAGTCTTGTGTGACTGGTCAAGTTTGTATTTATTATGACTTAATTAAATCACATTCAGATGCAATGAATTAAGTCTGCCATTAAGAATTTATATATTTTGGCCAGACTTTAATATTTATTTGCCACACATGCCTACAGGGCATTTTGTGATTTCTGATACCATGACATTTAGTTTCTTTGGACTAATGAAATGGTCTCAATTATGGCATACCTTAGGAAGTATTTTAGGCAACTCTGAATCTAAATTGCTTGAAATCAGAGCAAAGGAAAATGTAAATCTTTTGAGGATTCCCCACCAAAGTAAAGGATAAGTAGGATATTAACACTTCTAAAAATCTGTTTTCAGGGAACATATTAGTAGCTTATCATGAGTCCCCAAAAGCCCATACTTAGGAGAAATTTTAAACTTAATTTTCAAGTAAAAATTTTCTCTATAAAATTGGCTGGTTGAGGGGAGAATGATCCTTGCTTCATTATAAAAAGATTCCTAGTGAATGTATTCTTACAGGTGGCAAATGCATTGTCCCTGGGAATGTATTAAATAAATACTAGCAAATTATTGCTCTTTTTCCTCTTCTTAACTTTGCAGGCCACTATCTGTTACAATTCTGCCTTGTAAAGTATGGTGCCTGGCACAGAGCAAGCATTTAATTTATGCTAGTTGATTGATTAAAGGCTATAATAAATTAGATTCCAGGATATCTTACACATGGTTATATTTTTGTTGATCATTCATCAAGTAATTATTAAGCATCTACTCCAGGCAAAACATTGTGTTGGGCACCGTGGTAGATACAAAGTTTAGGTAAGACCCAGTCTTTGTCCTTGTGGGCCTTACAACTTAATACTTTTATATAGATATATATACATATAAATATAGATAGATATAGATTACATGACTTGTGCATTAAAGAGTTACAAAAATGTTTTATGAAATTCAACTGGGGGATATCAATAAGTTTCATGGAGGAGATGACATTTGAGTTAGACTTTAACAGATTAAAATTTGACTGTAGTAGAGGAGGGAAGACATCCCAGGAATTGAGCTCAGTAGGAGCAAAGGCACAGAAATCACATGTCATGTGGGGGTATAAAGTAGGAAGAGAGCAGTCCTCATTGTTATGCAGGATATTTGGGCATCTTAATGAGTCAAAGCAAGAGATGGAAGGTATCCCCAGATTGTAAAGAGCTCCAAATGTCAAGTAAAGGAACCTGAGACAAGAAAATATTATTAAGCAGAGAAATGACATGACTAGATTGATAGGGAAGGAAAATATTTTTGGAACAACTTGATCCATGGATTGGAGGGAAATGAAAGTGGAGTCAGAAGGGATGCCAAGAGCCATCAAAGACCACACTGTTTGACACGGTCCATGTAGAAACCAGGGACTGCAAAGAAGCCCCCAGGAAGGATGGAAACATCCAATGAAACCCCTCCTAAGTGACTTTCATTATTAACATCCCCTTATTATTGGAATTGCTATGATTATTATTTTTACTTAGTCCCAGGAAAAATAGATGAGAGCAACATTCTTGCAGTGTTAATACAGATGTCCCACCCTGACCCCCTAGGATATTACCAGGAGAAAACTTCTGGCACATCTGTGCTCTGAATTCCCTAACCTATATCTGGGTCATGTTGATTCTACCCATTGATCCTGCCCTTAGCAACAATGTTTCATTGACTATTTCCCTAGGCTTCCTGTTTGTTGTTAGGTTCCATGGAAACATGTATGTTGAGAATGAAACTGTGTGCCAAGTAGGTGTGTGATCAGGAGGGCATAAAATAAAGCCAGGCTTCAGCCAAGGTAGAGCAGTTTATCCTGTGAAACCTGTGCTGTGGGTTGAATGTGAAAGCTATGTCCTGTCCATCATTTCGCCGACACCATCCTACCTCCAAGACCCCATCCCCTGTGGAAGGCTGGCTCACCCCACAGCAAAGGGGATTTTCAGAGATTAAATTGATAGGAATTGAGAGTCATCATGAAATAATATGAAGAATACTGGATCTGGAACCAGATGCCTTGAGCTCTAATCCTGCCTCTATCATTGATTCCCTGTGATCTTGATCAAGTCACTTACACATCTATAAGATGAAGAATTGAACTAGATAGCCCCCAAGTTCCCTTATACCTGTTAATCTATGATCCACCAAAAGAAATCACAGCTGAAGTCACAAAACAGGTGAGGTGAGAGCTGAATGGCTGGGATATCTAACAAAGGAAAAGGTTTGGATTACTTGTTGGGGAACTGAGGTGAGGTTATGGTCAAAAAGAGGATGGATGAAGCAGCAGCAAGGATGCAGCTGAGATCATGAACAATTAATCTTCAGTGAGGGAAATCATGAGACTTAAAATACACAAAAGGACCTGAATAAACTATAGGAGATGTCTACTCTGGTTTCTTTTTCTTCCCCTAAATGTATGGGAATCTTTCTCTTTGATGGAAACTTACTTAGCAGATGCCCATGTTTCATCAGTGCACTTACAAACCTTCCCTAAAGGTTTATTTTTGTGCATGGTTTCTCTATCGTCTTTTATATAAGTTCTCAGTTTTATTTCAGAGGGCGTTGTCTGATCTTCTTGGGTTTACCCTAGTTGTAACCTCCTGTCTGTATCTACTAAATACTTAAATGTTATCTCAAATCTGTGGGAATTACTAGTACTGAAAAGGAGAGATGGAAGTCCCTTCCATTACTAGCTAGAGTTACTAAATCAGAGTTCTGTCTCTCCTTCACTGCTAACATTCATTAACTTGGAATTGCCTGCTTTGGTTTTATTTGATGAAAAAGGGTCCTAGGAAAGAGGCTTAAAGGTTTTAGGATTCATTATATTTTTTGCTTGGTTCTAAAAGCTTAGAGGGATAAAACCAGGCCCCAGGAGAGCTGAATTCTTTTCCTGAATCCATAGCCTAGGAGTTGGTATCAGATTAGACACAGAAGAATGGATATCTGAGGGAGGTCTTAATAGCAGTTCATCAGTTCTAATACAGAGAGAGGTCTGATTGATGCTGAGCAATACTTTGTGTTTCATCTGAGGTCAGCATAAGAGGGAATGATCTTAGGTGTAACAGGAGAGACTCAGGTTAGACATTACAAAGAGTTTCCTGATTAAAGAATTGTGATACACTCACCCATTCTTCAACCCCTTGCAATCTAGGTCTTATCTCTACCACTCTACTGAAACAGTTCTTTAAAAGGTCACCAATGAACTTCTATCATCTTAATTAAATTGCCTTTTTCCAGTTTTTATCATATGTCCCTTTTTTCTACTATCTGACACTGATGATTTCTCTCTTCCAGATACTCTCTCCTACTTTGATTTTCTGATGCTCTTCTTTCACAGGTCTCTTTCCAACTCTTGTGACAGAGGCTGGCACTAAAGAAGAAGTGCCAGGCTGAAGAGTGTGTGGAACTGATCACTTCAACAAGGGAGGGGCCCTAAGAGCTTAGAATCTGGAGGAGCAAAAGACACTCTTCAGTCTGGCACTTTTTCTTTAGTGCCAGGCTCTGTCACACTCTGATAGCTCCTTTCTTTCTCCTTCACTCATTTCCCCCTCTTCTTTGTATCCCATAAATGTTCCCCTACTGCGAAGCACTTGTTCTTTGGTCCTTCTCTTCACATAGTGTAAGTGGTTTCATCTAGTCAAGTTTCAGTTACACCTTTGGGTAGATAATTTTAAAATCTGTATTCACAACAGTCAACTATTCTAGGATCTCAAGCATCCCCAACTACTTGATAGTCTCATAGGTTGGATATTACAAAGAGATCTTAAATATGAAGTCCACTCCCTTCATTTTGAACAAAATCTGTAGAACCAGAGAGATTAAAATAGTGCCTGACACACAGCAAGCACTTAATAAATGCTTTTTTTCCCCTAAAACCTTTACCTTCCATCTTGGAGTCAATACTGTGTATTGGCTCCAAGGCAGAAGAGTGGTAAGGGCTAGGCAATGGGGGTTAAGTGACTTTCCCAGGGTCACACAGCAGGGGAGTGTCTGAGTCCAGATTTGAACCTAGGGACCTCCCATCTCTAGGCCTGGCTCTCAATCCACTGAGCCACCCAGCTGCCCCCAATAAATGTTTTTTAAATTGATTTGTCAAAGATAGATAGCAGCAGCAGAATTAAGATTTGGACTTAAATTCTCTCACTTCCACAATGATTGATGATGATGATGATGATGTTAATCAACATCTAGATAACACTTTCAAGTTTGAAGATTTATTGGAATTCTTTCATAACATGATATATTCTAAGCTCATTATAACCAAACAAAAATTCTTCATCTTTCCCCTAAAGCCTTCCCTACCTCCTAACATTCTTATTTTTGTCAATGTTACTACAATCTCCCAGGCACTTAGCATCAGCCCTTTAGAGTAATCTTCTACTATTCTCTCTCCTTCAACCCTGACATTCTATTAGCTGCCAAGAACTATTGATTCTGCTTCCATAATATATCTTAAATTGGTCTCCTTATTTTCCCACTGCCTATTCCTTTTCTCTTGGATTACTTTTCAAGCTTATTAACTCTTTCTTAGGCTATTGTTACAGCCTTCCAATTAATTCTTTTTTTCCCCTCCAATTTTAACTTCTTCCAGATTATCCTACATACCATTGCATGGTTCTGTATAAGCTAAAGTTGAAGTCACAAGAACTGGCTTCAAATATCTGATTTGCAGGTGTAACCATGATCAAATCATTTTACCTCATTGGAACTCAGTTTCCTGAACTGGAAAATAATAGGATTAGGTTACTTATCTTTGAGGTTCCTTTTATATCTAAATATATGGTCCTAAAAACCATCTTCATCTACAGGTCTAATCATTTCACTCCTTTTCACACAAACCTTAAATGATTTGACACTGGCCTACCAAATAAAATCAAATACCTTCATTTGATATTTAAGGTACTCTGTAATAATAGACATGAATATTTAAATCACTGTAATGGTTTATCCCATGTTGTAACATTTTGTTTTATAAATCATGTTCTTCTGAGTTTGATAAGCCTAAGTCAAACCCCCAGAGTCTAGTCATATTTAATAAACAAAACAAAAGAGAACAAAACAAAAATACAAGTGAGAGAATAAACATTGAAAGTTCAGGAAAAGACCTTGTACTTATATCAATAATTTATCCAAGATGCAGACACCCCTATGAAAGTGGTTAAATAGTTAAATTTAGCTGCCCTGCCTCTTTTCACTTTCTTTAATTTCTTCCTTTTATCTTTACTCATTCTCTCCCTCTTTCCCTCCTTTCCTCTGCTTTTTTATCCTCTTTTCTTCTCTCCTTCCTTTCCTTACTCTGCCTCTCTCTTTCTGTCTCTTCATCTTTTCTTCTCTTCTTTCCCTCTCTCTCCTACATCTCTCTTTTCTTCTCCTTCCTTCCTTCTCTTCCTCTCTGCCTTTCTTTAGCTGAAAAAGAGCTTACTTATTTTCCAATTATGTCATTTACAAAAGAGGAAACTGAGGCTTGGAGAATTTCAGTGACTTGCCCCAGATTACATAGTAGGAAGCAGAAGAGTTAGAATATGCAACTACCCAGGTCCTCTGACTCTCAAGCAATCAGCTTTTGCATATATTTCCATGTTGTCCTTATCTACTCTATGGTAAAAGGGAATGTGAAATAAGTACAAAGGAGGGGTCCTAAGCAAGGTGCTAAGAAATGAAATGTAACTTTTAGGAAGTGCTTTCAATAAATAGGGAATAGGCAAGGGAGGGGATGGTGCAGGGAAGGACTCCATTCTGGGCATGGAGAAAACATCAATAATAGACTGAGAGCAGATGTGGGGAGAACAAAATGTGTGATGGAATGTTGAGGCTGTGAAGGGAAGCAACATAAAATGAGACTGAGAGGAGAGGGTAGGTCAAAGCCAGATAGTAGAAAACCTTCACAGAATCACCAGATTTTGGAGCTGACAGGGTCTTCAGTGGCCATTTAGGATAACCCATACCTGAACAAGAATCTACTCTTCAGTATCCCAAACTAGTGGTTATCCAGTCTTTGTCTGAATGTGAATAATGAATAGATGGTCTGAGACAGCTGATCTCACTTAATTTTTTTTAAACCCTCACCTTCTGTCTTGGAATCAATACTGTGTATTGGTTCCAAGGCAGAAGAGCGTTAAGGACTAGGCTATGGGGGTCAAATGACTTGCTTAGGGTCACCCAGCTGGGAAGTGTCTGAGGCCAGATTGAACCCAGGACCTCCCATCTCTAGACCTGGCTCTCAATCCACTGATCCACCCAGCTGCCCTGGATCTCACTTTACTGTAGCTTTAGTTGTTAAGAAGTCCTTCCTGGCATGGAGCATACATAGTGTCTACTGCCCCTACTTTTCCCCTATTCATTGTTTCTATTCCTATGCCATGGATCCAAGCAGAACAACCATGCTTTTTTAAATTGCATCTTAGCCCATGAAAGAGTTGAAGACAAGTATTTATAGTTTATATGGTAGGCAGAATTGGGGAGGGGAGAAATTGAAGGCAGTAAGAACAACGATCAGGCTTTTGCAATAGTCTGTAAGAAAAGAGATGATGGATGACCTGAATCAAGATGGTGGCTGTGGGTGAGTACAAAGGAATGATTGAATAGGAAAACTACTGAGGCTGAATAATGGCCAAGTCTTTACAACCAGTTGGATGTTTGGGAGAAGGGAAAAGAGAGTCAAGGGAGGAAGGTATTGAGGAGAGGATAATTCATTTTGTCAAAGAAATGTCCATATGGATAAAGACAGAAAAGGGGCAACTGGGTTTAGGGTTATTGTGATACTGGGAGAGGGAATAGAGTAGATAGAAAGCCAGTCTTGGGCCCAGGAAGAGCTGCATTGACTTTTCATCTTTGACATTCACCAACTCTGAGAACCTGAGACCCTGAGAACATCATCTAATCTGTCAGTGCTCTGGGTAATGTTCTATGATGACAAATCCCAGGGAAGTACCCATAGGCCTCCACAGAGGAAATTTCCTCCTCTGGGGATTCATCATTTCAGGGAAATGAGAGGTTTAGTTCATATCTATGTCTCAATATCTGTGATCAATCACATGCATGTGGGTACTTCCTCCAAATAGAATCGATCTCAACTCATCCATGCCTTTTTTATTCCAAGGTGAATTTTATCCATATTATTCTATAAATCCTATGGAAGAATGAGGAGGGATTGTATTTATCTAACATGCTAGGGTTCTTTACTCTAGATTTCTTGATATTACCTGGGTACAAATATATCATATGGTTTAACAATCAATCAACAAGTATTTTTAAAGGGCCTAATATGTGCCAGGAACTGTTCTAGATGCTGGGAACAAAAATATTTCTTTACACCGCACTCTTTGGACATTTCTTCCATAGCCTTGTCCATTACTTTCCAAACTGGGAGGAATTCACCACTGATTACAGCATTCTCAGACTTTTATTCTAGGAAATCCCCAGTCATCCTATGTTACTTCATTTGTCACTCTCCAGACTTTCATTAACGACGATCAATTCAGCTCTGCAATTTTTCTGGGGAGGGATGTGCAGTTTAAGCAGTGCCAGCTATCAGAGTGGTGATATTCAAGGTGTTCAACAATGGAAAGATATGAATTAATATTAAAGTCCCATTTTATAGCATTTACAAATCACTACGAACACTGTGTGGGGTAAAGATATGACCTATATTTGAATGATAGCTAGTCATTGTGATGGAGTAAAGAAGAAATCTATACAAATCACAGAGAGAGACAAAGAGAATCATTTTAACAGTTATAAGGGAGGTTTCCTGGAGGTGGTGCTTGAACTGGATCTTGAAGGAATAGACAGTGCATTCTGGTTACAGGGTATAGCTTCTATAAATGTACAGAGTTAAGAGTGTTGGATAAGATTAAGGAAAGGTCTCTTGTACAGTTCTAGTGAATCATCAAATCTGCTAAAGAGAGCAGGTAAAATAAAGCCAGAATGGTAGTCTGGAGCCAGGCCATAGAGGCTTTTGTATACTAGGTTATAACGCTGTATTTCCCCCTACATATAATAGAAAACCTCTGAAATTTTTTTTTTGGCAAATGAAAGGATAAGGCCTGTTTATTAGAGAAATGAATTTGACAGCTGTATGAAGGACATTTGGAGACAGGAAAGATTAGAAAAAGGATGACCAGATAAAGAGTTTTTTTGGATAATCCAGGAGAAAAGTGAGTGGAGTCTAAATTAGAATGATGATAATGCCAGTAGGGAGAAGAGATATTTTGGAAATTGAATGATAACACTTGGCAACTGATTATATGTGGGGGAGTCAAAGATGATTCTAAGATTTTATGCCATTAATAGAAATTGGACATTTGGAAGGGGAGATGATGCATTCAGTTTTTGAATATGGTTGGGAGCATAAGTGAGAAAACAGTTATAAAGCTGGAGATGCTAAGCCTGAAGAAATCCTAGGTTGCTCTAGCTGGAGTCATTGAGGGGATACGGATAGGATGGGATCTGGGATTTCATTGACACAGACAACTCCTGGAAGAGGAAACTCCTACCAGTGCAGGTCTGTAACTCCTCTGCATCTTAGACTAGTCTTAGAGAGCTGTCCAGAGAGGATAATGATGTTCTCAGGGTTATACAATCAGTAGGTGTCAAAGGAAGACTTGAACTGCATCCTTCCTGGTCTGAGGCCAGCTCTCTATCCAACATACTCACTTCTGGGATAAATTTGCAGATTCTCAGATGGTCATAATACGACTCCCCAGTAGTTAACAGCCTCAGTCTTAGGGCTTGTAATGACCTAAGGACTGCCTTCAGGTGGGGCCGTACTTAAAACCAACACAGACATATTAAAATCTATGCAATTTTCCAAAATCTCCTGAGGATTGCTTAGTTAACAAGTGATGATCCAGTGAAAATAATGGCAACATGTCTTGACAGACAACTTGGGGCAGAGAGGCCCTTAGAAGCATTTAAATTGCATCATTAGGACTCTGGGATTCAGTAATCCTTAACCTTTGACAAGTATTAAAATGAAGATTTTTAAAGATAATAAAAAGTTGCTGAAGACCAGAATTTTGTATACTTGAGAAAGATGGGTTAGATTTTTTTAAAAGTGAGCTTCACGGGGCAGCTGGATTGAAAACCAGGTCTAAGAGATGGGAGGTCCTGGGTTCAAATCTGGCCTCAGACACTTCCCAGCTGTGTGACCTTGGGAAAGTCACTTAACCCCCATTGCCTAGCCCTTACCACTCTTCTGCCTTGGAACCAATACACAGTATTGATTCCAGGACAGAAAGTAAGGGTTTAAAAAAGTGAGCTTCGGGGTATGTGTCTCTTATCAGAGTTCCCAGCTAGCTGTCTCATCGGAAAAAGAAAAATTGAAATAAAATGAAATTTTTCCCTGGGCTATATACATTTGAAAGCTATGTTGGGTCTTAGGCAGAATTGAAGATATTCAAAGGAGTCAGAGGGTATACTCAAGCCCACATTTGATTTTTCTTTTAATGCTGCATCCATGGCATGCCAATCTGAATGACCTTAGAGGCTCCTCCTTGGATAGCAGGAACAACTACAATAGTAGCATTAATGGAATGGAGAGAAAAGCACTTAAAGGTGTGTTTTGGGAGGTTCTTGATTCCTCCAGGTGTAACATTCTAAGTGGCTTATTTCTAAGGCTCAGAGTGTGGGGCTATATCAAGAAGTTACATGTAAAGCAACCTGGTTGGGGGAATAGTTACACTGTGTTGTTTGCAGATCCCTTCTCTTCCTTACCACCCTCTCCTACATGAAAGCTTTCCTGATGCTCACAGCTGTTACTGTCGTCTCTCCCAAGCTACGTTACAGAGAGCTCTGTTGAATCTATTCACTTTATACTTATGCTGTATATACTGTGTATTCATACTTGGCTCCCCCATCAGGATGTAAGCTTCTTGGGATGAAGGATGATTTCATTCTTTGTACTTGCATCCCCAGATCCTACCAAGTCCCTGGTACACAATAGGTACTTAGCAATGATTTGTTGATTGATTATTGGGAGTTTCGAGGATAGTGGATGCAATTTTGAGAAAAATGATGTATCTGAAAAGACTGAAGTGGTCTAGTCACTTTCTAGTAGTTTTTGCTACTTGGAGCCAAAGCCATAATTTATTTATTTATCTTCAAAGCCACAATTTATAATCACTGAGTGTAAACCTCTTAAAGATGAGAAAAACTGATGTGTGATTAGGAAAAGGGGGTAACCTGTTGTCCTTTATTCAGGGTTGAACCAAACTTGTAAGAGCCATATTTTTAATTTCTCTAGATGCGTGGGACAGGAAAATGAAGTACTGTATGTTAAAGAAAAATTGTTAACCCTGAAGGATCATCCAAGGGTGTGGTGACTGAAGTAATAACTTATGAGCTAGAAAAGATGCTATCAGGAGGCTCTATTTTTCCTCAAGGGATAAAAATAGTGAGTTACGCAGCATTATACTGTAGAATAAATGCCACAGAGGCGCCTGGTAAAGTCTAATCCTACGTGTCTCCACATGTGCTATTGCCCTGCCCTTCTCCACCTCTCCACCCTTACAGAGGAAACTTGTGGACTGACTTGACTCAGAGCCAAGGGTGAGCTAGAGTGGATGTTCCCAGGCAGCCTAAATCTATCCTTGCAGGTATATCTCTTGAGTGGTGGAAGCTGGGCACCTTGGGAGAAGGAAAAGTAACCTTCTTCCCCAATGAGACATATTTCATGGTCGGAATAACAATCTGAAAGAGTTCATTTGCAATTTGGCTGTCTGGTACTTATCTTAGTGTGTGAATGCATGGGCAAGAATGAAAGAAAGCATTTATTATAAAAGCTTATATAGAACGAGTTAACACGAGATCAACGGAGCACTGTTATTTTGAGTCATATGACCTGGGAACAACTTTTCCTTTTTGAACAAAGTCTTTTTAATGACTTTCTTTGCTTATGGAGTTTTATCTCTGTTTTTAAAAACGATGCATGCTTAAACCTTGACTTTGGACCTCATAGGGTTTAGCCTCTGCTTTGCATTGATGCTCATCTCTCACTTCAGCTAATGAAAGCATGATTAGTCAAGGGTGGAGGGAAGACAAATCCACAGGAAAAGAGGTACATTTCTCTCTAGGAGAGCATCGTCCAATGGTTGCTATAACAACTACTGATTTTTATTGAAACCAGAGCAAAAAGATCAATTAGAAACAATTGGGGGAATTTGCAAGGGACCTAAAACATTCTCGCCTTGTGATTTCAGCAACTTCTCAGTGATTTTTTACTGAGCAGCTCATAGAATCCAGCTGATTTTCATGATCATTTTGGGACTTCTCTTCTTAAAGGCTCTGGGAAGCTCTGGGAAGGCATTTTCTACAAAATTCCAAATGTCTGTAAGTAATGAAGATATCTTTAAATACCTTTGTATTTTTAGTGGAAGTTTCATGTATAATACATGGAAGTTTTTTGTATTCCCTATCCACTCAAGGGCTAAAACAGTCCTGAACATATAGTGACTACTTGGTAAATGATGCAAGTTGGGTGAATGAATACATTTATCCTTTTTCTTTTTCCTTTTTTGGTGTCTTTGCCTTCATCTTATTTTCACAAGAAGGCATGATTTGAGAGCAACTATAACCAGTCAGTGTTTTTTTTTTTAAACCCTTAACTTCTATCTTAGAATTGATACTGTGTATTGGTTATAGGGCAGAAGAATGGTAGGGTTTAGGCAGTGGAGGTTAAGTGACTTGCCCATGGTCATACAGGTAGGAAGTGTCTGAAGCCAGATGTTTGAACCCAGGACCTGCCATCTCTCAGCCTGGCTTTCAATCCATTGAGCCACCTAACTGTCCCTTAGCAAGACAAGATATTGCCCAAAGATAGGGGTGGAGAGGGAATGCAAAGACAAAAATGGACATACTTCCTCATAAGGAAAGATAGAGAGATGAATCCATCCACTTGAACCCATGATCTAATTTGGTTGGTTAATGCCTTTACCATCAAAGATCTTATTCAGTGTTGCTCTGGTAAATGTTTAAAAGCCAGTTGTCCAAGAACAGAATGTATATAAAACACAATTTTAAATTTAATTTGCTTCATTATGAATACTTTTTCTATCACTTCCTTAAGTCTAGACAATCCATAAAATAATAAATCAAGCCTTGATTTATAATGTTTGAAGTGTAAATGCTCACACTAAAAATTTAACTACCAGGTCTCTTGGGTCTGTGGAGTGTGGTTCCAGCACCACACCCCTGAACAATCCATTCATAAGCATCTGTCTTTGTTCCCTGCCATCTTTTTGGTTTCCACAGAGATTCTATGAAAAGCTGAATATCTTCCTCTGGAACTTGTACGATTTTGTAGATAATAATAATAATAATAGCAAGTATAACTCACAATTTTATTGTATTTTCTAATTTATAGGCACTTGACCTACATGATCCCATCCACACAATTCTAGCTATGTTTTTCTCTTTGTGGATTGGGCTTGAATGCCATTAGGAAAGATGGAAGAAGAGACAATGATCATTCCCTGAGGATACATAGCTTTCCACTGTCAGTCTATTAAATATCATTCAATCCATTCTGACAAGAAGTGCTCGTGCTCTTTCTGTGAAGCACTGAAAATAAAACTCTCTCTTTGGTTATTTTCTTACCAAGCTGTTCTCCTAAGTGTTTGCCTCTCTCTGTTGAGATGACCCGCTCATCTTCCATGTCACATTTGTTCCCAACCAAGATAACCTGGGCATTATCCCAAGAGTATGTTTTGATTTGAGTTGACCTAAAAGAAAAGGAACACAATTAAAAAAAAAAGTCAGGGAAATGCGTGACTATCTGAAAAGAAAGACAAGAAACAAATGTCACAGATTGCAATAATGTCGGGACAGAAATTCAGACAACTTCTGACATTTAGATTAAATTATCTTGGTGTGTAATTCAGCCCTTCAAAGGCTCAACAGTAAATGAATGCATTTTAAAAATCCAGTGTTGTTCGATGCTCTTGTTCTGTAAGCTATGCTAACAATAACACTATCTTTCTTTATGAAAGAAAAAGTTTGTCATTGACTTTTTTTTCATCCTATTTATTTCCAGTTATCTTACCATAGAAGGCAACATCAAGTAAACAGTCTGTCTTTTCCATTTCCATTTTCTAGTTCATTCTCTGGAGGTGAATATTCACGAGTTATTCTTCAAATATTAAATCCATACCAGTATATCATGTTCCCTTGGTTCTCCTCATTTTACTCTTCACTATCACATGTAGTTCTTTCCATGCAATTCTTTTTTTAAATGAAACTGCTTATCATTTCTTATGGTGCAGTAGTATTCCATAACAATCATCTACCACAATTTGTTCAGCAATTCCCAAATGGATGGATATCCCCTCAGTTTCCAGTTTTTTGTCACCACAAAAAGAGCTCCTGTAAATATTTTGGAACCTTTAGGTTCCTTTTCCCTTTCTCTCTGGTCATCTTGGGAAACATATAACAATACCATTGCTGGGTCTAAAAGTATATACAGTTTTATAGCTCTCTAGGAGTAATTCCAAATTGTTTTCCAATATGATTGGATCAGTTCACAGTTCCACCAATAGTGCATAAGTGTCCCCACTTTTTCATATCCCTCCTAATATTTGTCATTTTTCCCTTTTGCTATTTTAGCCATTCTGATGATTGTGAGATGATACCCCAGAACTGTTTTGTTTGTATTTCCTTAATCAGTAGTAATTTACAGCATTTAAATATATATATGTGTTTGTATATATATATATATATGTATGCATATATGGCTTTGATTTCTTCACCCCCTAATTGTCTGTTCATATCTTTTGCCCATTTATCAATTGGGGAATATTTTTTATTATTTTAAATTTGACAAAGTTGTCTACATACTTTAGATATGACTTTTATCAAAAAGATTGTCTATGAAATCCCCACCCCCAATTTTCTGTTTTCCTCCTAATTTTCCTTCCTTCTAATCTTGGCTACACTAATTTTATTTGGACAAAACCTCTTAAACTTAATGTACTCAAAATTATCCTATTTTCATCTCACAATGCTCTCCTCTTCTTTCCAAATTCTTTTCCTATCCATAAACATGATAGGTAATATGTTCCCTGTTCTTCTAATATGATTAGATGCCTCCTTTTATAAGTCATTTATCTATTTCAATTTTATCTTAGTGAATGGTGTAAGATGGCTCATACTTAGCTTCTGCCAAACTACTTTTCAGTTGTGGCAGTAATTTTTTACCAAATAATGATTTTTTTTTATCCAAATAACATGGGTTTATAATATTGCAAATATAAAGTTGCTATAATCTTTTACAATTGTTTGTTATTTATGTGTTCCATTCCACTGATCTACTTTTCTATTTCTTAGCCAATATCAGATAGTTTTAAGAATTACTGCTTTATAATAGTTTAAAATATAGTACTGCTAGACCTACTTCCTTTACATTTTTAATTAATTCTTTTGATATTCTTGATCTTTTGTTGTTATAACCTCAATAAGATAATTTTTGATAATTAAATTGGGATGATATTGAATATCTAGATTAGATTAGGTAGGATCATCATTTTAATTATATTGGCTCTGCCCATCATGAACAATTAATACTTCTCTAATTATTTAGATATGACTTTTATTTGTATAAAAAATATTTTATAATTATGTTTCTGTAGTTCCTAGGCTTGTTTTGGCAGGCATATTCCCAGGCATTTTATTCTGTTGTTATTTTAAATGGAGTAAATCTTTCTATCTCTTCTTATAGGACTTTGTTAGTAATACATAAAAATTCTGATGCTTTACATAGGTTTACTTTATATCCTGCTCCCTTACTAAAATAATTGATAGCTTCAATTAACTTTTTAGTTGAATCTAAAGGATTTTCCATATCTACCATATTATCTGCAAAAGAGATAATTTTATGACTTCTTTTTCCATTATGATTCCTCTAATTTTTTTTCTTTTATTGATACTGCTAGCATTTCTAGTACTAGGTTAAATAATAATGATGTTTTAGGCGGATGCTTTGTATCATTTTAAGAAAAACTCCAATTAGTCATTTTCTTTTTATAAAAAAAAAACTCTTACCTTTTTTCTTAGAACCAATACAAGTATTAGTTCCACGGCAGAAGAGTGATAAGGTTAGTTAACTGAGATTAAGTGACTTGCCCAGGGTCACAGAGCTAGAAACGTCTGAGGCTCGATTTAAACCCAGACCTTTCTGATGTCAGGTCTGACAATATATCCACTGAGCCACCTCACTGCCCTTTAGCATTTCCTTCTCATCTACCATCCAAAAACATAATTTAATTTCATTCCAATGAGGTCTCAATCCTCTAAGGCAAATTGAACTTAAGGTATCCAGGATAACAAAAAATGTAGATCCTATGAAATAATACTTACGTCACTTTCAGCTAATGTAGAATGAAATCAGTGTATGCTGCAGATGAGTGTTTGGGATGCTGCACTCTGTTGAATTTTAACTTATAATTATGTTACATTTGATTTTTTAAAATTGCCTCAGATAAAGTATATGACACTCAGACTCTTTCCTCACCCTCCCCTCTTTATTTTGTTACTTGGATAAGATTAGAAATATAGAATGTTACTTTACATATAACATCCATATGCATGTACTTATACACACAAAAACCATATATCTTTATATATACATATATGTTCAAATGAATATATCTATGTATTTTGTATACATATATATATAATACTATATAGTATATCTATATATGTGGGGCAACTAGGTGGTGCATTGGATATAGTGCTAGGTCTGGAGTTAGAAGACATCTTCCTGAGGTTCAATCTGGCCTCAGACACAGACTAACTGTGTGACCCTGGGCAAGTCACTTACACCTCATTTTCTAGCCCTTGCTGCTCTTCTGTCTTAGAACACTGATATTAATACAAAAAATAAGGGTTTCAAAAAAATAAAAAGAAAATTAAGCCAATGGAAACACTTTGAGCTTTAAAAATTAATAAGATATGAATTGTGCCATCTGTGAGACAGAATGCAAAAATGTACCCTTTCTATCAGAATGTATTTTTATGATGGGTACTAAGGAAATGAATGCTAAAACTTTCATTTTAAATTCTATAGACACAGCTATTCTTGACAATATCATCCTGGTTGCTATTAGCATAATAAAAACTCATTTATATAATACTTTAAGGTTCTCAAAATCTATTCCTCATCTTAACATCAAAGAAGCCCAGTTACTTTGTTCTACAAGAGACCTTTTCTACCTGGCACTCACTTCCCTTTACTCCCAAACTACTTATTATTAGAGATAGTCATGGCGCAGATAGAGAGCAGACCTAGAAATCAGTACCTGGGTTCAAATTCAGACTCTGATAGATACTATCTGTGCCCTGATGTGGAGTTCCCTTAATTATCCACATCCAGGAAATTTTCTAAGACATTTTCAGAGAAGTTGCCCAACTGGTAGACAAATGGAATTTCCTCTTGAGAATTCTCTGTGCCAGTTGTAAGATTAAAATTCATATCCACAATCATCACTTGAAGTAGAGGAAATAGAAAGACAAAAGTAAAAGCCTGAGTAAAGAGAAATTTTCCCAGTTTGCATGAAAAGAGAGAGAGGGTCTGGGTTACACACAAATTTTATGCCCAAAATGTGAGGGTATGACATGAGAAGGAAAGTGGGAAGCTGGGAATTGGAGTTCTGGGGAGCAGATTCTAATTACACACGGTGAAACCATAGATCTGGTACTCCTCTCCACCAAAATCTTCCAAACACTTAGTAATTACTTCTCTGTATAGAGCTGGATTCCCCACCGTCCCCCTCAGCATTGGCTTCAGAGGAATTGGATTTGTGTTCAAGCCCTACCATTGCTCCTTCCTTAGGAACAAGCATTTCTATCCTTATGATACACCACCGTACAACACCGTGTTTGTAGATATTTAATAAGTGTTTGTTAGATTAAATAACCCCATGAAGTATATAATGCAAATATTATTATCCTCATTTTCCAGATGAAGGAAGTGAGTCTCAGCATGTTTAAATGATGTCCCCAAGGTCACATGGTTAAATTGGAAGTTGGCTTGAACTTTGTTCCTCTGAATTTTAGACTGACTATTCTTTCCTCTGCTGGCCAAATGAGTAATGTATCAAGTATACTCTTAGAAAAGGGATAAATACTGGGCTTGTGTTTATATTCATTTTTAAAAAAGGAATTGTACTTTGGTTGTTTTCTTGCTATTTCTCTGATAATGAACATACAGATGGAAATAAATTGCTTCAATTACTTCTCTAATTAGAGAACCCCTTGATGCCATCAGGAATATCTGCTAACAAATTGAGAGAACAGTTAGAGTTTCAATCAAATAATATTTCATTCTGCAAGGATCATTTCTAATCTTCACTGGGCAAAGATGAAGGCTTCTTAGCAGTAAGTATCAGAGAAGTAAAATGTGAGCTTCTAATTCCCACTCAGCCCAAGGGCTCAGCCCAACCTCTGCTACTACTCCAACATCATCCATCCCAACCTGGCCATTGTTTGCTCCCATCAAATTGAACTCAGGCTTGTCAATAATTGTTATTTTGATTCATCAATTAAGAACCTACAATTTACCTACAACCTCATCTCCCTATAGACGAAGGCTCTGAGCATCAAATTCTCTATGAATTATTCCCTGAAATGACTCTGATGCCCTCTGAAATATTTGTCATGAGAGTGATAAAAGGCTCTGTAGCTGACTTGCAAAGATTTCATGCAGTCAAAATTTCTAAGCATTATACCCTATATAATACCTTGCTTATTTTTTAACCACACTAAAATCACTTTTGTACATTTCTGGCACTGGTGTCAAAATACCCATGAGTATTAGGTATTTCCAAGACCTTGTATTTATACTTGCAAGGGGTCACTTGCCATATTGCAATGTTGCCTCGCCTGGGACAGGTATTCTAATTAACAATGTGCACTAATGAGGCTTTGCCATGGATATTTGTTGATTAGAGATGCACATTTTTAAAGGGAGTGGGGAGGGGTGCATCACACATTATTACCCATGGAGAGGAATTAGATATTGCTAGATCCCTGTAAGAAAAAAAAAAAAGATCCTTGGGGATTTACAGTTAATCACAGTGAGATTAATGGATTTCATTGGAACTATTCTGGTCACCATGGTAACCCTGGAAATGGCAGTCAACTCAGAATTCACACAGTATCAGACAACCAGGGACTAAAAGATGCCATTATTCATTGGTCATGAATTGAATTTCATTTGCAAAGAAAAAACATTTAGAAAGGGAAAGTAGACTTCCCCCTCATAAATTCATTTTTACTAGAAGATCAAAGTAGGGGAATTTCCAAAGAAGATGGAAAAATTTTTTTAAATGACAAAAGATTTTATTAGGAAAAAGGTCAATTTTCTATGTAGTAATATGTAAAATATATTTTGAAAACCCATAATAATAATAATAAACAGGTTTTAACCTAGAATGCCAATACTAACATATTAACATAGATTTCCCTAGATGTTTAGGTCATTCTCTAGTTGTGTCAGGCACTGGGTAGAGGATGTATGTGCTTTTGTGTGTGTTATCCATCAATCAAAAAGAATTTATTAAATATCTACCTTGTGCCAGGCACTGTGCTAAGCCACGGGGATATAAGTATCAGGAATGAAACCATTTCTTTTTACAAGGATTTACATTCTGACTGTGAAGATAAAAAGTACATACACACACATATGTATATATATATATATATATATATATATATATATATAAAACAAATTAAGTGATTACTACAAATACCTAGCCCACAGCTAGCCCTTGTGGGGATCAGGAAAGGCTTCAAGCTTTGGTGCTGCTTGACGTTCCTCTTTCAGGAAGAGACAGACACTAAAAAGCAGAGGTGAGGAGAAGGTGCCTTCCAGACTTTGGAGAATGTTTTTGCAGACAGGAGATGGAGGGTTCAGTATGAATAACAGAGTAAAGGCCATTTTTGTTGGCTTTCAGTGTTCTGGAAGGAGAGCGATGTATCATGAGGACGGAAAGGTAGGCTAAGACCAGGTCATGAAGGGCTTGAAAAGCTTAACAGATTTTGTTTTAATTCTGTAGGCAAGAGAGAGATATATGAAGGCTGGGGAAGTCTCATGGTCAGATTTTCATTAAAAGGAAAAAAAAACACTCTGGCAGCTGTGTGGAGAATGGACTGGAGTAATGAAAGATTTGAGGCTGGTAATCAATGAGGTAGATATCATCTAGGTACAAGGACGTGAAGATCTGAAATAATGTGTATGTGAAAAGAGAGAAGAGGCCTACCTTAAAAGATATGGAGGGCAGCAATATATGGCAATTGATTATATATATATATAAACACTCACACACACACACACACACACACACACAACCATGAGGAGTCCAGGCCAATCCCAAGGTTATGCACTTAGAAGTCTGGAACGATGGATGGTGATTCCACTTTAAGAAATTGGAAATTCTGGAAAAGGAATAGTTTTTTGGGGAAAGATAATAGATAACTTGAGACATGCTGAGACTGAAATGTGTCTAAGACATCCAGCGTGAAATGTTCACTACTTGATTGGTGATAAAAGATTGAAGTTCAGACTGCACAATAAGATATATTTTTGGATATGGCCAACATAGGGATTTGTTTTGCTTGGCTATACATATTGTTTATAATGGTGTCTTTTTTTCTTTCTTTCTTTCTTTCTTTTAAGAATGGAGAGAGAGGATACAACACTCATTCTTATTGAAAACACTAGAACGCATAGGAATAGAAGGGTCATTCCTAAAAATAATAAACAGTATATATCTAAAACCATCAGCCAACATCATCTGCAATGGGGATAAACTAGAAGCCTTCCCAATAAGAACAGGAGTGAAACAAGGACGCCCATTATCACCTCTACTATTTGACATTGTACTAGAAACACTAGCAGTAGCAATTAGAGAAGAAAAAGAAATTGAAGGTATTAAAATAGGCAACAAGGAGACCAAGTTATCACTCTTTGCAGATGATATGATGACCTACTTAAAGAATCCTAGAGATTCAACCAAAAAGCTAGTCGAAATAATCAATAACTTTAGCAAAGTCACAGGATACAAAATAAACCCGCAGAAGTCATTAGAATTTCTACATATCTCCAACCCATTTCAGCAGCAAGAATTAGAAAGAGAAATTCCATTATAAATATCACCCTAGACAATATAAAATACTTAGGAATCTATCTGCTGAGACAAACAAAGGAATTATATGAACACAACTACAAAACACTCTCCACACAATTAAAACTAGATCTAAACAATTGGGAAAACATAAATTGCTCATGGGTAGGATGAGCTAACATAATAAAAATGACCATCCTACCCAAACTAATATTCTTATTTAGTGCCATACCCATTGAACGACCAAAAAAACTTTTTTATAGAGTTAGAAAAAACCATAACAAAGTTTATTTGGAAGAACAAGAAAATCAATAATATCAAGGGAAACAATGAAAAAATGTGAAGGAAGGTGGCCTAGCATTACCAGATCTTAAATTATACTATAAAGCAGTGATCATCAAAACCATATAGTACACGAGTCTTGTAATCATGGGAAAATATTTGAAATCATCTAATTAAATAAAGATTTAAAAAATAAGGCAAAAAAAAAGTATGGAGGGAGAGGAAGGAAGAAAAGAAAATTATATTTTGTTAATTGAAAAAAATTTTTTTGTGGAAAATAGTTTATTCCTCCATACCACCCCTGATTTACTATTGAACCTGTATTTAATTTAAGCACCATAGTGAACATCACCATCTCTTCTTTCCAGTAGATTTAGGTGGATGTTACCACCCTGTTTCCTTTTTTGTGTTTCTTCTCCCTTTAGCCAGATTCTCTACCACGACTGGTAGCAAGGAGTTCTAGGCAAACTCTAAATAACATCAATTAGTCATTTTTGTAATTCCTCCCCAGCTCAATGGAGTTCCTCTTTTGCATACAATGAGTGGTCAGAAAAGATTTATTGGATTAAATTGATATGTCTATTCCAAATTATTTTTTTAAAGCCCATGATGATTGCCACAGTTATATATGGAACTATCAGCATTTCAAAAGAGTATTTATTGAACATGAAAAAACAAAATATTATTCAGGCTAATTTTATAAATACATTTGGATGTGATGAGCCCCTTATGAAAACATATATGTGATAATAAAAGGATCAACAGAGATGTAGTATAACAGGGAAAATTATCTCACAATAAAGAGATATAAATTTCTCCCTAGTGACTACTTTGGCTTTATTCCAGGAGTTTTTGTAAGTTGTCTGATTGTTGTAATTTTCTCTGATGAAATTATTTATTGTTTTTATAATTTTTCTCAAATTTTTAGGTTTAGATTATTTAGTCTTCCCTTAAATTTAAATCTTTTCTTCAAGTGGCATTTATTCATTACAATATTTAATGCATTAAGGTCAGTAATATTTCTACTTTGCTGAAATTATTCACAAATGACATGGTTTTGCAATACCGTTTTGATAAAGGACTTAGATGATGGAGAAATGCTTATACTTTAGTTTCATGAGAATAGAACTGTGGTAGAGGCACTAAATATAACTGTGAAAATGCAGTGCCATGGAATATGGGAGAGTATAGGCCAGGATCCCTGTGAAGTCTCCCAATATTCCCTTCCAAGTGACTTTAAAATAATGGCTCAAATCAAATTTTAAAGTGATAGATCCAATAAAAGATCATGGGGAGGCATTTATCCTGCTTAACACAACTTAAGAGAACTGCAGGAGAGGTCTGTAACACTGGAATGGACAGAGACCCAGAGCACAGCAGGGATACCAGCAGTGGACCTTGGAGGAGGACTTGACAGGACCAGGAGCCATAGCAGCAGCTTCAGAAGTTCTCAACCCAGAGAGAGTAAGTTTATTGGACAACTGATCAGAAGGAGATAGCAGGGGCCCCTTTGGTGACTCTGGGTTCAGCTGGCTGAGTCAAAATTCTAGAGAAAAGAGGAGAGCTTACAATAATTTACCAGAAAGTAGGGTTCTTGGTCAGAAGAGGAGCTCTAGCTGCTGAAGCTGTGGGGGAGAAGGAGCCCTTCCTGGATAAAGACCAGAATACTGAATAGGAGAGCAATGACCATATTTCTCCCAGAATTACACCACCTTAAGAAGCACCAAAAACTTGTAGACTCACAGAACCAGCTCTGAAGACAGTAGCATAGAAAAACCTGAAACTTGGGGCAGTGACTCCCTGCTCCTAGGTGAGTAGAGCCCAACCTTCACATAAAGTTCAAAGTAAAAAAAAATAGGCTGGGAAATGAGTAAACAAAAAAGAATTTGACCATCAAAAACTAGTATGGTGCCAGGGAAGACCACAGTGAAGACAATAATGTGAAGACAGTTATAAGCAAAGCCTTGAAGAAAAAAATGTGAAATATCTAATTACAAAAACAACTAATCTAGAAAATAGAACAAGGAGAAAATTTAAGAATTATTGAACTACCTAAAAGCCATGATTAAAAAGCAACCTAGATATCACATTTCAAGAAATTATCAAGGAAAACTGCTCTTTTGCCTTAGGTCATGAAGGTAAAATAAAAGTTGAAAGAATACACTGATTATCTCCTGAAAAAATATTGCAAAACGAAACTTCAGAAATATTATTGACATGACCCATATAAAACCCAGCGGAATTGGTCACTGGCTACAGGAGGGATGTGGGAGGAGGGGAGGGAAAGAACATGATTCAAGTAACTATGAAAAAATATTCTAAATCAATTAATTCATTAAATAAACTAAAAAATATATTATTGACATATTTCAGAGCTCCCAGGACAAGAAGAAAATATTGTGAGCAGTCAGAAAGAAAGAATTCAAACATTGTGGGAGCCACAGTCAGGATCACACAAGATTTAGCGGTTTCCATATTAAAGAAGAGGAGGGTTTGGAATATGATATTCCAGAAGGCAAAGGGGCTGAGATTATAACCAAGAATTATCTACCCAAGAAAACTGAAGGAAAAAAGCATAGATGGGAGTTGATTTTATTGGGATAATCTCCAAAAAGACAAAAATATAGGTGTGAAAAAGAGGGATACACCTGGGAAAAGAGGGAGGAGAGAGATAGAATGGGGAAAATTTTTTCACATAAAAGAAGTGGACAAGTAAGAATTTTTAGAGTGAAGGGGAAATGGGTAGGGTGGTGGAGAATACTTGAACTTCATTCTCATCAGCATTGATTTTAAAAGGGAAGAAAACATACAAAAACTCAGTTGGGTATAGAAATCTATCTTAATAGAGAAATTTGAGGGAAAAGGTAAGAGACATGCGAGGGAGGGTTGATAAAAGGTAGGATAGTTTAAGAGAGATAATAATCAGAGGCAAAACAGACTTTAGAGGGAGAGACAAGATAAAAAGAGAGAAGGATAAACAGAAGGAAAGAGAACGGAGGGAAATATTCAATAATCACAACTATAAATGAGAATAGGATGAGCTAATCCATAAAATGCAAGTGGATGCCAGAATGAATTAGAAAACAAAATCCAGTAATATATGTGAGACAGCTTGAATCAGAAAAGTACTTTTGTTCTCCTTTAATCATTTTAGTTGTGTCCAACTCTTTGCTACACTTAGGATCTTTTGGCAAAGAGATTAACATGGTGTGCCATTTCCTTTCCCAGTTCATTTTACAGATGAGGAAACTGAGGTAAACAGGGTTACCTAGGGTCATATGATTAGTGTCTGAGGCTAGATTTGAACTCATGAAATGAATCTTCCTGACTCCATGTCCCTCTATCTACTGTGCCCCTTTGCTGCCCAGAAATATACCCATAGATGTAAAATAAATGGCTGGAATAGATTTTATTATGCTTCAGATGAAGTTAAAAAGGCAGAATTGTTAAACATGATCTCAGAAAAAGCAAAAACAAAAATAAATCCAATTAAGAGAGATAATCAGTGCATGCTCTATGATCCAGGAATACCACTACTGGGTTTGTACCCCAAAGAGATAATAATGAAAAATATTTGAACAAAAATATTCATAGCCTTGCTCTTTGTGGTGACAAAAATGGAAAATGAGGGGGTGTCCCTTGATTGGGGAATGGCTGAACAAATTGTGGTATATGATGATGATGGGATACTATTGTACTGTAAGGAATGATGATCTGGAGGATTTCTATATGAACTGTAAGAACCTCAATGAACTGATGCAGAGTGAAATGAGCAGAACCAAGAGAACATTGTACACAGAAAGTGAAACATTGTGGAACTATCTGATGTAATGGGCTTTACTGATAGTAGCAATGCAATAATCCAGGACACTGCTGAAGGGCTTATGAGAAAGAATGCCATCTATATTGAGAGAAAGAACTATGGGAGTATAAATGCAAAAGATATACATATGGCTTATCACTTATCAATTGTATATAAGGGTATATGATTTGGGGTTTTGGCTTTAAAAATTGCTCTATAGCAAACAAAATAATATGGAAATAGGTATCAAGTGATAATAGTTGTACAACACAGTAGAATTGCTTGTCAGCTCTGGGAGGGAGGAAGAAAAGGGGAGGGAATTAAAAAATGAATCATGTAAACATAGAAAATATTTTTAAAATAAATAAAAATAAAAAGAGAGCTAATCAGGAGTATATTTTGCTAAAAGGTAACACAGACAATGAAGTAATATAAAAAAAAAAACTTTACAGCAAGTTCCTCTGCATCATTTCTCAGATATTTAGGGAACTGGGTCAAATTTATAAAAATAAGAACCATTCTGAAATTGATAAATGAGCAAGGAATATGAACACAGTTTTTGGAAAAAAATCAAAATCATCTACAGTTACATTTTTAAAAATACTCTAAACCACTATTGATTAGAGAAAGGCAAATTAAAGCAATTCCAACGTACCACCTCACACCTATCAGAAATGACAAATGCTGGAGGGATTGAGGGAAGATAGGTACATTAATGAATTGTTGGTGGGGAAGTGACTAAATCTAACCCATCTGGAGAATTATCTGAAATTACACCCCAAAGGCTATAAAGCTGAATATAGCCTTTAACTCAGCAATATTACTACTAAACCTGTATCCCAAGAGATCAAAGAAAAAAGAAAAGGGCTTATATGTACAAACATATTTCTGACAGCTCTTTTTGTGGTGGTAAAGAATTGGAAATTGAGAGGATTCTCATCAGTTGGAGAATGGCTGAACAAGCTATAGTATGATTGTGATGGAATATTATTGTACTATAAGAAATGATGAGGGGTGACTCCAGAAAGAAAACATGGCAAGATCTATGTGAATTGATGGTAAATGAAGTGAGAACTATGAGATCATTGCATACAGTAACAGCAATATTATAATGCTAAAATATGAACAACTTGGCTACTCTGATCAATACTCTGATCTAAGACAATTCCAAAGGACCCATGATGAAAAAATACAGTTCATCTCCAGAGAGATGGTTGATGAATTTGGAGTGCAAATTGAAGTATAATTTTCTCTCTTTTTTCATTTTGTTTTGTGAAATGACTAATATGGAAATGTTTCACATGATTTCACATATATAATTAATATACTATTGCTTTCTCAGTGGGTGGGAAGGGAGAGAATCTGGAATGCAAAATTAACAATAAAAGAATATTAAAAACAAATTTCAATAAAGAAATATAGAAGTATCATAAGTTAATATGTAGGTGTAAAACCTTGTTATTTGCCATTGTTATAATGACTAAAGAGAAATCATTTATAAATGGTCTAATACATTTTCCCCTTTTGAGTAAAATTTAAAAAAAAAGTTAGTTTCATGAAATACTTTAAAATTTTCAATTTTGCAGCATTTCACTATAAGGCCAGATCCAGCTGCAATGGCTGTAATTTAATTATCTGCGCAGTCTAATTCCTTATAGGTCTAGAATCACAGACTTTTTGCTGATGTCAAACCACACCAAGAAAACAGGGCCACTAACCTATATAGAAGGATCCTTACAGGCCGCACATTGACTTGGAAAACTATATATTAATGTTTTCTATGTTCTATTGTGCTTTTATTTATTATGTTAAATATTTTCCAATTACATCTTAATCAGCTTCCAAATGGTAGAAAGCATTGTGGGTAGCATGTTTGACATATTAGGTCTAATTATCTCATTTCAGTTATAAGGAAACTGAGGCTGATAGAAGGGAAAAATGAGTAAGGAGGTGAGACAGAACTAGAACATGTATATCTTTACTTTAAGTCCAGGGATTTTTCTACTATAACATCATCATCATCATTGGCCTTTATATAGTGTTTTTTTAAAATTCTAATCTGTTTTGTGATTACTAATCAGTAGTGATTCCAAGGCAGAAGAATGGTCAAGGGCTAAGCAATTGGGATTAAGTGACTTGCCCAGGAAATGTTGAGATCAGATTTGAATCCAGGACCTTCCACCCACAGACCTTTTGCTCTATCTACTAAATCCCTTTGTATAGAGTTTTACAAATATGTCATTTTATATTCACAATAAAAACAAATCATCATCATGAAAATATTTTCTGGATTTTAAAGCACTATGTAATTAATTATCAAGAGACCTTGACACAGACCTTTGAACCTTAAACTCTGGTCATGATAAACTGGCAATTTTAGTCATGATTTTGGCTCTGATTATTAAAAATTTTTAAAAAAGATGGATTTTGGGGTGACTTTTCCTAGACCAGATACTTCCCTCTTTGTTTAGGAAATAGTAAGGCTGGTTAAAAGAGAAACAGTAACAACAACAAACATGCTTTGAAACATTCAGGGGGAACTTCAAGCTCCCTTGGACAGATCCCTGAGACTAAATCAGACAAAACTTCAAAAGTGTTTAAGGTATCCCTGCTATGTGTCAGAGACTGTGGGGGACCCAGACAAGAATACCAGGGTGCTCATAAATTCAAGGAGCTTCCAATATAGATGGAGAGGCAAGGCATAAACATTTAAAAAGCTACCTTCCAATAAAATGTTTAATAGCTCAAAGCCAACTGTGACAAAGTTTGTGGAGTGGGAAACAGTTTAGAAAGTTTGTTGAGTCTAGTAGAGTCAGTATAACTTCAGCAGGATGAGCCCGAGAACTTGAGATGGAAAGCCTGGGTTTAGGACCTGATAAACTATGTAATCTTAGTCTAATCACTTGCCCTCTGGTAAACCCCAGTTTAATCATCTCTAAAATGAGATCAATACTTGGACTACCTATGTCATAGGAATGTTGTAAGGAAAGCACTTTGTAAAATGTGTACAAATGTGAGCTCTTTTTCTATTCTTTTAATTGTGGAACCTTAGAACCTCAGTTTCCTCATTTGTAAAATAAGGACAATGACCCTAGAACAATCTATATTCCACAGTGTTGCTGGGGGATAAATTGGATGATGTATGTTTTTATATAAATGTGAAGAATAAAACATTGGAGTCTCTCACAATGCATTTAGCTTTCCATCCATTTTCTCGCTAATTGCTTTTGCAGGTTTGTCCAGAAAAATCACTTTCCCCCGCCCCATCTTGTGGATGTGACATTTAAAATGACAGTCAGTGTCTTTCACATGAACCAGAGCAAAGCAATTTTGTCATTGCAGAGCACTTTGGCCCCAGAAAAGTCAGAAACATGAAAAGGTCAAGCTGAACATCTGATATTTGCCCTAGGTTGCAGAAAATAATTGTTCTTCATTCTGGCAGAGTCCACCAAATAATGTGCCTTGTGGTGAGTCCAGGGGGAGTGAGGTGTGTGCAAATAAGCCATGACACTTTCCTAATGGAATGTTCTGGAACCTAAATTCTGCTTCAATTAGACCAAGAATTGGTTCTTACCCTTTTGATGTGTCAGAGACCCCTGTGGAAGCCTGATGAAAGCAAGGCACCTTTATCTCAGACGAATGTATTTAAGAGTGGATAGCTTATAAAGGACCATCAAGGCAATCAAATATACTGAAATAGTTATCACAATATATTTTTAAAATAAGTTAACGAATCCTCAGATTAAACATGATTGGATTCCAATGATGAGCCCAAACCCCATTTATATAATATCACGAGAGAAAGGTTTGAGCTACTATTGCCTGGGGAGTGGAAAGGATCACAGCTCTACTATTTGGGGAGGATGAATTCTGGAAGCAACATTTTTCAGAGGAGGAAAGAAAATTACTAATTATGCAGAGAAGAAATCTCAAAGGAGGTGTATAACACATCATTAGTACCAGAGCTGAGACTGAACCCCAATTTAGAGAATCACCAAATTTCAGAATTGATAGAGACTGTACCAAGCCATCTAGTCTAACCATTTCTTGAAAAAGAGAAAGAGTCATGATCTGTTTTTTTTTTTTTTGAAGACTTTAAATGAAGAGGAATCAACTCCTATGGTCAACTTCCAAGGCAACTAATTTTCCTTCTGAATAGCTTGATTTAGTATTGTCTTATTTCCACTTTCCTTATATTAAGCGCAGATATCTCCACATTGGTATGATTATTTCTTTGGGAGCCTATCAGGACAAGTTTAATTCCTCCTTTCCTTCCTCTCTTGTCTCTCTGTCTCTGTCTCTGTCTCTCTCACTCTCTCTATTTCTGCCTCTCTGCCTCTTTCTCTCTCCCCTATCATCCTCTTTCTATCTTCCCCTCTCTCTCATTCCCTCCCTCCCCCATCTTTGTCTCTCTTTCTCTTTTCCTTCTCCCTCTCCTTCCCCTTCCCCCTTTTTCTTATTCTGTCTCTGTCTCTGTTGCTCTCTCATCTTCCATCTTAGAATCAAGACTGTTTATTGTTCCCAAGGCAGAAGAGCAGTAGGGGATAGGTAGTGGGAGTTAAGTGACTTTTGCAGGGTATCTGAGGTCAAATTAAAATTCAAGACCTCACATTGTTAGGCCTGGATCTCAATCCACTGAGCCAACTAGCTGCCCCCTCATAATCCTTTCAAGAGCTTAAGGAGAGCTCTCATTTCCTCCAGTCTCCCAACCTTTATTTCTCTGGGCAAAATCCTCCCAACTTCTTTAACTGATAGCAATATGACATGAACTCAAGTCCCTTCTCTCTTCTGGATGCTCTCCAGATTATCAACATCTTTCTAAAATATGAAGTATGGAACTGACCACAATAGTTCATATATTGTCTGACCCAGACAGAGTACAGGGGGGCTTTTTATGTCCTTATTTCTGGAAGATATGCTTTGTGTATCAGATGTAACTCAACAGAATATTGGGTCTTTGGGCTGCCATATCACATTATTGACTCCTATTGGTTTTGCAATCCCTTAACACTCCAAACCTAACAATAATCTTTCTCACACTAACTCTAGTCCTACTGAATTTCTTCCAACCTGTACTTGGAAAGCCATTTTTTGGGAATCTGTGTGCAAATATAAGTCTTTATGTTTGTCTTTGTTAAATGTATTTTCATTAAATTTGGCTCAAATTCTAGCCGATTTGTATCTAAAAAAATGACTGTAATCTAGTGTATTAGCTGCCTTTACTAGCTTTGTGTCACCTGCAAATTTGGTAAGAATTATACACACACCTTTCTGTATATTGTGTGTATTTATGCACATATAACACTTTACATATAGCATATATACCTATAATATACAAACACATGTATATAGGTATGTATACCACATGTATTGTAGGTATAGACATACATGTATATATGTAGGTGTGTATGTGTGTTATATCATAGAAAGTTATTTTCTATATGACATGTATACATATGTGTGTACATAGATGGTATGCATCTTCATGTAGGTAAGTATAATATATGTAAATATATAGGTATAATATATACACAAAAGCATATATATTTGCATATTATATATAATTATTTTCAAATTTGCAGGTGACACACATGGGCACATATATATTTACATATATGTGTATATGTATCTATACACATATACATACCTTCATCCGACAGTTCATCAAATGCTTTCCTAAGTCTTTGGACTTGGTACAGTCATCTTTCCATTCACTGTGCCATGTAATTGTATCCTAAAGAAATTAATTTCTAGTGAAACAAAACTAAGTTTAATATCATAAGGAACTCTTTAGTTTCTGGATATGAATTCCCAAATCTCTTTTTTTTTTCCTTTTTGAAGAAAAAACAAACAAACAAACAAACAAACAAAGTCTCCTCCATACTAAGAATACCACCAATTTGCCTATTGTTTTCCCCACAATTTGTCTTTTGGTTTGGGAATGATCATAGATGATATGGAAAATGAATTGGTTAGATACAAGATGGAGTTGAAAAAGAGTGCACATTCTAGGTTACCCTCTGTCAAATCTAGATAGCTGTACAGAGTACTTAAAGCAGTTGGGTGGCAGCCTAGATAGATTCCTAGGCCTAGAGTCAAGAATCCTAATCTGGTCTTAGATACTTACTAACTATGGGACCCTGAGCAAGTCACTTAACCCCTATTTGCCTCAGTTCCCTCATCTGTAAAATGATAATAGAGGTACCTACCTTCCAGGGTTGTCATGAGAAACAAATAGCTAATAATTATAAATTATTTTGCAATGTTCTTAGTACTGTGTAAGTGCTATATAAATGTTAGCTATCATTATTATCATTACTACTAATAATGTTATTTTTGTTATTTTGTTTTTTAGTCATGCCTAATTCTTCATGAAGTCCATGAGATTTTCTTGGTGAAGACATTGGCTTGACATTGCTTTTTCTAGTGGCCAGCCTAGATATTAAGTGACTTGTTCAAGGTCACACAGCTAAGAAGATTCTGAGGCTGGATTTGAATTCAGATATTCCTGCTCCTAACTTCAGTTCTCCATCTACTATGCCACCTAGCTGCTCCTTAATAATATTATTATTACTTATGAAAATAATTTTTATTATTGTGCTAGTTAGGTGTTTTCCCTTGTAACATGAATAAAGGAGGAAGAAAAGTGAATTTATTTAGAGGAAAGAATAAAATAACATACAGGAATAAACCAAGAGTCAGCTTGATATAATGCATAGAACCAGTTCAAAGAACCATGAAGTACTTCCACATCTTGGCTGTGTGACCCTAGGTAAGTCACAACTTCTCATTGCTCTAGGACATTATTTTTTTTAAATCCTTACCTTCTATCTTAGTATTAATTCTAAGACAGAACAGTGGCAATGGCTAGGCATTTGAGGTTAAGCAACTTGCCCAGGGTCACTCAGCTAGAAAGTATTTAAGGTCAAATTTGAACTCAGGTCCTTTCTACTCTAGACCTGGTCATCTATCCACCGTACTATCTCCCTAGTTGCCCCTAGGATATTCTTTAAATTTGTACATTCCCTCCAAAGTGTCCACTTACACTGGTAGAGGAAGATTCCACATCTGGGAGCCCCCCACTGCAATGAAATCACAAGTTTAGTCCCTATACTCATTTCCATTTCCCATCAATCCCATAAATCAAAATATTTAGATATTTACCTCTTGTCTCTTCCCCTTATACATCCCATAATAACACTACCAAATACACACTAGAGGCCAACTCCCCAAAGTTGGCAATTTAAAGAATCACCAAAATATATCCAAGTCCAGTCTTCTTTGTACTTTAACAATTTCCTGACCAGAGATGACTTCTAAAATGATACAGCACAATGCTTTTTCCAATTCTCCTTGAGGATCTGCCTATTGATTGCCCAGAGGAAAGCACCAAAAGGCATTATATATTTTCTTTTGTCAAAGAACACCTCCTTGAAATCACAGGATGAAGTTAAAGAAAGGGGGAAATATATCTCTTTTCTACAAACAAACAACAAAAACTAAAGAAGTCAAAATCAAACATATCCTGGCATTCTGAGAGCAGAGGCATTTTCCTCATCTTTTGGAACTCTAAAATGTAGCCTACCTTGCTTAGCATAGCACAGGGAACAATTCCCTAATGAGAGGCAGATAGATTAAATGGCCTACAAGTTCTTTTCTATTTTCAATTTCTATGATCCTTAACACAATTAAATAATTGGCAATGACTTTAAAAATAGAATTAGTTTGTAGAGACAGGTCTGATATTTAATTTGTATTTGATTCAGACTCGAAATTTAACCATTTTTAATTCTTTGTGTTCACTGAATAGTTGGGATATGTATTAAAGGCTGTTCTCATATTTTCTCACTACAGCCTATCTTTGATATGGGCAGGGCTCAGAATTAAAGCATTCCAAATATGTTTTGTTTTTACAAATAATTATACAAGATAGAGTGTACCCTATAGTATTTGGAAGATCAAGCCAAAAGGCACCCCTGTCCCTCCTTAATCTATTTTATGAATCAGGTCTATACTATTTTATTTGATGCATATTTTATGGCTCCCACCAATATTTACTAATATGGCTCCTTACTTTTCCTCTGGCTTTTTGCTTCTTTTATCCATTTCTTTCTCTGCTGTATTTTATTTAGGAAGAAAATTATTTAGATCCAGCAGCAGTAGAGAAAGTGAGTTAGCTTATTCTTCCACTCCAGTGTCAGTGGGTACATGATACTATCTTGGTCCTATGGTAAGCTCAAGCATACATTTTCTTTTCTTAAACTCTTACTTTCTGTTTTAGAACTGATACTAGGAATTGGTTCCAAGGCAATGGGGGTTAAGTGACCTTCCTAGGATCACTTAGATGGAAAGTGTTTGAGGCAGGAGGTCAACCCAGGACCTCCCACTTATAGGTCTGGTGCTATATCCACTGAGTCACTAGCTGCCCTATGCATGTATTTTTTAACATCATTGGCCAGAATGACAGGGTAGCAGTAGGGAGGCTGTAATCTACAGACATAGGATAGACTACAATTATCTGGACATATCAGAACCCAGTCCATAGCCTTGATGGCATCATCCTTCATTCAACTGGCCTAACCAGCTATTCCTAGACTCACTCCTGGTTTACTCAGTAAAAGGAAGAAAAAACAGCAGGCATTCTACAAGAACTTATTGAAACTTTCCTATTTCCTAGATATCTTGCCAAGCTCTGAGATTACAAGTAAGGATATAGTCCCTATCCCCAAGGAGATTATGGTTTAATGGGGTATACAACATGAAAAGTCAAGATAGGCACAAAATAAACAAATAGGAACCTTTAGGGGAGCTCAAGAGTTTGGGGCAGAATCAGGAAACCAGAAAAAGCTCCTCTATCAGGCAATTTTTGAGTAGCATTTGAAGGAAGGAAAGATCTGCTAGGTGATACCATAGATTGATTGTCAGGCCTGAAGTCAGGAGGACTCATTTTCTGAGTTCAAATTTGCCCTCAGATGCTTAAAGTCACTTCACCCTGTTTGCCTTAGTTTCCGCACCTGTCAAGAGAGCTGGAGAAGGAAATGGCAAACCACCCTAGTATCTTTGCCAAGAAAACATCAAATGGGGTCCAAAGGTGTCAGATATGACTGAAACAACTGAATAACAACAACAAAGGATTCTAGAGGAGGGAAAGTGTTCCTGGAATGATTGGTGCAAAAGAATAGTGACTAGAACAAATTACGAACTCACTATAGAGGTCCAAGAGAGGAGGCACCCAATCTTTATCTTCTCTAGTGTCCTCTACTAGTGCTCTGAAAACAGTAGGCACTAAATATTTGTTTACTGAATGAATTTTAGTTCAAGGAACAGAAAAGTGAACAATAACAACAACAAAAAGAATGAGAGGATTCTCTATTTTTGGTTGACACGTTGTCACTTCTGTTCATCTACTCCCTTACATAATCTTTCAAATTTGTTAAGCAATTTGAGCAAAAGTCTACAAGCACAGGGAGTGTGATCGCTAGACTGAAAATCTCACCGCTGGCAGACCACTCAACTGTCTCCTCTATCTCCTCCCCACACAGCATTCCAGGGGATTAACCAGGAGTATGTAAAAATGGAGATTTGAACCCCAGACTTCAATCCCCAGAAATCCTTGGTACTTCCCAGAATTCCCTATAATCTCACCTGAGATTCCCCACCTGGGCGAGATCACAATTTGTATTTAAACTGGCTGTAATGCCTAATTCTTCCTCTTCCTCTACTCAGAGATTGCAACAAGATGTAAGTGAATTGGGAATGGGCTAATCAGCCCTAGGCATGTGCCTTTCTTATTTTGTATTTTCTTATTTCCTTGATTTCTAATCATCTTAATAAACCTCATAAAATAGAATACTTTTATTACTAGAGACTAAAATTGACTCTTACAAGTAAAAGGATCCTAGGTGCTCTGCACAAAGCATGAAACACACAGTCCCTGTAGGAATAGCACTGCTTCCCCAAGGATTACCAGGAGGAAAGTAAATATGACTCTCTATTAGGCCATTGCAAAGATGAGTTATTATCTATACAATGAACGAACATCTCCCTAGGGTCTAGGGTGCTTTTTCACAGAAAATGAGGTTGCTAGGGAGCCATATCGACTCTGTTTGGGCCTTAAGGAAAATTTTCTTGTTTCAGCAAAACATCCACCAAACCTTAAATGCTAGGAAAGCAAAATATGACCCGTTTTGGGTTTGAGAGATTAGACTGGAACAAGAAAGAAAAAAATCTCTTTCTCTGATGAGTTTGGGTCAGGAGGGAACAAAAAAAACCCCTTGAGAACATGACCATGTAGATTTTGATGGGGGGGGTGGCTGGTAAGTGGCTGAGTGGATTGAAAGTGAATCTTAGAGATGGGAGGTCCTGGGTTCAAATCTAACTCACATACTTCCTAGCTTTGTGACATTGGGCAAATCGTTTTTACCCCCATTGCCTAGCCCTTACTGCTCTTCTGTCTTGGAACCAATGCAAATGTTATTTCAAAGAAGGAAGGTAAGGATTTAAAAAAAAATACATATATTGATGAACCATGGCTTACACAGTATAATTCAACTATGAATGCAATATTCCCTCATATTTCTTTGGAGACCAGTAAGAACATCAGTCTAATAATGAGCATTTCTTAAGTTCTTATTCTCTGTCTGGCACTGTTCCAAGTATAGGGGATACAGAGCAAGGCCAAAATAGTCTCTGCTTTTGGGGAATTCACATTCTAATAGGGCAGACAAAATGCAAATAACTAGACATGATATAAGATATATCATTGCTGTTCAGTTGTTTTGGACTCTTCCTGGAGAGGTTTGGCATTTCCTTCTCCGGGTCACTTTGCAGACAAGGAAACTGAGACAAATTGGGTTAAGTGACTTCTCCAGGGTCACACAACTAGGAAGTCTTTGAGGCTGGATTGAAATATCAAAAGCTTGATTTGAACCCCTCACTTCCTTACTCCAGCCTAGTGCTCCATTCACCGAACTGCCCATGAAATATATACACGAATGGGAAGGAATCACAGCAGGAAGATGCTATAGGAGAGAAGTACTATGAAAGCCCTCCCATAGAAGGTTGGATGTGGCTAAGCCTTGAAGGAAGCCAGGAGGGAGAGGCGAGGAAAGAGCGCCTTCCAGTCATGATGCGAATCTGGATGGCCATGATTGGGATCTGATGAAAAGAAAAAAGATGTCCTGGCAGGGGAAAGAATGAGATGTAGATTCTTGGACATAGCTAATGTGCGGTTTTGTTTGTTTTGGATTGGTCTATTTTCTATAATTTATCACCTATTTATAACAAATCACATATATTACATTTTATGTTATATTATATTTTATATAAACATATGTAAAATAAAAATAAAATAAAAATTCAAACTAGAAGAAAAAATTAATGACTATTTAATGATTCGCCTTTCCAGTGTTGCTGTTAGGTAATAACTTGAACTTTGCTAGAAAGCTTTCAGAACTCCGTGGGCTTGAGCCTATTTTCATGATTAAGACTTGAAGTAATTCAATTCAATTCAACAAAGCATTTATTAAATGTTTACTGTGTACCAACAACAATATTAGGTGCTGGTGATAGCAAGGCAAGAATAAAATAGTGTCTGCCTTCAAGGAGCTTTTGTTTTATTTGTGGAAGCAACTGATAAGCTGGTGAGTTCAAAAAAAGATACACATCATACAAAATACAGAGAATCGACCAGTTGGGCCTCTAGTCAGAGGAAAAAAATAACGCTTTTCTAAGCCCCAATTGCTACACAGCCTTACTTTTCCTTCTACCCATAAAGATTTTCTTCTGTAAAACTGGCAAGAAGAAGTGAAAGTGCATTGCTTATGCCTCCTCAGAGGAAATAGTGAACCATTCTGACTCTGGGATGAGGACTGTAAAAACCAAAACAAAACAAACAAATCAACACACCAGGATGGCAAATTTCAAACAATGGCAAATGGACAACCATGACTTCTCTGGGTGCCCCTCCGGGAGCCCACTATGTTCATTTTTAGTTTGAGCTTCCTGCATTTTAAAACTTTCAAGCCTGTGCCCGTGACTCTTCTGAGCTGATTTCTATTCTGCTGCCCTCGTGCTGTGCCCAGCACAGATATCATGAACTGGACTGGAGAGAGGGACAAGACTGTCCTCTGCTCCTTCTCGTTTACTTTGGCTCAGAGAACTGCGGCTGGGGTTGTTTGTTTATCTTCTGTGTGGTTTATCCTGTTTCAGGTGCCTGACATGATCCCCTCCCCACCAAAACACCAGTAGTTTAATCCGTGATGGGTAACCTTGGAGCTAGGATTTCAAGTAGGATGGTGAAGCCAGCCAGACTGGCATGGAAGCCCTGAAAACCAAGAGGATCTGGGACTGGAGCCAAAAGTCAGCTTTTGAACAGGGAGCTGGGACTGTGCTCTGTGAGAACCAAGCTAAGCTATGAGTCTAATCTCTTTCCTTTCTCTAGAAATTGAGGGGCTGGGGGGGGGGAGAGGGATTATTCCCCCATGGGTTGGGGAAAATAAGTTGTATATTTCTGCTTATTCTTCTTCTAACATAACTATTTCTTTATAAGAGCTAAAAAATATATATTTCAGTAAGAAACAAACAGCATATACCTAAGACACATATGATTGTTATCTGTCAGAAATTTGAGAAAATCATCAAAATAATTACTGATGAATGCAAATTAAAACAACTCTGGGGTACTACCTCACACCTGCCAGATTGACTATTATGACAGAAAGGGGAAATGATAAATATCAAAAGGGATGTGGAAATATAGGGACATGACCAATTAATGTTGGTAAAGTTGTGAACTGACACAAATGTTCTGGAAGGCAATTTGGAACTATACTTACAAGAATATAAAACTGTGTACACTCTTTGACCCAGCAATACCACTATTAGATCTGTATCCCAAGAAGATCAAAGAAAAAGGAAAGGGACCTACATGTACAAAAATATTTATAGCAGTGGTTTTTGTTAGTAAAGGATTGAAAATTGAGGGGATTCCCACTGAAAAAGTTGTGATAAATAATTGTGATTGAATACTAGTTTACTACAAAATCTTACAAATAGGATGCTTTCAGAAAAACCTGGAAAGATCTACATGAATTGATATATAGCAAAATAAGCAGAACCAGGAGATCATTGCTCTCAGTAACTATAATATTGTATGATTGTCACAAATATCAAGGTATTTAAGGAAAAACATATGTGAAGGACAGAGGTCTTGCTTTACCAGATCTCAAACAAAGTAATCAAACAAATGATTACTATAAAAGAGTAATCATAAAAATAATCTGTACTCAACAAGAAACAAGTAGTGGACCAATGGTATTAGGTAATCAATATCCAGCAGTAAGTCACCATAGTAACCTAGTTTAAAAAAAAAAAACTCAATGATCTAAGCTTTAGGGAGAACTAACTATCTGACAAAAACTGTAGGAAAACCTGGAAAAGAGCATAGCAGGAACAGCATCTAATACCATATACCAAGGTTAAATCAAATGAAAACATGATCTTGGAATAAATGGTGATACCATGAACAAATTAGGGGAGGACAGAATAGTTTAACTATGAGACCTAAGAAGAAGGGAAGAATGTATGACCAAACAAGACATAAAGAACATCACAGCAAAGGAAAGTAATGAATGAGGGAATGTGGCAAAGTAGGGACATTAATTCATTGCTGGTGGAGTTGTGAATTGATCCAACCATTCTGGAGGGCAATTTGGAACGATGCCCAAAGGGTGCTAAAATACTGTCTGCCCTTTGATCCAGTCATAGCACTGCTGGGTTTGTACCCCAAAGAAATAATAAGGAAAAAGACTTGTACAAGAATATTCATAGCTGCCAAAAATTGGAAAATGAGGGGATGCCCTTCCATTGGGAAATGGATGAACACATTGTGGTATGTGTTGGTGATGGAATACTATTGTGCTCAAAGGAATAATAAAGTGGAGGAGTTCCATGGAGACTGGAACAACCTCCAGGAAGTGATGCAGAGCGAGAGGAGCAGAACCAGGAGAACATTGTACACAGAGACTGATACACTGTGGTATAATCGAATGTAACGGGCTTCTCCATTAGTGACAATGCAATGTCCCCGAACAATCTGCAGGGATCTAAAAAACAATATCCACAAGCAGAGGATAAACTGTGGGAGTAAAAACACCGAGGAAAAGCAACCACTTGACTACAGGGGGGAAGGGTATACAACTGAGGAGAGACTCTAAATGAACACTCTAATGCAAATACCAACAACATGGAAATGGGTTCGAACCAAGAACATATGTGATACCCAGTGGAATCGTGCGTCGGCTATGGGAGAGGTGGTGGTAAAGGGGGAGGGGAGGAAAAGAAAATGATCTTTGTTTCCAATGAATAATGTTTGGAAATGACCAAATAAAATAATGTTTAAAGTGGGAAAAAAAAGAACATCACAAGATGTAAAAAAGATAATTTTGATTACATTAAATTTTTTTGTACAAACAAAACCAATCCAACCAAGATTAGAGAAGCAAATAAAGAGGAAAATTTTATAGCAAATATCTCTGACAAAGGTTTCATTTCTGAAATATATAGAGAACTGAGGCAAATATATAAGATTACAAATCACTATCCAATTGATAAATGATTAAAGGATATGAACAGGCAGTTTTCAGGTGAAGAAATCTAAAACCTCTATAGTCATATGAAAAAATGTTCCAAATAACTAATGATTAGAGAAATGCAAATTAAAACAACTCTGAATTACTACTTCACAACTATCAGATTGGCTAATATGACAAAAAATGGAAAATGAGAAATGCTGGAGGGAATGTGGGAAAACTGGAATACTAATGCATCATTTATTTTTTTTAAATCCTTACCTTCCGCCTTAGAATCAATACTATGTATTGGCTCCAATGCAGAAGAGTGGTGAGGGCTAGGCAATGGGGGTCAAATGATTTGTCCAGGATCACACAGCTGGGAAGTGTCTGAGGCCAGATTTGAACCCAGGACCTCCCATCTCTGGAACTGGTTCTCTATCCACTGAGCTACCCAAATGCCCCCATATTAATACATTGTTGGAGAAGCTCTGAACAAATACAACAGTTCTGGAGAGCAATTTTGAATGACACCCAGAGGCCCATCAAACTTTACATATTTGATCCAGAAATACCACTATTAGGTCAGTATCCCAAATAGATCATAGATAAGGGAAAAGGACTTGCTTAGACAAAAATATTTATAGCAAGTCTCTTTGTGATGGCAAAAATCTGGAAATGGAGGGGATGTCCACCAATTGGGAAATGGCTGAACAAGATATAGCATAGGGTTGTAATGGAATATTTTTGTACCATAAGAAATGACCAATGAAATGATGTCAGAAAACCTTGGAAGGACTTGTATGAATTGAAGCAAAGTGAAGTGAGCAGAACCAGAAGAATATTGTGTATGTAAGAGAAATATATCATTAGTGAAGGACTAAACTATATTAACAGCAGTGCAAGGATCCAAGACATCCCTAGGGGACTCATGTGGAAAAATACTATCTATAGCTCTAGAAGGAATTGTCAGAATATGAATACAGATTGAATCAGATCATTTCCTGCTTTATTTCCTTCATGAAAATTTTCTTGCATGTAAGATATATATCTCCTTTCACAACATGTAGAATATGGAAATTTTTATTGCATGACAATACTGGAATAACCTATACCAGATTGTTTACCATTTGAGGAGAGGTGAAAGGAGGGAGAAGACGGAGAGAATTTGGATAGCAAAAGATCAGAAAACAATCATTTAAAAGTGGCTCCTGGGGGCAGTTGGGTAGCTCAGTGGATTGAGAACCAGCCCTAGAGACGGGAGGTCCTAGGTTCAAATCTGGCCTCAGACACTTCCCAGCTGTGTGACCCTGGGCAAGTCACTTGACCCCCATTGCCTAGTCCTTACCACTCTTCTGCCTTGGAGGAAATACACAGTATTGACTCCAAGACGGAAGGTAAGGGTTTTATTAAAAAAAAAAGTGGTTCCTACATATAATTGAAAAAAAAATGAACAAAAAATTATAGAATCATCAGCCAAGAATGACTTGGCTATTCTCACCAAATCAATGATCTTAGACAATTCCAAAGGATTGATTATAGAAAAATGCTATCCACTTCTAGAGAAAGAACTGATGGAGTCTGAATTCATATTGAAACTTACTTTTTGAAACTTTACTATTCTTGTTTTGAGGGATGGTCTCCTTTTTTTTTTTTCAACACAGCTTATATGGAAGTTTTCTACATGATGGCAAAAGTATAATCTAAATCAAATTTCTTGCCTTCTTAATGAGGAAAGAAGGGAGAGATTTTTTAAATTTATATGTAATTGAAAAATAAAAGAAAAAATTATTATTATACTGACATACATTAAGAGCTGATTAAAAGGAACCACAGGCATGATTTTCCTAATCTTTACATTTTACATATGAAGTAAAGAGAACCAGAGAAATTTGAGTGACTTGCCTAAGGCCACCAGGTAAGTAACTAATAGAGTATTGTAATAGATGGATAATTTGAGGGGTGTATATTGATTGTTTATTAGATGACTAATGGATCAAGGTTTGTCCACCCTCCTCCCTTTTTCCTCCCTCTTCAGAAGCCTTTCAGCTTCCCCTTCCCCCTTTCTTCTGTAAGCTATGAGATTTCAAAGGAAATACTCTTTTCTCAAGTAAGGATTTATTTGGGAAAGACAGGACAAGGGTAGAGGATAAGGTAAGAGGTGTAGGATATCCCTATTCTCTACAGGAAGCCTTGGTTAGGAGGATGTTGAGGGAGATGTCAATTCTGTCACAATTGTGAGACAGTCAGTCAGAGAGATATGAAGACAACTGTCTTTCTCCTCTTTCAATTCAGTCAGCCAGAAGCCAAAAGCCCAAAAAACCAAAGAACCTCCTTCAGCCCAGCCCAGCCATTGACTTGGCTCCAACTGTATCCCAGTCACATTCCAAATGGAATCTTTATTTTGACTGATAGCTTCTGTCCTCAGCTTTCTGTCTTGCATGCATGCCTTGTAAATTCTCTTATAACTTCTCTCTTTTCCATAGTCTGGACTCAAATCCAGGTGAAATGAGTCCCAAAATAGTGTTCTTTCCACTACACTAAAGTTCTTCAACAAACACATCTTCAGCCCCCTTTCTTCTCTAGTGAAATGAATTTTCCCGGCATGGTACTGGGAGCTCCTAAAAACTTAATTGCTAATTGGGTCAGTACCGATATCTTCATCAATCCAACACTGGAAAGCAGGCAGTGATCTTTTAAAGAAGTTGCTCATTAGATATATTCTTTTGGTCTTCATTTACCATAGGATCATTAGCCTTTGAGCTGGAATGGCCCTTGGCAATTAACTAGCCTGACCAGCTCATTATACAGAAGAGGAAATCAATGGTCAAAGAAGAGAAATGGTTTACTTACTCATGGGCAGACATTAGAAGTGGTATCACTGTCTTCACTGTCTTTTGCTCCATTATTTAAAAGTCTTGAGCAATGTATTTCCAGCCAGACAGTAATTTAATGAATGTGATTCTTTTTTTTTAAAAAAGGTTCTTGTCCAAAGAATTCACTTTTCACCTTCACCATGAAGCTCAAGGAACAAAAATATAATTAGTTCCACTGAATTCATATCATAATCATCTGGAGAGCTACCTGAGCTGCTCCAAAGAAGCCCAAAGCAGTACTTCATGCTCCATAAGGTGTTTTGACAGAAACATCTGGCAGCTTACAGCTAGTTCATGCCTCCTAAAAGGAGAGTTATTTTTACCAGTGCAACAGAAAAGCAAAGCAGGCTGAAACATTTCAGGTCTCATATTAGCCTGGGGTTGATCTGAGGCTGGGCACAATCAGAACTGGCCCATGGGGAGAAGAACACAGATTCCTTCCTTTCTAGAAGCCTTCCAGAGCCTTCTCCTCCTACTAGAAAAATGCAAGGCATTCACTGTACTCCTTTGTCTTGCATGAGATTTTAGTGTTACTTTTTGATTTCATGCTTTTCCTCTGATACTTATTCCAATTCATGCGATATATATCTTGCTTTTTATATGTGATCTCTCTCATTGGATTGCAAGCTCCTTTGAGGTAGGGACTGTCTTGAATATCTTGAGTTCTCTGAAAGCTGGTAATCCCATTCTCTGCCCCCCCTTTTTTTTTTGCTATTTAGTTTCAAATACTTTCCCATCTTATTTATCATACTTGGTCCTTCTGTAGTATGGACCTAGGGTGGTACACAAACCTTATTTGTCCATTATTCTAAACCCAAATAATATGTCAGCTCAGGATTGAATTTAGTGCCTCATTACACCTTGCGAGAAAAAGTACTTTGCAAAATGTACTATAAAATTAACTAACTTGATCGTAAAGTGGTTTTTGTGTCTCTTTCCAACTCAGAAATGGATCCTTTTTTCTTGCCAGGTTGAAAGAAATGCAAAATGATAAGTTAAGTTCTAGTGAAAGGAAAGGGAAAGGAATAAGGGTTGAGTAAGGACTTACTGCAGGAAGCTAGATGGCACAGTGTAGAGTAATGAGTCTAGAGTCAGGAAGATTCATCTTCCTGAGTTCAAATCTGGCCTCAGACACTTTCTGACTCTGTGACTCTGGGCACATCATTTAACCATGTTTGAATCAGTTTCCTTATCTCTCAAATAAGCTAGAGAAGGAAACAGCAAACTACTTCAGTATTTCTTTGCTAAGAAATCCCCTAATGGTGTCAGGAAGAATTGGGCATGATTGAAATGACTGAACAACAACAAAGACCTACTACATCCCATGACCTTGTTCTGAGTTGTTTATCAGAAGAATTCAGAAACAAATAGGATATTTGAATTTATGCTAATATTTGACATTATGAAGAGAGAGCTAGATTTCATGGATTTAGAGATGGAAGAGAACTTTGAGGTCATCTAGTCCAATCTCTTAATTTTATAGCACAGGAAACCAAACCCCAGAGGAAATTAGTGACTGACAGTTTCATACAGATAGTAGGAGTCAAAATATGATATATGAGGTGATATATAAACCTGAGTCTTCCTGATCAAAAATCCAGTCCCCTACCTACCATAACATCCTATTCTTCCCTCCCGCTCTCTGTCTTTGTCTCTGTCTCTCTCTGTGTGTCTGTCTCTCCCTCCCTCCCTCTCTTTCTGTCTCTCTTTCTCTCTCTCATTTTAATACTGGTTTTGACACTTCCTCTGTAATTTTGGTTAGATTGCTCCATTTTTCTTGGCCGCAGTTAAATTCCCTGTGAATGAGAGAGGGTAAATGAAACATTCTTTTTGCTTTCTTCTCATTCTAATTCCATAAATAAATGAATAGTAAATTTTGAAAAACATACATCCCCAGTGTTTTTTTTTCCACTTGAAACTAGGATAAACTCATATTGGAAAGCAAACCCAGATTAAATAGTCTATTTAAGATTGAGAGCCAAGCCTAGAGATGGGAGGTCCTAGGTTCAAATCTGGCCTCAGACACTTCCCAGCTGGGTGACCCTGGGCAAGTCACTTCACCCCCATTGCCTAGACCTTACCACTCTTCTGCCTTGGAGCCAATACACGGTATCGATTCCAAGATGGAAGGTAAGGGTTAAAAAAATAAATAAATAAACAGTTCCCTATTATTGACAAGGTACTTATTCTGGTGGAAGAGTATTCAAGTACCTACTTGGGAGACAGAAAACAACTTAAAATCAATTTGATGGATGATGCTGCTTTCAAGACTTGCTTCTCTAGTGAGAGATATACAGTGAAGAATGGGGTCTAACATAAAAAATAAAAAAAAAATCCTTTTCATTTTGTCTTTTTCCCTAGCAAAGCACTCAAAAGATAAAAGGTACAAGAAATGTCCAATTGATTGATTCAGATATTTTTGTCAAGTATCATCCACAACAATAATACCTGTTCATTAAGAAGTATATAAATAGAGGGAGCTAGGTGGTTTAGTTGATAGAGAGTCAGATCTGGAAACTGAAGGTCCAGGGTTCAAATCTGGGCTCAGACACTTCCTGTCTGTGTGACCCTGGGTAAGTCCCTTAACCCCAAATTGCCTGGCTCTTCTGCATTGAGAATGATACTCATATAAATTCTAAGACAGATTAAAAAGAGAGAGAAATATGTAAACAGTGTAAAAGGAGGTGAGAGAACTGTACTTAACAATTGCTGAGTTTCATAATTTTAGAAGTCCAAGGATCACATTGTTCTGAATTCCTTGTTCTAGAAATCTTTGTTTTTTAGGGAACCTGAACATCTTCCTACAAGGAAATACCCTTGTCATCTTCCCAGAGAGAAAGACAAATGGTGGCTTTAGAGGCTCTGAGACTTGGGGGTGGGGGAAGCCTCTGGGGGCTCCAGCTCATTTGTAGCCAGCAGACTAGTTGTGAGAAAATAGGCATGGCAAATAATATGGGAGGCTTTTCTTGTTTGTGTAGATACAAAGCCGGTTCTCTAAGTCAAATTCATTTATTATTGACAAGAAACAGCACAATTTTATCGGGTACATCTGATGTGGACCTCAGAGGTAGCCATTTAATTCTATGGGACCAGAAGCTTTCTTTTGCTTCTGACAAGTCCTGAGATAAGGATGAAAAAGCATTTAGAAACCCATCAGAGAGTACCAGAAAACTAACCTCCTGGCCTAATGTAGTATATTTATTTTATTTCAATAATGACTTTGCCAGGAAAAGGAGCTTCCTGGGTAACGGGAAAATAACAGAAAATCTGAAAGACAAAGGGGGGAAAGACACTTAGCATCATGTGTGGGGAATACGCAATTAAAGAACTAATCTTATTTAAAAAGGGAATACTGAAAAAAACACAGAATTTTTACAACCTTTGTTATGATGAAGGATGGGAAGTACTGTCTGCATTCTAAGGGTTCTAGAGGACCACCTCATTGGCATCCAAATGATAGTGTCCTCCCGAGTACACCAGGAAAGCAGAATGAACTCAAAGCACACTTAAGAAAGGTTTGATGTACTTATCCCTCTCAGAAGAGTTATTCTTGAATGTCACCGATTTTGAACAAGAACAGAATCTCAATTTGAGGGCACTCCTTGAGAAAAGAGGGGTGGAAAACTGACAAAGATAACAAAATGAGGGGTGAATTTGGAGGTGATGGGGAAGACTGATAGTTAATATCTGTTGGTAGAACTGTGAATGGATCTAATCCTTTTAGAAAACAATTAGGAATGATGCTAAGAAAGGTACTAAATGTCTCATATTCTTTGACCGTTATATTCCTCTTCTTGAAGACAGAAGGAAAGATTTCCTAAAAACCAAAATATTTATAATAATGCATTTTTTGATATCAAAGAACTGGGGAAAAATCCATCCGCCCATTAATTGAAGAATAGCTAAACAAACGAATAAATGATTATAATATATTCTTTCTGTGCTGGAAGAAATGACAAATATGAAGAATTTATAGAAACAAAGGAAGATATATGAATTAATATGGAAAGAAGCCATTGAATGAGGAAAAATATTTCATGTGTATATTCGTATGGATATACACACATAAATATGTGTGATGATTACAACAAAGTAAACAGAAAGAGCAATCAAATATAACTGAATGAAGTATAATTATAATCGCCAAGGTAGACCCAAAGGAAAGGTGAGAAAATACATCTCCATCCTGTCATTAGATAGGAGAAAATATAGGTATTGTATTTTGCACAATCTGTGAGACTTCTTTGATGGGTTGTTTGGTTTTGCCAAAAACTTAAGTTTTTTTCTTATTTTATATTCTTCTTAGGAAGGAAATTTGATGGGTAATGGAGGAGGGGAGTGATATATTCAGAAACGAATGTCATGGTAAAAAACATAACTAGACCTATTCCTCCAAGGAAATAAAAAAAAAAAAGAAAAGGTCCCTTATGTAAGAAATAGTAATAGATGCTCTTTTGTGTAGTTGTAAAGAATTGTCACCTTAGTGTTGATCATCAATTGAGGACTAGCTGAAAAAAAATTATAGGACATAATCTAATGGGATGCTATTTAAGAAATCACAAAAGGAGGTTTTCAGCAAAATCTTGGATGACATGGAATGACACAATGTAATGAGAGTAAAATAAGAATTTATATCATGATAATATTATAGACAAACATTTTGTCTATTTGAAATATTTGCTCAGACATTATAGTAGCCTACACATCCAATTTCTGGTTGTCCAAAAGCCCCTTGCACTTTTCACATTTTTTGTGTGTCTTGTCTTCTCTCATTAGATTGCACGCTCCTTGAGGGCAAGGACCATGTTATTTTTCATATTTGCATCCCTAGCTCTTAGCACAGTACCTGGCACACAGTAGGCACTTAATATTATGTTTATTGACCTTTACTAGGCACTAAATGCTAATTTGAGGCAGCAGCTGAAGTAGTCAAACTTTACTTCAAGAAAAGAATTAGTTCTGACAACAGGTTGGTGGTTTTTCCTTCAGGGAAGCCAACTAGTACAAAGGGGAAAAAGTCAAAGACACATTAGGAATTTTAGTGCTGGGGATAACCAGCTAGACAGAATCCCCAAAAAATCAGCTAGGGAAGCAATTTTCTCATCCAGGAAGACTGGGTAAGACCAAAACTTCAAATGGGATTTTTGTTATTAAGCGGGAAGATGAAATAAATTACAAGATTCTTATGGGATGAAATGAAGTTTGGAGAAGGTTCAGGGCTCTTGCTTTGTTGTATACCCCTGTGAATACATCCCTGCTCCCTTCTTCCAGACCTAAGTAAATGATGTCTTGCCTTTGGACTAAGATGATTCTACAGTCCACGAGCCTGCTGGGATATTCCCACAATTCTTATCTCTGATGCTAGGACCCTTCTGATGCTGGCAGACTGTCTAGCCATATTGATGCCTACTGCCTGTTGACATATATTTCTGGTGCTACTATTACCAGTCCAGATTCTCCTCCATGGGACCTTCCCAGACTTCCTTGGTGGATATGTCTAGTCCCTGAATCCCGGCTGTCTTTGCTTAATTCAGTTCAATTCAATTTAACTCACTTTAATTCAATTAAATAAATATTTAGTGAATCTCTACTTAGTTCAAAGCACTGTGATAGGTGCTAAAGGAGATATTGATATGAGGCACTGATAGGTCTCAAAGAACTTTGATTTTAGGGGCAGTTAAATGGATCAGAGGAGAGAGCGCTAGACCTGGAGACAGGAGGTCCTGAGTTCAAATCTCATTTCAGATATTTCCTAGTTATGTGACCCTGGGCAAGTTAATTTACTCCACCTGCCTTGACTTTACTATTGATCTGACTTAGAATGGATGCTTAGTATTGATTTTAAAAGGTAAGGGATTGAAAAAAAAAGAACTTTTATTCTAGTAGGAGAGATAAGACATGGGGACAGTTGGGCTACAGTGGCAAGAATGCTAGATTTAGAGTATGAAGACTTAGATTCAAGACACAGGCCTCCTCTTCAATGGTTTTGTGTCCTTTCCCCTTTCATGGATTCATTTTTTTCATCTATAAAGAAGGTGGTTTCTTTGGTGATATCAGAGGTCCCTTGTATTTAAAAATTAATAATGCAAAGTGGAGCTATAGACAGAGATTTACAAAACACTCTATTCAACTTAACTAACATTTTAAAAACACCTAGTATATACAAAGCATTATTTTAGGCACTTGAGTTAGAGAGACAAAAAGTAATCAGTGACCTCATGTGGCTCATATTTCACTAGGGGTTGTGGTATAATAAACATGCCTACAAGTAAGCAAATGGAAGGTCGTAGGGAATGGAAAGAAGGAGAAAGAGTCAGACAGAAAGCCAGAGCCAGACAGACAAAAGGGAAAGAGAGAGAAATTTGTTGTTTAGTTGTTTTTCAGTCACGTCCAATTCCTTTTAACCTCTTCTGGATCATTTCATTTTTGGCAGTGATACTGTTGTGGTTTGTCATTTCTTTCTCCAGCTCCTTTACAGATGAGGAAACTGAGGCAAGGAGGTTAAGTGACTTACTCTGGGTCACACAGCCAGTAAGTGTCTGGGGTCAGATTTGAATTCAGGAAGATGAGTCTTTCCTGAATCCAGCCCAGGCACTCTATCCTTTGTAGCTGCCCTACAGAGAGAAATACAAAGACAGAACGAGAAAGAGAAGGACAGAGCCAGAGAAAGACAAGCATAGTAGATTGGGAAATGGACTTGGAGTCAAGACAACTTGTCAAGAGTTCAAGTTCAAGAGTCAAGAGTTCAAGCCCTGCATTATTATACTTACTCCCTGGGCAGCCCAGAGGCAGTCAGTTACTTCTGGGTCTTCATTTCCTCATTGCTATAATGAGGAAGGTTAGACGAAAATAGTTGATTTAAACTCATATAGAAAGTACTATATTTTGACTTAAAATTAGTATTATCTATGTTGTATTGTATTTTTACAATTATAAATTCACAATTATATTTTAATCTGGGGTGGGCCACACTCTAGAACTTTTGCAAACTGTTTCCCACTTGAGAATTTAGAACCTCTGGAATAGATGACCTCCCTTGTCCCTTCTGGCTCTAAATCTGTGACCCTATGAAACCTCGAACTCTTCCTACTCTACCATAGTATTGGCATAATTGCAGATTTCATTTTGGTGCTTGAATTCTTCTGGCAAGCACCTCAAAACAAGGCTATCCTTGTTTTTTAAAAAATTTAGCTTGAAAAAATTCAGTCATTGCTAGTCTTATCCAATTTTTCATGGCCCAATTTGGGGTTTTCTTGGAGAAAATGTTGGAGTGGTTTGCTATTTCCTTCTCTAGCTCATTTGACAGGTGAGGAAACAGAGGTAAATAGGGTTAAGTGACTTTCACAGGCTAATACAACTAGTAAATATCTGAAGCCAGATTTGAACTCAAGACTTCAGGTCTGGTTCTATCTACTGCACCAATGCTCTCTCTTTTGTTCTATTGGTTCATTCAACAAATATTTATCCAGCATCTAGACTGTGCAATGCACCATGTTAAGCACTGAAAGACGTATGAAGGCAGAGTCCCTGTTTTCAGAGATCTTGGTATCTGGTTGAGGAATGATTCATCAACAGCACTCCTCCACACTTAATGTAAAACAATCAGAAATCTGCAACTAGGAGGAACTCACTGAGTCTAGCACCCCCCATGTCACACAATTCACAAATGATTGAAATAGAACTTACACCAACTCAGAGTCTCTGATTCCAAATCCAGAACTCTTTCTATCATGCTTAGATGGTGCACTGGATGGAGTGCTGGCCCTGGGGTCAGGAAAACTCATCTTCTTGAGTCAAATCTGGCCTGAGACACTGAGTAGCTGTGTCACTTTGCTATGTTTGCCTCAGTTTGCCCATCTGTGAAATGAACTGGAGAAGGAAATGGCAAACCACTTTAGTATCTCTGCCAAGAAAATCCCAATGGGAGTCACCAAGAGTCAGGCACGGCTGAAAACCACTGAACAACAAAAAACACTAAAAAAAAAAATCTTAACTTATCACTCCACTGTCTTTCCACTGTGTGACCATTTGCATGTCTGAGGAACATGAAAACCAGGACACCCAAGAAACTACAAAGTCCTTTCTACTTGACAATCTTGTTGGGGATCTGCAGAACAAATATGATCAGGTGCTGTAGTCAACACCGGAACACCTAGTAAGGGGAAGAGTTTTCAACAGAGAAGAATCCTCTGTCCCTCATCCATCACTCTTTCCAGAATATCCCCCTTCTTTTAGGCTTTATTATCTTTATTCCATGTAAGAGAAAAAGCTGAAATAAAGACCTCTCAAATATATGATTCTTCTTTGACTGTCCCTTCATTTTGTACAGCATTACTTTTAGTCCATTTTGAAGTTTTTTTTTAATTGTGTATATCCACATAATAATTATTATGAAGAAAAAAGCAACACATCTTTCAGAGTCAAAGAAATTAGCAGTTTCTAATGGGAAAAAAGGCAGAGTCTAGCATATTTTCATTTTGAATCACCCTGATTATTCCTTCCCATTCTTTGAAAGAAGGGATAGCTAATGACGGTGCTAGCCTGCAGTAAGTTACTTCCTCCTGTCAGTGACCTGCAGCTTCAGGAACAACATCTCCCTCTTGCAGACTTCTTATAAAATCCACCCTCTATCAGGCTGTAAGATGAAAATGGATGGCTACGTTTACTGAGTATGTGGCAGGTAGCTCTGCCCATGAACGGATTTCCTCTATAATATTTTTATATAAAGTGCTGGTAATTCATACCAAGAATTTGATTCAAGGGGCATAAATCAGCTCCTTCCATTCTATATTATGACCAGTTAGAAGAATAGGCCTGCCAACATACAATTTGCTACAGCTTTTCAGCAAATTTATCTAAATTCTCTGATTTTGAGCAAGGATTGCCTGTGAAAGGCAAAATTCTCTGGCCAGCAAGCACATTGTGATGATGATGGCCTCACCCTTCTACTTGATATAAAATAAATCACTATTTTCAAATATCAATGACACTTCTTTTTAACAGACCAAACCTACTTGGCTTGAACATGTCTCTTTTTCTTCCTTTTTCTCTCTATTTTGAGTGGCATCATTTGAGTCAATCCAAAACACAACTGGGTGTTAAAGTGACACATATTTAAATTGCCATCTGACTTGTCCCAGTGCCATTGACTGGGTTTCCAGTCAGAGATGCCTGAAGAGCCAGGATCTATTTAAATGTTAACAGTCAATTTGAGTTTGCACATGGCCTGCGTAATAGCCCAGGAATGAATGCAAAACCTCCTCTGCAACATTCATAACAGTATCTGCTTCATTAACCTTGGGAAAAGGGCATTTGAATGCCAAAGAGAAATGGCAGATAATCCACTGAATTCCTCATCTATGTGGCTGTCGCTGGGGAATTTGTGAAAATAAATAGAAGCCTCTGGGACACCTCATTTTCACACTGGGTTGACAAGAGAGGCCAAACTATGACCAGCTGAGAAGGCAGATCCAACAGGACCATATGGCAAGACAAATATGGTACCTGAGTCAAAAATATCAAAGTCTGGCCCAAGGAAGGAAACAAAAATTGTATTTGGCTACCAGACAGAAGATAAACAAAATAAGGTAAAGATTGTGGCTTACAGCCAACACGATCCAAAAATATACACATATCGGTCCCATGTTACTATGTCTCTGCTTCCAAATGATATACAGCGACATCAGCACATCTCCCCTGTTATTGCCATACTGACCCCCTTCTCTATTAATGCTATCCATTCTTATTGTTCAGTCATTTTGGTTGCATCTAACTCTTTGTTGACCCTATTTGAAGTTCTTGGCAAAGACACTGGGGTGGTTTGCCATGTCCTTCCTGGCTCATTTTACAAATGAGGAAACTGAGGCAAGCAGGGTTAAGTGACTTGCGCAGAGTCACCCAGCTAATAAGTGTCTGAGGCTGTCTTTGAACTTAGGTCTTTCGGATACCATGCCCAGCCTAGGTACTCTCTCCGCTCCACCAGCTTCCCTGCTACTTGCCTCTAAGTGTCTAGATGTCCAAGATATACTGTACATTGGACTCATCCACTCTAATCATAAAAGAATGTATTGCCTAAATAAATTGCCTTAAGAAGTTGCTGGAGGTTAAAGGCAGCAAAAGAATATGGTTATTGGCTCATTTTTTCATTTCTATTTTCAGTGTTTTTAATGAGCCAGGTTTTTTCCTCAGAGCTGGATGGGCTCGTTGGTAATAAAGCTAATAAGGCATTTAGGGAGACACCTTAATTCTCTCAGGCTGCTAGAAGGCAATTTATTGCATCTTATTGGTGAGGATAATTTAGACACCTAATATGCCTCCCTAAATGCAAAAGTACTTGGGCATGGGGAGGAAGGGAACTGCAGAGAATCTAGAACATGCATCTACCCCTGCCTATGGTGAATCAAGAGAGTATCATTAGCTAAATAAACATCTTATAAATATCTGCCACTTGTAAACTTAAGCAGGGAGACAAGAATGTTTTGAGAGAGAGATTGAGCATTTATTAAGTTCTTGCTGCATGCTAGATAGAATGCCATCAATTTGAATGGGAAAGGAATGATAGCTGTATTTTAATAGTTAGCATTACGTGTACGCACGCACACACTGGTCTGACTGAAATTCAGCATTTCCTTGAATTATTTAAAAGCACTCCTTTTCCTTAGAAGAGGTCCTTAGGCTACCGCAGAAGACCAAAGGGGTCCATGAAACAAAAAAGGGCAAGAACCATGATCTAGAGGGATTAGAAACCCAATGGCTAGAGATGCTCTTGGTGCTGGTGGGGATATAGAGTTGCAGATTGTATCCAGTTGGGTGAGCCCGCTCCTTACAGATACTGAAGCCTTTCTCTTCTCTACTCCTCATTCCCCTATTACAACTTCAAGGGGAAAGAGCTAATGATGGGATTCTCCACACCAACATCTCAAAAAGGATGATTTTCTTACTCTCTGAAGTCAGGCACGTTTCTGGCTGTCCTGTTTTCATCGTAACAATCTCTTGTAACAAATACCAAATGTTCTGTTCCACCTCACCCTGCTTTGAGTCCTTGGGCAGGACCCACATTGCTTCTCCCTTACATGCATGAAGCCATTTTTAGTTCAGAGACTTGGCTATGCTATCATTTGGGAAGGATGGAGAAACAGAAATGAACACATTAAAAGAATGAACAGAATCACTCTGGTTTCTGGTCCACAGACAAATTCTAGGGTGAAAGCTTCCTGCAGGACAATTGAGCTCTCCCTATCTGTTATGGGCAGCTAGGTGGCAAAGCCTTAACAGAAGCCTCTGGGACACCTCATTTTCACATTGGTTTGACAAGAGAGACCAAACTATGACCAGCTGATCAGGCAGATGTAATAGGGCCATATGGCAAGACAAATATTGTACCTGAGTCAAAAATACAGAAGTTTGACCTAAGATGGGGAAAAATCGTTCTTGGCTCCTGGATAGATGATAAATAAGAGAAGGTAAAGATTGTAGCTTTATAGCCAAAATAATCCCCCAAAATCTATATCTCAGTCACATGCTTGGTCTTCTGATTTCCAGTTTCAAGAAAAAAGACACTCAGTTCTCAATTCTTTTCTATGAAAGGTTCCTGAAGGAGAAAAGTACTATGAGAAGAAGTCAACATCTCTACTGGAACTGGCCCTTCAGTCATGCCTCTATCTTCCCAATTTTTACACTAGAGACTTCAACAAATTTTCCATTGGGTGAGGGTAGGATTATCACTCTTGTTTGAGCTATCTCACTCCCAATTGGTGAGTTCACTCACCAATTTTATATTTATATAATTTTACATATTTATATATATGTATATTGTCTGGCATATTGTCACATGTGTACCTTCTCTGATTTCTGTTTGTTATTGGCTTACAAAAATAGGTTTATTTACTACTTGCTATGTGAAATCTTTGTGGAATGGCATTTGGTAGGAACAGAGTCAAGTGTTTGCTTACATAGCTTAAACTATTCCTTCTTGAATGAAGGGTAAATAAATCAGGACTGCACCTAGAACCTAAAAATTGTTTTCCGCAGACTAATTATGTCCAGGGGAGCGGATATATAGAATTCTAGAGTAGTATCCTGCCTCTGAGGAGAGCAGAGTAAATTGCTTCTGTTTCTAATCTTTTAGCTCCCTATCTGTCAATAATCAAAATTACTTTGGAGAATTGTGGGCAGAGGAGATTCTAGGTTTGACTCATACAGAGAGATCCTTATGGATATAACCTACATGGGAAAAACCCCTACCTCCCGCCCCCACATACTCTACATTAGCAACCCAATACAATTCCTTGGACATAAAAGTGTAATAAGTATATTGTCTTCTGGCCTTCCTAGGTTAGGTTTGGGAAACCCAAAATAGGACAGTTAAAAAAAAAACATCTTTCCCACTCAAATCTCTTCTTTCTTATCTATAGCAGCACCCCACTCCATCTCTGCATTCTCAATGACTTCTCACAAAACTGACATTACACTTGATTCCAAATGAAATTCTGATTTGTATTTTGGGTCTTTGCCTCCTAAATGATTTTTAAGCCTTCACATGAAAAACAATAACATTTCTATTACTACACCTTTCTTAATCACCATATTCATTTGGTCTTTACTAGTGATATACATTGTTTCTTAAAATTCTGTCTAAATTAGGCAACCTCAAAATTAACCATGGCATAGAGAAATTGGGGAAAAGGAGTCTATATATTTGTGGCCTCTTCATTATCCTGTTTGATTTCCTTTCAATATTAAAACCATGTGACCAGCTTATATACTTAAAAAATATTACGAATTATTTGGATAACATTTTCTTTCACTGGTTTTGGTCTAAAAGAACAATGAATAATCATCTATAATAAGAATCAACTAATTTAACATATTGAAAATTGAAAATAAGTCTAGCAATGCATGTTTAGCAAGAAGTTACATAATGTAAATATATTTGTTGGCATAATGAGTTTATGAAAAATTATTTAATAATCCATTACAGTATCCAAGGCAGTAGAAAGGGGTATCGATCAAGGGAAGTCCTGACCAATTTGATGAGTTATCCAGTCAACCTAATGAAATTATAGCTTGTGATCTTGGTCTGGAAGCATGTGAAAGGCATCTAGAATGGTGGCAGGCATGGACATTGGTGCCTTGCTGAGACGATACTAGAAATTAATTTGATTGGTACCCATGATTGGACTACCTCTAGATGGCTGTTGACTAAGAGTCAGGATTACTGGATTATTGTCAAAGAATTGCCTGTACTCCATGGCCATTAAAGATACTTGTCTTTTTCAAGATTTATTTTTGTATATCTAGTCCCTCCATTTTAGGATTTTATCTTCTCATCATTTTCCTTCTTCCCTCCCTCCCTCCTTCCCTCCTTCTCTCTCTCTCTCTCTCTCTCTCTCTCTCTCTCTCTCTCTCTCTCTCTCTCTCTCTCTCTCTCTCTCTCTCAGCACACTCTACAATTTAGCTCACTAGAGACCTTAGTCCTTTCCCTATATCCATGTCCCTGTGAGTCATTTTGACTCACAGACATCAGAAGAATAAATTTAGAATATGTCAATTTCATTAATTATTTTCCTACAGAAGTACAATTGAAATAAAATATCTCCTTACCAAGAGACTTATACAAATACTTAGGGAGAAATAATTTGCTTTTATAGATGTAATCTTAAATTTGGGGTAATTCAGAGAGAATAGAAGCAAATACAGTGATGCCTACCATACTCCCACTCTAAAAATAAAAATAAAAGGGTTTATCTGTGAATCCTAAAAGTGATGCTTCTGATGATTTAGTGAGAAAAATCTTCTTTTGTAGGTACTTGTAGGTAAGAGCTTTATGCAGTCTGGATTCTTGGGAGGGTACCTGGTACATATGGAGTTCATACTTTATGTTAAATGATGACCATGATAATATTGCTACTTGGTGACATTGAATGAACTATAAAACAGTGAAATTCAAGTTTATCTAGGTTTTTCAGAAGCATTTTATATGCTGCTACTATAGGCAATCCAAACAAAAGGATCATTTGGTATCTGTGGGTTCTTCCATACCCAAAGGTCCGATGTACAAATGATACCCCATTAATCACACTGAATGGCAGAGAACATTCACAAAGCCCCTGGCCCTCCTCAAAACCTAGGGCAATGAGTCTTAGTTATAGGAAGTCAAGACAGATAAAAATGGAAATCATACAATGGTTTGAATGATATCAAACTACTTCTTATCTCAAAAAATCCAACTACTTAATGCCAATGCTCTTTTAAAAAATTCAAAGATATTTTATTTTTCCCAATTAAATATAATAATAATTTTCAACATAATGTTTTTCCAAAATTATAAGATCCAAACTATCTCCCTCCCTCACTTCCTCATCATAATGCCAATATTCTTAATGATATTCTTGACTATGAATCATGGATATCATGATTTCTGATGAATTAAAATGACAAATAGTTGAAGGCAAAGAGAAGATACATGCTGGTTGGAAACATGTAGCATTAGAACAAAATGACCTTACTAATGGAAGTGGAACAAAATATGATAAAACACTTTAATTTAGAACTGCATTGAATCCTTGAAATCCTCAAGTCCATCCCCCAGCCTCCATTTTATAGATGAGGAAACTGAGATTCAGAGAGGATAAAGAAATTGTTTAAGATCCCATAGGTAGTGAGTATTTAAATTTAGCTCCTCTTACATAAAATCCAGTATTATTTCTACTGAACCTTATTATTGAGGGTACGTATTACTGGGGGATTGTGGGGAGAGGTAGTCTGGTTATATGTTGAGAACGAGGCACAGCATGCAGACAGTCTGAGTGCTCCATTAGACAAGAAGAATGTCTCCAGAAACTTGGAGAGATCTTATATGGAGAATTAATAGAAACACACGAATCTTCCCAAAGGACAGAACAAAATTCAGTGAGTAAAAGTGGCAAAGAGGCAAACTGAGATTTTGTGTAGCATTTAGAGCTATTTCAAAGTGGAATATGCTGCCTCTGATAATAGTGAGTTTTTACCATTGGATGCCTTCAAATAAAGGCTATTTTTGTTATTTTTCAATTATTTCAATTATGTCTCACTCTTTGACCCATCTGTGGTTTTCTTGGCCAAGATATTGGAGCAGTTTGCCATTTTCTGCTCCAGTTCACTTTGCAAATGAGGAAACTGAGGAAGCCAGATTGAAATCAGAAATATGCATCTTCTAGACTTCAGACCCAGTGTTCTATCCACTAGTAAAGCCTAGATGGCTCCTTATTAAGTGTTAGAATGGGGAATATTATCTAGGGTCAGGTTGGCTTAGCTGGTCTCTAGATTCCTTTCTAGCTCTCAAGATTCTATGATATGCACAAGAACATAGTATGGAGGGGTTGCCATCTGTATTGGTGGAGGGGCTAACCACCACAACTGAAATCATTGCTCTACCAGAGAGTACCATGACAACCCTGCTACATGTTTCCTAAATAAATCTTTGGCTTCAAGGAATTAAGTTATTCAAGTATATCCAAACATTTATTTCAGTTGGAAATATTTGCTTTAATCACTATGGTGGTGGAGAGAAGTCAGCTTGAGGGCCCAACAGCACAAATGTTTTTGCAAATGTTTGTACAATCTGGCTGCTTGTTGCTCCCAGGGCATTTCATGCAATAGTTTTAAATGGTCCAGCCAAGGGCATTTGTGCTTCCTCCTGAATAAAAAAAAGTATCTGATTCAAATGGAACAAGTTATTGCTTATCTTTGTAAAAAGTTCTTTAGAAAGAAAGTACAGAATAGTGAATGGATAAAGTAATAGATTTGGGGGCAGGTAGATCTAGGTTAGAACCCTTTCTCTGACACTTATTAGTAAGTTGCTTAGAAAAAGATAAAAGTTTCTCTTCTGTAAAATAGGGATAATAATGCCAGCCCCAAGGTGGCATGAGGCTCAAATGAGAATATACACACACACACACATCTCAGGTGCTTTGCCAACCTCAAAGTGGTAGCATATCAGTTACTATTATTATAATAATAACAATAAATATGACATAATCCATTCCATCTTGATTCTGAATTAAATATGACATGAGTGGCTTATCATCTTACTGCTCCACTTCTTCAAAAGCTCAAATGAGTGAACTTTCTCAGCAAATGAAAGACGTTAAATAAACCCCATTGCCATAAGCTACATGTGACATGAATTCAATTTCCTGAAACATTAAGTAAGACATTTTCATTCTTACTTTATGATTACTTTTTTATGTCATTCAACAGCATTTCCTGATAGAACACAAATAATTCAGGGTATGTATTGCCATTTCAAATGAAGGATCATTCTTAAACTTCAAAATATTGTATTCAAATCTACTTCACAATGTAGAAATTCACGTCTACAAGAATGTGCCTAATGCTGAGCTGTTCTTGTTAGTCCATCTTGGAAGAAGACTATCACATGATTTGCACACAAATTGGATTCAAGTGAAGCAAAATCATCATCAACCTCACTCTTTATTTCAGTCATGGAAGGCCAGTGGCAAGACAAGAGCCAGGATAACTGGAGACAGTCCAGAATGCAGTGGATGACTTTGGCATCTTCAATATCTTACTAGGCTCTAAGATCCCCACAATGCTTTGTTTTAGCCACTCTCATGGATGCTGAAATGAATTTTTCTTGTCTCTCCATTCCACCAGGGGAAGTCTTCCTAAATTTCCAATGGTTTTAAATCCTGTCAGCTCCCCTCAATCTGGTACCATATAGAGAGCTATAAAAGGAATAGAAGATTTTGATCCTCTTTCCTAGGAATTAGCAATATTTTGGAGAAGACAGTTCATGATAAATGCACTAAAATGGGTAGAATTCATGTCATAAATGGGGTAAGTGTTATCTATGAGTGGTTAGGAATTTGATTTGGATAATAAGAAAGTGTTCAAGGAATTTTAGTTAGAGTGTGCTATTATTAATCAATCAATAAACATTTGTTAATACATGTTATGCTAGCTATAATCTGGACATACAAAAATGAAATAGTCCCACTGGGCCTCAGCAACATTCCTTTACTTAGGAAAATGGAGACAAAGGCTGTGATTCTATTCTAGGTCCATAAGCATTTAAAAATCTTTGGTTTGTATAAGGTCTGTTGCCTCACCTTTGGCGGACAATTATATACCATGTAAGATCCAAAAGTGTGACATAGTAGATCTTGTTCTAGTTTTGGAGTCAGAAAACCCAACTTCATGTCCCACTTTTGACCCTTGTTGGTTCTGGATCACAAGTAAATAAATTAGCTCCCTGAACTTTGTCTGTCAAATGGTAGATGGGTCTGTAAAGTTTTTGTGTTTTTGTATTTGTAAGTTTCCTATATTTATGAATTAATTGATCCTTTAGATATCACTCTTCTCCTCTCCATCTCTTCTCATCAACTGTCTTGATACTCTGGCCAGCTACTATGTCTTAGAGGACTTATCCCTTTTATTTATATAATTTCCACATTGAAGCCCCTGCTATTCTGGTTGGTGAGTGCTCACTATCTCGAGGCTGTCTGCTGCAGCCATAATTACTTCATTCCTTTCAGAATTAAGGCTTTTAGAATTGGAAGGTCATCAGAGTTTATCAACTCTAACTTTCTCATTTTACAGATGAGAAAAACAGAGGCTTAGAAAGATTAAGTAATTTCTTCAAAGTCATAGAGTTAATTAGTGACAAAGCCCAGCCTAGGACATAGTCTTCTGGATCTGAATCTCGCTTTCCACTCTGAGAAATTAATTCTCTTACTAATGACCACTTCTTCATCTTTGACAAGTCTTTCAACAATTCAAACCTGTTGATAAGTGTGCTATGTAACTCTAATAAGTCTTTGTCATTCCATTTATCTTTTTTTTTCATTAAATACAGATATACAGTCTAAGTCATGTCCAACTCTTCGTGACTGGGTTTGGGTTGGCAGAGATGCTGGAGTGGTTTGCCATTTCCTTCTCCAGTATACTTTAAGATGAAGAAACTGAGGCAAACAGGATTGAGTGACTTGTCTAGGGTCAAGGTAGTAGGTGTCTGAGACCAGATTTGAAATCAGACAAATGAGTCTTCCTGATTCCAAGCTCCATGTTATATCCACACACCAGCTACCTGTTCTACTACAATTTGTGGATTGCTATAATTGGCTGATTAAGTAAGGACATGCGATGAATGAGGACAAGGTTGTTTTAATAACTATGTGAGCTGTAAAAGCAGTTGTTGGAACCAGAAGTGACCTTAGAGATCATTTAATACAATGCTATCAGTTGAAAGATGAGGGAAATGAGGCTCAGGGAAGGTCAATAATTTTACCAAAGTTACAGATAGTCAATTAGTTTTATGCAATGGAAAATTGTGGTTTATGGTCCCAGAGATCACTATTTACTGATTACCTAGGGGATTAGGAAATGCAGTCAAAAGTCTATTGGGGAATGGCTGAAGGAATCATAGAATAACAATGTAATGGGAGATGATTGTGTCATAAAAAGTGATGAAATGGATAATTTCAGAGAAAATAGGGGACATATCTTTGAACTGATGCAAAGTAAAGTGAGCAGATCTATATGAAAAATTCATATAATAATAAATATTACAGGGGGAAAAACTTTGAAAGATTTTAGAACCTTTATCAATGCCATAACAAAGAATGAATACAAAAGAATGAAGGTGAAACATGCCATTCACTTCCTGAATGAAAGATGAACTTAAAATGCAGAATGATATATATATATATACATATATATATATATGGACATATATATATTCAGACATGACTAATATGGACATTTATTTTGCTATGCTATCTATATTTGGATTGAATGATTTAAAAAACTACTTAACAGGGGTGGTGATAGTAGATGGGACAGACTGATAAAAATTGTAATTAAAAAAATTAAAAAACAATTTTTAAAAAGGAGTGTGAATGTTATGGTGCAAACCATTACAATTACTAAGGGGGAAACCCTTCGAAGTGTAATAGAATAATTTTCACACAAGAGACCAGCATATTATTATGAAAAGGGCCCCAAATATCTTAGATAACCTGTGTAGTGCACTGCTGAGCAAATAACAGTAGATGTTGGGAAGATATTGGTGGAATTTTATCATATGTGGTTTTTCTCTAGGAACAAGGCACTGACATATACATTAATTTTTTTTCCTAGAGGGTCTTTTGTTGCAAATCAATCTCTTATTATCACCTTTACCCACCTCATCAAACAAGTAGGCTATTTTAAAACTTCAATTCAGCCCTGGTTCCAGTTCTCTAGCATTGCTTTCTGAGGAATAGGTAACTAAGACTTTGTAATCCCATTACCACTTTTTAGCTAATCTCAGACCATCATTTGATTTTCTTATAATAGTCATCCTCAAACTCTTTCCATTCATTTTATTACTCTTATCTGCCCCAAATAATGCACATTATGACTGGATTTGAATGGGTAGTTTCCCCTAAATATATATATTTATCCTATGTGAGACTGACTGTGTCAGTTATTTTCTATTTGTTTAGCCAGAATAATTTAAAGACTGGTGACCTAGTGAAAGTGACAAATAGCTAGCTAGCTTCAACTCTTTATGGATGTCCTTCTATTAATAAAAATGCCCTTCGGTAATATCATCCTCTGATGCACTGATCATGAGTCCCCCAAGACTATGCCCAGCAGGGTATAAGCTTTGGCAGGTCCTACCAAGTAGGAAAACCTTTTAGTAGGAGCTCAGTGGTCAACCATGCATCTCTCTCTGAAGGACCAGCCTCTCTAAGTGCAGATGAGAGGACCACCACGGATTGATTTTTGTTTTGGTCCCAACAACTCATAGAGATGACCTACTTAGACATGGAGGAGTTTCTATCTGCACTGCATTATGTGAGGGAGTAACCATGTAGGTGAAATCACAGACTTTTTGAGGTACTGAATAAATATTAATACATTTTACAATTACAAATGTTAAATAAAAATATACCTTTATAAGAGAATTGTGGCAACATAAAGGACATTTATGTTGATCTAGATAATCCACTGAAATAATTCCTCAGGAGTAATGGCAGATTCCCTGACTAGAATTGTTGATGGAAAACACCATTGTCTTTGTTCTGTTCTGACCTCTTCTGAAGTGGAGGGTCACTTTCAGCTGAGTGAGTTGCCGGTTGTCATTGTCTAGGTCTCCACATTCTGTAACTCCATAAGCGCAGAGAAAGGGCCAAATTGCACTCTTTCCCCAGGGAACAAATTGAGTATTTCCAGTTGGTTACTGAATATCTTCATCTGAATGTCCATTAGGCAACTCAAACACAATGTATCCAAAGCCAAATTCACTCTCTGTACCCCTAACTTCACACCTTCCTCCTTAAGGGCACAGCCAGCCTTCCAGGCATGCAGGTTCATAACTAAGACTCACTACACTCAAGCTTCACTTTTTCTTATGCCTCACTCCCAATTTTAGAACAAGTATCCCTGGTTCTGTTTCTACGATACCCATGTAAGAGAGGAATCAAATCCAATTGTGCAAGGAGCAGAGGGAGGGAGCAGGGGGAAGTGCAAGAAGAGAAAAAACTCAAGATTCCAGTCAGAGAACAGAAGCTGAGAGAACTCCAAATGCTCTTGCACTTCTTCAGCTGGGAGCCTGAGAAGCAGATTTCCTAAGCTTGGGTCTCTCTGGAGATCAACTGTTTCCCTGTGAACCACTGAACATCTCTCACTCAGCTTAAGATATTGTGGAATGGGACTCTGAAGAAAGCCATCTATAGAGAAATCCTCTCTCCAAAGATGTATTCTCCATCTCTCTCCCTAACTTGTCCTGGACTCTAGTACTCAATCTAGTTAGCTCAGGAGTAGGGACCAAACCATTAGCTGTCCAGAAGAGGGGTCAAGGCTGAGAGCCTGAACCCTGATATCTTGGGGTTCAGTCTGCCAGAGGGGACAAGTCCATAGGGCTTCTTGTTCACCCACTTTCCTTACTAACACCCTTACCTCTCTCTTCCCTGCGTGAACCCAAATAAAGTGTCTACTACTTATAATCAGGTTGGACTATTTTCTGAGACTAGGAAGGGGGGCTGAAGATTTGGGGAGAACCATACCTCTCCCCAAAAGGGAGGATTAGCTTGGGATCCCAGGAATCCAACAACCAAACTCAAGGAGCAATCATCTCTCCTGAGTTGTGGAGTAATCCAAGGTTGGGGGGGGAGAAGTGGCAGTTGGGGTACCTGAAGGATCCAGAGGCAGAAGAGTTCATCCTGCCTCTCAACAATAGCTGGGACCAAAGAGGGGAGGCAGTGTGTCATCTTAGCAAAGCTTTTCCCTCTACTTCTTAACCTCCATCTCCCAGAATCATTCTCTGAGGAGACATACTCCTTCCCTCAGGGAGACAAGACTGGGTTACCTTCTCCCAAAGGGAAGAGAGGGGAAGTTCAATCTTCCCCCTCTCCATTCTCTCAACTCCCTCTCTCTCTGTCTTTCCCTCCATTTCCTCTCTGTGTGTGTGTACGTGTGTTCCCTCTCTGGCCATAATTAGACCCCTCAATAAGAAGTGTCCCTTTGAGTATAAACACAGAAGAAAAACATATGACTTATCACTTGTTTATATGGGCATATGATTATGGGTTTTAAAAGATTGCCTTTTATAAAAAATGAATAATATTGAAAAAGGTATTTAGTGCTAATATTTGTACAGCCCAGTGGAATTGCTTGTTGGCTCTGAGAGGGGGTAAGGGAACAGGAGAGATAAAGAAAACAAATCTTGTAAGCATGGAAAAATATTTTTAAAAAATTAAGTGCCATAAAACGGTCCTGTTCTCTCCAAACAGAGGACAACCACTCCAATGTAAGCCAATATCACCATTCTTCTAGATTGTTGCAACAATTCAATTTCTAACAACTCTAATCCATCTTCCATATAATAGCCAGTGATATTTCTTGTAAAATGCAGATATGACCATGCCCCTTCCCTGCTCAAGAAGCTTCTGTGGCTTCCCATTGCCTGGAAACAGGAGGTCCTGGGTTCAAATCTAAGCTCAGATATTTCCTAGCTATGTGACCCTGAACAAAATACTTAGCCCCCATTGCCTAACTGTTACTATTCTTCCGCCTTGGAACCAATATTTAGCATTGACTCTAGTGGAGAATTTAAGGGTTTAAAAAAAAAGAATAATGCTCCTATGAATTTAAGTATCATTTTTATGTTTGAATCTACTTTGCTGCCCCAATCTCTCTGCTGACTTCCAATTTCACACATCCAACTGCCTTTCAGACATCTCTAGTTGGATGTCCAATAGACAAACTAAATATGTCTCAAATAGAACTCATTATCTTTCTTTTTGAAATATTTCCCACTCTGTGTCCTTTCCCCCCCAAATCATTTTGCTTCTATTCTGTATTTCTTTCTTATTTTATCTATATTCATCTACATATTAATATTATATAATGTAATAAAGTACTATAATAATGAATAAAATAATAATATAAATATCAATGAAATATAATAAAATAATAAAAATAAAATATATTTTATATTATTTTCTACATTTTAACTACATTTATCTACACGTTGATAGAATGCAAGTCCCTTGGGGGTACAAAGTTTCAATTTTGTCTCCTTTTTTCTAGAACTAAACACAATGCCTGGAAAATAGGAGATATTTAATAAACACTTATTGATAATTAAGTACACACACACACACATATATATGTATAAAGTGATCTAATCTACTATGTAAATGTGAATAATAATATTATAAGAAAGTAGCTTTTTGATAAAAGGAGAATAATTTAAGTTTCTCTTGTCCTTTACCTCTCTAAGAACTGAGCTAGAAAGGACCTCAGAAGTTATCTAGTCCAACCTATACGTGAACAAAAATTTCCTATACAGAAACTCTAACTGTAGTCATCTAGTCCTTGCTGAAATATCTCTGAGAAGGTGGAAGCCAGTGTTTCTGGATGGAGCCCATTATATATTTGGACAACTCTAATTATCAGTATGTTTTTCTTTACACCGACCCAAAATCTGCCTCTTTTAAACTTCCAAGTATTGATCTTGCTTGTGTCCTTTAACTAGTATTGATTTAATAAAGAAAAAAGAGTTTTAGATTTTATGGAAAAGATTACATAAGGACATAGACACGGGTGACTGGGAGACAAAGAGAAACCCTAGGTTCATGGACTTCAGAGCGGGAAGAAATCTCATAGATGATCAGGTGTTCCCCCTTTTCTCTCCTCAACACTTTACAGTTAAGGAAACTGAGGCCCAGAGAGATTGTTAGTTACACTTATTATTCAGTAGCAGAGCTGGAAACTGAAGACGTTCATTTTACTGCAATATGGGTTTCAATCCACTTGGTCTACACTACCAGCCCCAGAATAATACATTCATTGATATTAATGTACTGTCAGCAATATATTTCTAGCCTGATGGATTATATATTTGATATTAAATTTTTAAATATTTGCACTTTGGCTACTTGATTACTGTGGGAACTAGCAGATAATAAATGAGGCAACTTCAGTCATTGCAAATAAGTGAGTCATTCTTCATTTTTGGCCACTGCGATCTTTGAAATATTTAAGCATTAACATTTTATCTTTTCCTCTCCTCCAGTTAATATATAACTTTGTAGTTATATATTAAATATATGTATATAAATAATAATTTTTTCTCAATGTTTACCCTGCCCAAACCTACATTCCATGGGCCAAACCTTTTGTTTCTCACACTAAACCATTTCCAAGCATCCTTCTTATTGCTCTCATGACATCAGGATCTCCTTAACCGTCTGCCTTTAGATTCTACCTATAAAAAGGTGGGGATGTCATCTGCTTATGGCTGGATCCTGCGAGAGGCTGCTGCGGTAAAAATTGTTTATTTATGAGTATAATGAAAGGAGGTGATCAGTGTTAGCGCTTATGCTCCATCAACACTCCTGCCACAGAATCTTGATTAGAGCAGAACATGCCAGAGCCTTAGAAAAGGATTGCCTGGCCCTTCCTCCCCCAGCCGACGTGGATGCTTATGCATTGGAGTGCATTTCAGGGAAGTCAATATTTTCCTGGAAAATGGAAGTGAAGCTTCCCGTAGGTTTTACATACAACACCCAGGTCCAGCTCCTATTGCACAAATGAGGAATTCGATGGGCACGATTCCCATCTATCTGGGATAGGATCAAATAAGCAGTCAGGAAAAGAATTCCATTTCCTGATCTGATTCCCTTTCCTTCTCAGCCCAAAGCCCGAGTCAATGAATGAAAAGCCATTTTCCTCCATGAGGGAAAATAAAATCGCAACACACAGGACTTACCTGGAAAGGAGAAAGACAGTGAGGGAAGGCACTGCTCCCAGGGAGTTGGGCCTACAGCGAGTGCATCCTACACAAAGCCATCTTTGGCTGTTTTACAGAAGAGAGGCAGGGGTGCCGCAGGAAGATACCACTGAATCCTTATATGGAAGGAAGGCTGTGTGGAGCAGCATATCAAGCAGGCAGAATTAAATCTGCAGATTAGGCGAACAGCTTGCTTCATGTATATCACTTAAGTTCAAAGCTTTCTGGCCCACTGCTTAGAAAAGGCTTGGCAATGTAATGACTAGTGACCCGAGATAGAAAATCTGCCACAGACTGCAGTGTAGAATCATTTCCTTCTCTCCTCTCCTCTCCTTTCTTGGTGCCTCCTTCCTCTTTTCTCTTCCTTTTTCTCCTCTTATATCCTTTGCTTTTACATTCTTTTCCTCTCCTTTTTTTATATCTCTCTCCTCTCTTTTCTTCTCTCTCTATTCTTCTCTTCTTTCCTTCTTTCTCTTCCTGTTTTCCATCTTTTCCTTCTCCCTCTTTCTTTTTTCTCCCTTTTTTCTTTTTTTTTGAAAAATTCACTTTTTGTTGTTTATTGGGAGGTTTTTACAGTATCTAACAGAGCATTTTGGGGTGCAATGCAGAGATAGATGTTGTAAAGGGGTCTTTCTTGGCTCCTGTTCATCCATGCTTCCATAGGGAAGCTAATAGCAGGAATATCCTGGCACAATTATTAGAGGATGAGTAAGAGACTTTTACTATCCTTTCTGGGCAGGGTAATAATATTGTGTTTCAGGATTATAGTATTAGATCTAGAAAGAATAGTAGAAATCATTTACTCCAATCCTTCTGTTTTTATGGATGAAGCAATGAACCTGAGAGAAGCAAGGTGATTGATCCAAAATCACACAGGCACTAAGTAGCACAGGGGAAAACTAAAACTAAATTCCTCAAAGCCAAATTCAATACTCTCACCAATGTACTAGACGATCAGATAATCAATTACCAGTAAGTATTTCCTGTTACTCTATTTAAAAATTTTTTTAAAACCCTTACCTTCCATCTTGGAGTCAATACTGGGTATTGGCTCCAAGGCAGAAGAGTGGCAAGGGCTAGGCAATGGGGGTCAAGTGACTTGTCCAGGGTCACACAGCTGGGAAGTGTCTGAGGCCAGATTTGAACTTAGGACCTCCTGTCTCTAGACCTGGCTCTCAATCCACTGAGCTACCCAGCTGCCCCCATTTCCTGTTACTATAGAACAAGCACTATGATAGGCTTTGGGCATATAGGTATAATGAATTCTATAATCCAAACCCACAAGGAGTTTACAATTTAATACAGAGTTTCTAAATTTGGTGGGTGTTATGCAAAGTCAGTGTTATGAAGCCTGTGAATCTCTTTTCTGATTAATGTTTTAAAGTGCATAAAATAAAATATATAGGATCATAAATGAAACTAATTAATAAGAAGAATAAATAATAGCTAGCATTTAGAGAAAGCTTGGATGTTTGTAATCTGCTGTTTTTCAGTCATGTTAGTTCCACTCTTTGTAACTCCCTTTGGGGTTTTCTGGGTAAAGTACTTTAGTGATTGGCCATTTCCTTCTCCAGCTCATTTTACAGATAAAGATACTGAAAAAGAGTTAAGTGATTTTCCCAGGATTTCACTGCTAGTAAATGTCTGAGATCAGATTTGAACACTTGAAGAGTCATCGTAATTCCTCATTGCCCTGAAAGTTTGTAAAGTGCTTTATATACATGATATCATTTTAAGAACCGCTACTAATCTCGCTTTGATTCAATCTGTCTCTCCAACATGCACTCATAGTCTCCTTGCCTTTTCCTGTCCAAATCCTTTTTTGGGAGTGGAGCCCTTTTGTTCTGCTGCTAAATTATACATTGAGAGCTAGAGCTTTATAGCGGACATCTGGTTCAAACTCTTTATCTTACAGATGAGGAAACTGAGGTACAGAGAGATTAAATGACTTGCCCAAGGTTAAATAAAATGAGTCAATAAGTCAATAAGCATTTGCTAGGTGCTTGTTCTTTTCCAGGTCCTATTTTGTACTGAGATCACAAATAGAAGCAGAAAGCAATGAGTCCTTGTTCTTAAGGAGCTTATATTCTAATGATGGAAGACAAGATTTTGAGGAGGACACAAAATGGGGAGGGATAAAAATATGCCCATATGAGAACATGTTGAAGAAAGTCCAGAGAGGAAGGAGTACACTCTGGAAAGGAATGAAGACATTTCTCCTCTGAGGACTTTTCTTAAAATGAAGGTTCTGGTTCTGGTGGGGACTAGCTAATCAAAGGAAGGGTGAACTTCCAGAGTCAGAAGGCCAGGGACAGAGTAAATGAACTTCCAGACTTACAGACAATAAGAGGCCAAATCAAAATTTGAATTCAGGACCTCTGACTCTAAAGCCAATAATCTTTTAATTATCTCTTCATTTTTCTTTATCTTGGCCTTCATACCAATGGAGAAGTGGCAAAAGTCCTCCTTAACTTCTTATGGAGAGGCTTGACTTACCACGCTCTCTTTGAAGTTAAAGTATAGACTAAGAATGACCACTTTGAGGGGACATAGGGAATCAAACTCAGGATTTATGCTGCTGTCCCCTAACAATAAATTCCCCTTGGGTGGAACATGACAAAAGGCAAAAGGCACCCTCATTTCCTTTGGGTCCTCCAGTGCACATAGTCATGTTCCAATATACAGACTCCCAAGGGCTCTGAAAACAAAATAGCTCCTGTCTCTAGTCCTGTCTCTATTCCCAGACATAATGGTGACTGACTCTATGAGTAGATGAATGAATCAATGGCAAGGTGGTGAGTAGGCAATAGAGGCAGTTAACCATATGATATGATTTTGGGGGAGAGACACTAGTCTTCTGCTCTGTTGGAAATATCCATCATTCATGATTTTCCATAAGGGTCTTTTCTAACTAGATTTAGCACGAGTCACTTAATTTATCTGAGCCCCAATGCTCTCTTTTATAAAATGGTAGCCGTGATACTGTATTTACCTGAAAGTGTTACATTACAAGATTTCTTAATATTCTGCCCAGGTCTAAGATTTTGATTTCATGATTTTACCATTTGGAAGGGGTGTTTAGCTAATATACCTTAGCATGCTACTTATTATTGATTAACATCAATTATCACCAGGTGAACTATAGGGCTAGGAAATATATACAAACTTTTGGGGAAAGCAGAGAAAGACGTAGAAGTAGAAGGGACCTCAAAGGCCATCTGATTTAAACTCCTCATTACTCAGATGAGGCAATTTAGGCCCAGCCAGGTTAATTGTATTGCCCATGGTCACATGTCACATAGGCAGTAAACAGAAGAAGTAGAATTTGAACCAAGGTCCTTTGACTTAAGAGCCAGTATTCTTCCAATATATCAGGGCTAGGACAAGTAGGAAAAGGATTGGGAGAACAGACACATGAGATTTGGGGAAAGCATGGAGGATTTACCAAGGACAAACTTTGCCCACTTTATTTTTTTGTCTAAGGTTATTGCTGTGGGGGTATTAAGGTGCTATACTGTCTATTTGGATTTTTGACATTTTAAAGACAAACACTGTAAGGTAGGTGATACAAGTATTGTTATCACCCCCATTTTGAAGGAGAAGAAACCAATGCTAGAAGAGTCAGAACCTAGTCTTCATTCTCTAAGCCTTTTGTCTTTTTTCCTCACTTTAGCAATGTCATCTCATCGGGTAGCCAGGTAGTGTAGTGGGCAGGGCATTGGGCCTAGAATTAGGCAGACATATCTTCTTGTGTTCAAATTTGACCTTAGATGTTTACTCGTTGTGTGACCTTTGATAACTCACGTAACCCTGTTTACCTCAGTTTGTTTCATCCATAAAATGAGCTAGAGAAGGAAATGGCAAGCCACTCCAGTATCTTCACCAAGAAAATCCCAAATAGGTCATGAAAAGTAAGACACAACTAAAAAAATGATTGAATAGCAATGCTATCTGTGAAGTAGAGGAATAGTCAACTGACTGTTCAATTAAGAAGTATATTTCCAGTAGAATACTTAAATAATCCCATCTCAGAAAGAAGACATTGAACAAGCCACTAAGGAAGGAACTTCCTAAGGAAAAAATCCCCAGAGCCAGATGGATTCACCAGTGAATTCTATCAAACATTTAAAGAACAACCAATCCCAATACTATACAAACTATTTGACAAAATAAGCAAAGGAGTCTTACCGAATTATTTTTATGGCACAAATATGGTACTGATTCCCAAGCCAGGCAGACCAAAAACAGAGAAAGAAAGCTACTGACCAATCTCCTTAATGAACAGATATGCAAAAATCTTAAAGAAATTACTAGCAAAAAGACTGCAGCAAGTGATCACTATGATCAGGTGGAATTTATAACAGGAATGCAAGGATGGTTTAATATTAGGAAAACTATCCACATAATTGACTATATCAATAATCAAACCAACAGAAATCACATGATTATTTTAATAGATTTCCCAAATATATAAAGAATTAAGTCAAATTTACAAAAAATCAAGCCATTCTCCATTTGATATTCAAGGGACATGAATAGGCAGTTTTCACATGAAGAAATCAAAACTATCAATAAGCACATAAAAAGTATTCTAAATCCCTCCTGATTAGAGAAGTGCAAATTAAAACAACTCTGAGGTCACCTTATACCTAGTGGACTGAACAATATGGTGGCAAAGGAAAGCGATAAATGTTGGAGGGGATGTGGCAAAATTGGGACACAAATGCATTGCTGATGAAGTTATGAATTGATCCAACCATTCTGGAGGACAATTTGGAACTATGCACAAAGGGCTTTAAAAGACTGTCTGCCCTTTGATCCAGTCATACCACTGCTGGGTTTGTACCCCAAAGAGATAATAAGGAAAACTACTTGTACAAAAATATTTATAGCTGTGCTCTTTGTAGTGGCAAAAAAATTGGAAAATGAGGGAGGGAGTGTACATAGATTGGGGAATGACTGAACAAATTGTGATATCTGTTGGTGATGGAATATTATGGTGCTGAAAGGAATGATGCACTGGAGAAATTCCATATGATCTGGAAAAACATCCAGGAATTGCTGAAGAGCAAAAGGAGTAGAACCAGGAGAACATTGTACACAGAGATTACTAATATGCTGTGGGACAATAGAATATAATAGACTTTTCTACCATCAGCAGTGTAATGATACAGGACAATCTAGAGGAACTTATGAGGAAGAATGCTATCTACATCCAGAGAAAGAACTGTGGGAGCAGAAACACAGACGAAAAACATATGATTGATCATGTTATTAGATGTGGATATGATTAGGGTTTTGATGTTAAAAGATCTACTGCAAATATGAATAACATGGAAATAGGTTTTGAACAATGATACATGTATAACCCAGTGGAACTGCTTGTCAGTTCTTGGAGGGGGAAAGAAGAAGGTTGGGAAAAAGCATGAATCATGTAACCATGTAAAAATATTCTTAATAAATTAAAAAATTTTAAATTAAAAATTTTTTAAAATAAAAAAGAAGTATATTTCCAGCAAAGTCTTCTTGGCCTTGCACCTCCAGCATAATATCATAAACTTGGAAAAAGAAATGCCATCTGACAAAATTGGAACTGAGGTGAATGAGAAAGAAGATTCTCTTCTATACAGAAAATACACACCAAGAGAATAAAAGTACATAAGTCCATATGGGAAATGCTTAAAATTTAAATATAAAGTAACTTAGCTGTTGTGGAAACTGGAAGGAATTCATGAAGAGATGGTATCTAAGTGCAAATATAAATAAGGAGAAAAATCTCAAAGTTTCACAAAGTCATAGCATTTTTAGTGCTGAAAGAAAACTTAGAGGCTATATAGTCCAACCCTTATGATTATAGCTAATTTGTTATCTATATCTATGTGTATCTTTAGCTGTATTCATATCTATCCAACAATATTAAGATTTCCAAAGTTTTTATATGCATTATTTCCTTAGAGTTTCACATCAGCTTTATTAGGTATCTACTGAAGACAAAGAAGGATGAATTATTTGAATTTTTCAAATGAGGAAACTGAGGCTCAGAGAAGTTAAATACCTATTGTCATATAGATAGCAAGTGTTTGAGGTAGAATCTGAGTCACCAGGCCCCTCCAAACTTGAAGTTCTTTCTACTATCTCACAACCCCTGGCATCTTTCCCTCACTATTTCTTCTTGACTTCACAACTAATTAGGAAGTGGCTCTTCTCCCTGAAGCTAACCCCTGTAAATATATCCTTACTCCTGTCTCTTTCCTTTTTCTCTAGCAGATTGTCTTTGTCATTCTGTTTCTTTTTCTGTTAGCTTGTCTCTCTCTTTTTATATTATAGTTCCTTTCCTGTTGGCCACAAACTTGCCCAAGTCTCTCCATCCTCAAATAAACAACAAACAAATAAAAAAACAACTTAATATTTCCTGCCATTCCCACTATCAACTTATAGCCTCTCTTTTTTAGCCATATTTGAAAAATCTTCAACTTTCTTCTCACTTTTAAAAAAATTCAACTTTATTTGATTTTCATGTCTGCACTCTTCTTTTCTTAAGTCTTTGAAATTTAGCTTCTGATCTCCTTACTTAAATGAAATTGTTCTCAAAGTTACCAATGATTTCCTAATTAGCAAATATTATAGTTTGCTTTTGTCAACCTCTATCCATCTCACGCAACCTGTCACATTTGATACTGTTGACTTTCCAGTCCCTAGATACACTTCCCTCTCTAGATTCCTGAAACACGGCTCTCTCCTGGTTCTCTTCCTGTCAGTTTGTTCTCAGTTTACTTTGCTGGTTCCTATTTTGTGTCATTCCTATTAATTGTGGGTGAATGTTGTAGGGTTTCTTCTTTACATGCTCTCTCTAATAATGATAATTTTATGAACTCTCATGAATTTACTAATCTTCTCTGTTATTTACTAGCACATCTACACATTGATGGTTTGAACAGACCAGGCACAAAACTGACTTTCCTGCTTCTTGCTGACCATACGTGATGGGGAGTTGGTACTCATGTTGTAAACCTCAAAATTTCTCTGACTTATGAATGTTAGGGGTTTCCCCCATTGGGGAATCTTCTACTTAAAAAAATTCCCTAGCAGATGGTAAGAACTCTACTTGAGTGTGGGGGCTCCTTGCCTTGGGAATATCCCTACTCCACCCTACTTAGGACTGCTTTAGGACAGAGAGCTCCTTGAGAACAATGAAAAGTACTTTGATCCATGCTTATGGAAGGGACAGGAAGTTCTTTGAGTCATGACTGTTTTAGAATTGATACAATGGGATACTAAGTACCTATAAAGGTGGGCAACTTGTAAACTACTTAGACCTAAAAGGTGAAAACTTACTCAGAGATTTTCTCTTAATGAAATTAGTCAACACAGCAGCATTTTTTTCTCTCTTACTAAAGAGATTAAAACTACTCAGCTGTGAATTCAAAATGGGCGGTCCTTTAGAAACATCTACAGTGATTGGTAGATGTAAGGACTTAGGGGAGGTGACATAGGAGATTTTGCCCTTAAAAATAAGAGCTCCGAGAAGAGCATGAAGGATCTGGATCTCGATTTCTGATTCTCATTCTGGAGGATCTCATTCTGAAGGAGAGCTCCTTGAGGAGCTCCTCTGAGGGGCTCTGTCCCTCTGGGGTAGGAGCTCTGGAGGCTCTTGAGGAGGCCCTTTGAAACAATCTCTGGCTGGAAGACTCTTTGAGGAAGGACGCTGGCCTGGTGTTACTAGAATCCTTGTTTAGTCAGACCTTGTGGTGAGTGTTAAAAAACTGACTGATTTTCCCTTTTAAGACTCAGGTCTAGGCCATATTGGCTTGAGGCCTTTCATACTTATTCCTTTCTTACTCTTTCTTTGATTACTCATTGTATGGTTAATTAAAATCTTTATAAAACCCAATTGACTTGGGTATTTGAATAATTGGGAATATTTCCCTGGCGACCACCTTATATTTGATTTAAAACCCAAGACACTGTAGTGAAACATATTTCTGCGGTCAAATTTACTCACCTTCTCTTATATCTATCACAATTTATATCTTCCACTATTTTAATCACTACAGTTTAAGACCTCAACCATTTTAAATCTCACAGTGTGACTCAGTACCATTTGAGACGATGAAGCCTCTACTCAGTGCTTGTTCAGTGAGAGAGCCAGTGATTCAGTGGACCTTTAAGGAAAGGAGACTACTCCTGGTCTCTCTGCTTCTTTGGTGCTCCAGGTAGCATTGCATAACCTTGGATCGATCTGTGAGAGGTGAGGGGGCAGAAGGTCCTTCTCTACCCAAGAAGAAAAGGTGAACGGTGGAGCATATGGCCACAAATGCCCATGCTCGCCTACAGGAGCCTGAGGCTGCTTCTTTTACACTTGTTCTCTCTGGTTTTTAGTGAATGGGCATCATTCTCCAGATGGATATGACCACCTTCTGAGTTTGAGAGGTTTAGAGGTGCTTGAATCGACTGCTGACAGTTCTTTCTTACACTGGGGAGGATTGCACAGATAAAAGAGATCAACTTAGCTTATCAGAAGACATAGACTTTGAGAGAGATGATGGTACAGAAAGGAGGTAAAATATAAAACAACATTATGGGATGTGCCAAATATGACTGCTCGTTTTGAACCAAAAAAGGAAGCTGATTTCAATATTTAGTCACTTATGTCGTGTGGGATTAATGAATAAGGGATCCTCTTTCTTTGACTAAAAACTCAGAATCTGTATGCAATACAGAAGATACAATAGGCATTTTGCAAATCATTCATGAATGTTCTTTAGAATCTTTGTTTTAACTCATAATAACTCCTCATTACATTTTTTTTTTTAGTTTTTGTGTTTTTGAGTTGGGGGTGGTGGAAGGGATGTAAAATCAGGAAGGCTATATTTATGGACAAAGGTCTCTCCATGCATGAACTTGTACTCCATTTTCACACAACTTACTTTTTCACTTCCTGTATTTCACAAAATTTCATCATGTTGAAATGAAAGGAAATGGAAAAGCCTACTATAGAAAACGGGTGTCACAAAGAATTGGGCATATTTGTCTGAAGAGAAATAAAAAAGAAAAACTTTTAAAAAGGTCAAAGTTGAAAATGAGAAGCAGAGATAGAGAAATGGAAGTTTTCTAGGCTTTTTCTTAATTACATGATTATTTCACTCCAACATATTAGCACTGAGAGAATCATAGAAGTTGAATAATCCACCCTGGGATTGATATAGCAAAATAGTGGTTGTTGTTCAGTTAGTTCTGAGTCCTTGTGACCTTATTTGGGGTTTTCTTGGCAGAGATATTAGATGAGGATATCATTTCCTTCTCCAGCTAATTTTACAGAAGATGAAACAGAGGTAAATAAGGTTAAGTGATTTGCTTCGGGTCACACAGCTAGTAATATCTGAGGTCAGATTTGAACTCAGAAAGATGAGTCTCCAGGCTCAACACTCTACACTGTCCCATAGCAAAATGCTTAAGGACCCTTAAAAGCTCTAGAAGGCATTTAAAATCTGTTTGAAATCAAACCACTCCCTATTTTTTTTAAACAGAAGAGGAAACCAAAATCTAGAGAGGGGAAATGATTTCTTCAACACTGGACAGTTAATGAGTGGCAAAGTAAGGGCATTTCTCCTCACTCCAACGTCAATACTTTTTCGATTAAACCAAAGTTAAGTCCATAAACTAGGGAGGTCTAATATCAGGCTTATTTATAGTTGTAATACTTTGCTAAATACTATTCATTTCCATTATATTCAGTGTTAGAAAGCATGTTTATTATTCTTAATCATCTATTTTCAAGTCCTTTAAGAAGACGGACTCTATGAAATTTTTTATAATAAGATTGAAATTTTAAAATAAAAAAATGAACTTTTTATGTTTGGGTAAAAAGCACCCACATAAACAACCCTATTAAGGAATAGCAGTCTTTAGAGTAGGAAAGGTTGTGCTCCCAATGTCTGAAAAGTAAAGAGACACAATTTCTAGGATGCTGAATCTCACAGAATAGTTTCTAGGAAACAGAATAAAAACATGTGCTTGATCACATGGTTCTATGGGGATATGATTGGGGATGTAGACTCTAAATGATCACTCTATTGTAAATATTAATAATATGGAAACAGATCTTGATCAGTGATCCTTGGAAAACCCAGTGGAATTTTTCTTTGGCTATGGAAGGGGAGAAGGAGGAGGGGAGGGAAAGAATACGAATCATGTAACCATGGGAATACATTCTAAATTAATTAAATAAATAAAATTTTAAGAAGTAAAACTTTTGAGTACTAGGTCATGATTTTTTTTAATTAAAAATGCATAGATGAAAGAAATTATTTGATTATTTTACCCATTTCATGGTTCCGGCATTAAAGGGAAAGCATCAAAATCCTACAAATACTGGTGGGCCAACTAGATCCTGGATCCTTCAACATGGCCCTACCTATCCACCACATATATCAGGAATACATACCCCAGCTGATACCTGCTACTGACTAATAGGAAATGCTTCACACCTACTTTTACCTTAAAATTCCAAACTTCTTCAATACCTTGAATCCATCTACCCTAGAACATGGTTCCCATTTTGATTCAATTCTTCAATGTGAATTTCCAGAGGGAATTTTTGTGAGTTAAAAATCTTTAATTCCCTCAAAAAATTTTTAGTTTGCTGAACATTTCAGTACACATCAATTGCTATCTACTGGCAGCTAGTTGGTACAGGAAGACCTGAGTTCAAAGCTTTAAAATACTGACTATCTGGGTGACTCTGGAAAAGTCATTTAACCTCGACTCTCAGTCTGTATAATGGAGATAATTATATCATTTATCTCCCAGGGTTGTTGTGAGGATCAAATGAAATATTTGCAAACCTTAAAGAACAATAGTAATTATTATTAGTATGATGGATGGTCCCCATCTTAGTCATCTTTCTAGTTCCAGCTCAATGCTTTGTACAGAACAGGTGGTCAGCAAATGTTTGCTGAATATGAACTACTATGGAATATAAGGAATTTTAAATGAATTGTAGGTAGAGGATAAGAGGGACCTTTGTGATGTTATTATTTCAAAAACCACCTCAAATTAAAGTATTAGACTTGGCATCTGAAACTTCATTCCTTTCTCTTTAAAGAAGAAATATGAGACCTGAAAAAGCTAAATGACTTATCCAATATCACAAGTTTAGACAGCAGTAGAGTTAGGACTTGATCTCAGATCTTTTTAAAAAAATATACAGCCCAGTGTGCCTTCTACTATACTAAGCTTTTACACAAAAGAAACACACTAGAGCATAGACTCTCCCACAGGCACATTTTTGCAAGAGATAGTCCTGTACTTATTTTCAGTTAATCGAGTTTTCTAAAAAGAAGAGATGAAAAGAAAAAGAAGAGATCTTCACTCCCATCTTCAAGGGATTCATAATTACATAAAATAATTCACATTGAATATTTCATTTAATTCTTGAAGGGATTGTAAGAACCTTTCGATTTTTTGCAAAAGTCATGATCTGAGAAGGATAATTCACAGCTGCACCCGCCATCATGCCAAATATCCGCATAGAGATATTGACTGTCTTTCTCCCCATATGACGCTTTGAGAGTATTTTTTTTCTTTTTAGTTTTTTTTTCAATCAACACAAATGAGGGACTTCCTGTCTTTTCAGATCCACCCTACCCAGAAATACAGATAATTTATCCAGAAGGTAATGTAATTGACAAATACTGTGTGTTCCTTCTGAGGGAAGGAAGTTCAAGGGATTTGTGCCTGGCATGGGAGAAAATGTTCTGCTCCTTAGGTCTAGACAAGGCACACTCATGCATTTTAAGCATTCATTACTCTAAGGGACTGAGATATCATTTCAATTCTTCTCACTATAAGAAAATAACACAGCAGACGCTCTAGTCTGTTCAGTGTTTATTCAAGATTCTTTGAAATCTTCAGAAGGAAAAAGATACATAAGCATCTTCTATAACATTGAATCTAAAAAAAAAAATCCAAACCCTCCTTTAGGAAAAGGTTTGTAAATACTTGTGTACATTATTTCTATGTTGGGCCCTTATATATTGTAACCCCTACATGGAAACAGCACTATATATAGGCAGACATGCTTAGAAACGTTCCAGTACTTTTATTTACAATCCAAACATCTGCTCTTGTGAGGAATCATTATGAATATGACCTGCTGCATCTTGCAGAGAGAGATAAGTATCCTAGCCTGAATGAAAGGTGAAACTGATTTGTATTGCAATTAAATAAGTATTTTGTACCTCATATTTGAAAGATAAACATGCTCCTGAGCCCCAGCACTTGAAAAACAATTGCTACAAGGTCTACTATTTTTATACCTTATTTTTGGTTTCTTCTTCACAAAGGTGAAGCTCAATTAAATTAATGAAACATGAATTTAGTATTGGAAGGTTCATTTTTCTTCCCCCTTTTAAGATTCTTTGCTCTCTTTCTTAAAATCTCCCCTGGAGATTCTTAGATAAAAGTCAAAGCAATGAAAAATATTTTCTATTATGATGATCACTAACTAGCACTATAAATTACTTTAATAACTCCATGGTAGAATAATATTTCTTTATCCTCTCTTTGCCTCTAGAAATGATAAAAAATAAAATATGTCAAGTGGCAATCACAAAAAAAGTAAGATTGCATGTATATGAACTGGAGAAAATATTTGCTCTTGCATGCAGAGTCAAAGATTAGTAATTGTGCATATAATAAAAAATGAGAACAAAACATTTTCTTTCACTATGAAATTTGCTGGTTAGGGAAGAAGGTGTATGAACTGAAGCATTCCTCCCTCAAATAAAAATGATGGGTAATGTGGTTCATAGACTTTGATGAGGGATGAAGGCTACAAAATATTTGATTAAGCATACTTATGTGAGTTGGGCAGACAGCTGGAAGGGATTCATTTACTCCAGGGATGCTATCTCCCTATGTCCTGTCAAAAAGTGCTGTCTTTGGAGCAAGAAAATCTATGTTCAGCTCTACCATTTATAACTTGTGTGACCTAAGGCAAGTCATTTGATCTCTCTGAGCCTGTTCCCTCAAATGGAAAGTGAGAAGATTGTCTCATCATTTAAAATTTGTAGCTTCTCTAGGAAAGTTACTGTCTTTTCCCTTTTTTTGTAACACCAGCACTTAGCACAGTGCCTGGTATATAATAGAGACTTAATGCAGATTTAATGATTGATAGGATGAGTATTCTTTTCTTGATGGGACTCCTTCTGTACTATTCACATCCACAGCGTAGGAGGGCTTTACCTAAACTAAGACAAAACTGCCTCTGAGTTTTCATTCACCTCAGCTTCTATGAACCAGCTTCCTTCCTGGTACACCCCCACCATTATGGGGAAGGCTCCTGCCAAAGCTGACCTCTAGATCTTGGTTGGCCCTGGCTTCACTATCAACTGGAGCAAAAAAACTTATAGCCAGGATGGGTCTGACCCTTATAGACTTGGTGGAAGCCTAAGCCTGGGTTGCTGGACTTTGGACTTACTGATCAAATGGCTTTCTAAATGGAGCCTTGGAGGTCAGGGCTTCCTAGAAAAACTAAATGCCAGTGTATATTTGCTGTATATTCTTGCTCTAGCCCTTAGGGCAAAATAAACCTCATTTTGTCAATATTCAATGACTTGTAAGTACATTATTTTGCCATAGCATCAAACCTGAACTAAGAAGGTATTGACATTGAAGTCTGCCCTTGACAGCCTCTAAAATGCCTTCTTGCTCCACATTTATGGCCCTTTGATGCAATTTGGGACTGTAGGGAAAGCTTGTAGGGCACATTCTTCCCCTAACTCTTTCGCTTACCTTCTTAGGTACCTTCCCCTCAGGGTCCAGTGTATACTCATCACTTGGTCACAGCTTGGTTCAGGCTGTCTTTAGGAGATGAGCAAGAAGGAAAATAATTTCACTCATTTTTATTTGTTGATGTAATGACGAGGGCAAACTTGTGGGAGGCAAAGGGAGAATCGCTGGCTGAAATTAAGAAATAATCCCAAATTTCTCTTAATCTCCAAAATATAAGAATGTTGGCTTATGCCTCTACCAAATCTAGCTTAAGAAATCCAGTGAAGGAATGGCAGACTTTCTTTAGGAAAGATGGGCAAGAGAGGCCAAATTTGTGGATCCTACCTCTATCTGGGTCAGAGAAAAGGCATCATTCAATGGAGAACACTCCTTATATATGTGTAGAATAAAAAATAGGAGGTGTCAGGGTTGGAGGATAAGAGAAGCCGAGAGCCAGACAAGGTAGCTTAGGATGATCTGAGGCGGTAGAGAATACGCCAACACTTTTCATGCAAAATCAAAAAAAATATCCACCACCAACATTTGGAACAACTGGATTTTCTGAATTCATGCATATGAGCTCTTGTCACCTTTTCAGGGAACCTCCATTTGCTGAGTGTTCACTGTGCCTGGGAATGACCCAAAAGTCTTGCCCATTTGGTTATATTTTCTCATCTTAATGCATTTTGATAGGGTCTCAGGCTTTCCTTACTCCTGGAAGGTCCTCACTCCTCAGCATTGTCTTTCAGAACCCAGTGAAGGAACAGTTTAATTTTTTACTTTAAATTTCTAGCATATCATGAGTGCTTAACATATGATAGTTGAATTGAATCGAGGTGAATATTTCTCAAAATTCAACACAAAAAGACATATTGTACATTTAATTGTATTTTTTGTTATTTTCTATGGATGTCTACAAATGTAGTTTTCCTCTTTCTGTTAACCCCAGAACCATCTTCGCAGTCACTCGGGTACTAAATCGAAGAGTCATCTTTGACTTTTCCTTTTCTCTTGCCCTCAGTTTCAATCAGGTGCCAAGCTCTGTCCATTTCATTGCCTTTCTCGCCTCTGGGATTTTGTACAGGGCTTCCGACTCTCCCCATGCCTAGGATACCCTCGCTTCTCAGCTATGTCTATTAGCTATGGTTTACTTTGGTTTCATTTCCCTAAATTCATGGCAGGCCCTTCAATTACTTGTTGAATGGAAATAAAAGGAGTCTTCATTCAAGTTTCAACTCAGTCATTAAGCCCTCTGTATAGCCTTTCCTGATACCTCCAGCTGAAAGTATTTTCCATCTTTTCAGATATTATGAAGATGTTGATTTAGGACCTCTGCTTTCTCTCCTCTCCTCTCTCCTCTACTTTTCCTTGTGCTTACTATTTCTGGGTATGTAAGGGCAGCTAGAGAGCACAGTAGGCAGAGCCCTGGTCTTGGAATCAGGAACCCTCATCTCCATGGCTTCAAATCCAGCCTCAGACACTAGCTGGGGGACGTTAGGCATCATTAAGCCCTGTCTACTTCAGCTTCCTCCTCTGTAAAAGGAGCTGGGGAAGGAAACAACCAACCACTCTAATATCTTTGCCAAGAAAATTTCAGATAGAGTGGAAAAGAGTAGAATACAACTCAATGACAATAACAACAAATCTGGTTTCACACCAGATCCTCTACCATAACAGAAATTCCTTGAAGGGCTCATCTTTGCCTATGTATCCTCAGTAGCTGGCCCAGACCTGGTTGAATGGAAATAAATCAAATTGAATTGAATTGAAAAATAAATTAAAGTGAAATTAAAAAATTAAACATTAAAAAATTAAAAGCAAGTCATAGTACAGGAGGGAAAGGACTAGATTTGAAATCAAGGAACTTGGGTTCAAATCTTGACTGCCACAATTTGGTAACATTGTAGAAATCACGTAACCTTTTTTTTTTTTAAACCCTTACCTTCCATCTTGGAGTCAGTACTGTGTATTGGCTCCAAGGCAGAAGAGTGGTAAGGGCTAGGCAATGGGGGTCAAGTGACTTGCCCAGGGTCACACAGCTGGGAAGTGGCTGAGGCCAGATTTGAACCTAGGATCTCCCATCTCTAGGACTGGCTCTCAATCCACTGAGCTACCCAGCTGCCCCCTCATAACCTTTTTTTACCTAAGGTTCTGACTTGATAAAAGGAGAGGATTTGGACTAGCTAACCTTTAAAGCCTCTTTTCAGTCCAAATCTATAATCTATGATGCACTCTTCTACCACTAACAGATTTCATGGGTTTTAGCCTACATTGTTTTTGCATTAGTGAAGGTTGTAATTTTAATTCAATTTCAATTCAGTTCAACAAATATTTACTAAGAGCCCACTGTGGGTAGAGCATTATTCTAGACACTGGGAAGGGTACAAAATTTAGGTAATGTTGTTCAGTGGTTGGACACTTCATTATCCCATTTGGGGTTTTCTTGGCAAAGATACTGGAGTGTTTTCCAGCACATTTTACAGACAAGGAAATTCAGGCAAATAGAGTTGTGACTTGCCCAGGGTCACACAGCTAGTAAGTATCTGAGGCTAGATTTTGACTCAGGAAGGTGAATCTTCCTAACTTCCACTCCAGTACTCTATCCACCACACCACTTAGATCTTCTACAATTTATTTGGACGTCACCAATTGTTTTGGCTACTATGAAATGTGCTATTATACATTTTTGTACATTTAGATCCTCTCTTTTTGGGGGTGGTTATAGGAGAGGTAGTGGTATGGCTGGGTGGAAGAGGATGCAGTTTGCCAGCTTTTTGTGCACAGTTCCAGTTTGTTTTCTAGCATGGCTAAGCCAACATAAAGCCCAGATAAATGTACATTGGTTTGTTCTGCAGCTGTTCCAATAATTATTTTCCTTTTTTATAATTTTTGCCAGGCTGATAGGTATGATGTAGAACCACAGAGTTGCTTTAATTAGCATTTGTTCCATTATTAGTTACTTAAAACACTTTTTACACAGTTGTTGGTAAATTGTATTTCTTCCTTTGAAAACCACCTATTCATATCTTTGATTATTCACCTATCCGGAATTACATTAAATTTCTTACATTTGAATCAATTCCTGATATAGACTGGATAGGACATCTTTTTTTTTTAAACCTTACCTCCTATCTTAGAATCAGTACTGTGTATTAGTTCCAAGGTAGAAGAGAGGTAAAGGCTACACAGTGGAGGTTAAGTGACTTGCCCAGGGTCATATAGCTGGAAAATGTCTGAAGCCAGATTTGAACCCAAGACCTATCTTTAGACTTGGATCAGTCCACTGAGGCACCTAGTTGCTCCCACATAGGAAAGCTTTCTCAGAGATGTTGGATGAAAAGATTTCCCCTCACCCCAGTCCCTTATTTACTTTCTAGTTTTAACGACACTAGATCTGATTAAGCAAAACATTTCAATTTTGATCAAAATTATCTATTTTAGCTTATCTTCTCATTTGTTTAGTCATGAACTATTCCCCTAACCAAAAAGCTAAAAAAGTAATTTCATCCTTGTTGATCTAATTATTTTTTAATAATGTAACTCTTAGGGGGCAGCTGGGTATCTCAGTGGATTGGGAGCCAGACCTAGAGAAGGGAGGTCCTGTGTTAAAATCTAACCTTAGATATCTCCTAGATGTGTGACCCTGGGTAAGTCACTTAACCCTCATTGACTAGTCCTTAATTCTCTTCTGCCTTAGAACCAATGTATAGTATTAATTTTTAGGTGGAAGGTAAGGGTTTAAAAATAATAATGTCACTTTTTATATTTAAGACATGAATCCATATGAAGTTTATATTGGCATATGGTGTGAAGTGTTGATTGGAATCTAATTTCTGCCAGATTGTTATAAAGATTTCCTAGTAGTTTTTGTCAAATAGTGAATCTTTCCCTGAATAACTGGGATCTGGGGTTTACTGAATACTCTTTACTATCTTTGTTTATTTTTATATGATGTGAACTTAGTCTTTTCTATTTATTGAGTTATGACATATTTAAAGAAAAAAGACGAAGCCACACTTCAACTTAAAATAATAAAATAGTCTATATTTAAGTCAAAACAAAGAATTTCTGGATTTGATTTTTTTTCCCTATCATGTGTACTTCCTAGTTGGGAAGATTTTTTTTAATGTTCTAATTAACAGTGGTCCTGAAAAAGAGCAAATTACAGCAAATCAGAATGCAAAAATAATATATTTGTATTCTATAGTCTTTTTCTGACCTTCAAAGATGGACGACAACTGTCAGGGGAAGCCTAAATTGAATTCAGCCTTGCTTTTAGGTTTAAGGTGTTCCATTTAAGTTTTCGTTTTCCAAAAAATAACACTATGTCAAGCTGCGTTCTTGATTAGTCCACTGAATGGTATGATAGAGAGAATTTCATTTTTATTTTGGGAAAAAAAAACAAGCAAACCTAATAGCAGAATAATCAATTAGCAAGTGAGAACATGTAAAAGAAATTTCTATAGCTTATCAATGAGTCCTCAATAAAATAAGAGAGGAGTTACTGACTAATTAAAAACCCCTTCTCGTATCATAATATAATTATCTTCTCTCTCGTTTAGCCAACATAATCTGTGATTGAAAAATGTAATTTACATCACCTATCAATAGTCACCAGCCAAGAATCATCCTTTTAGAATACTTAGTCAATATACAAAAGCCAAACCTACTCTTTGTGGAATGCATTGGATTATTTCCATATTGATATTGTGTTGGAAGATTTTGTGCAAGATAATAGAATTTGGGGGAGCCAGCCAGTGTAGGCATATTGGTTAAGGAGTTAAGGAGTCAGGAAGACCTAGGTTTAAGTTCTGACTCAGCCCCATAGTGGCCCTGTGATTCTGTGCCAGTTAGTTAACTTCTCATTGTTCCAATCAATTCTCTAAAACCATATTGCAGAGAAGCTACGAGTCTACCTAGGTAGAGGCGATTCCTCACCTCATATTCCATATTTCAAGAAAACTAGAAATCTAGTTAGAATAAAAACAACAGCATTTTAGGGGCAATTTCTATTATAACTTCAGTTTTTTTTTCCAAAATCTGATCAAAATGAAGATGCCCCAAGTATTCTCTGTAGGAGACTATTTTCATATTATTTGATTGGTGACTTGTTTTTACGTAGCATTCACTTCTGGAAAGAATATGTCCTTCCACCTTTTCCCCCACTACAAAAGAATTGTCTTATTCAATTGAATTTCATATTATTAAAAGTGAAATTTTTTAACCAAAATCATGTAGGGGGTTGAATTTATGTTCAAAAGCCTAAAATAGCCAATGTTGCTTTCTAGTGGGATTTATACTTTCAATACTCTATCTTGAAGAATATGATTATATCAATAAAAAAATTAAGATATAAACCTCAAATGATGGTGCATGCAGAGAATGTCAGAATTACAGAAACTTAACAAAAAGGAAATTTGCTTTCCATAGCTAAAAATGAAAACTCTTTTTCCTTTATTTACTGAAAATGGAAAATTTAATATTTTCCAGGATTTTTTCTCAAAGAAGATTTGTTTTGTTTGTTTGCTTTTCACAAAAGGTGGCAGATAGACAGAGCCATCTAATTATCCAGGGAATAGTCAGCTTTCACAAATAGCTTATCTGTTCTGCTGTAGTCTGACCTGAGAGGAGACTGTCCTAAAAAAATAAATCAAGAAATACTTTGGTTTTGAAGGCCGCGTGAAAGATTGAAAAACCCACTCTCCCACAAATAGCACAGTTAAGATCTTAAATGGCCAGTGATGAAGAAGAGCAAATAGAAACCTAGGAGTCTTTTATCCAGTCCAAATTTATACAATAAGGTGGTCAGAAGTCTGTGGTTTCTCCAAAAGAAGATGTTCCATAAGCCATTGTGCAGAGAACGGCCATGGCTGACACTCACATTGGGCCATCAGGAGACAGAAACAGAAGGCAGAGATTTAAGTAGAGGGTGAGGTCTAGCTTCAGCCAATCCATCCAAAATGGCACCAAGCGACACATTAAAACTATAAAAGGGACAGAACCAAACAAGGCCTGTTAATCTCTTCCAGTAATGTGGAAAGGTACAAAGCTTAAACTTGACACAAAGCCCTCATCCAAAAATTGAGCCTGGAGATTTTGGTAAACAGAATAAAACTGACTTGAATAAAAAAAAAACTCATAAAGTGAAGAAAACCCCAAGAAATAAACCTTGAGAAAAAAAGTCGTTATAAAAGAAGTATATAAGCTGAGCTTTGGGGCGAGAATGGGGGACGTTTGGCTAGGACTTCAAAATGAGCTGCAGGATATGAAGCCAGCAACAAAAAAATTAAATCTGAAATGAAATGAAATGAAACCTCTTGAGGAAAAAAAAGGAAAAAGAATGAAGCGGAAAAAATTAGTGGGCACCAATGAAAAATGGAATGGAATAAATAGAACTCAATTAAATGAGGCAACTGGAGATTCTAAATCAAAGTGAAGACTGAAAAATTAGTAGAACATGTAACATGTCAAAAACAAATAAACAGTAGATAATTTAAGGGTCACCGGATTTGTAGAAAACATAACTACCCCCCCATCATTGAAATCATTGTTCAAAAAATTATAGATGAAAATAACCAGATCTATAGATCCGAAGGGAACAGTGAAAACAGAAAGAATCTACTGATCCCTTCCTAAATGAAGTCACAATTGAAAACATCAAAGAATGTCTATAAGTAAAATTCAGAGCTTCAACATCAGAGAAGAAACTCTACAGGCAGCCAAAAGGAGGAATTCAATGAAATTCAATGAAGCATTTCAGGAAGGAAGGAGCCATAATCAGGATTGCACAAGACTATGTTGGAGTCAAAGGTCCTAATTTCAAGCCTATTTTCTGATGCTTGCTAACTGTGTGTGGCCGTGGTTAAGTTGCATCATCATCGCGAAAACACTGACTCACATTTATATCATATCAAGAACTGGGCTGAGTTTTACAGTTGTTATTCCATTTGACACAACAACCCTCGGAGGCAGATGATATTATTATCTCTATTTTACAGTTGAAGAAACTGAGGCAAATAAGTGAGTTTCCCAGGGCCACAGAGCTGTCAGTGTATGAGTTCAGACTTTTAACTCAGGTTTTCCTGACTCCAGGGCCAGTAATCTCTCTTCTGTACCAACTAGTTATCCACTAAACCTCCCTGAGACTACATTTCAAAATGGTAATGGATGTTCTAGGTAGCTTATGAGGTCCTTTTGACCCTATGACTTTGGATTTCATTTTCAATGAAAGTTTTAAAAGTGGATGTTAATGTAAAGCTGTACTTTTAAAAAACCCAATAATTTGGCCATTGCCTTGGGTACCTTCTCCCTTTCTATGGGGTCTTACATGCCACTCATACCTTATTGTTGAAAAAACTTTTCATTATGGTAAAACAAGATGGTGCAGAGTTGCCAGTTATAGATAACTAACTCTGAAAATAAACTATGAATAAACACCTATTCCTTAACCATTGGAATGTGCAATCCTCTTGATTTAAGGAACTCTCTAGTATCCAAAATGTAAAAGGCTAAAATCTTTGATTTCATCTGGACATAGAAAAGTCCAAAGGAACCTGATGGTGCTAGAGTGGGTATAGCATGGAGAATAGAATCGAAGAGACACATCTATCTCCATGAATTCAAATCTGGCCCCAGATACTAACTTTGTGATCCTAGGCAACTCGTTTAACTCTGTCTCAGTTTCCTCATCTTTAAATGAATATGAGAAGATGTCAAATGACTCCAGAACCTTTGCCAAGGAATCCCCAATTGAAGTCATGGAGAGTTGGACACATTTGAAAACAACTAAACAACTTCTTCTTACTCTAGGACAGTTCCTTTTGTTTTTCTTTTGCCTAGAGACATGCAAAAAGAGAAGGAAAATGCTACAACCCCTACCACCAACTGTGCTCGGTAAAGATTTTTCCTACTAATAAAATAGGGATAGGGATTAGACCTATGATTTCATGAATACATCATCATACTCCCAGGTTAGGAAACACCTACCAATAATGCAGGTCAGTATCTTCTCTTTCAACTTAGAGACAATTTCCTAGAGCACTGAGAGATTGGGAAGTGCCTAGGCTTACAGAGGCAATATCTGTCATAGGTCAGAGATGAAGTTCAATTTTCCTGACTTTGAGGCTAGTTATCTAATTACCACAACACACTCTCTTTCACATACAAATGTGAAAATATACAATCCTTGCCCTCAGGGAGTTTCCATTCTAAAGGGGAAGTGAACACTGATCTGACAAATCACAAGAATGATGAATGGAGCCAGAGAGCAGTCAAATAACTAGAAGACTAAGTCTAACAAAAAGGCTCATTTATTAACAGCTACTCTAGAATATGAGGTCTGGAGGACACAATGGAAAGGCAGGAAAGAGTAGGGTAACAACATTGAGTTTGCCTTGATACTTCTACTGATAATTTCATACTTTAAATATTAACTTCATTTGTGATTCTTGACCCAGAGTTGTGATTGCTGGTGAGTGTTTAGCAACTGGGCTCTCCCCTCTCCCTCCCAAAAGCATGCAAATCACATTTTAAATTTAAATATTCATATTTTATCCTTCATTTTCTTAAGTATAGAATGAATAAAACAATAAATCAAAACCTAGTTTGTAGCATTTGCCAATTTCTCAAGTGCAAATAACACTGAAAATTTAATAATCACCTTTTGGGAGCTCATAAGGGAGGGATTCAGCACATTTATTCTTAAATCATAAAAAATGAAAACACATTGTTGGCTTTGGAAGCCATATTGGAAGTAGAAGAACAATCTATTAATTTATAGGTTTTACATATATATCATTGTATGTATATATGTATATATACATATATATTCACATGTATATACTGAATTTTTGTATAAGGAAATATTTGTATCCTTATCAGAGGTTGGAATACTGGTGAGAGAAAAGCATCAAAATGACTAATAAATGCCTTAGCTAACAGTAAGTGATTCAAAACTTCACTCTTAGTTGCTAGAGTATAAGAGAAAGTGGAAGCAATATAAACAGGAAATAACCAGTGCATATCCATCCCATTAATGATATGATAATTCAAAGAGGGGGGCACAGATATCTTCAGGATTTATAAACCATTGAATTGGATATTATTGAATACCATCTGGGCTTCATTATCCATCATGAAAGAAAATACAACATTCTTAAAATTAAATATAAAATGGTATCATTAGGTGAACCAATAAAGCTGATACACAGGAATTTTTAAAAAAAATAGTTTACTTTCTTTCCTTAATGAATTGTGCAAGAGTCAATTTTCATCCCTAGCAATCAACTAATTCTACTGCAACAGCTGAATTAAACAGTTTACATCTTAACAGCAGGGCATTTACTTTTATATTCTATTCTTGTTGGGGAAAGCAAGCAAAGTTAGGCAAATGTGCCAAAGTTCAGAGCTTCCTGCAGGAAATAAAAGGAGCTCTCCTTTTAGAATGGAGATACAGGTAGATGCTTGACAGAGGGTACTAAAGGATGTGATTGGTTACCTTGGAAACGGGTCAGAATTCTTTCATCAAACAAGATGTTGAAATGTTGACCTATTTTTCAGTGCAATGGATTTAAGGTGGATCTTTTCCCAAAACTTGTCATAAAAGGTTTTCCCTCATTTTGCAAACCTGGGCTTTGCCAGATGGCTTCATTAGCCCATAATGTCTCTTTGAAATGAAAGGAGAACACTTCTGGGTAAGCATGGTGGCAGTCTAGACACTGGACGCTTCCTCTCCCCAGCACCCACTAATATAGACTACCTCAAAAGACAAAAAAAAATTCTCATAAGAACAGAGAGTCTGTACAGTAGGGCGCATCATTGAAGGTACATGGGATTTGAGCATTTCCTCACTATAAGGGGGTGAAAAGGCTCCCAGCCAAACGTGAGCTGATCTACCCTCCCCCATCCACCTACGGAGCTAGAGTCAGAGCCAGCAAGCACCAGAATCAAAGAGTGAGCGAGGGGCACCTCTAGAGTGAGCAAGGGGCACCTTTAGGTCCTTGGGAGCTAACTAAGATCACCAAAGACTTACACCTGAGAGCAGAAACACCGGAAACCCCAATGGGAGGGGGAGCACAGACCTTGCGTGCTCAGAGCCAGCGCGAGCCTGAATCAGCAAGTGAGTGAGAGACATCTCTAGAGCAAGCAAGGGGCACCTCTAGGTTCTTGGGAGCAAACTAAGATCACCAAAGTCCTACCCCCGAGAGCAGCTACACTGGAAACCCCAGCAGATGGGGGAGAGCAGACTATGGGTGCTTCTGTGCAGAGAAGAGGTGTGAACAGTGGTGGCTGTGGAGATTTGAGAGCTTGCCTCAGGCAAAATCCTTTCTCCTTAATTACATACACAGAGAACCTGCCCAGCTCACTCAGATTTCTAACTAAAAAGGAAAGGAAAAACCTCTACAGTGATAGAAAATTCTTCCTAGGGGCAAACATCTTCCAAGAAACACACACAAAAAAAGGCAGTGACCCTCGAAAATTTTTCTGGAGGAAAAACCCAGGCTATAGAGAAAAAACAGGAGGAAATTCAAATAATCTCAAAACCTACCCCCCCCCCCAAAGGCAATTGTCCACAAGCACTGGAAGAATTTAAATTCGAGCTTATCAAAAAGATGGAAGCCTTCTGGCAAGAGAAGTGGGAAATGGTTCAAAGAGAAAACCAAAAAATTATAGCAGAAAAACAAAAAATTAAAGCATAAAACCAAAAGATTATAACAGAAAACCAGGACTTAAGGACCAGAATTGAGCAACTAGAAACCAATGATCTTGCAAAACAGCAAGAATTAATAAAGTCAAAAGACTGGAAAAATAGAAGAAAACATCAAATATTTCACTGACAAGGTGACAGATCAGGAAAACAGGTCACAATGAGACAATTTGAGAATCATTGGTCTACCTGAAAAGTCAGAAATAAACAGAAATCTTGACATCATACTATAAGAAATCATCCAAGAAAACTGCCCTGATGTTCTTGAACAAGGGGGAGAGGGGATAGACATTGAAAGAGTTCATAGAATACCCTCTACACTAAACCCCCAAAAGACAACTCCCAGGAATATAATTGCCAAATTCCAGGGCTTTCAATCTAAGGAAAAAATCCTAGAAGAAGCCAAAAAGAGACAATTCAGATACCAAGGAGCACCAATCAGGATCACACAAGACCTGGCAGCCTCCACACTAAAGGGCCGCAAGTCCTGGAGCATGATATTCAGAAAGGCAAGAGAACTGGGTTTTCAACCAAAAATAACCTATTCATCAAAACTGACTATATATTACAGGGGAAAGTATGGGCATTCAACAAAATAGAATATTTTCAAGTATTCATAAAGAAAAGACCAGAACTAAGTGGAAAATCTGATATCCAAACCTGAAGATCAAGAGAAACATGAAAAAGTAAATAAGAAAGAGAGCGAAAAGGGGAAAATGTTTTTTTTTTCTTATTCAAACTCCCTTCTTTAAGGGCTACAATTAGATCAAATTATAAACATTAATATATGGGGAAAATGTTATTTGTAACTCTCAAAAATTGTATTCATTATTATAGTAATTAGAAGAATCATGCAAAGGAAAAGATTGGGGCATTGAGGGCTATAAGATGATATACAAAAAAAAAAGAAAAGAAAAAGGGTGGGGGGTACCAAAGATGGTACCAAGAGATACTCAAAGAAATAAAACAAATAGGATAATCTGTTTCACACAAAGATACACATGGGAAGAGGAGGGGAAGAATACTCTTATAAGAAGGTGAGGAAGAGAGTGCTAATAGGTAACACTTAAACGCTCTCAGTGAAATCAATTCTGAGAGGGAAGAGCATCTAGATCCATTGGGATCTTGAATTCTATCTTATCCTAAAGGATAAGTGAGAAGAGAAAACTAAAGTGGGTAGAGGGGAAGGAATACTAAAAGGGAGGGAAGGAGAGGGGGAAGGGAACTTAACAGACTTTAAAAAAGAAAGAAGGGAACAAAAAGGGAGGGACCAGGAAGGGAAGCATATTAAGGGAGGAGATTAGGGAGACTGATTAACAGACTGGTTTAAAAGGATATAGCAAAAGAAGAAAGGACAGAACTAGGAGAGGATATCAAAATGTTAGGGAATTCACAAGCGACAATCATAACTTTGAATGTGAATGGGATGAACTCAACCATAAAAAGTAGACAAATACTGGAGTGGATTAGAATCCAAAATCCTACCATGTGTTGTCTACAAGAAACACACCTGAGGTGGGTAGATACTCACAAGGTCAGAATTAAAGGTTGGAGCAAGACCTATTGGGCCTCAACTGATAGAAAGAAGGCAGGAGTTGCAATCATAATATCAGACAAAGCCAAAGTAAAAATAGATCTGATTAAAAGGAATAGGGAAGATAAATACATCCTGATAAAAGGGAGTATAGACAATGAGGAAATATCACTCATCAACATGTATGCACCAAATGGTATAACATCTAAATTTCTAAAGGAGAAACTGGTAGAATTGAAGGAGGAAATAGATAGTAAAACTATACCAGTGGGAGACCTGAACCTACCACTATAATTTAGACAAATCAAATAAAATATAAATAAGAAAGGTGAAATATATGAATGAAATCTTAGAAAAAATTAGAGTTAATAGATTTATGCAGAAAATAAATAGAGACAAAAAAGGAATACACCTTCTTTTCAGCAGTACATGGTACATTCACAAAGATTGACCATACCCTAGGTCATAAAAACATGGCATACAAATGCAGAAAAGCAGAAAGAATAAATACAACCTTTTCAGATCACAAGGCAATAAAAATAATGATTACTAAGTGTACATGGAGAGCCAAATCAAAAATAAATTGGAAATTAAATATGATTCTCCAAAATCGGTTAGAGAACAAATTATAGAAACAATTAACAATTTCATTGAAGAAAATGACAATGATAAAATGTCCTTTCAAACTCTATGGGATGCAGCCAAAGCAATACTCAGGGGGAAATTTATATTCTTGAGCTCATATATTAACAAATTAGGGAGGGCAGATGTCAATGAATTGGACATGCAAATCAAAAAACTTGAAAGTAAACAAATTAATAATCCCCAGAAGAAAACTAAATTAAAGATCCTAAAAATGAAGGGATAAATTAATAAAATAAAAAGTGATAGAACTATTGAACTAATCAATAAGACTAGAAGCAGGTATTTTGAAAAACAAAAAACAAACAAAATAGACAAAGTACTAGTTAATGTAATTAAATAAAGGAAAGAAGAAAACTGAATTAATAGTATCATAGATGGAAAGGGAGAACTCCCCTCCAATGAAGAGGAAATTAAGGCAATCATTAAAACTATTTTGCCCAATTATATTGCAATAAATATAGAAATCTAGGTGATATAGATGAATATTTACAAAAAAATAAACTGCCTAGATTAACAGAAGAAGAAATAGAATTCTTAAATAATCCCATATCAGAAAATGAAATCCAACAGGCTACCAAAGAACTCCCTAAGAAAACATCCCCAGGGCCTGAGGAATTCACAAGTGAATTCTATGAAACATTCAAAGAACAGCTAATCCCAATACTATACAAACTATTCGACACAATAAGCAAAGAGGGAATTCTATCAAATTCCTTTTGTGATGCACATATGGTACTGATTCCAAAGCCAGGCAGGTCAAAAGTGGAGAAAGAAAACTACAGACGAATCTCCTTAATGAACATAGATGCAAAAATCTTAAATAGATTTTGTTTGATAAAAGATCTTCAAGAAAGAAGCTTGAAACTTTTATATCCAGAGAATGAACTGTTGCAGAAAGATGCCAAAAACCTACACTTCATCAAGAAGATCAAGAATGAACTTTGGATATGATTGATTGGACTGAACTTTTGATTGAACATTTATTGTAATTGTACACATTTATGCCAAAAGGGGCTGCCCCTAATTTGGCTTTCTGTCAATGCTCCTGGCAAAACATTGGGCTTGCTTTCTTTTCTTTTCTACTTCCTCTCTCACTATTCTAATTCTCTTAAAAAATGAATATTGTGTATATCTATAGTTAGAATTGAATTCAGAATTACAAATTTGATTATGTTGTTTGATCAATGGGGAGACTGCTCTCCCATGTTCATCAGGGTGGATTGTAAACCTTAAAATTTCTTAGACTTATGAATGTTGGAGATTTCCCCATTGGGAAATTTCATACTTGAAAAATTTCCTACTGATAGTAAGAACTCTATTGGAATGTGAAAACCCTTGGCATGGGAGGGTCCTTCTCCTCCCTACTTAAGACTACTTTAGGACAGAAACCTTTTGCTAAACAATGGAAAGGGCTTTGACCTATGCTTAAGCATAGAACAGGAAGTTCTTTGAGTCATGATTGATTTTAGAATTGATACAATAGAGATACTTGGAATGATAGAACCAGGTCTTGGAACTTACAATTTCCACCCTACTCAATCTAACAGGATTTAGGAAGGGCTGCAGCAAAGATCAAGATTTAATTATTTGAGAATATGACCTTCAACAGACATGTGCAAAGGCCATAGACGTCTGGGCGGTCCTGGGTTAAGCTAGAGCCACCATTGGCACAGGGGAGACATCGACAGTGATTGGTAGACGTGAGAACTGAGGGGAGGGGACTTAGATGGTGTCCTTAAAGATAGAGGGCTCTGAGAGGTTTTGGGCAGAGAGGTTTTTTTTTGCTCTGAAGGAGTCTGAGAGGAGAGAGGTCCTGGAGGGAGAGCTCCTGGAGAGGTCTTGAAGGAGGCTGTGGAAGGAGAACTCAGGAAGAGTCAGGAGGAGAATTCTCTGGAACATTTCTTGAAAGGAGGCTCTCTTGAAGGTGGAGCCTGAGGTTGGCATGAGAAGCCTTACTTAGAGAGATCTTGGGTGAGTGATAAAACCAACTGACTGATTTATTCATTCTTATTCCTTTCTTCCTTTCTCTCTTTTTCTATTGATTAATCAGTGTATTATAAATTAAATTTCTCTATAAAACCTAGTTGGCTTGGGCATATTCATAAATTGGGAATATATTCCCTGGCGACCATCTTATATTTATATAAAACCAAGACACAGTAGAAAACATATTTCAGAGGTCATAATTTTTATATATTTCCCTTGCTCCCAAAACATTTTAATTATCACAATACTAGCAAAAAGACTCCAGCAAGTGATCAGGAGGATTATTCATTATGATCAGGTGGGATTTATACCAGGAATGCAAGGATGATTCATTATCAGGAAAGCCATCCACACAATTGACCATATCAACAAGCAAATCAACAAAAAACACATGATTATCTCAATAGATGCAGAAAAAGCCTTTGACAAAATACAACACTCATTCCTATTGAAAACAATAGAAAGTATAGGAATAGAAGGGTCTTTCCTAAAAATAATAAACAGTATCTATCTAAAACCATCAGCCAACATCATCTGCAATGGGGATAAACTAGATGCATTCCCAATAAGATCAGGAGTGAAACAAGGATGCCCATTATCACCTCTATTATTTAACATTGTACTAGAAACACTAGCAGTAGCAATTAGAGAAGAAAAAGAAATTGAAGGTATTAAAATTGGCAATGAAGAGATAAAGCTATCACTCTTTACAGATGATATGATGGTCTACTTAAAGAATCCTAGAGAATCCACTAAAAAGCTAGTGGAAATGATCAACAAAGTTTTTTTAGGCAAAGTTGCAGGATACAAAATAAAACCACATAAGTCATCAGCATTTCTCTATTTCCCCAACACATTTCAGCAGCAAGAATTGGAAAGAGAAATTCCATTCAAAATCACCCTAGACAATATAAAATACTTAGGAATCTATCTGCCAAGACAAACACAGGAATTATACGAACAGAACTACAAAACATTTTCCACACAACTAAAACTAGATCTGAGCAATTGGAAAAACATTAACTGCTCATGGGTAGAATGAGCTAACATAATAAAAATGACCATCTAACCCAAAGTTATCTATATATTTAGTGCCATACCCATTGAACTACCAAAAAACTTTTAAATGAATTAGAAAAAAAAATAACAAAATTCATTTGGAAGAACAAAAGATCAAAGATATCCAGGGAAATAATGAAAAAATGAAAAGGAAGGTGGCCTTGCAGTCCCTGATCTCAAACTATATTACAAAGCAGCAGTCATCAAAACAATCTGGTACTGGCTAAGAGACAGAAAGGAGGATCAGTGGAATAGACTTGGGGTAAGTGACCTCAGCAAGACAGTCTATGACAATCACAAAGATCCCAGCTTTTGGGAAAAATCCATTATTTGACAAAAACTGCTGGGAAAATTGGAAGACAGTGTGGGAGAGATTAGGCTTGGATCAACACCTCACACCCTACACCAAGATAAACTCAGAATGGGTGAATGACTTGAACATAAAAAAGGAAACTATAAGTAAATTATGTGAACACAGAATAGTATACATGTTAGGCCTTTGGGAAGGGAAAGATTTCAAAACCAAGCAAGACTTAGAAAGAGTCACAAAATATAAAAAACAATTCTGACTACATCAAATTAAAAAGTTTTTATACAAACAAAACCAATGTAACCAAAATTAGCAGGGAAATAACAAACTGGGAAACAATCTTCATAACAAAAACTCTGACAAAGGTCTAATTACTCAAATTGTGGTATATGTTGGTGATGGAATACTAATGTGCTAAAAGGAATAATAAAGTGAAGGAATTCCATGGGAACTGGAACAACTTCCAGGAAGTGATGCAGAGTGAGAGGAGCAGAACCAGGAGAACAATGTACACAGAGACTGATTGATACACTGTGGCACAATCGAATGTAATGGACTTCTCCATTAGTGGCAACACAATGATCCTGAACAAGTTGGAGGGATCTATGAGAAAGAACACTATCCACATTCAGAGGAAAAACTGTGGGAGTAGAAACACTATAGAAAAACAACTGCTTGAATACATGGGTCAAGGGGATATGGCTGGGGATGTAGACTCTAAATGAACATCCTAATGCAAACACCAACAACTTTGAAATGGGTTCTGATCAAGGACACATGTGGAATTGTGTGTTGGTTAAGGGAGGGATTGGGGGGAGGGGTTGGAGGAATAGAAAATGATTTTTTGTAACTAAGGAATAATGTTTGAAATTGACCAAATAAAAAAATGTAAAATGTTTAAAAAAATAAATGAAAGGAGAGCCTTTTGTCAGTATTAGAACAAAAGTAACTGACATAAAAGGGAACTTGTGCTTCTCAGGAAATGTTCTCCTTTCTTAAAGAGTCTTTTTACTCAGAGGTGTAAAATACATTCCTTTTTACCTTGTAATCCATTTGTACTCCTATCAGAGACTAATTGTTTCCTCCTTTGGAATCTAATAAACTTTCTAGCTATCCTACTCTCTGGGCCCTTCAAACTTAATGCTTTGTACTGTCTTTCATTTTCTGATCTCCATTAGTCTTCTAAAACATAAAGCTGCTACAGCTGTGTTGCTCATTCTGCATCTTTATATTCCTCCATAACTCACTGCACATAGTAGAGGCTTGATCAATTTGATTAACTGGCTTTTTGTCATTTTCAAGGTGCATAATATGTTAGAGACCTAACATAAGAAAATGTTCTTTAGCTATGATTGACTACTCATGACCTCTTTTGGGGTTTTCTTGGCAATGATCCTGGAGTAGTTTGCCATTTCTCTTTCAAGTTCATTTGACAAAAGTGGAAACTGAGGCAAGCAGGGTTAAGTGACTTGCCCAGGGTCACACTACTAGTAAGTGTCTGAGGCCAGATTTGAACTCCCCATAGTGAGCTCCTTGTGAGTTGACATTCTAAAGTTTGCACTGCTATTCTCAATGTACCCAAAGGTTGGAAGATCATAGATGTAGTAGAGCTCAAAGAGATCTTAGAGCTCATCTAGGCTAACCCCCTTATTTTATAGATGAAGAAACCGAGGCCCTGGGAAATTAGGTGATGCAGTGGATGGAGCATCAGGCTTGAAGTCAGGAAGACTTCCATTCAAATCCAGCCTCAGACATACTTAATAGCTGTGCAACCATGGCCAAGTTATTCAACCCTGTTTGCCTCAGTTTCCTCACCTGTAAAATGATTTAGATATTAAAGTAACTTTGATGAGAAAACACAAAAATAGAGTGAAGGAGAGTCAGACATAACTGAAACAAATGAGCATCAGAAAAAAAAAAACAACTGTGGCCCAGAGTGGGGATTGACTTTGCTTAAGGTCACTCAGAACCAAAATTCAAGCTTGTGTCATTTGACTCTATGTGCTCTAGCCTTTCATCTTTACCACATCATCTCTCTTACAGGCACTTTTAATTGTTACCCAATTTCATTATTCTTGAATTTGAACAATTCTTTTTTTTATAAATTAAAACCTAGAAAATGTCCTTGGATTCTATATTATGTAGATACAGATGGGAGAAGGAAGGGTTAGAAAATCCTAAATCTGGCAACCTATATACATCCACATATATATACACACACACACATATATATATATATATATATATATATATATATATATATATATATATATATGAAATAAAGGTAGGTGCAAGACTGGAATAAAGACATCAAAATAGAAAGTAATGATTAAAAAATCTAAACATGGAGGGAGAGGTTACTCATCAACTGGTCCTCACAAGTTATAGAGAATGTGAGACAGGAATGTAGGTAAAGAAAATTATGAATTATTAGCATTTTCAGAATGATTTTTGAGAGATAAGAGGCAATGTATCATAGTGTATAAAGAGCCAATTATGGAGTTCAAGTTTTGCTTTCAACATAAACTAGGTGTATGTCTTGAGGCAAATAAATTAGTTTTTATTTTCCCCTAGAAATTCTCAGAGGCTATGAGTTTCAAGTTCAGCTAGATGGCCCAGTGAATTTGGAGCTGTAGTGGGCTTGGAGACAGAAAAAATCATATTCATGAGTTTAAATCCAGCCTTAGACATTTACCAGCTGTGTGACCCTAGGCAAGTCCTTCAACCTATTTACCTTAGTTTCCTCATAGGTAAAATGAGCTGGAGAAGGAAAAGAGCAAACTACTCCAATATCTTTGCCAAGAAACTCCCAAGTGGGATCATGAAGAATCAGAGATGACTGAAACACTTGAACAACAAATGAGTTACAAAAAAGAGACTGAATTGCAGGCATAGAGTTGAGTTTCCTCACTGAGAGTTTCTGATGAAATAAAAAGTTCTAACAAATTATGTGGTGAAGAAGGACTTGGGTGTAGCTGTATAAATGCAGGGCAAAGACTACCATCTACAATGTTGTGAAGTGTTTACTTACTGAATAGCAGCTGCTATTTGCTATTGGACTGTTTCTTCACTGGGCTGTTGCCTGCCTTTGCTGCCATACTTCTTTTCTTGCAAGGCCTGCTTAATATTTGGGTTGGGCAGAGTGAATTTTTTTTCATACCTTTGCAATCCAGAACCAGGACAATACAAAGTACTCCAGATATTTGGCACATTCCTTTTTTCTTTTTTATATGTAAGTTTTCTTTTCTTTTATCACCTACATGTAAATAAAGAAACCCTAATTTTTTAATTTATAATTTTTTGAGTTCCAAATTCTCTCCCTTCTTCCTTTCTTCCTCCATCCTTGAGAAGGCAAGCAATTTGGTATAATAATATATGTGCATTTATGCACAACACTTTCATATTAGCCATGTTCTGAAAGAAAATCCAGACCAACCAAATGCTCCAAAATAATAAAGAAAAATTTAAAAGTATGCTTCAATCCTCATTCAAACTCCCTCAGTACCTTCTCTGGACCTGCATAGTATTTTTCATCATAAGTCCTTCAAAACTATCTTGGAACATTGAATTGCTGAGTATAACCAAGTCATTTACAATTAATCAATGAACAATATTGCTGTTACTGTGTAGAGTGTTCTCCTGGTTCTGCTCATTTCACTTGGCATTCATTCATTTAAGTCTTCCCAGGGTTTTCTGAAATATTTCTGCTCATTACTTCTTAAAGCTCAGCATAATCCCATTACAAACATAACAACTTATCCAGTGTTTGGCACATTTTAAGGAAGCACTTAGCAATTCTAGATCTAACACACCCTGAGCTTCTTGCACTATCTTAAGTGCATAGGAGCTAAGACCTGGACTGTTGGTGTCCAGGAAGAAATGTGGCCAGGAAACTATAATCATTTTTTTCTCACTTTGAAAAGAGAAAATTAGAAGACTTCTAGTCAAGGTGGTATTTTATTAAGCCTAATATAATCCAGACCTTTGATGGTTCTGTCATTTTAGAGATGAAGGTACTCCAAATAGATTGAAAACCATTTATCTCTTCTTATTTTGTATCACTCTTGTTCATGTTCTTCTATAAATCCCCCATGGTGGTGGAGTGCGGGGTTCACCCAGTACTCTGGAGGCTTTCTAGTGTATATCCAGAAATGTTCTGGAGTTGGCTCAAACTAGCTTGTTAAAGTTAATTGTTAAATTGTTAGTATGGGCATTTGCCGTTGGAAATTGTCAAATTCTACAAATCAGGGAATGATTTATTGTTTTATCAATTATCTAAATTCAGGAAAGTGATGGAAAAATGTCAACAAAGTATGTTAAACTTAAAATGCATCATAGGCACATTTTTTTTCCTGGTGAGCTGGTTGTTAAATATTTACCAGTGAGTCACTCATGAGATCTGTTACATGAATACCAATACAGAAGATGGGCTCCCCATTTATTATCCCTCATTCTCACTATATAAGAATTCTATCTCCTTCTCTTATAAATACATTTTAATGTTATCTTTTACTTTGATTTACATTCCCAGGCTTGGATCTAGAAAAACTTAGATTCAAAACCACCTCAATCATTTAATATCTATATGGTGCTGGACAAGTTTAATTTTTCCTGATCCTGTTTCTTTATCTATGAAATGGATATAATAACATCACCTGCTTCATAGAGCTGAAATGACGATCAAAGGAGATAATGAATAGAAAGCATTCTATTTACCTGAAAGTGTCCTACAAATGTCAGTTATTATTATTAATAACTTACTAAGCATTGTTTCTCTAATTAATTGCTTTAACTTATTTAAGAAATTCTCCAATCTCATTCTAGCAATGTCATTCATCAGTGACCTTTTAAAACTAATTTCTCTGCAGATTTGTGAAAGTTCTTTGAAACAAACATAAATTATTTTTAGTTTCAGATAATAGTCTTCCCTAGTCTTACTCCTATCTTAATAGTGGGAAAAATGTAGTTGCACATTCAGCTTGGACTGTGGCTATTCTTTGTTCCAAATTAATTGGAAGAAATAATGTACTAAGTAAAATGAAAACAATCTTGGCATTGGGAAAAAGTTTCCTTATACCACAAATGACCGTTCTATGAACTTTTTTGATGTCCAATAACTATTAATTAAAAGTTATCTTAACTTGAAAAAATAGTCACTTTTTCTTCTCAGCAAAAACAGTGGCTTAGAACCTAGCTTTGGAATGACTTTTTAAGAATAACCTGTCCACCAAATTTTGGTTGGTTCTACATGTTTGCATTAGCCCTGCTCATATTTAGTGCTACCACTCAGAAGTACCCATTCCTAACCATTCTCTTTCACTAATAATTGTCATTGAGTCAGGCCAAAATAAACCTCACCTACCTCCATCCCCATATCAAATACAATACCAAAGAGAAGTTATCTGGCAAGTACCATAGGTTGAGCTTGACCTCAGATATTCCTGAGGCCAATCTATGGATAGTAGACTTTATCTTACTACTGCCTTTAATCTTTCTCAAATCAGTAGACTAAGAAAAAGCAGCATCTGAATTTAGCACATCCAGAATTTCTCTCTCCCATCTCAAATACACATTAAAGATAATTCCTATTTAAAGGAAATTTTAAAATATTTCCAATGTTTTCCATATAGAAGGTGTTTAATTAATACATGTGGAATGGAATGGCAGGTTAAGGGGAAGAAAGACAAGTCTTTTAGGAATTGGTAGGAGGTTATAAGCCCTTTAGTGGAAAGAGCATGGAATTTAGAACCAGGATATCTGAGTTATATATATATATATATCCTAACTCTCTCACTTCCTAGCACTGGGATTTGGAGGGAAGCTACTCTTATCTCTTTGAGTGTCAGTTTAATCATCTATAAAATGGACTTTTTGATACTGATCCTCCATGCTTAAAAGGGTTGTTTGGGGAAAGATAAAGTTGATATTGCAATATGGGTGTGATTTATCATTAACATTAATTCATAAAAGGATTAATTGGGAAAAATCCATTATGGAAGAAAGAATGATGATAAAGTCATACATTAATTTAAAAAATGCTTTGGGAATAAAGATTCTTTGAAAAAAGTCAACAAAGAACAGGAGGGTTTGAGACTATTTAGAAATTCTTCCAGACTAGGTTGTGTAGCAACAACTATAGAGAAGGAATAGGAGAAGGAGGAAGAAGGGGTTTTTCTGACTAAGGATTAGGCTTTTGGGGGGCAGGTCAGGGTCTCCTGGTTGAAAGTGCTGTATTCTGGGTAACGGTGTAGTTTTGTAAGATGGGAAAGAGCAATGTGTTATCCAGATTGTAGCTGGGTGAAGTTTCAACCTTTGGGGAAGTGGGGAAACTATACTCTGGATATTGGGCATATTAGAAATAGATGCATGTTCCCCGGCCCCACTCATCCAAATCTAGACATTTACATCCTGTTATCTCTACTTCCAGTTTGTGCCAACAGAGCGTGCATTTGAATACATCTTCTTTATCAATGGAGCTATTACATTATTACATTATTTTAAATTTAATCTATTCTTTATTTCAAATATTTTAGATTATTTTCCCTATAGTAACTTGGAACTACAAATATCCTCAAATGACCCTCATTTTAGGCACTATGTATTTGATAAATGAGACAATGGACTACCAAGACATTTTAAAAGTAGTTCACAAAGAGACATAGTAGTGACAAAGAGATATGGAGGGGAATATCTAATCAGCCTGTTTTTATGCTTAAATTAAGACTTCTGAAAGCTGGATGAATATGCTCTTTCCCACCTCAAATTGTATTGTATTTATATTTCTGCTCAAATAATGTACATATCCCAATAGAAAGTAAGCTCCTTGAGGGCAAGAACTAGATCATTTTGTCTTTGTATCCCCAACACTTTGTATAGAGATATAAATATGTAAATGCATGCTTGTTGAATTGAATTGAATTCACTCATTCAAACATTATTTGAGCTTGTATAGTATAGAAGGTCTCTATTCTTAGCTAAGTGTTATTATTGTTCAATACTTCTGTATTGTCTGCCTCTTTGTGACCCCATGGATCATAACATGCCAGACCCTTCTATCCTTCACTATCTCTTGAAGTCTCTCTAAGTTCATACTCATTGTTTCTATCTACCCATCTCATCCTTTGCCATCCCCTTCTCCTTTTGTCTCCAACATCAGGATCTTTTCCAATGAATCGTGTATTTTCATTATGTGGCCAAAGTATTTAAGCATCAGCTACAATATGTCACTGCCAGTAAACAGTCTGAATTCATTCCTTTTAGAATTGACTGATTTGATCTCTTTGCTGTCCAAGGTACTCACAAAAGCCTACAGCATCACAATAACAAAGCATCAATTCTGCTGCACTCAGTTTTCCTTTGTGTCTAACTCACAGTTATATCTTGCTACTGGAAAATAAGCTACCATAGCTTTTATGATATGGACCTTTATCAGCAAGGTGGGGTCTGTTTATTAACTATGCTGTCCAGATTTGCCATAGTTTTCTCCACAAGGAGCAAGCATCTTTTAAAGAAATGAGGAGTATACAAAAGGTAAATTAGATCCAAGACAAGGGTCCTTGACAATCTAATAATAGAGAAAAAATATACAAAAATGACTATAACACAAGCAAATTTTTCTGGATGTCAGTATCCTTAATTGACACATGAAGTGGTATAAGTAGGTAGGAGTTCTTAAGCTTTTTGTGTGATAGACCCTTTGGCAATACTGCCAAGTGTTCTTGTTTACCTTTGTACTTAAATGAAATGCTTGATTTCACTTAGAGGTTAGTGAAATAAAGATTTATTCTTTCCCAGTCCAAGTCCATAGATCTCCTGAATTCTACCTAAAGACCCCAGGATAAATGACCATGGTCCAGATGACCTCCAGATATAAAATTCTATGCTTTTAAAGGAGATGTTAGTTCTGAATGAAGGCAATCAAGAAAAGCTTCAAGGAGGAGCTATCTATTTCAGCTGATTTTAGGTATCACTCAGATCCTCTATAGACTTGGACCTTAAATAAAAATAACTTTTTAAAGATAGTTCACTAATTCTGATTATCATGAGGCTTCCAAGAAGCGTAGTAGTTAATGCCAATGTAAAATATGACAAAATTTTCTAAACATGAATAAGATAGCAGGGAAAGATCTAGAATTTCTTTAAGTTTTTAGGTCACACATTTAGGTTGCTACCTGCCATTGCTCCCCATCTGTGCCTTACTTTCATCCATTTGTCACCATGTACTGTTTGTGTTTATAAACGAAATCATTCATCTTCTAATTAATCAGTACCAGCTGTGCTCAACTTTCACTATGCAACTTGAAATGCAGCCAAACCTACCTGGCTTTCAGCTTAATTGGAAAAATCAAGTGGGTAAAAGGAAGTCATTCCTTCTATTTATAAATAATCGCTCTATAACTTCTCTGCTAAAAGGATGGGAGAAACAGTTCAACAACTGCTCTAACAGACAGCTCTGTTCCCTTCTGCTTTATGTAATTATAATTATAGCTTAGATTTAATGTGGAAAGACTATAGTAAATGCAGTTTCATGTTACATATTTTAAAGTTTTTGTTGCTAAGAAATCTCAATTTTCTTCTGCTTTAAGAAAGAAACTCTTAAACTTTTCATGTATTTCAGTTATGATAGTCATGCAAAGTGAGAAGACAGCTCACAAAGCCTGCTGTGAATTAATATTATCTATCTATATATATATATATCTTAAAATAATAGAAATTTATATTAATCCTGTTCTTTTCAAAGAACTTTATATATTATCTTGTTTAGCATGAGTTATCCTGAAGTCAGGAAGTCCTGAATTAAAATTAGACAAGATATTTAAATCATTAAAACTTCTCTCTGCCTCAGTTTCTTCAGTTGTAAAATTGAACCCATAATACAACCTACTTTACTGGGTTGTCATGTGGATGTCTTCATTTAAATTTGAAGAAACAATTTTATTTATAACCATTCCCATTCTGTAGATGAGGTAGCAGAGGCTAAGAAAAGTAAATCATTATGTCCACTGCATATTTCACACATATTTCAAATTCAATAAATCAAAAACAGAAATCATAAGGTTTCCCTCAAATTTCCCTATTACTATGGAAAATGCTATCACTTTTTCATTTATTCAAGATTGCAACCTCCATGGCAACTCCTCTCTTGTTCAAATCAGTAGTTAACTCTTGTTGTTTATTTTCTACAAATAACATCACTCAGTTTCCCCTTCTCTCTACTCACAATGTCACCACCTTAGTTAAGGTCACTTTCATCTGGACTACTAGAATACCTTTCCAACTGGTCTTCCTGCCTCTTCTCTCCCCATTCCAAATCCATTCACCAAACTGACTTTCCTAAAGCATAGGTCTAGTCTTTCTTCCAAGGAAGTCCAGTGACTCCCATCTGAGTCCAAGATCTAATATAAAATCACTTATTTGGGTATTTAAATTTCTTCATAATCTGGCTCTTCTTTCCCTTCTTATTTTGCTTATATTCTGCTATCTTCCATGGCCATACTGGCTGACTTGCCAGTCCTTGCACAGGACAGTGCATCTCCCAATTCTTCTATTCTCCAAGCACGGGCTGTTTCTAATGCCTACAATTCCTTCTCTCCTAGTCTCTGAATCAGAGTACTTTACTTACTTGAAAGCTCAACTCAAGGACCATCTCCTCCAGGAGACCTTACTTAGTTCCCCTAACTGCTCATGATTTCCCCTCTAAAGTTAACTTCCATTTGCTTTATATTTGTTTTGTAGATATATCATATTTGTCATACCCCCCACCCACCCACCCACCCAAGCAAATGTTTGTTGATTGATTGTTTCAGGTCCACACAACATGAGAAGTAGGATAAGACTACAAATTTTCTTGAGTACAAGTAGCATTTTAGACACTAAGAGTCTGGAAGACAGGACTTCAAATCCAGCCTTAGACACTAATTGTGTGAATCTGGGCAAGTGATTTAACATCTGATTAATTTTCTTCCTCCATAAAATGGTAGATATTTACATCACAGGTTTCTTTTAGGGATCAAATGAGATATTTTTGTAAAGTGGTTTGTAAATATTTGCAAGGAAATTGTCTTTCCTTTCCTGAAAGATAAATGACTTGCATACAGAACCCATGTTTTATTCATCCATACAACTCTCAACTCTCCAGTGTTGAGATATTATGTTTTGGCTAGTACATTGCCAGTATCTGATTTGTATTGGGTGTTATAGAGAGAAAAGAAAATCCCTTGGCCCCTTCTGGACCTCAGTTTCCTTGTCTGTAAAACTAAGGGTCTGTCCTAGATGTCCTCTAAGATCCCTTGCATCTCTAAATCTGTGATCCTGTGGCTTTTCACTATAGATAATGGAGAAGGGTAAATATTCATTTAATTTAAAAACACATTAAATTCTTGTCATACTAAGTCCTATAAGTAGAAAGACAAAGGTGAAAGTGCAGACCTTGCTTTGTAAATGCCACATTATATGACATAACAACAAGTATCATTAAGTGCCCACTATGTGCCAGGCCTGGGATAGGTACTGGATGTTCAAAGGCAAGAAGTGAAAGAGTCCTTGCCCTCTGGAAAGTTACATTCAATTGGGGAAGATATTTAAGTACACCTGAAAGAGATACAAAAGAAATCCAAAGTAATTTGGGGGAGAAATATTAGCAGCTGATGGGAGGGTAAGCAAGAAAGGTGTCAGGACCCAGCTTAATTATGCAGTGATGTGGTAGCCTGCAAAGTAACTGATTGTTCTGAAAAGAAAAAAAGAGCTGCCTTCCAATTCTAGGGGTCCCAAATTCCCTTGAGTGTGGAACAATGAAGACTAGAGGATTTCCTGATGCCCCGGTCTTGCTACTGCAGCCAGTACACTGGGGAGAAGAGACAGAAGCAGTATGATCACTGTAGCCATAAGCCTGGCTCCGGAAGTGCCTCTACCCCAATCCTCCCGTATCATACTTGTCATACTCCCACCCTGCTGGTCCTGATTCCAGGCTCGGCTCCACCCCCAATTCCTGGTCTGAGTTTGGTAAGGAAAAGAAGTGATATGAACAGAGCAAACAGACGATTCATTAAGAATGACTCAAGAAATGGTGTTCCAAAGCAGGAGCTGAAGATCCCAATGCAGAAAGCACATCCTGCCCCAAGGAACAACGGGGCTATGTCAGAGGAAAACAAATAACCAGATTAAAGTAAAATGGTAATTGCATGCAGCCAATTAAGCATTTATAACATCAGATTAGTTCAGGCTTGCAGCCACATGAAATCAAGACATCAAAAGGGGAAGTCCTGGAATCCCAGCCGTGGTGACTCGGGCTTGGTGATCAGACCTGTCACTCAGCTTCTCCTGGACGCTCTTTCCCAGGCGCCCTCCTGTCAGCGGGGCCGTGAGGAGAGCTTCCAGTGTGACTAGCCTGTGTGTCAGCCCTTCCTTCTGGGGGGTCAGATAGTGATGGGCAATCGCTGTGGCAGTTAGGTATTCCTTTCAGCGAGGTGGCTTGAATAAAGGGTATTAGAATAGCTTTGTTTAGTTTTTCTGAATGCTGTTTGCAATGTAATCTTTGTCAGTCAGAAAGTTTGGGAAGAAGCAAATAAAGAATGAATTCCGTTCTACAGCCACTCATTTCCTGTCTCCTGTGTTCCAGGTGCTGTGTGTGCTAGGCTGAGGGCATAAACAGGAAAAACAAGTCTTTGCCCTCAAGGACCTTACAAGCTAATTAGTTGGGGAAGGAGAAGACAGAACCACATACCTACCTACTAGCTACTTGTGCTTCCCCCAATCTGCCATTCTGTCTGCCACTTCTTTTTCTTTGATCTCATTGCCTCCTTAGAAACTCCTGGCTTCATTTCACTCAGCCCATGTATGGTGAACACACACAAACACACACACACACACACACACATTTTGTTATTCAGTCATTTTTCCAGTTGTATCTGCTGCTTCATTACTCCATTTGGGGTCTTCTTGGCACAGAGCCTGGAGTGGTTTGACATTTCCTTTTCCAGCTCATTTGACAGATGAGGAAACTGAGGCAAACAGGATAAAGTGACTTGCCCAGGGTCAAACAGTAAGTATCTAGGCAGATTTGAACTCAGAAAGATGAGTCTTCTAGACTCCAGGCCCAGGACTCTAGCTGCTCGTACTTACCTACAAACATACCCACCCACATTTACCTACATATATCCACACATGCACGTTCATGTAGATGTATATGATACAAATAATGTATAAATGATGCCTCCCCAGATAGAATATAAGCCATTTAAAGACAGGGGCTTTTTGTCATTTTTTGTCTTTCTTAAGTAACTATCATGGGGTCTTACATACAGTACACATTTAATTAAAACCAATCTGATATTATAAATGTTTAATTTCTACACCCAATTAAGATTTTACTTGTTGTGTATAGCCTAGTGGAATTGCTTGTCAGCTCTGGGAGTGGGGAGGGAAGAGGGGAGGGAAAGAACATGAATCATATAACTGTAGAAAAATATTCTAAATGAATTAGTTAATTAGCTATTTTTAAAGAGAGAAAAATAAAGTCCATTACAGACAGAAAAAAAAATTAAAAATAAGATGTTATTTGTTGGACAAGCTTTCACAGAGAGCAATATTATAAGGTAGATGATGAAGGAAAATAGAGCGATACAAAATCCTCTAAGAAAATCACTTTTGGCTGGGAGCAGACTAGAGAGATTTTATGGAGGATTTGGTATTTGAGTCAGGCCTTTAAGAAAGAGGAGGATAGGATAAAAAGCAAGATAGAAGGCAGGTGCTTCAAAAGAAGACCTGGAGCCTTTATGATATCATGGAGGCAAGAAGGCAGGGATGTGATCAGTAGGATATAAGCAACAGCTTGCAGTATAATTTACTTCAAATGGAGAGTGTGCAAAAGTTACTTCATTGAGAGTAGGAAAAGGGGGGGAAGAGACTTCAGATGGATCTATAGATTATGAGGTAATCTGCATAGAGTGATAATTGAAGCCATTGGAGTGGATAAAATGATAAAAAAAAAGCTTAGAGGGAGAGAGAGACAGAGACAGAGAGAGATAGAGACAGAGACAGAGAGACAGAGACAGAGATAGAGAGACAGAGACAGACAGACAGAGACAGAGAGATAGACAGGCAGAGACAGACAGACAGACAGAGACAGAGAGAGACAGAGACAGAGACAGAGCACCAAGATATAACCTCAAGGGAGATTTATACTAGCTGTAAGGGTGAGAGTAAAAAGTCAATGGACTAATAAAGATGATTGAGAAGGAATGGGCAAGAAGAAGAAAATCAGGAAAAAAGATTGACAAAGTGTCAAATGCTGTGGAAAGTAAAATAGGATGAGGATAGAAAAAAATCACTGGATTTAGCATTTAAGAGATCACTGGTAACTTTGGAGATAGCCATTCAGTAGAATGATAGGGTCAGAAACCATACTGCAAAGGGTTAAGGAGTGAGTGGATGATAAAGAAAGGAGCCATTTACTGTAGGCTGCCCTACACGTATCCTAAGGTCTAGACTTTCATCAGAAAAAAAGTGTATACCATTTCTGTGTCTACATAGGTTATCTGGCCTTTTTATTTATAATTCTATGACTATCTCATTTTTTCCTTCCTCCCTACAGTGCAGCTGGTAGAATTTATTCTAGATAAGTTCTTTTGTTCAGTTAACATATGCCTTCAAAGGGTAAAATAAAGCTATTAATCCCTCCAGTGCTTCCATCATCTGTTTAAAATTCAAATATATTGTACAAACTGGCCCAGAGGGGGAAAAGTAGAACAAAAAGAACAGTGTACACAATGGTTACAATAATAGAAATGAGAAGGAAAAAGAAGTCAAACTCTGAGAAACTAAAAATCCAATGAGAGTCCCAGAGAACAAATAAGGAAATATAACCTGGTCACAATGGGAAAGGACTGACAATGTTTGTATCATCAAATAGGACCACTATATTAGATACTTTCCCTTATTTTTTCTCCTTTCTTAAAAGGGAAGGTTCAATAAGAGGAAGGGAAGGATTCCCTATATACCAATGAATTATGGGACCATAGATTTAGAATATACCTTAGAGACCATTCAAGTCTATACATCTTCCTCCCCTTCCTCTACTCATTTTATTAATAAGGAAACTGAAGTATAGGTTTTCTCAAACCTGTTCTCTTTGTATTATATCATGCTGTGACAAAATCTTGGTCTAGTTCCTATCTCTATTCTTTTCATAAAATTAAATCATAGCTACAAACCTTTGACAAATAGGTCTACTTCTTTATTAGATCCTAAACACCACATGACTCTTCTTTTGTTATAGTTTTCATATATATATACATATGTATGCATATATATATGCATAGGTAGTGTATATATTTACACTTTATTATAGAAATATACACACATGTATATTTACATACATGTACACGTGTTTATGTATACTTGGCTTTATTATTCTTTTCTCAAACATGTGGCCAATTTCCTGCTAGAGGAGACTATAAGTCCTGTGGTTTTGTGACTGTATATCATCCATCACTGATTTATTTATTTTTCTATTCCCCTCCCACGAATCTTTTTATTCTAAGCCTACCCACCGACTCAGATTCTCTTTCTGTTTCAAAGTCTCCCTTATTGCATCTACAACTAAGTTTGTGTTTCTAGCCTAAAGGACTATACTAGCTCTTAGTTGATTGGTTCCTTCAAAGCTTAACTAAGGTGCCATCTGCTACAAGAGACCTTACCTGGTCTCCCCAAACAAAGATGAAACAATAGACGCATGATGAGTAGACCAGTGTCTACTTTTTTTTTTTTAAGACCTTCCTTTCCATCTTAGAATCAGTAATGTGTATTCCATCTAAGGCAGTAAGGGCTAGGCAGTGGGGATTAAGCAATTTACTAAAGGTCACATAGCTAGGAAGTATCTAAGGTCACATTTGAATCCAAGATTTACTGACTCTAGGTCTGGCTCTCAATCCACTGAACTACCTAGCTGTCTCTACTAGCATCTGTTACTAAGAAATTGTATTCCTGAATCACCAGGTTTACAATGGAAAAATATCTCCTGTACATAGTGAAGAGATAATTCATAGTAATAATAAAAATAGGGTTATTTCCCCGTATATGGCAGTGCATTGCCAAGATTTGTGTGAATCTTTCATTGGATCTAGGGATTGAAAGAACCTTAAAAATATCACTTAGTCCAGCCATCTAATTTTACAGATAATTTCCAGAGAAGTTAGATGACTTGCCCAAGATTTATCTATTTTAAGTTTAAGATAAAAAGTGGCAGTGTCAGGATTTAAACACAATTTAAATCCACTTCTCTTTGCACTATTCTTCGATTTGAATTTAACCTCCTACACTTGTTTGTTATGTGATAAGGGAGAAACTTTTAAACCTTAGTTTCTTTATCTGGAAGACAAGGATAAGTCTTACACAACCTATCTGATGAGGTTTTGCAATAGTGAGGAAAGGAAAGTGTTTTATTAAAAAAAGTACTATTTAAATGTCAGTACTTATTATTAGATGGGAGTTTTAAAAAAATAGAATTGGCTTCTTATTATTTTGAAAGCTAAAATAGCCAATAGAAATTTTTGTTGAATAATAGATTAAAATAGAATATAGAGCTAGAAGCTATTTTAAGGCTAATTTAGTTCAATCTCCTCATTTAAAATTTAATTATTTATTAATTATTCATTAATATGAAAAGAATAATGTCGTTTCCAAGATTTAAAAAAGAAATATTGATTTCTTTTGTTTTTAAACATTACCTTTATTTCAAAATAGATCTCTCTATACCTGGAGGGTAATCTATTTTAGTAAAGACTAACAGAGAAAAAAGTAATTCAGCAAACTTACCAATATATCCAAGGAGTCAAACAGTATATGCACTGCTCTATACCCATAGTCCACTTCCCTGCCTGTACCTGAAAAGAGGGAACTGAGGAATAATTTCTCTTCTCTTCTTCTAGATCAAGCTCTGTCATAGAGCCTGGCATTCAGTTTCAGCATTTTTTGCTATTTCCATTGTTACACTCCTGGTATGTATGCATATACACACACACATATAAATAAACACATTGTGTGCATATATTAATTATATATATATATATATATATCTGTGTGTGTGTGAATACATAGATGCATATCTACATCTATGTGTATATATGTATACACTCACATACATGACAGCTAGGTGACACAATGAATAGATGTGTTGGGCCTGAAGTTAGGAAGCTCCATCTTTCTGAGTTTAAATTTGGCCAGAGATAATTACTGACTGTTTGACCCTGAGCAAGTCACTTAACCCTGTTTGCCTCAATTTCCTCATCTGTAAAATGAGCTTGAGAAGGAAATGGCAAACCATTCTAGTGTCTTTGCCAAAGAAATCCCAAATGAGGTCACTGACATTCAGACACAACTGACAACAACTGAACAACAAAATACAAACACATTCTGATGCTTCTTACTTCTCATTGTAAGGGCTCATATTTTTCCATACTTTCCTGTATTCATCATTTCTTATAGAATAGTAATATTTTGTTCTTTTCAAGTATGATGATTTATTGATCTAATTCCAAATCTGTGGGCATCTACTTTACTTCTAGGTCTTCATTACTGTTTTCACAACCATCATCATGATCATCATCATTGTAATAATTAACAAGAAATTATTAAGTATTTATTATATACCAGGCACAATGTTAAGCATTGGGGATTCAAAGGAAGGTAAAAGTGTGGTAACTACCCTCAAAATAATTTATATTCTAATGGAAGATAAACCGTATAAAAACAACAATATATAGAGAAGGTATTTACAGTGTAAATAGGAGGTAATTTTATATGGAAAGCCTTAGCAATGGACAAGGACAAGATGATATATATATCGTATCTTGAAGAAAGTCATGGAAACCAGGAGACAGAGGCTATGAAGGGTGGTATTCTAGGTATTGAGATCATCAATGAAAGCCTTTAATGCTACGTGTCAGGAACACTAAGTAGGATCATGTTACTGGATTATAGAAAAAATTACAGTAAATATTAAAAAGGGTGGAAAGATAGAAAGCGGCCAGATTGTAAAGAACTTCATGGTTTTCAGCTAATATAAAAAGCAGTTTGATAAATATTTTGGTAAATGTGCAACCTTTCTTTCTATCTTTGACCTCCTTGTAAAACTCCTTAATTTCATGAATAAATGAATGAAGCCTCAAAGAAGTGAGATGCTTGTTCAACACTTCATATGTAAGTAGTAAGCAGCAGTCAGAACTGGAATGTAGGTCCTTCATTTCCAAATCTAATACTCTTTCTAATACATCATGCCAAAGTTATAAGAAAACATTTTTTAAGAAAAACAAAACATATTTTATCCATTTGCTAGCTTAAATATACAGAGAAGTTACTTCCCATCTTTTATTATATCATCTGCCTTGTTTATCTCTAGTTCAGTCAGTATTTTTAAAAAATCTAATCTAGTCATAATGTTTCATTATTTCTATCAAAAGAATATAAGCTTCTATGGGATATGAACTATGTTCTTCATGTAGAAGATAGAGCATTTTGGGGTCTGAATTAGTCATCCTGTGACTTTAAACAAACTATTTTCTGTATTATTGTTGATGTGGGTTTCTTAATTAAGTGTCTTCTGTTGTTTATGTATTATTGTCCCCTTCTGTTTGTTTCTTGATGTATCTGTTCTATCTTCTTGTCTAGAGTTGGAATCTTTGGTAATAAAAACTCTTTCAATCCAATAATTCCAGATTTAGTGTCATTGGCTTCATGGTCTCTTTCAATAAATGTTACCTGTGTGTGATAGCAATGACGGCAAGATGCTCAAAACAAAACAAAACAATCTTGAAAGATAAAAGACTCCTTAGAAACTACAAGTCCTTTACCTTTCTCTGTTTCCCTTTTTGTACAAATTCTTCTCTGTTATGGATTTTTAACTGTTTCATTGGTTGAGATGCCATTTAGAGATTTACATTGTTACATTGACTGATACTGTATTGTCAGGAAAGAGTTAATATACTTCCCACAAGGAAAGAGTGAATTGTTATGTGCCCTGGGGACAATAAAATGTTTAAGACAAAAAAGGGGGGGCAGCTGTGTAGCTCAGTGGATTGAGAGTCAGGTCTAGAGATGGGAGGTCCTGGGTTCAAATCTGATTTTGGACACTTTCCTACTCTGTGACCCTAGGCAAGTCACTTAACCCCCATTGCCTAGCCCTTACCACTCTTTTGCCTTGGAGCCAATACATAGTATTGAAGGTAAGGGTTTAAAAAAAAATTAAAAACATTGTATAAGGTATTTGGAACTAAGATACCATTTGACTTAATTGGATAGTAGAGTTAAATAGAACTATACAATCACCTGATCTGGTGGACATGCTGAGGGGAAACAAACAAAAAGGGATTTAGTGTATTTCAGTTTAATTCAATTTAACAAGCAGTTACTTAGCAGCTGGTTTTGTGTCAGGCACTATTCTAGGCACCAGGGGTACAAAAATAGAAAAGAAACCATTCTTGCCCTTAAGAAGTTTACATTCTTCCATTGAAGACCATATTATGTGTAAATGTTTACAAAATAGGTAGAAAGTAAATACAAAATAATTTTGGGGTGGGGTGGGCGGGAGAATATCAGCAACTAAGTTTCCTGTAGAAAGCAAGAAAGATTTGTAGGAGGTCAAATATGATCTTTGAAGGAATCCATCAAAAAGCATTAAGTTTATATTATATATAAGAGACCCTGTACTAGGAACTTGGGACACAGACAGAAAAGGAATAGTCCCTATCATCAAAGAGTTTACACTTTGTGGGAGAGACAACACATCTACAGGTAAGTAACATAGGGAGAGTAGGAGACAGAGATAGAGAGAAACACAAAGAGAGAGATAGAGATAGAGAGACAAAGGGAGAGACAGAGTCAGAGAGAGAAAAAGAGAGTGATCTATCCAAATAGATCTCCCTATCTCTAGTTCTCACCATATAGATGTTGTTTTTCAGTCATTCAATTGTTTCTGACTCATTATGACCCCATGGACTCTTCATTACTATCCATCGAGATTTTTTTTGGCAAGGATATCAGAGTGGCTTGCCATTTATTTCTGCAGTGGACTCAGTGGATTTTTTTTGGTCAGGCAATTAGCTATCTATCTCTATTTACATAAATACCAAGATAGAGATCTATACTTATCAAGATATCTCTCTGCTTGATATCTTATTTTCCAGAGAGATATCTCTATATGTTTACTTGTTGTGAAATTTCAAATTATGGGGATTATCTGGTTTGGTATACCCTGTGTCAACACTGATGGCACCTTCTCTGCAATTTATAGTCTTAGAAAATTGCATGGAGCAGTGATAAATTAAGTGACTTGCCTAAAGTCACACCGTCAGTACATGTCAGAATGAAGAATTGAATGTAGGTCTTCCTGATTTGGTTACCAGTTCTTTATCCACTATGCACATTTGCCTGTTAGGTAAAAACTGAATACATATATTGAGTGGAGAGAAGAAAACAACATGTGACAGTGAGTGAGAATGTATAGAGCACTGGCCTTGGAGTCAGAAAGATGTGGGCTCCACTTTTCTGACATATTGGCTGGGTGAATGAGTCAAGTCATTTAAATTCTTGGCATCATTAGTTGAGAGTTAAATGCTTTAAGTATTAAATTCTGAAAGTTGTAGAGCAGTTTACATTCTTCACTGAGAAGATATACCAATAAAACGACAATAAAAACATTATACTTATATGTGTGTATATTATTCTTTTTTCATTCTTGTTTTATAGAACACTAATCTAAAGCCTAAAGGATTCAGGGCATGTAGGTTACAGAGTGGATAGAGCACCACACCAACTGAGTTCAAATCTGGTCTCAGATACTTAATAGCTGTGTAACCCCGAGCAAGTCATTTAGGCCCTATTTGCCTGTTTCATCATCTTTTAAACATTGGAGGAGAAAATGGCAAACTACTTCAGTATCTTCACCAAGAAAACCCCAAATGGGGTCACAGAGTTAGACAGAAATGAAGTGACTGAACAAAGTTAAGAGTTCACCTTTTGCCTGATGTCACAACTGTTAAAGACCAAACTCAAAATCAGGACTTCTGACTAAAAAATCCAGTATTCTTTCCATTGCCCCAGTGGTTTATAAGCATCCCAAAGAATTGAGGATTTTATTTTGGTCCTACTCATTTATTTCACAAGGCTCTATGATAAAAGTAAATTCACAGATTCATGATGTTTTTAAATCAGGAGTCCAAATTAGCAATAACATTCTATACTGAAACCAATTTAGAGTAAAGGAAAAATCGGGAAGCAAGAAGTCTTTCTAAGTTAGGTATCACATTCTGCCAAATTTCTCCTTACTCACTCCTCTCTTTTGTTCTTCTAACTAAGCCTAATCTCTCCTCCCTAGAGTTATTCTGATTTGTTAGCCTACTAATTAGCCCTTTACCCTCTCTGATGGGTTTCATGGTACTAAGAATGAAATGTGAAGAAGGAGAGGAGATATCTGTAGTATTAAAAAGAGGCTAAAACTCCACCAATTTCCTTTTTCCCTTTAACTCTTCCTGATTTTTATATTTCCTCTAGCCAGGGCCCACTTCCTTTCATAAGTCAAAGGAAATTCAGAAACTGAAAGAGCAAATTGCAGTAAAGGTTTTTCTTTATGAGAATGGAGAAAAATGAGTGCAAAAAAGAAATAAGGAATCTTTGAGAAACTTCAGGCATCCTTTTACACCCATTACAGAAAACTGATAGCCTTAAAGAGAATATTTACTGAGGCAGAAGTTGGCTTCGGGTAGATTTATTAGATATTGAAACCAATTGTACCGAGTTACATGGTTTTCCTGAAAAAGATTTCAAGTTCTTTCACTTTATAAAACCAGTTATTTGTTCCTTATTGAGTGAGCAGTAAGTGATGGCAGACTGAGAGCTAGCCTCAGAATCAAGAAAAACTGAGTTTAAATTTTGTTCTGACACATACTGGCTGTATGACTCTGACCAAGTTGTCTCTCAGTACCTGGGACAGTTCTCTAAGACTATATACATTACAGATGGAGATCTTCATCAAAGGAGACTATTTCCACATTCTTTGTTGATGAAATATGAATAACCCCCCCCCAATTTCTTAATTAATTGCAATTTGAGTTTTTTTTTTCTTTTAACTAAGGCTTAAAGACAAATGGCATCCTATTGACAAATCTCAGTATGGGTACTATGTATGAGAAAATAAAATCACTTAATCTCACACCTGCCTTATAGAATTGTGAGGATCAAAAGAAATATTTTTAAAGCATTTAACACAAATCCTGGTACCTAGTACTATGTGAAAGCTTATTCCCTTCCCCTTCTCTGCATCATATCTTTCTTCATTTGTTAAAAAAAATGGATATTGAATCCTTGTACTACTTATTCCATTAGGTAGTTATGGGGAAAATATGTTGTACACTAAAGTCTTTTCCACCTACAAAGTATTTTTCTTATCAACCCAGATATCCTGAAAAAAACAAAACCTCTCAGTTCAGTAAAATACTACTCAATTTTTCCAAATTGAGCAATCATATTTTAAATTTGTATTGAAACATCTTATATTATAAAATTTCCATCTAAAGATTCTCAAGTATTGCTACTTTTTAACTGTTTTAAAATTTAAGATGAAATAAATTGGCAGAGGTAAGTACAATACAGCATGAAGCAGCTAAGACATGCACTCCTAAAACTCCGTATGCTGCTTGCTAAACTCTGGGGAAATTTAAGTATGATTTGGGAACTTGTGATTTTTTTAATCCTAGATTCATGGGAAATTAAGTTATCTTTTAGAGAGATGTAATAAAATGTTTTACCAAATGGAGACACATTAAAAGTCAAATTTAGGTATCCTGAAATAACTTCTTGAGCCTATTCAGTAAATTCCAATTTCCTGGCTCTGTAAATTTACTTGTAAATCAACTGATCTACAAGAAAACCTGAGGACTGAGTCATCCCCATAGGAAAGGAAATAAAAGCTCAAGTTTTCAAAGCACTTCTGTTATAATATAATCAATAAGAGAAACAATTATCATACTAAGGAAACCAAGGAAGGGACTATGGAGGAGGAAAAGAGAAAGAGGGAAGGAAAGAAAGACAGATATGGACACAGAAAAAGACAAAGACACAGGGAGACAGAAAGACAGAGAAATGGACAGGGAGAAAGAGAAATGGAAAAAGACAAAGAAAGCAAAATAAAGAGGAGAGAGATTTAAAAAAAATCTGATTGTGACAGAGCAATGATGGAGAATCTTTTAGAGATGGAGTGCCACATTCTGCTTCCACCCCATCCCCCAGACCACATGCTGTGCTTGTCAACCCTACCAAGTGCTGGGCACACCCCTCCCCCCACCCCACACAGGGTAGGGATAAAGCACTCGCATTGGGCTGCTGGATGGATGAAATGACGAATGTCCTCAGCAAATGTAGAGAGGGGAAGGGGAGTAGCTTGAGCATTCTGCTCCTCTCCAGTTCTTCTGCCTGTGAGTTACCCACCTTACCTGCTAGTCAGGTAAGGGTGCTGGTCAGAGTGCCCCGGGATGTGAAAAAAAATCATCAAGCATGGTGGAGAGGTGGAGGGGAACAGCTCTACCCAAGTCCCTCTGCCTTTCTAGTAACAAACTCTGGGGAGGGGAAGGTGGTGTGCGTGCCCACAGAGCACATGGCACCCATGCAATAGGTTCATCATCACTGTGATAGAGTAATGTAACTTCTGGGCTCTATTTTTCCCCACTTTCACACCACGATATGAGTCTGAGGAAAAGTCTAGTGTATTGGGCTCTGTATATGTTTCTAGGGGTCTTAATCACAAAGATGTAATCTGGAAAAGTTTGGTGCTGGTGAATCGGTGTTCCAAAGTGAACAAGAAGTGTGTCCTTGATAACAATTCCTTATATATGATATTATAATATTTCCTATTCTTCTCTTTTCTGTTGTCCCAAGGTCAGAGATTTTGTGACCTTAGCAGTCAAAGGTCTTAAAACCCTAGCATGAAGAGACTGACATTTGAGAATCCAATATATGCTCCAGTCACTAATTTAGTCAATACATTTTTATTAAGTACCTACTATGTGCCAGGCACTATCCTAAACCATGGGGATAGAAAGAAAGGTAAAAGCTCTCAAGGAACTTACAGTCTAATGGGAGAGATAACATACAAATTAATGTTACAAAAATGCTATTTACGGGATGAATAAGAAATAATCAACAGAGGAAAAATACTAGAATTAAGAGTTTGGGAATGGCTTCCTATAAATGGTGAAATTTGTGTGGAACTTTAAGGAATCTAAGGAATGCAGAGATAAGGAGGGAAAGCATCCCCAGCTTAGGAAACAGTCAGAGAAAATGCCTAGAGAAGAGAAATGAGATGTCATGTTTGAGGCAATAAGGAGACCAGGGTCACTGGACTGAAAAGTGAATAGGGGATGATCATGGGTGTATCATGACATTCAATTAATTTTGGAATACATATAAACATTCTTCACAAAACTATTTCCCATACATAGAGATAAAGACCAGACAAGTAGCATAGAGAATTCCCTCTATCAAAGTATATCAGCACCTTCTCTGATATTCATGGTCCTAAAGAATTGCACATCATTGAGAGGACAAATGGCTTATCCAGGGTTATATAACTAGTCTGTCAGATGTGGGACTTGGCCCAGGTCCCCTGACTTGGTGACTGGTTCTTTCTTTGCAATTTTGTGCTGCCTTTCTTAAGTTCCAAGTATGCATGTTCAAAGTATGGGCAATCCTGGATGACTTTTGAAAAGAAAAGGGCAAGGACTCATGGGAAAAGCTGAAGGAAAAAAAATGAATGAGAAAGACATGAATTCAATGTTCTGTGCATTAATTGAGCATATTTTAACCTTGAACATAGAGCTTTAGGTATGCCATCAACTTGACTCTATGTATGCATTTTGTACAATATTTAAATTAGTATTCATGGAAAGCATTAAGAATCTTTTTTTTTTAAAGCTGAGTAGGACCAATAGAGCTAATCCTAAACAGGATGAATTTGATGAAAATGTTTATGGTGCTATCAAGATATTTATCTCAAGCAGCTGATATTGCTCTTAAAATTGTCCCCAACAATAAAATTGTCCCCTGTTCAATAAAGTCTTTAGACCCATTCATAAACTAGAGACCAACAGTAACCATGGCAGTTTTTTTTTTTTAATGAAAAAAACTTATCAAGTCTCTGGAAATTCTAGATTTGGAAAGAATCCAATTGGCTGTAGCCACTAAATGAAGATTTAACAACCATAAATTAATTGACAGAAGCAACGTGGAAAGGCATGCAACGCAGAGCTTTTATAAGAGCTGGTTTTGTCAATATTGTAAATTTTATATAAGATCCTGACGGAGATTTGGCCAGTGTCAAGTATAGCCTATTTCTTGAATAATACAAGGCTATATTATAATATTTGTAAATGTTTACTAAGTACCTGCTTTGCAGCTTTGCTGCTTACTAGCTTTTTGACCATAGACCATGACTATTCATTTTATTCATGATCATTCATTTTATCAATTCTCAAATGGGATAAGAATATTAGAGATAGTCATGGGGATAGTGATATAACACAGTGGCAATGATAGTGATTTTAACAGTAATAACTAGCATATACAGCAAGTCATTTAATCTCTCCATATCTCACTTCTCTGATTTGTAAAATGGGGATAATAATAGCATCTGCCTCAAAAGGTTATTATGAGGATCAAGTGAGACAATATTTATAACCTTAAGGACAGTTAGGTGGTACAGTGGACAGAGCACTGGACTTGGAATCACTAAGATCTTGATTCCTGAAATGAGGAAGAATCATCTTCCCAATTTCAAATCCAGCCTCAGGTATTTATTAGCTCTGTGGCTCTGGGTAAGTCACTTAACCTTGTTTTCCTCAGTTTCCTCATCTGTATGATGAGCTGGAGAAGGAAATGGCAAACCACTCCAGTATCTCTGCCAAGAAATCCCTAAATGGTGTCAGGAAGAATTGGACACAAATGAAATGACTCAATAACAATAACAAACTTTAAAATGCTATACAAATGCTCATTATTAGTTACCTATCACTCACTAAGGGCTAACAGCAATAATACTTTCAAGATAACCTCACCTGCATGATATGGATTTGTGAATGTCTCTCCTATACTCTGAACCATCTACTCCTCCTTTTTCAGACTTTTAACACCTTTAATTCTGCTTGCTTACCCAAAATGATGGTATTTGCCTACTTACTGCTAATTCAGTACATGGTTTTCTTGCCTTAATTTATAGTAATAATTCCTTACTCCTCAATTTAATCAATCCTATGCTCTCTCACTCTCTATCTCTCTCTGTCTGACTCTCTGCCTTTGTATCTGTCTTTGTCTCTCTGTCTCTGTTTCTCTCTCTGTCTGTCTGAAATATCTGATTTTTCTTAGGTCTCAGACTCTAACCTATCTTAATTTCTTCTTACCTATTGTCATCCATGCCCCAGAATGTCAATCTGTGCCCAATAAGGAACTTCAAAGGAGGATTTCTTCAGAATTACAAAATTTGAGGCTGTCCCAAAGGCTCTCTGGGAAACACTGTTTCAAAGGACGTGCTAATGGAAGGAGAAATATAAATCTAATAAAGAAGTCTAAGATGCCTTTAAAAGGATTGGGGAATCGTATGTAGCCATAGGCATGCATAAAGGGTTAATAAGACTTTCTATAGACCAATGATGTCAAATTAAAATAGAAACAGGAGCAGGGAGACACTAACCAGTCACATATTGGTTTAGAAAACTACATATTAGCATGATCTATATTCTAAAGGTTAGATTGGGAAGTCTTTCAATAAGTACAACCTAGGTAGCAAATCTAAGTCCATTAAGCACTGGCATGATATCACTAAACTTGTTTTCAAAAGATGAACCTTCAATCTTTTAACTAAAGAAAATCACAAATTGCATTTAATTGCTTATGGAATATATTTCAAAAATTTAAAATAGGTGTCCTGGGTAGCCTTTCTTTTTAAGCATATATGACTGCTGTGACTCACTCTCAGATTTGAAGTCCTGCTGATGTGTGAAATTCTAACTATAAGGCTGTTTTAGACAAAACCCCTCCCTGCAAGAGATTGGATGCATTTATCACTTATTATATGCTAAAACAATTATAAGTTCCATTTTAGAAAGTTATTTTTATTTGTAGAACAAACACTTTCATTAAGTATAGTTTAATAAAAAACCTTTTGCTTTTATATTGAGATTTAATAGCTTTCTTTTATGTATATTCACTTATTAATTGATGATCTCTATGCTAAAAGTCCAAGTTTTCTTCACCTTTGGTAATTTTTGCAAGAAGTGTTCTTGAGTGGACTTTTCCCTCTCTTGCTCTTCTCCTAATGCCTCTCTCCTTACTTCCACCCTCCAAGGATGGTCATGGTCATATCAAGGATAATTAATAATGCCTATAAAGGATAGGAACTTAACTTTGAGTTGCTTTTCAAGATCATTGAATGTATGCCATTGTTTAGCTAATTATGAAAACTGCCAGCATTGCACTCTTCTCTACCTCGATAACATTTATCTATTTCTGAAGCATTTGAAGGTATTATTGCATGCAAAGACTTAAAAAAAATCAGTTCAGAAAGATTTTCCATGAGCTCAAAGTATACTCTGGCCAATAATGCCTCCTTCCAGATCTTTAAGGCCAAACAGATACTAAAACAATATCTTGATGAGAGTTGATGTAAGAAATGAATCTATATCTATAACTATGTAAGCAGGAACAATCCAACTTCACAATGAATTGATGCCAATGATTCATCCTGTATCTTCTTATACATGCTGGTGTTTGTTTTAGTGTGTGGGCACATGGTACATGAACAGGGGTCTGTGGGTCTGAATGAGCCCTCCTATCACTTGGAAGCATCTAAGGGGGCCCTGGCTGCCATGGTGTTCTTGGATTCTTGGTATTCATCCCAGATCTGGCTATTTGTGCATAGCTTTCAATAAACCCTGCAGGAATATATGAGTTGTGTGTTTGAGTTTTGTTTTCATTTTTTAGTGGAATGACAATGCCCTATATCTACAATTCTCCTCAAATACCATCTCACTGCCTTCATTAGAAATCATATCCTGGAGGAAATTCTGCCCTGATCACCCAACAATCCTTAGAATTAGCCCATGAGCCTATGAATATAAATTTTAGTATTAGAGTATCCTAGATCCAGAGCTAGAAGTTATATGAGAAGTCATATAGACCAACATCATTTCACAGTATGAAAATTGAGGACACAGAAAGTCTAGTGGTTTATGCAAGATCTTAGAGATGGTAAACAACAAAGTCAGGATTTGAATTCAGGTCTTGTGAGTCCAAGTATAATGCTCATAAATATCTCAAATAGAGGATTTATTTGAAAAGGCACTGCTAGTATTGATCTAATCACATGATTAGAAATAGTATTCATATTTTTCAAGTGACTAAGAATATAATAATTAGTTAAAAGTTCAATGAAAAATAAAAGGGGTAGGGAATTGAATGGTGGACCCCCAGAACATAAAAGGTCACATATTCATATTATTGGGATTTCATAACCTTTGACCCAGAATCACTTTTGGGTAGGGCTTAGAAGGTATTGTGAAAGTTATAGTAATTTTTTTAAATCCTTACCTTCCGTCTTGGAGTCAATACTGTGTATTGGTTCCAAGGCAGAAGAGTGGTAAGGGCTAGGCAATGGGGGTCAAATGACTTGCCCAGGGTCACACAGATGGGAAGTGTCTGAGGCCAGATTTGAACCTAGGACCTCCCGTCTCTAGGACTGGCTCTTAATGCACTGAGCTACCCAGCTGCCCCTGAAAGTTATAGTTATGACTGTTTTTGTGACTCAGTCATCATTAACCAATTGGTTTTGTCTAAGACCTTCCCCCAGTGTCCCTTTCCTCACTCATCCTTCAAGGATGGTCATGGTCATATCAAAGATAACTCAAAAGGTATTGAAAAAGTCATAGCTATTACTGTCATTGTGACTCAGTCATTATTCATCAATCCTTTTTGTTTAAGGTCGCTTGCCCCCACAACCCAAAATATGCCTAGAGTTTTCTATTTTTCTCTGTTGCCTCAGGATTAAAGAAAGCCTGATGCCCTCTTTGGGGACTGGAAGTAGCTATTACCTTCCTGCCCTCACAGTTGACTATTCTGCTTCCCTAACTGTGCTATCACATGTCTTCTGTAAAACAAAATAAAAATACCCCGTATCTGTTTTCCTGTGAAATAAAGAACATATTTTGGAGATGTCCAAAAGTCAAATGGGCTACTTTGGGATATAGTGGACATCCTGTCCCATGACATTTTCAAACAGTGAAAGCTCAAGCCCTTTACTATATGTCAGTCACTGAGATACCCAAAAGATATATACATATATATATATATAGATAGATAGATATAGATATAGATAGATAGATAGATATGAACATATATATTTGTAAATGAGAGGTGTCGACTCTCAAACTTACATTCTAGTAAAGGAAGACAATAATTGAATAGGTTCTGGAAAGTGTGGCTGTGATACTTAAATGAGAAATCTAGAGAATGAGTAAATTTAGTAAAATGTTCATAGCTGTGGCCCCTTGTGAAAAAGAGGACACAGCAAGGGAGTCACTAATCAAGCATTTGGAAGAGAGCAAGGTAATGTATGTCCTGCCTTGGGACTACCTAGAATCTTGACCCATGTCCCCATTTTTATGGTTGGGTCCTCATTGTCTGCTACTAACCCCCTCTGGACATTAACTAGCCTATCTACCTGAATTTCTACCTAATAGCTGGCAGCTCAGACCCCCTCTTCTCATACTAGGCTTTATCTTTGCATTGACACTCTTTCCACTGCCCACTAGTGATTCTGACCTGTGCTGGCTATTGTCTCATTCCCTGATGCCTTCGCTCTACCTTCTTTCCCAGACCTCTCCCTCCTTCCTGGCTGGTATTTTTCCACTCATTCATTAAGCCAGCATACACTGAGTATTTGTTATGCACAAGGCATTTCCCATGTGTGATGGGGAAACAGAGATTCTGTCTCATGTTGACCATGCGACCTGTCTGGTGCCTGGCTTCATCTTTAATGACATCTACAGCAGGTATTCTCTTTCTTTGCTTTAGATGTTGCAAAGTCACTATGATTTCTCTGTTTTTATGTTCATTTTTGTATTTTAAAAGTAGACATGCATTCAAGTTGCAAAATCTAACCTTAAGATGTTTTATTCACATGCAAATTGAAATATAGGACAAAGGCAATTACCTAGATAACTCAGCCAAAAAAATGCTTTCAACTAAAAATATTCAGATAATGGAGGTAATGTTTTCATTTTGGCTTGAATTATCCAGACAGTTGCTTCCATAATCCATTTCTTTTTGCATAGTTAGAAAGTATATGCCTTTCCTGTCATATAAACAGCCTTAAATTTGAACACTAGATTTTTATAGGAAGTAACTCACAGAAATTAATGAAATTATTAAACAGTTTAGTTTGTCTTCCTTTCATAGTCTTTCTTCCCAAAATTGTATTTCTCTGGAATGATCACTAGATCTGAATTTCAATCCCAGCTCTGCCTCCTTGATTACTTTTGGTCTTAGTTTTCTCAACTGTAAAATGAGGAGGTCGGATGAAATGATGTTGAAGAGATTTTCAAGCTCAAACACTTTCCAAAATTCCTGGAATACATATGCCCCTTAAGAGTAAGGTCTGTTTTGTTTTTGCATCCTCTGGGCTGGGCATGTAGTAGATATATTTGTGGGTTTTTGTCAGATAAATTTTAAAATCAAAATGGTGCCACCCAAAGCCTAAGAAGACTGAAGAAAAAGAAACCAAACCCTCCTTATCTAGAATAATGCAAAAAGTATGAAAAAATTGAAGTATTAATTTGAAACTGGTAAGAAAAAATTTTCCAAATTGTTTTGTTATAATATTTGGATTAAGGTATTCAACATCTGGGCAACTGAGGCAGTTGAACTCTCCATGACCCTATTTGTTTTTTTAAAAAGATATTTTATTTTCCCAATTATGTGAAATGACAATTTTCCTCATACTTTTCTAAAATTATAAGATCCAAATTATCTCCCTCCTTGCCTTCCCTCCCCATTCCTGGAGAGGGTAAGCAATTTGATCTGGGTTTTACATGTAGTGTCTTGCAAAATATATTTCCATATTGTTTATTATTATTAGAGAATATTCATATAAAACCAAAATCTCATGTGGGGTTTTCTTGACAAAGATAATGGAAAGATTTGCCATTTCCTTCTCCAGCTCATTTTACAGATGAGGAAACTGAGGCAAATAGGATTAAGTGACTTGCTCAGTTGGTAAATGTCCAAGATCAGATTTTAACTCAAGAAGATGTGTATTCCTGACTCTAAGTTCCAAATCCTATCAAATGCACCACCTCACTTTCCTCTACGACTAGGTAACTAATCTATATTGGGCCATCACTGCTATACAATAATCAATTTATTCAATGGAACATTTATTATTGAACAGATTCTTTAACATGGCTGTTCATGTCTTCTTCCTTTAAGACTCATTCCACTGCTCCCAATTCAATCTTTTTTAAACCCTTTCCTTGTTTTAGAATCGTTACTAAGTCTTCACCTAAAAAAGTGCTTAATAAATGCTTGCTGACTGGCCTCTGTCTGTCTGTCACACATACACAGAGGCATGTGCATACATATACAAATGAGGAAGCTCCATGGGATGGGTGACTCTAAAATCCCCGTGCATGGCTAGATTCCACATTCTACTTTTCTGCACTTCAGTTGGCAGTTTTGAGAGGAAAGGGACAGGTGGAAGGCAATGAGGATGTACCATGTTCATAGCACGTTACAACTATGATCTTATTGGATCCTCACAATAGCCCTAGGATTGCACATGCTATTAATACTCATTCAAGAGTTCAGAAAACTGAGGTTGAGATTTTCCCAAGATCACAAAATTGATACGTTTCTGAGGCTAGATTTTACCTCCTGAGTCCCTGACTCCAGGCTCAATGCTCTTTTCTTCCACACTGAAGGGCTCCTTTCCTACTCTAATTTTTGAGTTATTTTGTCAAGTTTTTATAATCTTTCTGTGTCTTTCACTAATGTTAGGTATTAGCTGTTACTTCTTGCTACAGCCGCTATGACTGCCTCGGGAGAGCTTTCTTTACCCCCTAATTTGCTTCCTCTAACATGCTGGATGCTTGGAAGCCAAAACAAACCAACAATTTGGACAACAGAATTGTTTGTGAAGGGTAAAAAGGCCTGGAGCAGAGACCTGCATAACTCCCCTAAGAGATAAGTATGTGACAATTTAGTGCAGACAGACTTTGTGACATCTTCTCTGGCCATTTCCCCCCTTCCTTGCTGGCCTTGAACTATGCTCTGGACTGGGGAAATGGCCAGAGAGAATGGCCATCTCTAATCCATAGAGAAATGGACTAATAGGAGGTATTTAAATGATTTGTGTCCACAAAACAAAGCAGAGCATATATGTTTCACTGTGTCATTCTACTGACTTCTTTATTCAATGCTATGTTGCCATTTTTTAAACTTTCTCCCCTTGAAAAGCCTCCTAGAGAAAACTTGTTTTGGGGAGCAGGAACCAAACATTAATTATATTCATATCATATCCAGGAACATAATTTATAACATAAGGTTTTGGTTAATTCCTAATGAAAAATGGATAGGCATGCTAAGAGTGTTAGACAGTCTTAAGAATGAATATTTTGAGTTAATATTTTAACTATCTTTCTGAGTCCTGGGCTAAGCAACCCACCCCATGCTTTTGAAAAGGGACCAAAAATGAATCTGGGTTTCCTGATTAGAGATTTAGGAAATTAATCTGTTTGTGGTGTCTGATTTCAATTCATTTTTCAGACTCCCAGAATTTCAGAGTTGAAGGGGCCGCCAGTGGTCATCCAATTCAATCCTTACCTGGAAAAGAATTCTTCCAAAAATAGTTGAAAAATGGTTGTCTAGTCTTTATCTGAAAACTCCTAAAGGTAGGCAGCTTTTTAATGTAGATGGTAATCTATTCTATTTTTAGATAGTTCCACTTTGTTAGAAAATCTTTTCCCTTCTTGGCATTGACCCTATAGTTGGGTCTTTGCCATGTGTACCATGACATACTGGATTGACAGCTGTGAGTGTAGTCAGGAAGTTCAAATCCTGCCTTTGATACTTACTAGTTGTGTGACCTTGGGTAAGTCATTTAAAATCTTATCCATAAAATAAGCAGAGGTGGGGAAAGGAGGATTTGGATGAGAATGTTTTTGCAATCTTTTTTTCAGTTCGGAATTTATGATCCTATAATGCTAAAGGTTACTATCAAAAGTTTGACAGAAGAAGTGGGATTGGAAATAGGCTTTGAGGGATTGATAGCTAGGATTTAGGTAATCCATGGATATTCTCATCAAGATCCCTACTTTTTTTTAGGCCATACTTATTTAAATGACTCTCACATTTCTGTTGCTATTGCAAGTTGAATATCTGAAGCAGGGGGAAAAAAAGATGGTATTTTTCCACCAGCTTCTTCACTGAAGAACTGAGTGACAGGCTTAATTGCTATCCCTCAAGACAACCATAACCCTCAGAAGAAAGTAATTCTTAATGGAATGTGGAGGAGGTGTGCAATAATAAAATGAATATGGGAAATCCTTAGAGACTTGCTATCAATACTATGATGTAAATTAATGTTGCACATATTTATGCTAAAGTATATTTTCATAGCATGGGTGAGACAAAAAATACTGTTCCTTATCTAAGACTTGTCTAACATTCAAGAATAAAAATATCTCACTTAGCATTAATTTGCCCCCACATAAAACAACTGAGTTTGATTTTTGACCATCAGTTCTTAACTTCTGCACATCAGTTAACTGGATTTGATATCGATGAACCAATATTTTCCTCTCTTTTACAGATGAAGTCAATTAGCACAGAAATACAAAGCTAAACATAGCAAGTTAGCCATAAACAAAACAACAAAACTAAACACTATACCTCAGTAAATGCTAACATCATAACACAACAGGGAAATTAGCTTTGTGAGACTTCCACAATAGTCAAGTTTGGTCCCTCGGGACACATTTTGCATATTGTACATATTATATAATACAGTATATTGTTTGTCCTTTGTTTCAAAGAGGGTGATGTCTTCACTTGCTTCCAGGTTGGATTTAGGTGAGGCAGAACTGTACAATGTCATCAGTCTCATTCTCTCCTCTGGAGTCACCAAAATCTAGTGGCAAGGCAAAAGTCAGGGTGACTGGCAATGGCCCAGGATGCAGTAGATGATCTTGGTATTTTTGATGTCAAGCTCTAGGCACTCCACAGAGCCTGCTTCAGCCAACTGCATGCCCATTCCGTGGGGGGCATCTTCACATTCTTGGGGAAAACATCTCCCTAACTCACCAATGGTTTAGTCCACGCTGAAAGGGTTTTAGCAGGGTGCAACCATTGCACATGAAACAGCTTCTTGGAACCACAGGTGAGAGTTGTTTGACAGATTAACACCAAAGACAGAAGAACAGCCCTGAAAAGGACTAGAGGAGCTCTCATATCAGAGATGCTAGTCTTTCCTGTACATTCTATATAGCCCAGTATGCTAAAGGAATAGTATACCAGGGGAAATAGCTGTGTGAACTCTAGAATAGCCAAATTTGGCCCCTTACAACATGTGCTGCATGCTTTGTACTAGAGGTATCAAACACATAGGCTACCAAGGAATTAAATTAAAATGGTTTGAGGAAATCTAACGAAATACAATAAAAATAGATATCACATTTTAAGATTAAGTTAATATGTGACCCAATTTATGTAAGCACTAATTTCTTTCTCTTTCTTCTTCATT